>NW_022900928.1:58793485-58832046 GCF_012274545.1 Fukomys damarensis
AGTAGAATGTATTCAGAATGCTAAGAGATTTTAAATAGTAAAGAGAAACAATTTATATTCACTACTATATAAGAAATTATCTACTTTCCAATTAATTCTTTTCACCTTTTGCTGTCACCACTGGTGCAAACATCTAAATGGAATATGATAGAGTATATATTTTAAAGCTTCAAATTTTAAGTAACTTTTACCCTGAACAACCTTACCATCTTTCATTTTCATTTCATTGTCACCCAAAACAGGAAACAAGACAAAAATTCTCTCAACTGACCAGGCTAATGTATTGAAAAACTATAATTAGGTGTAAAAATGATATACTGTTTAGAAATCTCAAGTGTCTTCTCAGGCAACGAGGTGGTAAAAGTGGGAAGAAGAGGGCTGGGTAGGGAGGAAGACAAGAGATCAAAAAAAGTTTCGCATAGAAGTCAGCAAAGAGTCTAAGAATTATGTTCTTAGAAAAAAGAGAAAAACTGTAGCATTAAAATATCTAGTGATTTGCTGAAGGTAGCAATATTATGTATTACAAAGCCACACCTGGAACAATGCCATTCTAATTAGTGTCCAAAGCAAGGAGCTTTTAAATCAGGCATAAACTTTTGAATAGAAGTAGTAGTTCTGGCAGTATGTTTATCTACTTTTACTTATAGTAAATGATCTTTGCCTATTTTTTCCATTTCTCTCATTGCAATAGGTCGTAAATTTTATTTTTTATTTTTATTTTATTTATTTATTTTGCTGTACCAGGGATTGAACTCATGACCTTTCATGACCTTGCACTTGCAAGGCGGTGCGGTGCCACTGAGCTAAATCCCCAGCCAGGTTGCAAATTTTAAAAAGAGTGCTAAAA
Source organism: Fukomys damarensis (assembly GCF_012274545.1). Classification (NCBI taxonomy): domain Eukaryota; kingdom Metazoa; phylum Chordata; class Mammalia; order Rodentia; family Bathyergidae; genus Fukomys; species Fukomys damarensis. The sequence continues at coordinate 58,794,333 of NW_022900928.1, forward strand.
GGACACTAAAGGGAGGAAAAATACTATAGTTTAATATATTAGTTGATCTTTTCTTCTTTAAACACAGAAACCCAAATGAAACCTTAAAAAAATTATCCCTGATATATTAGTGTATTTGACTTGTACTATGAGTTAAAATTACCAGACTAATCATATAGTATAGTAATGTGCTATTTAGCAGTTAATTATGTAGTTTATTTTATGTTCTCTACTTTGTGTCTTGGTGCCATGTTTTCCTACCAAGATGGACAGCTCATGGTGGGCATTTTAACTACAGTGTGTAGCACAGTGGGATCTGCATCTTATTTCTGATTGTTTCCAGAACTGTGACTAGTCAGAGGACTCAAATATTTGCAGAAAGAATACCTAAGCAGAAGTGTGCGAAGTTTCATTTTTATCTACAAAAGTAAAGAAGAAATCACTCAATTTATTTTTATCATTCAGAAACCAAAGTCAAACTCTAAAGTTACTTGGGTTTGGAACTGTGGTCATTCTGGCCATACTAGGGATTGAATCAAGAGTCTTTACAGTGAACCACATTCCCAGCCCTTTTTTCATTTTGACTCTGGGTCTCACTAAATTGCTCAGTTGTCCAGACTAGGCTCATACTTGCAATCTTCTTGCCTCTGCCTCCCAGAGGCTCACATGTGTCAACACAACTGGTATTACAAGCCAACATGTGCCATCACACCTGACTGGTCCTAACATTTTTCAGTTGCAGTTGGGGCTGTAGGCACGGTAAGAGAGATTACTTTCTTTAGGCTGATGATACCACAGTTCCATTGCACCAGTATAACACAGGAAAAAAAAAGTAATTCTTTTGGTTGAGGCACACCTACATCTACCTTTATGATAATAGTTGCATCTTTATACCCATGCCACTCTATTTCTGGAATTCTAATAAAATTAAGAGGAAAGAAAGAGAATTCTGGAAACATGAATTTTGACTGCATGCAATTCAATCCATAGTGGCAGGACTTTTCTAATGATCAAAGTATTCTGAAAAGTGAGAAAATCCTAAAAGGTATCAGAAATAATTTAAACCAATTGTTTCAAGCTAATAGACTAACCCAGATTTCAGCTATGTACACTACACAAAAGTATGAGATAAGACGCCCAACTTGGTGTTGGAATTTTAAAATTTCATACAAGACAAATATTTTAATTTTTCTTTCCATGAAGTGGAATTTGGTATATATATGTATTCAACAGACATCTCCTGAACTAAAATCCAAAATGAACTGAAGAAAATATTAAAGTACTCTTCCATTGGACATCAGTCATGGGTGACCATATTAAAAGTCTTTTTTGTGTGGTACCAGGGATCCAACTCAGGACCTTGTGCTCGCAAGGCAGGCATGGTGCCACTGAGCTAAAACTCTGGCCCCAAAAGTCTTTTTATCATTCTCAAATGTGTTTTTTCTTGTGTCACATTTAAATTATGAAGAGATTCACAATGATTGCATACTTATGTTAAATAATAAGTGTCTTAATTCTATTCTACTGACTTTAAAAAATAAAGGAATACTTATAACTGGTAATACATATTAAAGTGTGAAACCAACTCATTCAAATTTATACAAAATAAAAATTGACAGCTCAACTAAAAACCAAACTACATTTCAAGCCATTCTTCATATACCTAAAATGACCTCACTCCTTTAACAAAGTAGAAAAGGCATGCATTACATCTGTGGTGGTGAAGCTGAACAAACACACATATGGTCTGATTTATTTTCAGACTGTGAAAACTTTAGTGCTACAAAGTAGTTTCTCTGACCATTCAGAAGTAACACTCCCTGTTAGGAGACCTTGCTGAAAAGAGGTTAGTGAGAAAATACACTACCAGATTCTATTATTCCCAATAAAATTATAATATCCATAAATTCCAGAGGCTTCTGAATCTAGGAGTTGAGAGATTTGAAAATAAATCTTCAAGCAGAACACAAGTAACTATGAGTGGAAATTTCATTCTCATTCTTCAGAATTCAACTGGATATCTTTAAGGAGAGCCATAGTAACTACATGTGAGTTGCCTAGACTTACTTTTCTCCCTCTCTTCCTCCCCTTCTCTCTCCCTTCCAACCCAGAAAACTAAGTAGACAGCTTCATGAAAGAGAAGAAACAAAAATGAAATGGCAAGCAAGTTTTCTTCTAGTCTAGAACTAGTGCCTAATATGTCTAAAATAACAGCAGACCCAACCAGGGTCCCTGCCTTCATGGAAATTACAATCTGTTGATCAGTATATGTGAACTAATTAGAGAACAGAATATTTTAAACTAGATGGTACCAACTACAAGTACAGTATAGTAGGGAGAGTCACTGTATTATAACGAAGGAGTACTAGAACAAAATTAAGTGAAATAAAGTTTATTTATAGCTTATCAAGTATTAGAATTTAAATATGGTATGGGGCAATAGGAATAATATTCACTGGAGTATGTGAATTACAGTTGGATTAATTGGGTACTTATTGACGTAAGTACCACAAGGCCCAAGTTTTCTGTCTTATTCACTGTTATATTACTAGAAATGCCTGGTGATTAGAAATACTCAATTTGCTAAATGAATTTTGATGATGATGTCTATCTTCTTATGGCCTCAAAAAGTCCTTAATAGACATTCATGGATATCTTCCTGAAGGATCTGATATTGTCAGAGTTAGTGATCCAGGGAGATGCAGGGCTCTGAAGTGGGTGGGAGTGCCTGTCTCTAAAACATCACAATTTGATTGGTGCCTTAGCTGAGTGGAACTCCTTCGGATTGGCAATAAGAACACTGAGAGAGAAAAGACTAAATTCTAATTTATAAATGAGATTTCCTAAGGGTATGTGAATGTTTTTATTTCCCTTAGCACCCAGCACTGCCTTAATAATCTGCTGTGGGAGGTTAACAAGTGTCTCAGATCAGGAAGGCCTTCCCCAACTATCCTACATTAATTACTCTCTTAATTACTGTCCTACTTTCTCATACTAGATACTTCTAATATTCCTAATTTGTGTGTTTTGCTATCACCCATTATAATACAAACCCCATGAAAGCAGTAGCCTTACAACGTATACCACAAAACATAAAAGTGCCTGACACATAGATGACACTAAAATGTTTGTCAAATTATCAATTGCCAGGAATAGTTTTAGGGGACAAATGAGACAAACTGTGTATTCCTTCTAGAACCCAAATTTTGTGAAGGCATAATATACAATATGGTTCAGCATCACAAATCCAAAAATCTCTCATCCAAATACTAACCAGGCTCGACCTTGCTTAGCTTTCAAGATCAGATGAGACTGGGCTGTTCAGGGTGGTATGGCCATAGACCACAAATGCAATATTCTAAAATTTGAAATGCTCCAAAGTCTTTAACTTTTTGAGTACCAACATGATGCACAAGTGGAAAATTTCACACCTGATTCATACAAAAGGCAGCAGTGAAAACACAAGTGCATTCAATATCTTCAGGCTTTGTGTATAAGGTATATATGAAACATAAGTGAATTCTGTGTTTATTGCTCCATCATCAAGATAACTTATTATGAATGTGCATATATTCCAAAATCTGAAAAGAGCCTGAAATTCAAAACACTTCCAGGCCGAATCATTTCAGACGAAGATATTTGACTTGTATTAGGAAAAAGGACTTTGAGTGAAACAGCAGTTGAAATAATTTATCTCCCTATGTTTCAGAGCTTTTACACCACAAGCATACTATTAAAAACTGATGAAGATCCTTTCTTCTTATTAACTAAAATTTGTCAGGAGTAGTTTCCTACTTATACTGAGAATGCACTGAGAAATACAGTTCTGTGCTTTGCACCTAGGGAGTGCCATCTAGTCTGCATTGGCTGTGATGCTGCCACTAAGGGAAGATTCCTCCATCTACACTTGGGCCAGCATGTCAAATAGCCATGCAATGATAAGCAGGATCCCCAAAGCAATATAGAAAGCAAGCATTAGAGATTAAATTCAAAGTTCCAGCCATTCGTCGTCACCTGGATATCCTTCATCCACTATCAAGGCAGTCAACATTTGGAGCCTTCATAAAATGCATTAAAGCTTAAGTTTCTTTTTATCCACTTCTTACTTTTTTCTAACTTCCTCCAAAGGTAAAAGAGTTTAATTCTTGCTTTCCTTAATAAAATAAATCCCCAAGAGACCCTTTATTCCATTTAATCTTTAAAAGTATAACTTTTTTTTAACTCATTAGTGAACTGATATTGTAAAACGATCACACGAGAGTGGAATTCTAGTGATAACTCTTCTGACCACTTAATTTTCTTTAATCCTTGGTTCTGTAAGATGTGAGTTAATTTATTATTTTAGTTATGACTAACACAGTTCTAATCTGAAAAGCTCGTAGAAGAGAAACAGAAATTTAGGCTTGAGTTATTAGGAAAAGAGAACAGGAAACCTGGCCATACCATAGTCACTGATCATTGAAGCAAATACTGAAAGAAATGTTGTTACATGTGTGGTGAGAGAGACATAACAAGTGAAAATCATCATGGGAATTCAGTGTGAGGAGTGGGGTAAACTTGGAAAGGGAAGATAGAAAGGTCTGGCCAGAAAAAATACTACCAGGTGTTAAGTTGAACTGAACCTAGAAGTGATTTCCTAAGTAGAGATATAGAAGTGAATATATTAACACAAGGAGAGGCAAACAGGTCTTAGATATGCCTAAGGCTGAAGTGTGTGTATAGAGTGGTAGGAGATGAAAATTAAGAGCATAAATTCAGGTGTCAGAAAGACCCATTTGCAATCTTTTTCTCACCACTTCAAGATTCTGTGACTTCACAAAGTTGCATCAGCCCTTTAAATTGCACTTAACCAGTCTGTCAAATATAAGTATTAATAGTTGCCTCTCAGGGTTCTTAGAATATTACAGTTCCTATATCCTTATTAGAACAAAAACTGAATATATATTTAAAAGTAGCTGCAGAGAGACTCCTCCTACTGGGAAATGGCAAGTAACAATTTATGCCTAGCAAAAGGAAGAACTACCAATTTCTTCTTTCACTGCCTTTCAGTGGGAGGGAAAGCAGACCACAAAAATAGTGTCAAAAATCATTCTTATTTATAGGACAGAATTAAACCTAAGTTCACATGATGCAAATACAGTGAATCATAGATATGTCTAGCAAGACTTCATTTCTCTACCAAGAACTAAGATTTAGTCCATGTTTACAAAGTCTAAGACTTAGCCTGTGTTATTTATTGCTTTTGTCTTACACTACCAGAGCCTACAGTAATTCTCTAGATACCTAGTAATATCAAAGAGTCCTGGAAATATCCTCCTAATGTGCCTAAGGAATTAACTATGCATCTCATTCCCTGGCTTTACACCCCGGCTGTATTTCAATCACTCAAGAAAGAAGGCTTCACTCTGGAGAATGACCTAGAATAGTGTCAAATTTTAGCTTGTACCAAAACCACATACAGGGCTTGTTAAAACACTGTATGTGTTTACTACTCCTGGAATTTTTGATTCAATATGGGGCAAGGTTCTAAAATGGGCATTTCTAACATGGTACCTTATCATGCTGATACTTCTAGTGCCAGGATGGCACTTTTTTTTTCCTCATTGAGTTTACTGGTACATTTTAGGTATACAGTACAGTTACATTTATCACTGGGATCTTGCACCTTTACAGGTTTTGGTTCTCATTTTTTCCCCCTTATCCCTGACCTCCCTTTAACCCCTCCTCCCTTCCCTATTTACAAATACTTCCATTTTTTCATATTTTTTCTTTTCTCTTATTTCCTTTCTCCTACCCTTCCCACTTCCCCTACACCTTTAGCAGGATGGCACTTTGAGGACTACTATTCTAGAAGGTTTCTCTATCATTCACAGAATGATACATCTTCTAGTTCCCTGGGGAGTGAGTTGGTAGAGACCGCTATCACTGGCCTATATAGACATCTGTGAGAATGAAGGCAAAATATATAATAACAGAATAAAATAATAACACAACAAATGATAATGTAACAAAATAAAAAAATAACATAGTAAGGCAATGATTGAAAAGGAAGAACTGATATAAAGCCAGTTTTGGAAATGGAATGAATCTTCAGGTTTAACTCAGGGGCAGGGTAAACTTTGTTCATATTAATTTTCATTAGGTTCTGGAGGCATTGAGTCAGTTTATCCAGCCCATTTCTACTGGCAAACCCTGAAACGTTACTACAGACCTCTGCAGTAGGATCCAGTCTCCTGCTTAGTGTATGACACAGCCTGAGAAAAATGCCACAAGACAGAACTAAAAGAGACAGAGAAATTGGGGAGCCAGGATGACCAAGGTTGGTACAACCAACAAAGGTGCTGGTCAGTCCAAGCCCTTGATTTTTATTGGTAATCAATTGGGGTAAAGGTGAGCTACATGTAAGTATAGAACTATGTGTACAGATGTGTGGTCCATGCAGTTTCTATGGAAATTAATGTAAGCAAGGCTCATAAAGGACAAGGCAAAGAATTCTTGAATTTGGAACAGAATAGACAAAATATGTGGTTGTAATTAGAACATTGTCCTTCTAGTAAGAAGGTTTTAATTGTGGGAACAGAATTTGGGTGGGAGTAACCCTGATATCAGCATGTAGGCTTCCGCCGGACTCACTTCTATAAACAAGCCAATTGTGCGGTGAACTCTTTAGAGCCTACACTGCTTATAGCCTGCTTTGGGCATAATCAATACTGTGGTCTCCTGCAAATTTCTCGTTTCTCCCCTACCTGCTACACCAAGATGGAGTATTATTTCCAGGAGCAAGCTACCCTAAAGATCATTCTCAGAACTAAATGAAGTTATACATTTCCAGGTGCTTGGTTTCAATGTCTTAAAAAACAAGTCACGGTTGCTATTCTCTTTATACATGTTCTATGTTTCATTATGTTAGTCTCTTTTCATCCATTCTCTGATTTTTAAGTACAGAAATAAGAAGAAATGTTGAGGCTACAGTGAGGGCAGTAAAACCTGGACCTTAGCTGTTTCTAACATTCCTTGCCAAGTAACTTAGGCACTGAAACTACCTCATTCTTAGGCTTCTCATTCATAAAATAAAAAGGCTTGTAGAGAGATATGAATATCTTAGAAAAGTTTTCCAATTCTAAAAGCAATGAGATCTATGATTGATTCCACATTCCCTCAGTAGTACAAAAAGAAAAACATCTTCATCTGAAATGAGTAGATACAATAAAAATTTTAAATTGTAATTGCATTTGTAATTAACCTTTAAAGCTGCATAGTTTGATGTAGTAGCTTACAGACATAGAACACCTTTATTATCCCAGAAACTACTACTTGTCAGGATGGCTTTAGTGGTTTAACCATAAAAGAGTAAAGGATTCTTTTTCCTTTTCCACTGAGGCACATTTCTTCCCTCCACTTCATCACCACCACCAATAAAAATTCTGATACCACTGAAATACTGCCTTTTAGAGTACAACCAGAGCTATGAATCAGATAGATGTAATTTTATAGTAGAATTCTATTTCTAGAAAAGACAATGATTTGTTTTGCCAAAGAATGAGTTCTTGAGGAGTATAACTTTTAGAAAGCTTAAAAATAGTACAGAAGCTCAATATACCTAGAACATTTTAGGTATGATTCTGATTTTAAGCTAAATAATTATGCCTGTTATGCCATGTAGATGAACCACAAAAAAATCAACCTCAGTATCCTTACCTCTTGTATTCCTGGGTTCTTACCTATATTTGTAAAAGACCTTTTTACACAATGTGGAAAGTTCTGAGTTACATTTACATTCTTTCCACCAGAAGTATTGCTTAATAATGTGGATTCTGGTGTCAGATAGATCTGATTTTAAATCTTGGCTATCACTAAGTTGTGTACCTTAACTTTTACACTCCACTAGTGTAAGTTTTTCTAATCCACAAATGGAGATCAGAGAGCTTATATCATAGGCGGTTGAAGTCAAAATGAAGAAACATATTTTAGAGCACTTAACAGAAAATACACAAAAAGCTAAGTTAAAGATATTGAAAATTATGCAAAATTCAATTCTTGCCTAAATCACAGATATCTGGTGGGTACCATAATATCAACTCACACAGTACTTTCTTATTTCACAGAGGGGAAAAAAATCTTTATAAAGAAAGGATATCCAGTCGTCTTAGCCAGTGGAAAAACTTGAGATTATGTGCCTCCTGGAGTGAAGTGATATAAAATGTTCTGTATCATCTACAAAGTATTCTTGTACATAATGATTGTTTGAATAAAACTGAGAGTGAAGCTAAACATCCAGATTATAAGAACTATAAAATAAACACAGGAATAAGTTAGTCAAATGGTAACACACAGTAATATCAGACAATTTCAGAATATGAGCTGTGACAATCAGCCTCAAAGTCAGCATGCCACCATAATGTGCCCACTAATGTTTATACTTAGGTATTCTACCCCACCTCTATACCAGAAGTTGTTCCCTGTAACTTACAGTGTATGGCAGAAGTGACAGTATTAGGTAGTGAAAGATCTGCTAGCTTTCATCTTGGGTCAGTATGTGTGTGTCTTTCTCTTGAATTACTTAGTTGTGTTCTTAGCAACCCTATGGAAAATTTACATGGCAAAATTTGAATCTTCCTGTCAACAGATGAGTGGCTATTTTTGGAATTGGTTCCCTTTACCCTCAGTCAAACCTTCATATAAGTGCAGTACCAGTTGACATCTAGATTGCAACCTCAGGAGAGATCCTCACCCAACTAAACAGGCGAATTTCATCCTCAATAATTAAATGAGTAAATATTAATATTTATTTAATAATATTATTTATTAAATAATAAATGTTGTTTTCAGTTGTTAAGTTTGTGATAACATGGTACACAGAAGTAGTTAACTAATATGTTGACTATTTTGTAGATAAAACTAGATTTTGGAGCTAAACTCTTAAAAAGTCAATGAAAGGGCTTTAGAGAAAAGTTGCATGGACAATTCTGCATTATAAGAGAATAAAGAAATTTAACAACCAAATACAACTGCGAACCTTGATTTAAGTTCTGGTTTAAAAAATGACATATACTAAGAACTATTAGTTTGAATAGAAATGTATTAGATATTAAGGAAATTACATCAGTTTTCTTAGAAGTGATAATGGTTTTTGTGGTACAGAAATACACTCTTAGGGGTTGTGTTGAAGTAATTTGGAATAGGATCTAAATGTGCAATTTAATTTCAAATAGCTCAGGGAAAGAAAAAAAAATCTAGATAAACACTGATTAAATATGGCAGATGTCGATAATTATACATAAAATGCAGGTAGGGTATATGAGTGTTTATTGTATTAGTCTATAAACTTTTCTTTGTATTTAAAATTTTTCCTAATTAAAATGTTATAAAAACAATGGAATTTCATCTTCAAACTAGAGCTATCTCTAATTGTCATTGAGCAAAATAATTCCCGTCCAGGGAAAACTTAGTACAGATTTCTCCAGTATAGATTTCAGAAGTTCGTACAGTTCCAAACAAATAAATCAGAGGACTACTCTTGAGCCAGTAGTTCTACTTAAAAGTTAGCCTATCTGTCTAATGTTTCCAGCTGGTAAGTTATAAAAACTTGTTACTGATTCCTTCAACTTCTTTTCCTGTCTTCATCTTTTCTTCTCTTTTAATAAAAAGCAGAGAACTACCAAGCCCAAGAGGAATTAGTATCCAGGTATACAGACATAACCATAAACTCATTTTTATATAATAAATGAAAAACTGTGTTTATCCAAAATACAAAGGGAAAAGAAACAGAAGGGGAAAACCCAACCCTAAAGACAAGGAATTCATACTCAGAAATTAACTGAAAAAGACCCTTTAAAAAGCTAATGAGTTAAATTTCAAAGTTTAGTTAAAATTTTATTTCTTACTATTCAGTGACATTCGCATCATGAATACATCCAAGTAATACTTTAAAAATGATATAGCAGAAACAAAAATTTAACATTTATTTCATAAATATTACTACAAATGCTGTAGACATTAAAAAAGTTAAGAATGCTGTAGTATGAAGGAATACATGGCTATAACTTTGACAGCTAAGATAAAATCGAAAAAATCCTTGACCTACATAAACTACCACAGCCTCCTCAAAACCACACTGCACATGTGATCACATGGCTTCTACAAAACACACAGACAATCCAAAACTCCAGGCCTAAATAGTTACACAGGTGAATTCCCCTGAAATGAAAGAGAGGAGAGGGGAAGAGAGGGGAGGGGAAGTGAGAGGAGAGGAGGGAGGCAGAAAGAGGGGAGTGGGGAGGGGAGGGCAAAAGAAAAAGACACGACTAATACTTCTTCCATACAAACTGTTCCAGAAAACTGAAGAGACTATTTCCCAGTGTATTCATAGGGGCTGACATTACCTCACTACGAAAACTAAAGATACTATGGGTAGAGGAAACTACAGATAAATATATTTTATGAATACAGTGGCAAATATTGCAACAATACCTTTCAGCAAATTGAATTCAATAATGTGTGCACATAGAGTTGCTTTAACATTTAAAAAATAATCTGCATAGTATTAAATAAAAAAGCATATGGTAATTTCAATAGATAGTGATGGTGAAAAAGCACTGAACAAAATCCAGTATTTATGATTAAAAAGTTGCCAGTCTCCTTTTTCCTAGTACTGGGAATAAAACAAAGATGTCTAACTACCAGTATTTATCTTCAACACTGTTTAAGATTATGGCAAGAAAAGGAAATAAAGACTATCTACACTGTAAAGAAGAAATAAAACTAACCTTGTCCACAGATGACTTGGTTAAATCTACGGAAGGAGTTTAATGGAACCTACAAAAATCATCTACTAAAAATAAATTTAGCAAATCTTCAGGATTAAGACCAATATAGAAAAACCAACTGTATTTCTTTATATATGCAACAAATACTTGAAAATGAAATACATATACTTACAATACTTAGGGTAAATATGACAAAAGATGTAAAGTACTAAAATACTGCAAATTACACAGCACTGATCATGCAGGTACCTGCATGGCTCAGCTTCTCGGCTTCTCCTCAGGGCCCAGTGCAGTGCTCCCAATGGCCCATAATATGAATTTTATTTCTTCTTTTCATAGATTCTTAAAATGAAAACTTAGATTATTGACTTCAGACTCCCAATCTTTTTTAACATGATACTTTTTCTAATCCCTGTTTTAGCTGCATTCAACAAATTTGGATATGTTGGGTTTTCATTTACCGTCAGTTCAAAGTGTTTTCTGACTTCTATTTGACTTCTTATATGTATGGATTATTTTTGTTATTTAATTTCTATGTATTTGGCCACTTTTCCAATGTCTTTCAGTTATATGATTAGAATACTGTATAGTATTCTGTATTGTTTTTGTAAATTAGGCTTTTGATTGGGATTGCATTGAGTCTGTAGATTATTATGATAGAATTTATATTATCATGATACTGAGTATCCCAAAACATGAATAAGATACAGTTCTCCATTATTTAGGTCTTTTTTCATATTTATCATCAGTGCAATGCTCCCGACACATCACACCACACCACACACACACACCCTGCCTCTGGCTGCTGGGCCACAGATACCTAGATCCACACCACAGAGGTTCAGGGGGTCAAAAAGGCCATTGTTCTGAGCTCCAGAAGACAGAGCAGAAGTGAACAACAGAAAGAGGGCCTCTCTGAGGCTCCTTGATGAAAACTGAAGACCACTGGAAAAGTGAAGAAAATCTCTGCAATAAAGGCACACCAAACCATTAAAGTTGGTAAGTTGGAGGGATCAACACCTCCTATCAGAACCTGGACTATTCTTCAGGGAAAGGGCAGCTGGAACCTGCAGCAGAACCTTGTAGAGCTCAACCCAGTAGGAGGTCAGGGAGCTCAACTTGTGCCTTGCAGCCAGAAAACAGCCCTAATCTCAGGGGACTAATGCTGGCTTGCTGAGAAAGATCTCAACTCTGCTGCCAATATTGTCTATTATGACAGTAGAGACATAATGAAGGAGGCCCTTCATTTTTATTTTCAAAGTTATTTTTTTCTCTTATTTTTAATTAAAATTTTTTCTTTCTCTTTTCAAATTTTTTTCTTTTTGTTTTCTTTTCTTTCTCTTTCCCTCTCTCTCTTATTTTACTGTGCTCTCTCTCTCTCTGCCACCTTGTTCTTCATCTCTTTTTTGTTCCTGTACCTGTCCTAATTCAAAAATTTTTTCTTTCTTCTCTTTGTCCTTCTCTCAAATGTCATTAGTTTTTTGTTTTTTGAGACAGGGTCTCAGTATGTAGTTGAGACTGACCTGGAACTCACTATGTAGCCCAGGCTGGTCTTGAACTCACAGCGATTCTCCTGCCTTAGCCTCCTGAGTGCTGGGATTGAAGGCATGCACCACCATGCCCAGCTTATTGTCACTAGTTTTATTTTTATTTTTTTATTAAGGATTGCAAACATACACAACAAGAAATGAAGATACTAAATAAAAATTTCAAATATACATATATATGACAGCAAAAAGATATAAAATAAACAAAAATTTAAGCAATAAAGACTGAAAATACATTATTAGTTTTATATGATCTTTTTTTATATGATCTTCAAACATTATATGTTCTTTCTCATTTTCTTTTTGTATAATATTTTTGAAATGTTATATTTACAAATAAAACAGTTACATATTATAGTTGAGAAACTGTCCTCAAAATTTTATGATTTGTAAACTCCTTGGTTTTATTAATTTGATAAATATCATATACTTGTTCATTGTATCACTTACATTTTCTAACAAAACTTCCCACAGAAAAGAAATATACTTATATTTCAAATCCAAAAACAACTAAAAGCGTTCACATTTTTAAGATCTGATTATTGTTTCTTTATTATATCCCATACTTATTTTTATTATATTTTTATAAGCATAATGATAGAATTTAACACCAATACATATGTAATATTCTTCCCAAACAAATGACTATGAATTAAATGAAACTAAAACTTGGAAACAGTCCAGTTGCCCATCAATGGGAGACTGAAAAAAGATGTCTTTTTTTTTTTTTAAATGGAATACTACTCAGCCATAGGAATGAGAAACTAGAGACATTTATAGCTAGTGAATGCACACTGAGGACATACTCTGAAGTGAAATTAATAGTACATACATGTGTAAATACCAAATAGTTTCTCTGGTGTGATAAATTAAAAGTGTAAATGAGGAGCAAAATGTATACCTGATATTGTGTAATAAGAAGAAAAGGTCTAAAGGTGTAGGGGAAGTGGGAAGGGTAAGAAAGGAAAAGAAAAAAATAGGAGAAAAGAAAAAAATGGAAACATAGTCTTTGTAGATAGGGAAAGGTAGAGGGGCATGAAGGGAGGAAAGGGGAATGGGGAAAAAAATAAGAACCAAGATACATCATGTAAAGGTACAAGATCACAATGAGGAATGTAACTGTATTGTATATCTAAAATGTACCAAATAAAAATATATTAAAAAAAGACATTATCTCTTAAAAATAATAAAGGACCATGAGAAATCAATCCAACAGCTCCCAGATGACACAATGAAGAATCATATAAGATGGATAGGTGTCCACAAAAATGCAGGAGAAAGTAAAAATGACATAAAAAAGTTCAAAGAATGACAGAAAACTTCCAAAACAGAGCAATATAATTTGACTTACAGATAAATCATATAGGATTCCAACTAGCCCTGATAAAAACATCTACACCTAGACATATAAGAGTTAAAACCCAGAAATCCAACAGAAGAACAAAATACTACAAGGAATTAAGAGAAAAGAAACAAATCACGGGGCTGGGGATTTAGCTCAGTGGTTTGGTGGCCTGCCTTGCAAGCACAAGGACCAGAGTTCAATTCCCAATACCACCCCCCAAAAAAAAAGAAACAAATCACATGCAAAGGAAAGCCCATCGGAATTACAGCAGACTTTTCAACACAAACCCTCACTCAAGTCAAGGAGAGCCTGGAGTGAGGTATTTCAAGCTCTAAAAGAAAGAATCTCCAACCTAGATTGATGTATCCTGCAAAAGTATCTTTCAAAATCGATGGGGAAATAAGATACTTCCATGACAGAGAACACCAATAGCACACCAACATTCCAAACATTCCAAACAATATCCTAGAAAAAGATAACGACAGTCACAACTCCAGGAGCCCAACAAAGCAAAGCCATCAGGCAAGGCAAGAAATTAAAGCGAGAAGGGGAAAAAACAAAAAATAACAGAGCCAAAAATAGAAAAATAATACAAGTTACTACTTATCAGTTATTGGCCTCAACTCACCAATTAAAAGAAACAAGACTGGCAGAATGGATTAAAAAGCAAAATCCAAATATATGCCGTACACAAGAAACACAAGTTGTTCAAAAATAAATTCATAGATGGAAGGTAAAAGAATGGAAAACATTCTTTATTCAACAGGAATTCCAGAAAAAATCAGGTGTAGCTATCTTATTTGCAAAGTAGGTTTCAAACCAAAACTAATTAAGAGAGACAAAGCAGGTCACTACAATCTTGTAAAGGGAAGAATCCAACAGGAAGAGATGACAATCATAAATGTATATGCACCAAATACTAATGCCATCAACTATACAAAACAAATATTAAGGGGAATAAAAAAATACAGAACTAATTTAATTGTAGTGGGGGACCTGAATATATCACTGTTATAAATAGACAGATTATCTAGACCAAAAAATCAACAAAGAAATACTAGAATTGGGCCAAGCTTTTGAGCAAATAGATTTAACAGGTGTCTCCAGTATTCCACCCCACAAAATCAGAATATACATTCTTTTCAGGTGCAGATGGGCCATTCTCCAAACACATGCTAGCTCATAGAACATGTTTAAATGAATGAAAATTAACTGAAGTTATCCCCTGAATATTATCAAACAATAGCACAATTAAATGGAGATCAATAACATAAGAAACCACAAGAACTCCACATACATGGTTCAACATATGTAGATCAATAAATACACTATATTAACAGAAACAAGGACAAAAACCATATGATCATTTCAATAGGTCCAGAAAAAGCAGCCGACAAAATTCACCAGCCATTCATGGAACAACCTTATAGAAAAATGGAAAAATGGTCTTTATCTCAACCTGATAAAGGCTATGAAAAACCAATAGCCAACATCATACTAAATGGTCAAAAAGTGAAAACCCTCATGCTAATATCAGGAACAAGACAAGGATGTCCACTATCACCACTCTTGTTCTATGTAGTTCTGGAAATATTAGCCACAAAAATTAGACAAAAGAAAGGAATAAAGATAGGAAAGGAAGAAGTTAAAGTGTCATTATTTGCTGACATTTCATATATATGAAACCACCAAGAGAGAAACGACCAAGAGGGAAACCAACAAGAGAGATCAGAGACAACCTACAACTTGAGAAAACTTAAAACAATCAGATCCACCAAATATAGAGACCCAATTCAAAAATGGGCATCTAATATATATATATAGATATATATATATCTATATATATGAAATATATAATAAAATATATATGAAATATATGATAATCTATGTAGAAACAAGACTTCTAGACTTAATGGACAGATTCAATTCAGTAGAGTAGCTGGATACAAGGTCAACACTCAAAAATCAATAACCTTCTTGTACAAATAACAGACGCACTGTGAGACAAATTAGGGTAACAATTTCTTTCACAATAGCATCCAAAAAATGAAATATCTAGGAATCAATCTAAGGTAGGCAGCAAAAGACATCTACATTGAGAACTAAAACACTCTGGAAAAAAAGAGATTGAAGAGGATATAAGAAAATGGAAAGACATCCCTTGTTCCTGGGTAGGAAGAACCAATATAGTGAAAATGGCCATACTTTCAAAACTGCTATATAGATTCAGTGCAATCCCAATTGAAATCCCAACAGTATATTTCACAGATCTAGAGAAAACAATCCAAAAATTCATTTAGAACCAAAAGAGATCTAGAATAGCAAAAGCAATTCTAGGCAACAGTGACATGATTGGGGGTATCACAATCCTTGACTTGAAACTATTACAAATCCACTGTGTTAAAAACAGCATGGTACTGGCAAAGAAACAGACCCAAGGATCAGTGGAATACATTAGAAGATGCAGAAACAACTCCAGACATAGTCAGATATCTCATCTTTGACAAAGAAGCCAACCACCCTCAGTGGAGGAAAGATAGCCTCTTTAATAAGTGGTGTTGGAAAAACTAGATATCAACCAGTCAAAGATTAAAAGTAGACCCCTATCTTTCACCATGTACTAAACTGAAATCCAAGTGGATAAAAGATATAGATATTAAAACAGAAACACCAAACACATAGTAAATAAGCTAGGTAGAACTCTTCAAGACACTGGTATAGGAAAAGACTTTATGAATAAATCCTCAGTAGCACAGGAACTAGCATAAAGAATCAACAACTGAGATCTCATCTTATTAAAAAGCTTCTGAAGTAAAGGTACAAAAGAGAAGGGGAAGTGAGAGGGGTAAGGGAAAAGGAAGAAGGGAATGGAATTATTATGAGTAAATGAAAAAAATGGAAACAAAATCTTTGTAGATAGGGAGGGTGGGGTAAAAGAGAGGGCAGGGGAAAAGGGAAAAATTAAGAACCAAGATGGATTATGTAGAGGTGCAAATTTCCAAATTGAATGTCATTATATTGTAGACCTTACATGTACCAATAAAATAAATAATAATAAGCTTCTGCACTGCAAGAGAAACAACCAAGAGAGATCAGAGACAACCTACAACTTGGAAAAAATATTTTACCAGCTGTTCCTCAAAGGACTACTATCTAGAATATATAAAGAAGTTAAAAAAATCAGATCCACAAAATATAAAGACCAAATTCAAAAATGGGCAACTGAAATATTTCTGAGACAAAGAAGTAAAAGCAGCAAATAAACATATGAAAAATGTTCAACATCACTGGTCAAGTGAGAGATGCAGATGAAAACAACACTGAAATTCCACCTCACTCCAGAAAGAATGGCTGCTATGATGAAATCAACCAATCACAAATGCTGGCGTGGGTGTGGGGTAAAAAGAAACATTGTGCTACTGCTGGTGGGAGTGTAGACTGGTGCAACCACTGTGGAAATCAGTATGGAGATACCTCAAAGAGCTAGGACTGAAGATCCCATTTGACCCAGCTATTCCCCTGCTAAGTATCTTCCCCAAAGAATTAAAAGAATCAGCACAGTGATGTATGTGTACTAAATTTCATAGCGGCACAGTTTGTAATAGCTAAAACTTGGGAAAAGCCCAAGTGTCCATCAACTGGAGACTGGATAAAGATTTTTTTCTCATTGAACTTATTGGTATATTTTAGGTATACAGTACAGTTACATTCATCATTGGGATCTTGTACCTTTACATGACAGGTCTTGGTTTTTTTCATCTTACTGGATAAAGATTTTTAAAAAATAAAATGGAGTACTAATCAGCCATATAGGATGTGAAACTAGAGACATTTACAGCTAAATGAATGCACATTGAGTCCATTCTCTTAAGTGAAATAAATAGGACACACATGCATAGATACCAAATAGTTTCTCTGGTGTGACAAACTGAAAGTGTAAGTAAGGATCAAAATGTATAATAGATAATATGAAATAGGAAGAACAGGTCTAAAGAGGAAGGGGAAGTGGGAGCAGTAGGGGAAAGGAAAGAAAGGAAAGTAATAAATATAAGAAAAGGAAAAAATGGAAATAAAGTCTTTCTAAATAGGGAGGGGTGGAGGGGTTGAAGGGAGGGCAGGGATGGGGAAAAAAATAAGAACCAAGATATACTATGTAGAAGCACAAATTCCCAATAATGACTGTCAGCATGCTGTATACCTAAAATTTACCAATAAAAACAATGAATTAAAAATAATTAAAATTCAAATTCTGTACATATAAAGAAATAGTAAAGTTAGCAAAAGTAACTGCAATAGAAATTTGTTCCCAACTATGCTAAAATAACAAACTAAGAAAAAATAGGAAAAACTATATGAAACATTTTCAAACAATGGACAACTAACTGGAACATGGAACAGTGATCCTTAAAAGAAGGGAAATAAGGAATGCTGCCTACAGAGAGATTTCACTCCACGCTGTAGGGAGGAGGAAGCCAAACTGAGACAAAATGGTCTTCAAAGAGTCTCTCTACAAGGGTACCATGTACTTCTTTTTCTGCTTTTATAATTGCTGTCACTAGTAATAGTAACCTACATATACATATATAATTACATGGATTATATATATATATACATACACATGCATATAATATGTGTGTATGTAGCACTGATTATGTGCTGGAGACTATAAGAATTCTACATATATAAAACTAATTCAGTCCTCCCTGAAATCTTATGAGTTGGTGCCATTATTACCCTTGGCTAAAAACCCTTAGCCAAGATCACGTAGTTGGTAAAGATTGCACCAGGATTCAGATGTAGCACACTGGATTCAGAGTTCATGGTTTTTAGACACTATAATAAACTCCTTTTGTTTGTATAATGCAAAGATTATTCCATCAAGACCAGAAATATGATTCTATTTCCATCTTTGACAATAATCAATTGTGTGACCTAAGGGAAATCTCTGACTCAATTTCTGCTATAAAATGAGACAGGCTGAACGATCCAGTTCTAGTTACACAGTGGTGGGATGACAAAGTAGGTGCTTTTTCTTTATAGACCTGACATTACTAGATGAGTGTGGTGCTTTGAAGCTTGAAAATGAAGTATATCTAAGGGAAAGGAGGAAAGTAGTGAGTAAAAAATGTTAATTTTCTAAACACCTTCTAATTTTATATTCTACAACAGAAGCCTTATGATTCTTAAATTAAAGAGGAAAGCACTGAGACTCAGAAATTGAGATACTTATCTAAGGTCACACAAATGATCAGGATGGAAAGCAAACATTTGAATGCAAGCAAAACCCAAGAATTTACTGTTATACCATAATGTTTCCCTGGTGCCACCTCTCCTCTCTTCTCAGTAGCAGTAAGCAGAGATTTAAAAGTACACACCACAAAGTCTTGCAAAAAGCAAAAATATAATACATTATTTTATAGGTGAATATGCAGACAAATGAATAGCAAATTTAAAATGGTAAAACATTGTTATCTAAAACAAAAGTAGATATATTTCTGTGCAAGTTCCACAAAGTGGCTGAATATCATATCAGAACTATGAATTTCTGGAGGGAACATCTGTATGACCTGAATTCATTTCTAAATAAACAATAAGGTAATACCATAAAAATGCCAATATATGTGATATTTCTAAAATATATGAGTTCTATGCCACTGTGCCACATAAAATTACTTCCTAACAATAACTCAGAATCATTTTAAAATGAATCTCCAGTTTTTCTGAGCAAGAATTTTACAAACAAACCAGTAGGAAGGAAGTCTCATACCCTGGCTACTTAAAGGGGGGCAAGAAAGTCAGAAATTATTGTGTTAACTTACTAAATTTCTATTTTGGTTAGGAAATAGAGCCATTCATTCACAAATTCATCCAATAAATACCAATTCAGTACCAAGTAAGTATTAGGATTATTTTATGAATAAAATGGTGCTAGGACACTAAAAAGGAGTGGCATGTAAACGCTATGATTAAAAGATATATAGGGTGCTAGAAAGCATGAATGGTATTCATGAAAAGTTCGAAGAGTTCCTGAAGGAAGTAATATTTGAAGGAAGACTAGAGAGTGGTGCATTTAAGAATCTCTTGATTTACTGAATTTCAACAACCATAATTATATACCTATAGTAGTTCAATGCTCTCATTGTACTTTTTAAAAAAACTGAGTCCAAGCTGGGCGTGGTGGCGCACGCCTGTAATCCCAGCACTCGGGAGGCTGAGGCAGGAGGATCTCTGTGAGTTCGAGACCAGCCTGGGCTACATAGTGATTTCCAGGTCAGTCTCAAACACTTTTTTGAGACCCTGTCTCAAAAAAACCAAAAATAAAAAAAAAATAAAAAAACAGTCCTTCAATATATATGTCCTCCTTAAGAGAATGACTGTGACACAAAGTGAAGTCTTAAACATAGAACTCAACACTACTGTGCTGAATAAAAGCAGTTGAGTATAATCAAGTTTTAATCATTCATTTTAGAAAACTTCTAATCCTTGTGGTGTGAAAGATGTCTATTATCTGCTATAACAGATAATACGATGAATACTTAGAGATCACCTCCAGCTGATTTTAATGACGTCTATATAATGTTAAAATCTGTAACTGCCTGTCCTTTGTACTTTATGGGTCTGACAAAAACACTGAAGACAAAATTGTTTAATACATAAATGCAGTTAACTCGTCAGTTCATCTAAGCCTTTCTTCTTCTTGTTCACTAAATTTTAATAAAACTGAGATGCAAGAGCATTATATAAGAGGATGCTTTCAAATCCTGTGCCAATGTTAGCTAAACTCTGAATGAAAGCTTTATCATTTAGAAGTCATTAACCACTAAGTAACAAGTTAACTATGCTCAACAGTAGAAAGAGTATACTAAAAAGCCAAAACAAAGCTATGAGGTGACTGAGTACCATATCAGATCTAGAATTTCTGTATGAGTGTAATTCAAGAAATATGAAATGTCACTATATAAAATACTCTGTCTTTGCTGTCTACATCCAAACAGCATACAAATCTTTTGCAGGCTAGATTCCATGTTTCACGTCAAGGGATGGTAAGGATTTCTGTAACAGTTACCAGGATTTTGCTTTGCAAAGTTCTCCTTCAAATGGATGTGCTAACATTTTGGACTTCAGAGCTTTTTTTTTTTTACATTTCTGGTATATAATTGGAAAACAAAATCTAACTATAAAATTTGTATTCTTTTTGTCAACTTTGAAAATAGAAGTATGTCACTTGAAACAATTCACTAAAAGATTATTTAAAATAGCATGTTCATTAATAATAAAAACCTGATTTATGTAAATGTTCAGGAACATGTATTACACAAAGGTAGACAAAATGCAGACCTTTTGAATGTTTATTGTAACAGGATTTGATCTCCAATTTAAAAAAATTTAATGTTTATTAACGTGTATAAAATAGCTTTTATTTATATATAAAACAGCTGGATTTTAAGCATAGATAATTATGTAGGGTTTTTTCCCCTTTGCAAATATGTCACATACGACATATTCAAAAACTATGTAGTCACTACAAAGTTCTTTGCTGTACAAGATGCTCTGAGCTTTATACATTGTTGCTTAGCACTTCTGGCCACTGTCCCCTAAATCACTGATAAACACTCAATGTTCAACACAACCCCAAAGTGCCCTCTACAGAATTTTACTGCCTCGTTGGTAACTACTGTTCTATAATGACCTAAGTATCTTGGTAAGTTATAGTGTCTACAGCACTGATGGAGAACCTTTTAGATTTCAATGATACAAAAAGCCCATTGCGGCACACATGCCATAGGTTCACCACCACTCACCTATATGCATACTATTATAGGTTATTTCCTTAAGGGAGAATAGGGTATCCTGATCCCTGCGTGAGGCTAAAGTTTAAAGTTTCTTTGATATAAGGAATACCTTTAACTGAAAACCTTAGTACACCTGCAAACTAGAAGCCCCTAATAAGAAACTTCACCTAACATTACATCTGTTTTAAAAAGTAGTCAACAGTTATCTTTACACATATAGTAGAGAATTAAAGACAGTTGTACTGATAATTGTGCCTCCTCTCTTTATCCACCTTCCCTAAAAAATACTTTCTTCTGCATTTTTTAGGTAATCAAGGTCAAACTGACAAGATAACCATTCTTTTATACACACTATTTCAAAGATACACTGAAGTTAATAATCCAAAACTCATTCATATATATGGCACTTAAATGTATTGTTACACTTTTATTTGGCAGAATATCTCCCTAATTAGATCTTGATTAGGCATCTATTAAAAGAAAAAATGTGAAAAGAGGAAAAAATGGAAACAAAGTCTTTGTAAATAGGGAAGGGTGAAGGGGATGAAGGGAGGGTAGGGGTGTGGGGAAAAAGAACAACCAAGACATAGCATGTAAAGGTGCAAGATCCTAATGATAAATGTAACTGTACTGTTTGCTTTAAATGTACCAGTAAACTTAATGGGGAAAAGAAAAGTACTTTACATCTCCTCATCAAACCAATGAGTACTTTAGTCACTAAGAACTCTTTTGGAAAGAATACTGAATCTGAGAATTGAAAAGACAATGACCTAAATATTTTAATCAATTTCACTTATTGGAATTAGGATACATAATTTGTTTTTGACATTGAAAAACTTTCATATGTCCAACAGGTTTTATGTTAATACATACCCATTTAATTTCTATACATTATTTAGCCTGTTTTTCACTTCAGTTTTCAGTAGTTAGCCAATAACCTAAAAGAACTTAACATTTCATTTTTAAAACAATCTTGATATGGTTACCTTTATATCTAATGTTCGTACAAAAATTTACCTCATTCACACAAAGAAATCTCTTTGTAATAAAAACAGCAAATTTTTGTGCATAACTGAACATCTTCAGTATTGTGACTTAGCTATTTCTACAAATTTTTGACAATATGTGAAACCTGCATGTTTGTGTCCTGATATTCAATTTTTAATCAGTTTTGAAGATAAGTCGTATTTTCTACTATTAAACAGAGAATTCCAGCTGATAAACAATCCCCATGCATAAAAATACATGATCTGTAAAACTCTCCATGTAGTATAAAATTCTGACACATACTAAATGTATATACCAAGCTTTGCACTTACCTGGTACTAGGCTGTTTTTGGAGGGCTTTATCCAGGATAAGAGATGGAGCACTCCTTCTCCTTTCTGCTAGTGTTTTCATTTTCTATTGAGAAAAAAAAATCAAAATGAAGACCAGATGGCTTGTAAGAGAAGCAAATGTTGATTTTTCAATCCAGTAAGTTTTCTATTGCCTATCAAGGAGATTATAAATTTATTATTGCTATGACAGTACAATATATAAAACAGGATAATAAATATTAAAAAGAGGTATAGCTAGTGGTTTTTATGATCACAGAATAAAGAGATTAAAGGTTGACTACAGAATCTAGGAAAAGCACTATCATAACTATTACTATTGTTTGCAATGTGTCAGGTTCTAGAGTGCAAGCTGGACATGAATTATCTCTTTCATATCCACAAATATCATTAGGGTAGGTACAGTACTGCTATCTTTATTTCATAGGCAGGATAGTCCCAAACTGAGTTTCAAAGAAAGAAAAATTTAGGTCAAGTACAGGGGAGCCAGTTAAAGCAAAATCAATAGCGACGATTTTCTTACATAAACATGCAACTTTTAAATGTGTTTTAAATTTAAATACCATTTTGATGGGCACCTGAAAGAACAGACATTTCTTAGACAAAGAAGTAAAAACAGCAAATATATGAAAAAATGTTCCACATCACTGGTCATTCGAGAGATGCAGATGAAAACAACACTGAGATTCCACCTCACCCCACAAAGAATGGCTGCTATCAAGAAATCAACCAATAGCAAATGCTGGTGGGGTTAGGGAGGAGAAAGGAACCCTTATCCATTGTTGGTGGGAGTGCAGACTGGTGCAACTACTATGGAAATCAATATGGAGATACTTCAAAGTACTAGGATTAGAGGTTCCATTTGACACAGCTACCCCTCTGCTGGATATCTTTCCAAAAGAATTAAAAGAATTATACCACAGTGATATATGCTCACCTATGTTTATAATGGCACAGTTTGTAATAGCTAAAACCTGGAAACAGCCCATCAGTTGAAGACTCGACAAAGAATATGTGTGGTTTTTTTTTAAATAAAATGGAGTACTACTCAGCCATAAAGAATGAGAAACTAGAGTCATTCATAGGAAAATGGATACATACTGAGGATATACGCCTAAGTGAAATAAATAAGTCACACATGTGTAAATACTGAATAGCTTTTCTGGTGTGAAAAACTAAAAGTGTAAATAATAGCCAAATGGTATAACTGATAATGTGAAATAGAAGAAAAGGGCTAAAGGTGTAGGGTAAGTGGAAAGGGTAGGGGAAAGGAAATAAGGGAAAAGAAAAAATATGAGAAAAAAATGGAAATAAAGTTTTTGTAAATAGGGAGGGGAGGAGGGGGTAAAGGGAGGGTGGAGGTATGGGGGAAAAATGAGAACCAAGACCTGTCATGTAGGTGTACAAGATCCCAATGATGAATTTAACTGTACTGTATAACTAAAAAGTACCAATAAACTCAATGAGAAAATAAATACCCATTTTGAAACTGTTTATTAAAAAAGATGTTTTGGTAGGGGAAGGGTAATAAGGGAAAAGAAAAAAATGTGAGATAATGAAAAGATGGAAATAAAGTGTTTGTAGATGGGGAGGGGAGGAGGGGGTGAAGGGAGGGCAGGGACAAGGGGAAAAAATGAGAATCAAGACCTGTCCTGTAGAGGTATAAGATCCCAACAATGAATGTAACTGTACTGTATCCCTAAAATGTACCAATAAACTCAATTAAAGCTGAAAAAAAATCTTTTTCTTCTTTTTTAGGTGATATATAAATGTAAGATAAACTAGTACTTCAGATATTTTGTTTCCAATGACTTAAACTGTATGGTAAATGAGGCTTTATTCAACTTGAATCACCCAGATAATTACTCTCTAAATTCAATCTTACGTATCTAACAGCACTAGATATAGCCAGAGGGCCTACTTCTAAAGACAGATGAGTAAAATTAACAATATAGTCACAATCACAAATAGCTGAATGAAGTTCAGACTGTATCACCAAAGCCATTTTCTTTCCCCTTGTACCCTATCCTATGAGACTCAGAAATCTCACTATTGCCTAAAGGTCCAGGTCAGCCATGCTTGGGAAGTGAATGTTATTCTAATAGGAACCATAGAAAACTAACTAGCAGGCTCAGTGTCAGCATGCCATTACATGATTCACGGAGGAACTCTTCTTAGCTAGTAGAATAAAACATAGATCCTAGAACAGGAATTAATGAAGAATCATACAGTGGGACAGAGATGCTGTACTTCCATGGCACAATTCTTATTTCACAGATTCATCAGGTTCCCAGGGATCTCTCCCAAATGATTTCTGTCACTACTACTTTGGCCTCAGTGTTAGTGTTCTCAATGATCCTTTGGCTTACATGTACTCAAATATTACTATATCCCCAAATCTCCTAGTAGCAGAGACAATTATATAAAACATTAACAAAGGACAGAAAACAAATGGGTTAAGAAGTGGAGACTATCAAAAACTTTAATAAGGGGTATTAACTATGAACTAGCTTTAGGCCCCAGGTTACTTGTGCTAAAATGTTTTACATGTGCATTTGGTGCCTTCCTTACAGAGAAAGTCATAGTTGCTGTCAGATTCCCCAAAGAGTATAACCCCTCTCAAAATAACCTGGTCTATATAACATGCTTTGCAAGCTTCATCTCACTGTTTTCATTAGGCACATCCCTTAGAAACATAACCTTCAGGAGTTTAACATACTGAGGTTGGTATGATTACAGAGGTTATTGGGGAAAGGAAATCTGGGACAGATTTATCCATGTATCATTATTTATACATGTGAAGACTCTCAACACTGGAAGACTGAATTTACTTTAGCAGGATGGGAGACAGTTTGTTCATATATACCAAGCCATGTTCTAGATTTATGCAGGATTCTGTTTCATGTTCAGCCTGGGCTTGATTCCTATTCCTGTTGTTTAGGACCCACTTCTTTCTTTAAAATTTGAAATGGTTGTCTCTTAGCTCTGTTGATGGTTTCTTGTGCAGTGCAGAAGCTTTTTAATAAGATGAGATCCTAGTTGTTGATTATCTCTGCTAGTTCCCATGCTACTGAGGATTTGTTCATAAAGTCTTTTCCTATGCCAATGTCTTCAAGAGTTCTACCTATCTTCCAGCAAATTTAGTGTTTCTGTTTTAATATTTAGATCTTTAATCCACTTGGATTTTAATTTAGTGCATGGTGAAAGATAAGGGTGAAGATATACTCCTAAGTGAAATAAGTAAGTCACACATGTGTGAATACCGAATAGTTTCTCTGGTGTGAAAAACTATAATAGTACATAAGATCTTAATGAGATAATTGACAATGTGAAATAGGAAGAAAAGGGCTAAAGGTGTAGGGAAAGTGGGAAGGGTAGGGGAAAGGTAATAAGGGAAAAGAAAAGAATAGGGGAAAATGAAAAAATGGAAACAAAGTGTTTGTAAATGGGGAGGGGAGGAGGGGGTGAAGGGAAGGCAGGGACAAGGGGAAAGAATGAGAACCAAGACCTGTCATGTAAAGGTACAAGATCCCAATAATGAATGCAACTGTACTATATACCTAAAATGTACCAATAAACTCAAGGAGGAAAAAATATAAATAAAACTTGAAATGGGCCAAATTCTGTTAGCTTAACGTTAGCCCCTTACCCTCCATTTTGACCTTGAAGGTCTGACTGATCTATCTTGTGGGGTCCATTCCTGGACTTATCCGAGCAGCTTTATGTATGCTTCCCCTTACTCTCTGACATCAGTATCAGTAAAGCCAAGACACTAAACTAGATCTTTATTAGCACATGATTTCAAATGCTGGACTACTTGGCATTCAGGTTTACAAAGAATTGGGAAAGGGCTCAAAGGACAGCTATGCAATGATTAAATTTGAGGAAAACAAAGCCTGTGGGAAAAAAAGTTAAAATCATCTGAGATTCTTCATTGGAAAACAGTAATGATTTTTAAATTAATACAACATTATCACATGGGAACAATATAAGCATCTTCCAAGGAAGATGTTACAACAACAACAACAGCAAAGGGCAGAACTCTAGACGGAGAATCCAAGTTGATCTTGGGGACTTAATCATTGAGAATTTACAAAAGCTGCAAACCACATAGTTAACATGTATCTGATAAGAGTGTACAAGTTAATTATTTATCAATCAATGGTGCTGGAATACATGGGTACATGAAAAAGAATAAAGTTGGGCTTCTAAATCATAATACACAAAAATAGTTTAAAATTAATTAAAGACCTAAAGGTAAGAACTAAAACCATGAAAATCTGAGAAAAAAAACATAGGCAAAAAATTACCAGGTAATCAATGGTTTTCTGATATGACACCCAAAGTACAGCCAACAAACGATAAAAACAGACAAATTAGATATTCTTGAGATTTAAAACTCCTATTCAACCATTAAGAAAGTGAAAAGACAACCCTCAAAATGGAGAAAACTTTTACAAATTATCTATCTACTAAGTGACTTAGATTATATAAGGAAATATTACAACTCTGTGTGGCATATTATCCAGCAAAACACAAGCAAGGATATGAATACAGGCAGTTCTCCAGATACACAAACAACCTTAAGCACATGAAAATTGTTCAATATTAGCCACAAAGAAATGTAGGTAAAAACTATAATAAGATACCACATCATACTTATTAGAATCACTGTAATAAGACAAATAAAAGCCATAGGTATAGGCAAAAACCTCCTGAGTGGGACTCCAATATTACGGGAAATAATAGCAAGAATCAACAAATGGTACTATATCAAATTTAAGTTTTGCACAGAAAGAGAAACAAATGAAGTCAAGAAACAGCTTTAGGAGAAAATCTTTACCAGCTACCCTTCTGGCAGAGGACTAATATCTAGAATACACAAAGAACTAAAAAACACCTTACAAATCAAATAAAAATCAAAAATCAATCAATAGATAAGTCAAAGAATTGGGCATTTCTCAAAAGAAGACATCCAAATGGCCAAGTAAGTATATGAAAAAATGCTCAACATCTTTAACCATTAGGAAACACAAATCAAAATTACACTGAGATTCTATCTCATCCTATTCAGAATGGCTATCATTAAGAATACAGAAAAAATCCTGGTGAGGATAAAGGGAAAATGGAATCCCCCTAACATTGTTGGTAGGAATGTAAATTAATCACTATGGATATCAATATGGATATTCCGAAACAAAGCCCCAACATTTTCCCTAAAAATAGAGCTACCAATTGATCCCATTATCCCACTCCTTGGTATGTATCCAAGGCATTTAAAGTCAGCATACGATAGGGATACTCGTATAGCCATGTTTAATGTGACAATGTGGTATGATTCACAATAACCAAGACATGGAACCAGTCTAGGTGCCTATCAACAGATAACTAAAGAAATGTAATACACACACATACACACACACACACACACACACACACACACACACACAATGGAACATTATTTAGCCACAAGAACAAAATTGTCATTTGCAAGAAAATGGATCTGGAGACCATAAGGTTAAGCAAAATATGTCAGATTCACAAAGACAAATATCACACACTCGCCCTAAAACATAGCATGGCTGAAAACTATGGCGAATGTTTAAATTTTTTAAAATATCAATTATAATAAAAGGCACACTGACATTAATTCCCTTCAAAATACTTTGCCTCATATTAAACACGTACCATTTTCTGAAGCAGTTCTGGAAGTCCTCTTTCCAAGTGTCTTTAGTTATGCTGTTGTGACTGCCTTGATGTCCTGATTCGATTCAAAATGTTTACCTCTAATAGTCACTTCATTTTAGGGAAGAGCCAGAAGTCACACAGTGCCATATCTAGTGAATAAGGTGGGTGAGGATACTCCGTAATGTTTTCATAAACCTGCTTTCTATTGAATGCTACTCAGTAGTAGCATTCACCATTTCTGATCACACATAGTAAAAGACTTCCAGAACTACTTCAGAAAGTAGCAAGAAGCCACGATTTACTCCTTTCTTATAATAATCATCCAAAGTATAATGTATGAAATGAACAGTTACTTGTTTTATTTTTATCTAATACATTCTTGTACAAAATTTCTCAAGTATTCTTCATTTGAACTCAGAGACCTGAGGAAGTTGCCCATCTGCCTACTATGGTTTGCTACCATTCCTCCTCTACTCCCACTGTGGCCAGCCTAGGGTTTGCATATAGTAAATTCTCTAGAGTTGCATATTATGTGAACAAATTAACATCAACTGTATACGAGGTTTTAAGGTGATAACACAGGAGTGTCTATGTAAGAAAATGAAGTCATAATGAGGTAATTTAAGATTTTTATTTTAAAGAACTCAGAAAATACTTTTTACATAAAAAACCTGCATATAGATTCTCATTACAATTTTATTTTCCTTTCAGTCAAGAAATTAGCATGATTTTTGAAATCTCTAAATCTTTCTCAACCTGGTCATTCTTAGTTCCTACTATGATTAAAGAAAATAAAGGATATCAAAAGAGAGAAATAGGATGAAAGACTTAAGTCAGAGGTTAAATGCATTTTTTCATGCTTTGTTTAGAAACAAAATCCAAACATTTCAATCAACTTTACATGAAATGGTGCCAGAGTCACTTTCAAGCATTTAAAATAAATAAGCATAGCATTAAAACAAAGGCTTTGAGGAAAGTTTTTTAAAACAAATTTTCAAGGCTAGGATAATAATTTAGTCAAACTACAAATTAGCTAGCTCAAATTTGACTATTATTTATGGATAGTATGTACAATTTAGTAATAATCTATTCTTTATTGCCTTACTTGCATGCTTGCAGCATATATTTGTGAAGACATACCCAGCCACTGAACAATTATTGTTCAAAGACACTGGCTCCATGAGGGAAGAAGAATTATTTTTAACCCTGCACCTCGTTTCTTATTATCTCAAGATTTTGACCACTGGGTAATGTGAAACTTGCCCCTACTGTCAGTTTGGCCTGTGATAAGTATAATCTTCTGTTTACTTATAAATCATACCACCCAGAATTAATTTGAACGTTTAACTAAAACAGTATTATCACAGTACTGCCTACTGTAAATGAATCTAAATTCCTCAGTTTAAGAGAAATGATTTTGCTTTTTGTGCTTTCCTCTTTCCATAAGACAGTGACTACTTTATAACAATAAACATAAAAGATCTACATAATGAAAAAAAAAAGGCCTACTGGGCTAGCAGATACTGCGCCTTAATTTCGGGCCCTAGTTCTACAATGCACATAACATCTACCTTGCCTATCACAAATAATCAAATAAAAGTATACTTTGAAATGAAAAACACTGATGATGTAACATACACTGTAATAGGCTTTAAAGTACTTAACTATTGTGCATATATAAAAATATGAGAATATTAGAATTTCCTCCATATTATTCATTGCTCTTCTGCCTCCGACCCTGCCCATACAGGATTTTGATGTATCATTATGGGCCTTCAAATTGGCTGGATTTCTTCTTTAGCAGAATGACCAGTTTCAACCTTTGGTAATGACTTCCTTTCAGCAGCACTCTAGTACACAGAGTCAATCACCAATTTTCTCTAATACAATAATCCATTACAGGGTAGGACTCCAATACATACGTTTACATCATAGCCCACACAAAATGGAATTATTTGTATAACCATGACGCACTATGATAAACAAAGGGGCACTCTGGCTACCCCAGGACCCACCCACTTGCCTGAGAGTCAAGGGGGTGAATTATCAACACATATGCATTGGTTGAGAAGTTCTGCCTTATAGAGGCCTCTCAGTTTTCTCACACAGAAGGGAAAAGTACTGCGATCAAATTCAAAAGACATAATGGTAAGAGTATACCAAATGAGAATGAAAAACAAATCCAAGTCTAACTAGATTTAAACATAGTGTTATATCTATTAATGGCTACTACCAAAGCTGAGGTTCAAGGAGGTGAATGCAGGCACAGAAGAAACTCTCCTAGGTATAAATTAGGTCCTAGGTAAATAAGGAAAAAGCAAAAGGACACAGAGCAGCTGGGTTTTCCAGATCTGTGATATGTGAGATGATGTGGTCACACACATTCCATTTTCAGAGCCCACATACAAGTGACCAGACATCGACATCTAAAAACAGGTTTTACATTTCAGTTGTGCCATGTGACAGGTGTCTGTCAAAATTAGGTCAAAGCTACTCAGTACAACACTGACACATAGTGATAGTGGCGTTGCTTCTGCTATTGGTTTAGTGTTTCTAAACTTTTCCATTAAAGAACCAAACCAAAACCAAACCAAACCAAAAAAACCCAACACTAAAAAAGAATCTTTAAATGAACTGGGCTGGCATTACCTGCCTGCCCAGTTACTGGTGGCAGAGAGAAAGCAATTTACTTCTGCTCCTTCTCCACTCTCCCAAGATGTGAAGTCCCCCACACACAAACAAAAACTAAAGATCACCCTCATCCTAGTTTGCTTCAGAACTGTTATAGTTGCCACTACCAAATGGAGTCTTCTCTGCAGGCTTCTTGCACACATCAGAACCTGCAGAATTATGTGATTCTGAACACTTGAGATAAGCTGAAGAACTGTGAAAGAATTCAGTTATATAAGTTACTGATTGGACAGGATTCCATTCATATAGGTACCATCAGTTTTCACATTTCTCAATCTACTGAACATGTTCCGCAGTTTGTCTTGCAGAATTTTCACCAAATCATAACCTGGGAGAATGTGGAAGCCACAGGGTTAGTGATAAATTGCTTCATGACAACCATTTCAGAACAAGTAGCAACAACTGCACCATTTTAAGTACCCGTGATTTGTGAATTTTTAGTCTATGAGTTAAAACTATTTTAACCTAGGAGATTCAATTTTTAAAATTAATAATTACTTTTAGACAAATTCATAAAAATAAGATTGACTAACTTTTATTTTAAACTTTGACTTATTCTGTCCTAATATGAATTTTAGAGTTACAAAAATTAATTTTTATTTTACCATGCATTATTGTGCTCACATTTTAAGAATAACTGTGGATACAAGATATGTTTCTCTCAGACTTAAGATTTATAATATAAAAGTTTCCTGAACTTGAAGCATTTCAGCTGGATTTCTAACACACATTATTTTCCACAGCAGAATTCTCTAAGATACAGTATATGATGCACCCACACATAACTTTGAAATATAGGCCTATGAGTCTATCTGGAGAATATGCCATGCTTTCCAACAGCAATCAAAGCTGAGGTACTGGCATTGAGACCAGTCCTGGTTAAAAGGCTCCTGAAAGGTATCAGGCCTTATACAAAACCTCAGAAAGTGATCAAGATATAAAAACCACAAAAATGCAAAGTTAATCAGACCAGTTACTGTGTCCTTGATTGTCATTAATAATAAGTGTTTACCTAACATTTACCTAAAAACTGCAGGGAATATAATAAAGCAATCTTGATTTTATGCAATTCACATTGTGAACAAAACCAAATAAGGGCTCAGTAGAACACTAGTTTAACCAATGGCATCATGTTTTTCTTAGTGTTGAAGAGTAAAATTAAAGCTTCCTCACTCAGATGTTTCATTCAAGTCCCAGTACCAGACACACATATGGGCAAAGTCAGCTCTTAGGGGTGTTCTACTGCATGGTGCTATAAACAGATCTGGATGCAGACAATGCAGAAAGAAAAGACAGAATGAAGTTTACAATAGCAGCTGGTATATTTTAAATTGCTGGAGCTATTTTAAAATGATTTCCCATTGACTGCCTTTCTGTACTATAAATCTTTCCTTCCTATTTCAAAAACTAAACTATTAAAGTTTTTTTTTTTCAATTAGTAAGTGAGACTGAAGGATCAGTGTGTTTGAATTCTATATAAATCATCCCTAATTAAACTGATTCTAAAATACTTTTTCACTGGATTAAAACTGTTCTGTGCACATAATGGTATCTTCAAGGACACATTATTCCAGAAGAATTAAAAGTATTAGTACTATGTTACTGTTATATTTTAGAAAAGTATATATAGCAGAAATTAGAAATTATTGTACATATATTTTATATTCTTTAGAAGGCCTCAGCGATGGAAAGTCCCTGTTCTCTGTGGGTGGATTTGATTTTAGAAAGAGTCTAATAATCTGATTAGCAAATAAAGGTAAGTAATTCAGCTAGGTGATTCTCCTTGAGGTTAAAATAATCAATGTGGCTGTAAAATAGACTAACTTTTTAATACAGCATTTACAAACTAGTTCCTCAAACACACTTACGTGAGAATCTTTGAACTTAGGGTTCCCATTTCCTGAAATCTGTTATAAAATAATCTTTTTCACTCATAGAAGAGCTGAGAGTCACTTTAAGAGGCCTTCAGTTAAACATCCAAACGCAGAGTGGTCCAATTTAACATCCATATTCATCCCAACCATTGTCATATGTCTTTAGTAACAGTTGTCACGATTCATTACGGCTTTTGTCCTTTCCTCTGGATCTGTGCTGTTCAATACAGCAACCATTAAACTCATATGGCTATTTATATTTAAATTCAAATTAGTTATAATTAAGGAAAATTTAAAAACTAATAAATCGGATTTCACCAAAATGAAGAGCTTCTGTTCTTTGAAAGATGATATTAGAGGAAAAAAAGAAAGAAGTCAGACATGGTAGCACACACCTGCAATCCTTGTACTGAGGGAAACTGACACAAGAGGACTTCAAGTTCAAGACTAGTTCAGGTAATTTAGTGTCTCAGTGAGACCATGTACCAGAATAAAACCTAAAAATGGCTGGAAATGCAGCTCAGTGAAAAAAGTCCTGGG
The DNA here is from genome assembly GCF_012274545.1 of Fukomys damarensis. Lineage (NCBI taxonomy): Eukaryota > Metazoa > Chordata > Mammalia > Rodentia > Bathyergidae > Fukomys > Fukomys damarensis. Next base: position 58,827,891 of record NW_022900928.1, read on the forward strand.
TTCAATCCCCAGCAGGTAGATAAGTAAATACACAAAATTTTAAAAGAGAAAAGGAAGACAAGTCATAAAGAGAAGGCTTTACAAATCACGTATCTGTCAAGGTATATACAAACAGAATGTATCAAATCAAAAGTCAATTATAGGGTTGGGGATTTAGCTTAATGGCATTGTGTCTGTCTTGCAAGTACAAGGTCTTGAGTTTAATCACTGGTACAGGGGGAAAAAAAGTCAACTATAAAGAAAGCAAACAACCCAATCAAAACTGGAATATATTTAAATAAGTATTTCACCAAAGAGAATATATGGGTGAAAAATAAGCACATGAAAAGATGCTCAGTCATCAATCAGTAAGTAAATGTAAACAAAACCACTAGATACTACTTTATATTGACTAAGATGACTATGACCAAAAAAGACAGATAATAACAAGTGTTGGTAAGAAAGTGAAGAAACTGGAATCTCATATATGGCTAGTGGAATGTAAAGAGCAATGAAACAGTTTCTTACAAAGTTAAAAACATACTTAAAATATGATCCAATTTCACAATATACCTAAAAGAAATATAAGCACAGATCCATGCAGGCTTACACATGAATGTTCACAAAGGCTTCCCTGAAATAGCCAGAAATTGGAATAACACAAATGCTTACTAACAGTTGAACAGATAAATTGTGGTCCACATGTTCACCATTCCTAATCTCAAAACCCAAAATCCAAAATGTTTCAAAATACGAAATTTTCTGAGCAATGACATGATTTCACAAGTGGAAAATTCTAGATTTCATGTTATAAATTTTACAATACAAATACAGTATGAAATTATTTTCAGACTATATGTATGAGGTGTATATGAAATATAAATGTCTTTCATGTTTAGACTTCAATGTCATTCTCAAGACATCTCATTATGTGTATATATAAATATTTCAAAATTCCAAACTTCTGGTCCCCAAAATCGATAAAGAACATTCAACCTTTACTACTCAGCAATGACAGGCACTACTGATACACATACCAACATGGATGAATATCTAAACATTATACTGAATAAAAGAAGCTAGACAAAAAAGAATAAAAGTATGATTTCATTTATATACGTTCTTGAAAATGCAAAGTTAATCTACAGTTACAGAAAAACCAGTAATTGTCCAGGAAATGGTTTTAAAGATGTATACTTATACCAACATTTAAAGATTTATATACCTTAAGCATGGGAATTTTATTGTATATCATTTACACCTTGATGAAGCTGTTACAAAATCCTAGCCAGGTGTAATGGTAAATGCCTTAATCCCAGCACTGTGGGAAGCTGAAGCAGGAGAATCACAAGTTTGAGCTCAGCCTAGGCAACTTAACAACTTTGTGAGACACTGTATCAGAATTTAAAAGGGCTAGGGACACAATTGAGTGTGTAAGCCTTGGGTTCAATTCCCAGTACTATTTCTACAACAAACAAACCCAAAAGCAAAAACTAACTCTTCAGTCATACCAGAGCATTTCAAGAGCTCAGTAGGTAAGTGCAGCCAGTGATTACTGCACTAGACATTGCAGATAAATAAAGTTGCATCACGGCAACAAGTCCCACTCAACAGTATTGCTTAGACAGGAGTCAGGAAACTATGTACCTGGGACCCACACCATGTTTTCCTAAATAAAGTTTTTTTGGAACACAGCTAAGCCAATTCATTCATGTATTGTCCATGGCTTCTTTGGTACTACAATGGCAGAGCTAAACAACTGCAACAAGACCATGTGGCCTGCCAATCTAAAGTAATTGCTATCTAGTCCTTTATGTAAAAGTTTGCTGATTCTCCTCTAAACCATAAATTCTCAGGACAGGGGACATGCCTATCCTGTTTACTGCTCCACATAACCCAATTAATATGTACAGAGTACCTGACATGTAGAAGGCACTATTTCATGCAATGAGGATACAACCTGGAACAACACCGACTAAAGGCTTATTCTTACAGTTTTCATAATCTGATGATGCAGGTGACAGGTATAAGGTAAATAGGAGACAAAGTGTAATGCTAAGATAACAAGAAAGCAGAAGATACAGAGCATAATTGAGGGGTAGGCCTGTCCTGTCCCAGGACAGGCCTCTGGGACGACCTAACATCTGAACAATATGAAACAACACTGTAAAGACTGGGAGCAGATGCAAAGGGAAAAACACCACCAAGGCCTCAAAATAGGAACGAATGTGAGGACTTGATTTAGGAAAAGAAAAGGTCACATGGCAGGGCCAAGAAAAGGAGTCTGAATTTTCTCATAAATGTGATAAAGAGGCACTCCAGGATTTTAAACAGGTGAGAAATATGATTGATTTACATTACTTAAAAATCTTTCTGGTGCATTAGAGACTGGGTTATGGAAACACAAGAAAAGTGTTAGACAAGAAGACTCTGCAAAGGTACAAGTGAGAGATGGTAGCACCTAGACTAAGGTGGCAGAAGTGGAGATAAATTTATGTTTCAAGTGATAATAGGTTTTCTGATGGATTGGTTGTTGTACAATAAGGAAATGAGTTTAAAAATGAATTCTAAATTTTTGGCTTGGACAACTGGGACACAATGTTATGAATTACAGATAGGAGTAAAATTGCAAACAATAAGTGCTAACATTTTAGTGTCTATTTATGTCTCATTCATTCATGTTTAATTTTTCCGATAACCTTGGGAACACAGATTCTGGTTTGATAGTGTATTAATCCACTGTTTTATAATAAAGGCCACCATTTTAGAAATAATGGCTATGCTGAGTAAAAAGAACATGGGAAGGCTAGGGATTTAGCTGGTTCTGCTGCCTGCCTTGTAAGCACAAGGACTCCAGTTTGATCCCAGGTACCAAATAAATAAAGCATGGGAAAGGGGCAAAACGGCCCTTCACTTACTGAACATGTACTCCTTGACAAATGATGAAGCTACCTTTTAGTATTTCTTCCCTTTGCCAGCATGCTTAATGGGCCTGGTGGGGGGCGGGTGGAAAGAAATTGTTCAAGAAAATTAATTTTGATTTTTTTACAATTCCTTAAATTTACAAAATATAAACAATGCTTTACAATATATGTCAATTACTGAACGTTCATTTGACATCTCCTTTGTACCACTAACCTGATAACGTACCGGTTTTATTTGGAAAGACTTGATTACAAACACATTTCCTCATCTCTGAAGGGGAGAAGATGACAAAGACAAAGTGCAGCACATCAAAGGCTGGGCCGGCACTGTGGCCCATGCATTGAGTTCATGGACACCCCTAAATGTCTCTGCCACAAGGTCAAGGTCCTTTAGAGCACACAGACATGACATGACTATACCTGCAGTATGATCTCACTTCTCTTCAACTGACCTCTTAGCCAACGCAGCATCTTGGTGGGAAGATTTACGAAAGGATGTAAAATCTGGACAAGTAGGGAGCCTTGTAACCCCCTAAGCCTCTAATTATAGCAATGCAATGCCTTAAAATATGTCAAGAGCTAGATGATCCTTCTCGCCAAAAATTGTTTCTGGAGAAGCTGGCAAAACATCACCAGGGCAAGGAACAAAAACAGCCAAATAAATATCTGAGGGTCTCGTGCTGAAGGAAGGGGAGGCAAGACACGGCTAGAAACACCCAAACCAATTCCTAAGAGACTGAGAGCCAAGAACGGGAGGTCCCAGCCCACGTGCACTAACTGGCTCAGGGAACAGTTCCAAAGAAATCTGACCCCAATCGGAATCCTCCCTCTGCACCGCAGACGTGTTTATCTGAAGGGAATGCTACAAGTTGTTACCCGCACCCTTCCTAGCTCTGACAGGGAACACGCGCGCCACCCCCACGCCCACACCCACACTGGACCCTCTCCAGCCCTGCCGGAGTCCCAAGGGCCACGGACCAGCTCACGGCGAGGGCCTGGACTTTCCACCACAGCCCCCTCTGCCTCGGCCCAGCCCGGCTCTAGGCCAAGCCGAATCTTCACGTCCCCGCAGCACGGTCCATTAACATCGCGTGTCTGCACCCTCAGTTCTGACCACCCCCCGACACAGCCCAGGACCGCGCTGCCCGTGGGAAGAACCCCTTTTATAAGTAAGTCAAGCAGCCGCGCCTCCGCAGCCAGGTGAGGCGGGCAGAGCCCGCGCAGCAGCCCGGCCGCCTACCTTCCTCCGCGCC
>NW_022900928.1:58832132-58832345 GCF_012274545.1 Fukomys damarensis
CCCCTCCGCCAAATCCAGAGCTGCGCGCCCCGACTGCGGACCCGGCGGCAGAAGGAGACCCGGCTGCAGGGTTCGTCCGAGGCGAACTGAAACTAGATGCTGGGAGCTGGGGGTTCCCGGGATCACCTGGGAGGGGAGCAGCGGCGCGTCGGCGAGAGGGGCGAGGGGCTGCGAGGAGGCCGGGACGATCAGCTCGGTGGGGCCTCGAGGGCC
>NW_022900928.1:58832928-58912560 GCF_012274545.1 Fukomys damarensis
CCCGCCGCACCCACGGGTGCACATATACATATGCGTGGACATTCAAGGTGTTGACGAGAAGAATCATGACGTTAGACCACACAGATGTTTGTTGAGCGAGTGACTCTGTGCTTTTCCCAATACTGGATATAACAATAGTCTTTGCAACCTACACTTGTTCCTATTAAAAATGGGAATTGTCCTATGACTCATAAATGGAATATAGAGGCTTTTAGCTGTTTTCCTAGGATAAATAGGAACGTACTGATTGAGACAAAGGTAGAAGGAAGGTTTCAGAGGAATATATTATACATAAGAAAAAGAAGTTAAACACAAGGTTTTTGGGTTTGCGTTCTTTTTTTTTTCCTCATTGGGTTTATTGGTACATTTTAGGTAATACAGTACAGTTACATTCATTATTGGGATCTTGTACCCATACATGACAGGACTTGGTTCTCATTTTTTTCCCTTGTCCCTACCCTCCCTTCACCCCCTCCTCCCCTCCCCATTTACAAACACTTTATTTCCATCTTTTCATTTTCTCCTGTTTCTTTTCCCTTATTCCCTTTCCCCTACCCTTCCCACTTTCCTTACACCTTTAGCCCTTTTCTTCCTATTTCACATTGTCAATTATCTCTTTAGGATCTTATGTACTATTAGAGTTTATTCACACCAAAGAAACGATTCGGTATTTACATATGTGTGACTTATTTATTTCACTTAGGAGTATATCTTCAATGTCTTTTTTTTTAGCAAAAAAAAAGTTTAAAAAATCATCTATAGTCATCGAAGAATGAAAGGAGCATAATTTGAGACTGATTGTCAGACATTGACACCACAAGCATACACTGAACCCTTGACACAAATTCCACCGGTTCCCTAGGGCTAGTTGTAGCTCAAGTTGGTTGTCAGTCAATACAGCTGAGATCTGGATGTTTCCATGGGTACATGCTATAGCTGATGAGAAGCAGGCGAATCTTATGAATCTTCCATTAACCTAATTAATGAACAACTTGGGTTGTTCATATGTCAGGCCACTCATAACCTGAGGGTCCCTATATTTGACTTTTTCTCCAGAGGGTCTGATTTAGTTTTGTGATTACAGCCTCATGATTGTGATTTTTTAAACATGGGGATTTTTAAAAAGTTTGGTAGGTGGCCAAAACATCTCAGAACCTGGCTACTGGAATGGTGGTGTCAGTGGTTAGGAGGAGAGAGAATCTGTAGATGACAAGCAGCAGCCAGTTAAGAGACAAATCAAAGTAAATAATTCGGTAATACAAAAATCATGGTGAAAAGATGGACTGGTGAACACTAAATTAAGTATAAAACTAACATAAAATAATTAAAAAATTATTGCAGTTAGACAAGGGGAAAATGGAGTTACATCTTAATGTATAGAGAAAAAACATTATTGACAGGTCAAGGCAGCAGAGAGAAAAATCTGTTAATGTGTTCTTTCAAGCACAGCATCAGTAATGACTAAAATAGATGACTCTAGGGTTTTATATTAGATTTATATTATATATAATATAATATAAATCTAATATAATTATATATTAGATTTATATTATATTATATCCTTATATTAGGATGTATCATCTTTACAGAAAGATGATTTTTCTTTAAAATGTAGAAAAATAGAAGTTAATGTGTTAAAATATTAATAGTAACTTAGTCTATATAGGGTATTTTTCATTTACTTGTACCTTACACTTTTCCTGTTTCTAAAAAATGGTAGTGAAAATTTTTGTAAAGAAATCATCTTAGAAATTCATTTGAAAACATTTACAAATAGGTATTTTGCTTAACCTCTGCTCTTCAGAATAAAGTTTAAAATGAAATTTTCCTTAGAGTCCTAAATTTTAATAGTGGAATATTTGATAGAAGTTTAACTGACAGAATGTTTAATAAGAATTGCAAAATGGTGTAGGGAAGGTGGGATGGGTAGGGAAAGGGTAATAAGGGAAAAGAAAAAAATGTGAGAAAATGAAAAGATGGAAATAAACTGTTTGTAAATGGGGAGGGAAGGAGGGGGTGAAGGGAGGGCAGGGACGAGGGGAAAAAATGAGAACCAAGACCTGTCATGTAAAGGTATAAGATCCCAACAATGAATGTAACTGTACTGTATCCCTAAAATGTACCAATAAACTCAATTAAAAAAAAAGAATTGCAAAATGGGAAGATGCATTTGGAAACAGGGTAACTGAAAAAGACAATGACCATTTCATGAACGCTTGCTATGTGCTTGGCATTGGTCTATGTCCTTTATTCATTTTCTCATTTATTCTTCACGATAAACCTATGAGATGCACAGTGGTATTATTTCTGCTTTTAAAAAGAGGAGGCTGAATTCTGTGACATTAAATGTCTCACCAAGATCATGTAAGTCAGAATCCTAATGCAGGTTATTTTATCTCAAGGATCTTTATATTCATTCTCTCATTTATCCTCATACTAATTTTGTGGTGGATTTTTTCCCAACAGATCAGAAACTAAGGATTAAAGGTGAAATAATTTTTTCAGATCACATGACATCTCAAAGTCACATCTTTATGATTCCACCACTCAAGAGCTTTCCAGTGTGCCAAACTTTAATATAGTGTGTGTATTGTGCAATCGTGTTTATGGTATCATAGAAACAAAGTCATTTTTATACTGATTTAATAATTTGATGTGATTTCCAGCCTTTTTTCTTCACTATCCCAAAGGGGAATGGGCAAAACATGTCATTCAGAGAAATAAGTATTGACTTCCAAGACTTCTGCTTATCAACCCAATTTTATAATCTAGAAAGCATGCGTGAAGCAATTTTTACTCAAGATCAGAACTGAACTTTGTGGCCAAATGGATTATGGCTCTAGCTGTGCCTGAGAAGTGATAGAAATTGGAAGAGGTCAGCAACTGTGAGGTTTTCACAAAACAACCAAATTATAATTTTCTACTTAATTCTTCAGCTTTGAGATAGCTAGGACAAACAGAACAAAATAAACCTAATAAATTCTAGTTTTTCTATCTTTTTAGGTACTTTGGTTCTTTCCTTTATTTTCTTCCTTTCTTTACACACACACACACACACACACACACACACACACTTTTTGATCTTGTTTTATCTTTTTTCTTTTTAAAATGGTACTGGAGATACAACCCAAGGGTATCCTACCACTTAGCTATATCTTCAGCCTTTTTACTTTTTTATTTTGAGATAGGGTGTCACTGAGTTGCTCAGATGGGACTTGAACTCAAAATCCTCCTGCGTCAGCCTCCTAAAATCCTAAGATTAAAGGAGTCTCTCATTTCACCAGAAATACATTTTAAATACATTTTAGAATGAAAGGTTTCAAGTTAGTGGAAAATGGACAAATCTGGAGTTGTTTTACGGTATTCCTATGAAGCAGTGGTCAAGAACTTGTGAATTAGAAAATAAGGAGTAAATTAGAAATTAAAATTGGAGTAAAATTAGAAAATAAAGAGTAACCTTGGAGAGGCAATTGCTTAAGGATGGGTTCTGTAAAAATAAAGATGTTTGATATGTCTTTAGAATTATGAACTACGCACAGTCAAACTGCTACAGATATCAACAAATCAATGACTATAGGTTTTATTGTTACAGAAGACACCAACATATTAATTATTTATGCTCTGATGTTTATCCTACTGTGTTATAAACCCATATTCTGAAGCAACAGGCCATAGAAAAACTCCTATCATGGTATGAATTTGTCTTTAGTTTCTTGTAAGTAATTATTTGCCTTCCAAGCATCACAGATTTAAAAATAATCAGAAATACCTCTGAAAATTTAAGACCACAAAATTTAGTTTTTGTTGAAATTCAGAAAAATAGCAAAATTTAGATTAACCAATAATATATCCAGTGTATAATTAATCCCAAACTGCAGATGATCCTAAAATAAGTTTACATTTGGTTTAATAATGTGCTGACTTTATTTGATAATACTAATAGAGTTTCTTTGTTAATTGTACTATTTAGGTTAATATAAAAATTGATCTGATTTCCTAGAATAGTAAATGTTGATTGAATGATTCAGGGAGGCATCTAGTCTGGTTTATAGCTTTGCAGATAGGTTATTCTCTGAGTAGCAAGTAACCTTGAATCTGTTCACTTTATGACTGCCAGACCTAGAAGATTGGGCCAACAAAAGCATTGTATAAAGTAGCCATTTGAATTGGGACATTTTATAGTTGATTAAAAATATGCATTTGAAAAACTACTTTATTCCATAGCACTCAAGAAGAACACTTGTACTGTTTATGCTGGGGAAGAATAAGTAGCTAGTCCATTAAAATATTTTCAATCTTTACAGAATATTTACATTATTTTTCATAGTCATTGGCATGTTGCTGGCATTTTCATGCACAATATTTATATCCAATAACTATTATTAGCATTTTATTTAAACTAGAAACTAATTTCTAAGAATAAAAATGAAAGAAATACCTAAGTTTTTAAACTTGGTACAGGTATTATCCTTCTAAGAACCATTAGCACAAAGCAAATAAACTCCAATTGGAGTAAAAGATATTGCCTTGCTTCTCAACTATGTAAACATTGACAAATTAATTAACTGCTCTGAACTTCCACTCAGAAATATTTAATGTTTACCTCAAGGGTTTATTGGCCTGTACATATGAGATAAATGTAGGTAAAAGTATGTTGTATAATAGCACTACACAGTGGATGTCACACACAAGTGACATTTGTTATTATCTAAAGTTTAATATAGACACAGAAGTCCCTGAATGTTAGCTCTAGGTGGGAGTCTCAAGCTAATTCTGGAGTTTCCTGACCCTCTAAACCTTGCGACATGTACCAACTATGTTCTTGAAAGGAGAAGGAGAAGAATGGAGGCAGGAAGGAAGGAAAAAGGAGGAAGGCAGGAAAGGAAAGATGCTTCCATTCCCTTTTCTCAAACCCTGCAAAGGGGCCTTAGAAAATCAGAAAGTCAGCCTGGCATAGGGGTGCATACCTGTACTTCAGCTTCTTGGGAGTCAGATGCAGGATTATAGAAAGTTGAGGCCAGCTAGACAACTTAATGAGGCCCCTTGAAATATAAATTAAGGAGGTCTGGAGATGTAGCTTAGTGGTAGAGCTCCCTGAATTCTATCTTCAGTACTCAAAACAAAACAAAAGAAGTCTGCCAGAGTGAAATGATAAGAATTCATTTCCCTGCGTATAAGGTTTGAAAAGGTTTTGCTCTCCTGTGTGAGATCATTAAGGCCTTGGAAGTTGTCTCTATAGTTCCAGTGATAAAACACTGATGTTTAATTACTGAACAGCACCATAACTCAAAGAACAGAGCAGAAAAAGGACTGATGAAAAAAGAAATACTTACGTTGACACACAGAAGTGCTTTATTAATCAGCAAGAAATGAAAAGAAATAAAATAGACTTGAATGTACAATGGGATTTTTAGCAAATTAAATTTCATAGAAATGTGCATAAGCATGTGGCATTGCTTAAGGGCTAGCCCCATCAAGTCAGGCCATCAGATAGAGCTTTTTGTGCGTGCACTGTGTGTGGCACCCAAGGAGAGAGATACACATTCATTTTTTGGAAGAATATATGATGGCCATACTAAGATAGTAATATATTTTCTTTCAAGTTTTAGTTAGGGAGAAATATTAGGTATCATCCACAATGAATCCAAGGACAAGGTGAGAATATACTATTTAGAGAACATAAAGTGAACATCAAGAGAACGTCAGTGTCCCTAGATTACTTCTATAGGCACGTTGGTGCTCTGTAGGGTATATTAAGAGGACTCAAGATAAAATTACAGCTGATACAACATTTTTGTGTTATCTCGACAAAAGCATTGGCAGGACTTAGCTTCACCAAATATTAACACTCTTTCCAAATGCTAATGAAATTATTTTCTTAGGAAAATAGAATAGGATCATTTTCAGGGTAAGTAGTTTATTTGACTATTGATTCTTCTTATGCTTGATTAATAACTCTTAGGTATCAGGACTGTCTTCCTGTCTTGTGCAAATAAATGCTTAGTTTCATAGTCAAGAGTGGATCTATAATCATATTTTTTTCTCCCATTTTAAAAGTTGTGATTTGGGGAAAGTGTAGGGGGAAGGGAGCAGGATGGCACCACAACTGATGGTAAGTCTTCTTTGAGATCTACAAAGCCAGATTCCATGGTCAAGGGCTTTGTCAGACAGATTATTTTAAAATACTAGAAGTGCTCAAATGCTTATCAATAGTCTAATTTCTCACATTTTCTCTAAACTATACCCCACCTCCACCCCTTCCCCACAAGTTGAGTTTTATTCTTATCTGGCTACTTATCATTAGTCAGTATCAGTGTTTTGACCATCGCTGAAATGTAATGTTTTTGACACAGGTTTTTGACATCTTTTAAGTTAATGAAATACAAGGATTATTGATCCAATGGTCCTTCTCTTCTTTCCTCCTCCTATTCTTTCTCCCTTCTCCACCTCTTTCTCCTCTTCCTCCTTCTCTTCTTCCTCCTCTTCCTCTTCTCCTTCTTAATGAATTTTGCCTATTAGGGTTGATGGGAAAGGAAATACTGGAAAAATACATGACATCTTAATGAATTTTGAAAAAAGATGTCTGTTTGCACAGACAATTCAGGTCCTTTGCCAAGAGGATCACAGGAGCCCAAGGTCTTTAGAAAAGCCAATGCTCCCAAACTAATTTTTGGAAGAACTGCTCACAGTATTGGCCTCCCTGCAGAATGACAGACCTAATCAAGGCAGCTTGTTTGGAGGCAGGGTGACCTTTTTATATTGTGTTCCTGGAGGCACCTTGAACAGTGCCTGGCTTACACTAGATGTTCAGAAAGATGCTTATGAAATTAAAATTAATTACAATTAAACACAGACTAGGAACCATAACTGTTACTGTCTTCGAAAAACAGGGTGACTTTCTCAGACTTACTTTATGATTATCTTCTATGTAGTGATGATGCCTAAAACTCTTAACACCAGGCAGTCTTCATATTATTTCTTAGGAACAAGAACAGGTGAAACTGCATCTTCCTCTATAGAGAGTGTTAGATGAAGAAAAATGTCAAGGAGAAAGTGAATGTGATAGAGTTTTGCCCCTATTGAATTTGCTAATATAATTGATTGTTGTGGGTCTGCTCATTCTCATCCCTAAGGTTGCAAGAGACCTTGTAGCCTGTTGCTGACCAGATTTACCATGGTTTTAAACCTGTTGATCATATCTGTCTTTAAAAAACTTAATAGAGCCAGGCATAGTGGCACATGCCTGTAATCTCAGCCTCTTGAGATCACTGTGAGTTTGAGGCTATCCTGGGCTACATAGTGAGCTCAAGAACAGCCTGAACTACACCATGAGATCCTGTTTCAGAAAAAAAATAACAAAAATATTTAATAAGTATATTAGAAACTTTTATCCAATAATTAAAGAGAATGTGCATTTTTTTGTTATTCATGGTAGCTATGTTCTATAAAGTCCCCATAAACTTTGGATTAGTTAATAATGACTCACGGAGTCATAGAAGAAATACAAAGTTAAGTTCTTACAAATCTCTCAACATATTCATCAACCAATCAATACTTTGTTTTATGATATTTTTGTTTAAAGACACTTTATTTAGTATATGTTGTTGATTCATTAACATTGAGTTCATGGCCAATAGCATGATAAATTATACCTGGAAGAGGTATATTTAATACACACATTTGCTCCATAAGGCACAGGCTCCTTGTATTTAGGATATTAGACTACATTTTACACTACATGTTGGATCATTTTAGTTAGAAAAGTCACCACCAAAAAAACACAAAAATGCAAAAACACCATTTTGAATTGATTGTGAAAAGGATACTTTTATAGTATTAGAACTGAAAAAAAAAAAAGGCAGGGGTCACCTCATTTGCCCTTGGCTGGGAATATATTCATTAGGTAATCCAAATTTTTCACTACTCTGAACATATATTCAAATAGGTGTGAATGTACTACAAGTATTGATATTGTTGTCTCAAAGGTATTTTAGTAAATTAGTGAATTCATGAGTAGGAAATCTGCAAATAATGATCAGTTATATTTTCTTCAAGTACATACAGAGCTTTTTCAGAGAGATGGTGAAAAAGAGCTATCAGAGGATCTGTATTATAAGGAATACTTTGGATATCTACAACATAAAGTACAAACTAATCTTCCTCCCCCAAAATCCTTAGAACTAAATAATAATGGCAATAATTTAATTTTTAAGTATACATGAATCTAACTTTATCAGATGATGAGTACCAAGGCTGGGAAGTTAGGTGAAGTTATGTAATAGATCTAGAGTTGATCATGTTTGTAACATTCTTGACTTTAAAAGGCTTTCTGTAGACAGAGTTATTGATCCACTGTGCTTATCAGAGGAAGTTACCTATCAAAGAGTTTCCTTAATCCTTCTGAGGCTGGAGATGAGTAGCTATGAGGTTTCTTAGTTTCTAAAGGAGCTGACTCTGATTCCAAGATGTCCTAGGGCCTTTGTCTTGTTAGCCAATGAACAGCTATAGGTCTTGACTAAACTTCCTCAGGAGGCTTTCTGGACCTTATGATGGTTTCACTCACAGCACTGGGAATGTTGGGGTCTGCCTTTGAGGCTTGAACAATGATAATGTGATATGGGACTTGGGCCACCATCTGCAGAACAGCCCAATCTTACTCTCTTGAAAATTGCTATCTTTTGATCAGAGTCCCTAGCTTTCCTTTCTATGTAACACGGCACCTCAGTAATATTTTCTGTTCAGCAAAACTAAAAAACATGGACTGAATGCAATACAGTGAGGTAACATTTACAGTTAGTTGAACGACAACAGGATGATTAATTCCTAAGTACTAACATGAAGGGATGTGTTTCATGATGCTATGGGGCTCTGTTGTTGATGATGTCCTCTCCAATAAACTTGGTGAATATGTGGCTCTACAGATGACACAAATCTAAGAGGGAGAAGGAGGGCCAGGAACTACACTTAAAAATTACAGCCAGGATAGAGGGAATAGAAGGAGGGTAAGGAAGGGTGGATATGATAAAAGCACAATATGTGCATGTGTGGAAATGCTACAGTGAAACCCATTCAGTTATACAATTAATATGTGTCAATAATTATACCAAAACATTTAAAACAATGCTAAACTCAGAGCTGATGTAATATGAGTTATGTATGCCTTATCTGAAATGCTTGAGACCAGAAGTGTTTTAAATTTTGTACTTTTTTTTACATTTTTGGAATATTTGCTCATATATAATAAGATATTTTAGAAGTGGGATACAAGTTTAAGTACAAAATTAATTTGTTTCCTATATTCCTAATAAACACAGCCTGAAGATAATTTTATACAATATTTTTAGTGTAGTTGTATTTTGACTGCAACCTGTTGCATGAGCTTGGGTGTGGAAGCTTCTATTTGTGGTATTATATTTGTGCTCAAAATGTTAAGGATGTTTAATTTGTAAGGAAAGACCTCCACACTTTCAAAAAATAGATTTCGTAGTATGGGAAAGAGAAGACTTGAATAAACAACAATTTACATGCCAAAATCCAGAAGTTGACCAAAAGCTCAGTTTTATCCAAAGATTCTTGTGGCTGGTAAAAATTTAGTGCATTGTTATGCTACACTGATCAAAGTACAACACAAAATGTTTGTTCATATTGCTAATTTGGAAAATACCAAACTATATTAAAATTATTCATTTATTGCATTTCCCACTAGATTGCAAACTTCTTGAATGTAGGGACTATAGGTTATTTACTATTCCCAGGATTTATTTATTTATTTTTCCTCATTGAGTTTATTGGTACATTTTAGGTATACAGTACAGTTACATTCATTATTGGGATCTTGTACCTTTACATGACAGGTCTTAGCTCTCATTTTTTCCCCTTTCCCTGCCCTCTCTTCATCCCCTCTTCTTCTTCTGCTTTACAAACACTTCACATATTCCCAGTATTTAATTCAGTTCTTGGAACATAGTAAAATTTCAAGAAACAATATAGAATGACTGATGAACAATTATGTGTTCAGGCTGTGCTAATTAGATCCTTTATTCCTATCAATACACTTATGAGGAAAGCACTATTATTATTTCTATTTGATTGATGAGGAAACTGAGGCCCCAAAATATGTCCTGTGAAGTGGGGGGCAAAGTACACAAGAACTTCCAAAATGTCAATATAAAAAATTTTGGAATATTCTTTTCTAGGCTGTAAAGATACAAAATGACTTGTCCAAAGTCACACACTTACAAGTGACAGAGCTCAGAGCCTCTTAAGAGCTTAAATTTGCTTGCCTTGTTACAATATTTACAGCATAATAAGCTTCAAGGAGATTTTCTTTCCCTTTTCCATCTTTTCCCTCTCTCCTTCCTTCCCTATCCTTTAAGTAACACATTTATTCTAAAAGTAAAGGCAACAAAAATAATTTTTAAAAGGGAGAAATTCCAGCTAAGAGAAAATAAGAGTAGGTAAATAAGAGAAGCTATAGTAAGGTTAATACACAAAACAAATCCTGTTTCCATAAAATTCTTTGTGACTTCCCAGTTTCATGTTTTTAGCTTTCTTTTCACATTTACTTTTATATTTCTTGTATATATGATGCATATCTCACTTTATCATACATTCCTCACAATTTTTGGGGTGTAACTTCATTTCTTAATAAAAATGTCTTTCTTCTTGATGCAGGGGCCATGACATGTTATCGTTATATACTTTTGGTCTATAACATAATGTTAAATTCACAGTGAATTCTTTATAAACCTCTGTTGAACTTAAAAGACTTTCATTTATTGGGCAATACTCAGTAACTATGCCTGGACTTTCCCCAAATCCTAGTTGCCTTCTTTTTCTGATTTCTTGGGGAGAATTAATCATTTGTCCTCAGTATTCTTTTGGATGTGCATATGTGTGTATGTGAGGTGGGATTCTTTGTGTTTCTATTGTGATACTTTGAACTATGAGTTATATGTCTATTTCTCCCTGTAGATTTTAACTATTTGAGAACACAATTTATTTATGCTTGTATTCCACTCTCAAGTCAATTCCTAGTAAGTATAAAGATTCAATAAACACAGGAAGGAGGGCAGGAAGGAAGGGAGGGGGATTATTTTTTCCTCTGATAGCCATTTATTTGATTGCTGATAATTACCAAAGAGATGGTAGAAGACAAAATTTAAGTGACACTTTGCATCATGAAAGAATCTTAATGAAGGGAAAATAGGAAAAATTACTCGTTATAATGAGGTCCTGAATTTGTGTGTTTTGCTTTTCTGTGTCCCTTTCTAGGAATAATCTAGTAATTAAAGAGTATGGAACCTACTATCTCGGTTCAGATGCTGGCTGTACTACCACACAACTATATGACTTTGGGGAAGACATTTATTTTTCTGTGCCTTGGCATTATCATCTATAAAATGGTGTTACAAAAGCACTTACTTCATGGGATTATAGTGTGAATTAATTAAATATGCACATCTTAGAAAAAGTTTGGAATAACGCCTAATATAAAGAATTATAGAAGTGTTTGCGATTATTATGACCAATTTTTGAAAATCAAATTTCAAGTCTTGTATACAAAGTCCATAATACCAGTTACTACTAAAGGATCAACTGCCCTTTTAGAAGAATTCACACACTCCAGGGTCTTCCTTTCACCCAGGGCACTCTATACTTCCTGGAATAATGCTCGCCACAAAAGCAATGCTCTTAGATAACAATAAGTACCACATCATTACAAAGTCAGGCATTTCTAACCCTTAGAAATACCCTCAAGGAACTTGGTTTAGAATTTTGATGTGCTTGAGAGCACAATTGGTATAAGGCAGGCAAGCATCTAATTAATGAGTGATTTGGACTGTACAGAGGACCCTAGTGATAAGAGGATGGCCCTAGAGAACATCTTGACTTAGCTGAGATATACCTGACAGCTGGACAGAGAGTCTGGCTCTAAGACCTGAATCCAAGTTTACAAATTCCTTAAGTTAAAAATGATGGAAGAGAGGCAAGTGAATTCATGCTACAGTTTTATTCTTATAACACCTTAACTTGGGGATAGTTTTTTGAAGTTTACAAAAACTTTACATTATCTCATTGATTTACCCATGAAAGATAAAGTGCAGATATATTTATTACAATTTCACAGTGTAAACACAAGTATACAAAGGAAGGTGCCAATTCACATAATATCTTCATGTTGTTGCTTTTTAACCCAAATGGAGTGTAGTTTTTCTTAGAGACAAGGAAATATTTTTGAGTCCAGAAATAGAAAAACAGATTAGAAAAGATGGAATTATTGTGATGGCACCAGAAACATGGCTCAAATGTTTGGATTTGGCTGTATAACTCAGTCTGTGTAAAAAGACATGGTAGGGCCAGGGATTTAGCTCAGTGGTTCTGCCGGCTGCCTCGTGAGCACAAAGTCCTGAGTTCAATCCCCAGTACAAAAAAAAAAAGACATGGTAGATACACTCTCCCTAACCCTATGATTTCAACTCTGATTGGAAAGCAAAAGATCCTACCAAAAATGCCCAACCCTGTCTACTGCCTGATCCAGATACTCCCAGTAAGAAGTGCTAATTGAAAGGAAAATAGGGTGATTAATTCAATTCTGTTGAAATCCATCCAACTGAACTTAACCACATGCAGTTAAATATATATTTATTGAGCTCCTTACAATATAAATAATATAAATATGCTAATCCATATGAATGAAAAATGTTTAGGACTGAGAATATAAGTAAAAGGTATTATTCTTGCCTTCAAAGAACTCAAAATTTAATGAGATAGTTTTATATAAAGCTAGTAATAACAGCCATATTGTAGAGGGTTTTATAAGAAACATGAATAAAATGGGCAATGAAAGCACAGAAGAAAGGACAATTATTTCTTATGGGGCCAACTGCCCTAATATATTATTTCATTTAGTTCTATGAAGTCATCAAAGTGGAAACTAACTATCCCTTTTTGAAAGATGAGGTAACTGTGCCTGAGACAAGTTGCCCAGAACTACACAGAAAATAAGTGAATGAGCTTGGACTTGAACTCAGGTGTTCTGAAGACAATGTTGTGGTCTGTCCATCATGTCTCACTGACAATCCTAAACCTTGATTGCATATCTGTAGCCTTCCAATATAGGGCTCCTAAAACTTTATATAGTGTATAGAAAGGCAAATATCTGTGCTTAGATGGGTCCGCACCTACCTTGATGCTACTCATGGCAGGAACTAAAACATATCAGTGCTGTCTTGAAGATGGGTTATAAGAAAGGCCATAGTACATGAGCCACAAGAAGCCAAGCTGTGTGACCCACCATTAGCACTGTGCAACCCCCACCCTGGACTCTAAGAAGCTGAGCTGCGTGGGCATCTGCAGCATCCCCTCCCTCACCTGTCTCTGGCCTCTGGGCTGCACTAGTACCTGGATCCAAACCACAGAGGCACAGGGGATCATAAAAGCCATTGCCCTGGGCTCTAGAAGATAGAGCAGAAGTGATCAACAGAAAGAGGGCCTCTCTGAGTGTCCTTGATGAAAATTGAAGTCCATTGGAAAAGTGAAGAAAATCTCAGCAATAAAGTCACACCAGACCACCATAGTTGGTAAGTTGGAGGGATCAACACTTCCCATTGAAATCTGGACTATCGTCAGGGGAAGAGCAGCTGGAACATGAAGTAGAACCTTGCAGAGTTCAACCCAGCAGGAGGTCAGGGAGCTCAGCTTGTGACTTGCAGTCAGAAATCAGCCCTAATCTAATTGGACTGTTGTTGGCTTGCTGGGACTAATTGATTTAGATATGCATCCTGCTGCCCACATTGTATATTGTGACAGCAGAGATATACCCTGAAGGAGACCCTTTTTAAAAATATAATTTAATTTTTTGTTAATTTTTCTCTTATTTTTGATTTTTAAAATGTATTTTTCTTCTTTTTCTGTTTTTCTCCCCCCCTCTTGTTCTTCATTTCTCTTCCTTTTTGTTACTGTTCTTGTTCTAATTTGGATTTCTTTTTTCTTTCCTTCTTTTTCCTCCTCTCAGTTGTTATTAGTTTGAAAGGAAAGTGAACACAGTTTCTAACTTCCTTATTGCTATTAGTTTGTTCCATTCTTGTCTTATTCTTTTGTTCTGACTTTTTCTCTTGTCTTCAACAGTTTCCCAGAGTTTTCCTGATCTTCTTGTGTCTTCTGGCCTCACTTCTAACCTTTCCCTACCCTTCTACCTATCTATTCCTCCCTCTCCAACTCCAACTCCTCGTTCCCAAAGGATGAAGTTGCTATATTGAAGAGTTTATTCACTATAGACATATTTTTGGAATGGTCCTCAATTTTGATTTAATTCACAGGATTAAAGGTGATAGATTAATAACTACCATAAATTGTCATTTTCTAAGATGTGCATGATTCTATTGTTGTTGCTGATTGTATCACTTGGGCTAAGGTGTTGTGATTGATCAAATCAGTTGTCCTTTCTGGTTTACTGAAAACTAGATTGCCTGAGTCAGTACAGACTCAAAACCTAAAGACCAGCTATATCTGGGAGACACCTCTGAGAAGCAATCATTCTATAAGGGTTCTAAATGCAAGCAACAAAGATATGATAAGCTTATTGAAGTATCAACCCAGGAATTGAACCAAAAACAGCACCACCAACAAAAATAGAAATAAGAAGTCACATAAACAAGACACAAACCCAGACTTCCTGCTCACCAAAGGCAAATTCTATGGAAAATGAGGTGGAAAAGTCTGATAATCAACCACCCGGAAACCCTGAACTGATAGCACAGGAAGTAACAAAACAAATAAATGAGGCTCTAGAAATATTGAAAACAGAAATAATTTCCCAGATAACTACAGAGATGGTGAGCAGAATGAATGACATAATTAGAGACTCTAGAACAGAAACATGAAAACATAGATGAGCATAGGACCATAATGAAAGCCATTAATGCCCAGCATAGGAAAAAAATGGAAACCATGAATGCCCAACATAGGAAAGAAATGGAATCAATGAAACAGATTCAAGCAGATATCCAGGAGATTAAAAACTATTGAAAGTATTTACAGCAGAGTGAGACAATGTGAAGAAAGAATATCAGACATAGCGGACAGGATTGTGGTCAGTGACCATGAAAAGACAGATTTCTTGGCTTTTGTTTTGTTTAGAGACAGCCTGACAGATCCTCCCCATAATAAAGGCTTGCTGTAATCCTAGTCTGGTCTTCGATTTTGGCCTTTTTTACCTGACATATCTGGTGCCAAGTCCTGGGAGGTAGGCAGTTGATTAAGTGACAGTCCCCCACAGGCTGAGGTCAATTGGGCTTTTGGTCACCTCCTCTGGACCACATCTGCCAAGCTAGGACTTCATATGGGCCTTCTGCCTTTGCTGTTGTTGACAATACACATCCACACCAGTCACTGATTACAGGATGAGTAGGCAGTTTAGTGTCCCTCTACTCATATCCTCTGTCTCATTCTTGTTTTATCCCTCCAGGGATTTCTTGGAAATCCAAGCACTTGGTCAGAGAAACCTTCTCAGGCCACTTGGACCTGGACCATGCCCCTGGGGAATGCCCCATCAGCCCAACTCCTCTTGTTCTCCCCTTCCAGGGACTGACTCAGAGAGTATCAAAAGAGAGGAAGATGTTCCTCTCTTTTGACCTCCTCCTAGGGAGTTAGCTCCTCCTCACCTGCCCTAACATGGACACCCAACAATCCAAAATCCCCTCCCTCAAAGCCTCTTGGCTGCCTCCTGGCACAACTTCATTCCCTTGGATTGTTGGGACCCTACTTTAAGTGAAAATGACTCATTTTTTTATTGCAATCAAGTTTGACCTCAGTATAAACTAGACAATGAATCTCAATGACTGGAAAATGGCACTCTCGATTTTAATATATTACACGATTTGCACAACTTTTGTGAATGCAGTGGTGAATGGTCAGAAATCCCCTGAATACAATCCTTCTTCTACCTATGCTCTCACTGCTCCCTCTGTCAAACCTGTTTGCCCTCTCAGGTACTTCTAGCCTAAATTCCATCCTCCACTCTTCCCAACTCCCACCTTTGCTCTGGCCGATCACTCACCACTCACACCTCCCCCACCCTGTAACCCATCCAGCTCTTCCATTTCCTCACATGCTTCTTCACTTCTGCCATCTTGTGACCCTTTCTCACCTCCACCATCTTGTGACTCTTCCTCACCTCCACCAACTTGTGACCCTTCCTCATCTCTGCCATCTTGTGTCTCTCCACCACACATCTGCTCTCTCCCTGCTTCTCCAGCCCCCTCTCAAACAGGAGAGTGAGTTAACCACTTTTCTGCTTGTTCTTCCTTCCCCAGCTTCCTTGGAAGAGAGAAGAAAGCAAGACTAAAAAAAAAAATCCTCTCCTGGCCCTGCTATTTACATAGCAACTTGTTTGGCAGGCTACATTACCAAAAAAATTCCACTGGGCCCTATTGTTTTCTACATAAATATTAAAAAATAAAATAGAAGTTTTTAAAATAATTAAAAGAAAATGTATTGCTTAAGATTGGAGCTCAAAGACCAAATGCTAGGTTACAGCCCAGTCCTGGCTACAGACTGCTTGCTCCATAGTAAAATCAGCTGTGATGTCCTGCCAGACAGGAAAATCTTAAAAAACCAACAAAAAACCAAATTATAAATTCTGGCTAATTGACAAATGTACCTTTCATCTTCACCTTAAATAATGTTTGATTAGTGTTTGGTTTCTGGATGTTTAATTGATGTATTTAAAACATTTCTTTTACTTTGCAAATTCTTAAATTATAATTATAGATTAACCAGACCTTCTCTCTACTTTCTGCTTACAGACTTCTGACAATAATTATAACACAAGATTATGCTACTGTTATAAAGCACTTTTACTCCTCTGATTCTAATCACAAGAAATCTGTTAATTGACCTGCAAAAGTTTTGACTAAATTAAAAGAGATGTTATAATTCAATTGGTGAAATATATTTGAGTGCACTCTAGTTTCATAAATTGTCTTATATGTTTTTCTCTGTGCATCATATTGTTTGTGTTTGTCCAGTTATATTTTTGATAAATGTTATGAATGGTATGCCTTCCTTTTCTCCCAGGTTGCTAGCTGATCAAAATAATGTAAAATATTAATTTTGATTATAACACATATTGCTGTCTACATTCAATAACTCAAAAAGTATATATATATACATATATATGTGTGTGTGTGTGTGTATATATATGTTTTATCAATTACAAATACATTGTTTTACAGATTAAATAAAAAATTGTCAGGATAATTAAATATAAACTTTAAGGTTTGGATAGACTCATGTTGGTGAATAAAGAAGCAGCTGCTCAGAAAAACTTATTTTGTTCTTTGTTCACTAATGGTAGCCCCAATAATTTTCATAGCCTTATGGGAAGATGTATCACTAAATATGTTGTTATAAAATGTTTACATTGGATATCATCAAAGGGTTGAGTTCCAAATATGTTATTGTGATATGTTTATAGTGGTCATCTTTAAAATATAGTATTTCCTATGGAAAAACAAGGAGTTATTTAAAAAGATCCTTTTGGTACCAAGCTACATTATGGACAAAAGGTTCCATATAATTATAATAATTATTATTACTATTTTTCTGGTGTGCAAAATATAATCATGTTTTCTGACAATACAAGTCTTCCAACATATTGTTTATGACAATAACCTTTTGATCCAGGTATGTGCCTTCTCTTCTGTTCCACCTACTTATGATTACAGGTACATTTGTAGGCCCAAACACTTTCCTTAGATGGCATCCTATCAAAAGATAATAACTTAAGTAAGTTTCCTGTTTTTTCTTTAAAATGTATTTTTGGAGGGGAATAAATACATTTAATGATGGCCATTTTATACTAAGATACATGTCTAAGTTTGTTGCAAAGATAATGTCATCATGATTGTCATGCTAAAACACTATAGTTATGTGTGGCCCCTGATTCTGGTTTTTTTTTTTTTTTCCTATGGGAAAACAACTACTGGAACAACCATGATTGATAAAAATAACAGCCCTCTCATTATATTTTAGATTCCACAGTGCTTGCTATCAAGATAAAAGTTATGATAGGTAAGCTCCTACTGTACTACTGATGTCACTGATCTTCTCTTCTGGGTGGTCAACCACCAAAGTGAAGAGACCAACAATAAATGTAACTGGACTAAGAAGACCACCAGTATTTTGGACCTGGCCCTCCAAGATCATCAAAGATCCAAGTTATGAAGGAACTTTTTCTACAACACCTTACATCTTTAGTAAGTCACCCAATCTCCTGAGCAGGTAGATTGCTGGACACCGGAGAACAAATGTAATGTGAGCTAAAGGAGTATCACTAAAAAAAATCTCCTACTCTTCCACTGAAAGCAACTTGGTCAAGCAAGGCCATGACCCATTCTGATGGCTGACACTGACAGAGGAGCTGAGAGGATCTGTGCATGGTTCCAAAATAATGCCTAAAGAGACTTAATGGATCTTGACAGATAGCAAGTGGTTCATATTTATTAACACAGGTCTCACTTTAACTTGGTCTTAAACAGCAGAAAAGAATAACCAAAGGAAGCAGTTAATGAATAGTCAAAAGGGATAGAGACACTTTTGAGGCTCATCACTCCACCTCCTTATAAAGGAATAGCAGTTCTACATGGAAAATTCATAGCAGTTGAATCCCACACTAGGAAAACAGAGTGAGCTCAAATAACCTAATGATGAATCTTAGGCTCCTAGAAAAAGAAGAATGAAGCTGGGCATGGTGGCTCACACCTGTAATCCCAGCACTTGGGAGGCTGAGACAGGAGGATCACTGTGAGTTTGAGACCAGCCTGGGCTACATAGTGAGTTCCAGGTCAGTATCAGCTACGTAGTGAGACCCTGTCTCAAAGAAAAAAAAAAAAAAGAATGAAAAAGAAAAAGAATGAGAAAAAGCCAATGGTCATATAAGGTAGGAAATTATAAATACCAGAGAGCAGAAATCAATGCAATGGAAACCAAGTGAATGATACAAAAAAAAAAAATCAATGAATGGAAGAGTTGGTTTTTCAAAAGAATAAATAAAATCAAACCCTTACCCAACCTTATCAAAAAAATAAAGGAAAGAAAAGGTTAGATACATGCAATTAGGAATGAAAAAGGAATTCAGAACAGATCCAGCAGAAATCCAGATGATCCTCAATACCTACTTTGAGAACATGTACTCTAATAAAATGGAAAACACTGAAGAAATGGACAAATTTCTCTATAATTATGAATTACCAAAATTGAACAAGGAAGATAAAAGCATTCTAAACACCCAATTACAATCAGTGAAATTGAAAACATAATTAAAATTTACCAACTAAGGAAAGCCCAGGTCCTAATGACTTCACTGCTGAAATCTACAAGACATTTAGAGAAGAATTTTGGCCACTACTCTTTAAACTTTTCAATGAAATTGCAAGGGAAGCAATACTTCCAAATTCATTTCTAGAAGAAAGTGTACTCTGATTCCAAAGCCAGGGAAAGACACAACCAAAAAAGAGAACTACAAGCCAATCTCCTTAATGAACATAGATGCTAAAATCCTCAATAAGATACTGGCAAACAGAATACAGAGGGTCATCAAGAAGATCATACACCCTGACCATGTTGGATTTATTCCAGGGATGCAAGGATGGTTCAACATATGTAAATCAATAAATGTAATACAGTATATTAACAGAGCCAAGGACAAAAACCATATGATCATCTCAATAGATGCAGGAAAAGCATTTGATAAAATACAATACCCATTCATAACAACCTTACAAGAAAATTTGAATAGATGGTCTTTATCTCAACCAGATAAAAGCTCTATAAAAAACTAAAAGCCAACATCATATTGAATGGCCAAAAACTGAAGTCTTCCATGCTAAAATCAGGAACAAGACAAGGATGTCCAGTATCACAACTCTTGTTCAATATAGTCCTGGAAACATTAGCAATAGCAATTAGGCAAGGAAAAGAAACTAAAGAAATAAAAATAGTAAAGGAAGAAGTTAAATTGTCATTATTTGCTGACAACATGATATTTTACACAGAAGACCCAATAAACATCACCAAAAGACTTGTAGACTTAATTGACAGATTCAGTAGAGTAGCAGGATACAAGGTCAACAAAGAAAATAAATAAATAAATAAATAACCTTTTTGTAAACAACAGACTCACTGAAAGAAAAATTAGGGAAATAATTCCTTCCACAATAACATAAAAAAAGTATCTAGGAATCAATCTAAGGAAGGCAGCAAAAGACCTATACATTGTGAACTGCAGCACTCTAAAAAAAGAGATCAAAGAGGATATAAGAAAATGGAAAGATATCCCTTGTTCCTGGGTAGGAAGAATCAACATAGTGAAAATGGCCACACTTCCAAAACTGCTATATAGATTCAATGCAATCCCGATTGTAGTCCCACCTGTATATTTTACAGAACTAGAGAAAACAATCCAAAAATTCACTTGGAATTAGAAGAGACCTAGAATAACAAAAGTAATTCTGGGCAACAGGGACATGACAGGGGGTATCACAATCCCCAACTTGAAACTACACTACAAAGCCACTGTGATAAAAACAGTATGATACTGGCAAAGAATCAGACCCAAGGATCACTGGAATAGTTTAGAAGATGCAGAGACAACTCCACACATACTTAGCTACCTCACCTTTGAAAAAGGAGTCAAACATCCTCAGTGGAGGAAAGATAACCTCTTTAATAAATTGTGTTGAACAACTGGATTTCAACCTGCCAAAGATTAAAACTATACCCCTATCTTTCACCATGCACTAAACTAAAATCCAAGTGGATTGAAGATCTAAATATCAAAACAGAAACACTAAACTCTGTGGAAGATAAGTTAGGTAGAACTCTCAAAGACATTGGCATAGGAAAAGAGTTTAGGAACATATCCTCAGTAACATGGGAACTAGCACAAAGAATAAAAAACTGGGATCTCACCTTGTTAAAAAGCGCACTGCAAGAGAAACTACCAGCAGAGCTAAGATACAACCTACTGTCTGAAAAAAATTTTATCAGCTGTTCCTCAAAGGATTACTATCTCTATATAAAGAATTTAATATATAAAGAATATACAAAAAACCTAAAAAATTAGACCCTGAAATATAGATACCCAATTCAAAATGTGCATCTGAAATGAACAGACATTTCTCAGACAAGTAAAAGTAGCAAATATGAAAAAATGTTCAACATCACTGGTCATTTGAGAGATGCAAATGAAAACAACACAGATTCTACCTCACCCTGGGAAGAATTGCTGTCATGAAATCAACCAATAACCAATGCTGGCAGGTGTGTGGGGAAAAAGGAACCCTGTTCCTCTGCTGGTTGGTGTGTAGACTGGTGCAACCACCATCGGAAGCAGTATGGAAAAACCTCAAAGAACTAGGATGGGAAGTCCCATTTGACCCAACTATTCCCCTGTTGTGTATCTTCCCCAAATAATTAAAGAATAATACCACAGCAATATAAGTGCACCCATGTTTATAGTGGCACAGTTTGTAATAGCTAAAGTTTTGAAACAGCCCATTTGCCCATCAGCTGGGGACTTGATTAAGAAGATGTGCATTAAAAAAATGGAGTACTACTCAGCCATAAAGAATGAGAAACTAGAGACTTTTTTTTAGCCAAATGGATGCATATTGAGCCATATTTGTAAGTGAAATAAATAGGACAAATGTGTTAATACTAAATAGTTTCCCTGGTGTGAGAAACTAAAAGTGTAAATAACTAGCAAAATATAAAATTGTTAATATGAAATAGGAAGAAAAGTTCTAAATGGGGTAGGAGAAGTGGGAAGGGTAGGGGAAAGGAAATAAGGGAAAGGGAAAATATGAGAAAAGGAAAAAATGGAAACAGTAGGGAGGGGTGGAAGGTTTGAAGGTGGGGTAAGGGAATGGGGTAAAAATAAGAACCAAGATATATCCTGTAAAGGTACAAACTCCCAATGGTGAATGTAACAGTATTGTATATCTAAAATGTACCAATAAATTTATGAAGAAAAAAAGTGACATAATCTCACTCATGAGTCTCTGATTTCATGTAAGCCTTCTGTAACTGTAGCACCTGGTGCACATCTGAACCACTGCCAGCTCTGCTGCAAAGTGAGATGGATGTAGTTTCCTCAGGCAGAACATGTGAATGCTGCTGCACTCTGAGTCTGATCAACAGCCATTCTGGAGACACTTTATTTGCATCACTCACCTTAGGAAGCTAATGCTTCTAAGTGATGCCCAGGCAAACTGCCAATTATTTTGCTTACTATTAATATGTGTTTCTGATTGTGTTACCATGGTTACAGAAAACTCCAGAGCTGGCATTTGCTCAAATCAAGGACCCAGACTTTTATTTACATGAAACGTTACACCATAAGCCAGCATTTCAGTCCAGTTCCATGGAAGTAAGGTCCCACATGTCTATGCCTTGCAGCCCTCAAAAGCAGTGTACTAAGTGATAAGCATTATAAAAAATTATGGTTTACTTACTCCTAATGGGAGCTTGGGATCTGCTTCAACAGAGACCATTTTCCTCCACTGGTTGGTGCTTTCCTCCCAAGGGGAAAATTTGTTGTCTTTGCACTTTTCCTTCAAAAGCAATCAGAATTTAGTAGAATTTCTTTTCTTAACCACTACAAATGGAGGGACCCTAAATATTTCAGTTGGTCTCAATTTTGTCTACCACCAGCCCATGAAATTATTTCCCATTTTAGCTGGATGACCTTTAGAACTGCCAGTATTCAGAAAAGTGCCTGTGGAATCCTTCACCCATTCTCTTGATCAGATGCTTAGCAGCCCCTGCTTTTCACAAATTATGCATTTACAGAAGACACCAGCTAAGATTCTGTGAGCCTTAAACCCCATGTGATTTACTGAGCTACATTCAGCTCCCCAAGGCTTTCCTCCACCTATGCAACTCCTCTTCACTGTGGTTGTTGATAGGGTCTCTAGTGTACCTCTCATTTTCAAATCTGCTCCTGTCATTCATTTCTCACCAATTTCATCTGCATACAAATGTTGGGCAGGGCAGGTGAGGGATCTGCTTGGAATGATTGGTCCTGGGATCCACAACCAATTCTTTGGTTAAAAATTTTTTTTAAATGCTCTTCCTCATTATATATTTTTATTTTGATTCATCTCTTTTTGTAGTAGCTTCATTTTGTTGAAAAGCACCACAAAGAATTATTTTAATCTGAGTTTTAAAGCAGGAAACCCTTGTCTACTTCCCCTAAAATCCAGGCAGCAGGCAGCTCTGGAAGTCCCTCGGAGGAAAACATGTCTCAGTATTTCAATAGTCATCCTGAACATTGTCTTCTCCCCTGGCTGCACAGGTACACGGTACTATGGAAATCAAGTATGATAAAATCCAATTTGAGCTGGTCAAAGTTAAGACATTTCAGGAAATGTA
The DNA here is from genome assembly GCF_012274545.1 of Fukomys damarensis. Classification (NCBI taxonomy): domain Eukaryota; kingdom Metazoa; phylum Chordata; class Mammalia; order Rodentia; family Bathyergidae; genus Fukomys; species Fukomys damarensis. The sequence continues at coordinate 58,856,365 of NW_022900928.1, forward strand.
GGCTTGTTTTTTGTTTTTGTTTTTTTTTTCCTACAAGCATAAATCTGACTACACCATTGTCAGTAGCTTCTCCTCAAGGACAAGTGAAGTTGCAATATGCAGGAACACATCTGAGGAGAAAAAAATGCTCACATTAACTATTTCCTTTCTTGACATTAAAAATATTTCCCAGAGCTGAAGTCATGATAAGGATATTGAATGAAGTAACAATTCTTAGCCTGAAGCTTGATTTCATTTGGGAAAAGTTTAATTTAGTGCTTTGTGTGGGTGGCCATGTTCACATTTACAGAATAACTTGCACTAGCTGTTTATTTGCTTGTCCTTCTGGAATTTGGCAGAAGCCTGACAGTCAGTCACTGGCTAATACTTAGCAAAAGTGGGGAATAAAGGGAGTTTATTTTAGACAAACTTGCTGCCTCTTTTTGTGGCTTCTTTCCACATCTGTCATATCTCCTCCCTGATGACCCTGAGTTATTGTGCACCCTCCCCCAAGAATTTGTTCAGTAAAGAATCTGCATAAGTCATTTGTTCAAAGTATGACACTTTTCCCAGTGGAAAAATAATATCATTTTTATTCAGCAGTGTTACAAAATTCCTACAGAAATAAAATTTCCAGATAAATGAATTTATCTGAAATTTGAAATGCTAATTAGAAATAAATTGGCCTGGATAAAATTTAAAAATATATTATACATATCACTATCTTCTTACACACAGGGTACTAAAATAATAATTCACCAACTATGCAGCATTCTACACATTAAAAAGTGTTTTCCCATGCATGTTCTCATTTGCACAATTTTAAAAGGAAGATACTGGATTCTTTGTAGTGTAGGAATCATTATTCCAAATATGAGTTACTGTACTACTATTTATACCAGAGTACAATACAATAATATCTTCAATGCTTATTGAGAAGTATACAATATTTATTCTTTCCTAAGGTCCCCCATTGTTGTTTGTACTTTCTGTTTTTTTTTTTTTCTGCCTTTGTTGAATCAGCTCCTAATTTTCATTGCTGGATAAGCTGTATCCAATAGCTTGAAACATACAACCAGATTTGCTGTATATTGTTTCTTCAACTAACTGCTTCTAACCTTCAAGAGGTTAGGATATCAGATAATCAGCTCATTGGAATAATGTCTTATAATAATACCAAACAAGCTATCTATTTATTTCTGCTGGAATGTCAGAATGACTTTACCTCTTAATTATAAACCTTTCAAATTTTCTTTGAGCACATTTCTCATACCGTGAACTTATTCCAGGTTTTTTATACTTCCCTATCCAAACTAAACCTCACTGTCAGCCTCGCCCATGGAGCTTCCATTGGAATCCTTCAATCTCCTCACTTCAAAGGAAGCTCAACTCTCAGTTTTCTCTGATCTTGTCTCCAAGCTACTGCATCCTCCTAGGGAAATTCAGGAGGCCATGTTGAAACTTAACTTAAAAATTTGTAAAAGCAATACATTATTTATAGAAAGTATCAATAATAAATTTTGAAATGGTTGCTTCTTTAATAATGTAAATAAATCTCCCTATAGCATCTCTAATTCCTGACTATAACCCAAACTCTGTTAAAGAATTTAGCATACTGGCCTGGAATCCTTTTTCTCATTCATATATAAACACACAAGATCCTTAGTGTGCATTTACATCATAATTTTCTTTTTTTCACTTACTTTATGTCATTGCCACATTCCTTGTCACAGTATAGTTTTATGCTCATCGTGTTTAAGAACTACAAGCAGTTATAGCACACCAGTTTTCAAAGATAATCACTTCTCTATTACCACACATATAACTTCTTTTATTTTTGTTATTTGTGATATGAATAACATGGCAAAAATTTTATACTTTCTGTTATGAATGAATGCTGAAATTTGTAATTGCCAGATCAAACTCCAATATTTAAAACATTTGAAATTACTAAAATCTTGAATAGTTAAATTTTTCATCTTTTCCTATTACATTTGCCTACTAATTGAATATGTATCTTATTTCTACTTTGAATCAGGTACCAAGATGCCAAGAACAACACATGGTCCCTACCCTCAAGACCTCAGTTTGATTTTATCTTGTGATTAGTGCTAAAATGAGATACATAGGATGATCAAAGTATATGGTCAATGTGTGAATAAAGAATCTTCATTACACTAAAAGATTCATTGTCATTAAACCTCTCACTTGACACCCCACCATGCTTGCCATTTCTACAGCAGTTATGTAAGTCCTTTTTCATGAGAGGCTTTATGAAGTGTAATTTTAAAAAATGGTGAATACTGCTTCCAAGCACCATCCAGTGGAAAGGCAGACTTGTAAAAACATCTACCTTATTCACCAGATCAGGAACCATGACTTCTGGCTCTTCTCCAATGTCAAAATGACTATGTAAAGTAAAAGTTTTGAATCTGTTTAGGACTTCACGGTGGCCCTGACAGCACAGCTAAAGATGTGCAAGAAAGAAGACTTCCAGAACTGCTTCAAAAGTGGCAAGAACATTGAGATAAGTGTAGTTGAAGCAAGAACAATTATCTTAAGGAAGATTAATGGCAATGTATCTTTTGCTGTGATAGATTTTTTAAAAGTTTAAACATTCACTGTAGCTATTTGTCTGTCATACTTTGTATGTACCCGGAAAGTAGTGACACAGTCTCTTTTTAAGGAGAGAACATCTAACTTTTAACAATAGACACAAGTTTGCATAAAATTTTGAAGAATGGTAAAAAATGCATAGATCCTGGAGAACCCTGTTGTACTAAGAAAATTCCAAGTAGTTCATTATGGTTGGAACATAATGGGGACCAATAAAATAACTAATACTTGCAACAATATATGGCAAGTAATGTACTCACTAAATATATTATTGATATCCCCATCAATCTTCACAACAACCTTGTGGTGCAGGGATTATTAACCCCATTTTACAAATGAAGATTAGTCATTGAACACTAATAAGTAGCGAAACATGAATTTGAACTCAGATCAACCTAAGTACATGGTCTATACTTCTAGAAATCATGTTATACTGCCACCAGAATGCAAGAAGAAGAGTTTTAGGATCTGAAGCTGGTAAGTAAAAAGGAACAAACTTAGAGAGGTCCCTAGAATTTATTGTAAGAAGGATACCCCCCACTTATTTCAATGCAGCAGGATTGATTACCTCTTCTGCACTTTGTTTTAGAGCTGTATAGACTTCTATTACACTTATTACACATTGTGCTAGTGTCTATTTAGTATATCTCCTCTATTGACCTGAGATTCTCAAGTACACAGTCTGTGTCTTACTTAAATTCAACTCATCACCCAGAAAGAGTAGGCACGCAGAAGTCATGGAATCAATATAAGTGAATTAATTGTGAAATTTTAAGGTGGATCACTAAAGTGTTAGAGCATATTCATTTTGGCTTGTAACTGTCATTATAAATTATTCAAGCTTACTGAACATAGCCATTATTTTAAATTTAAATATGTAAATTTATAATTATTAAAAGCAAAGGTGATACAGTGTCAAAATGTTTAACTTCTTAAATTTCTACTATCTATGCATTTAAGCTTCTTTAACTTGTTACCTGTCTATGGTGTAAATATTTTACAATGTGCGTCTTTTTAATTCTACATTCACGTTAGCAACTTAAAATTGTGCATAGTCCCATCATCTGTTTTAAAGCACCTCCATAGCTTTTGTGATATTTATTATGCTGAATTTCTAGTTCCTCTGACCATTTCTGGCTCTCTCCTTTGCTTTGTGCTTTTTATAAATTACTTTCACATTTATATTTCCAACCACAGTTTCACCTTTTGGCTCCAAAATGCATATCACATTTCCAACTACCTGCTGGGTATCCTGAACTAGATAGTCTAGAATATTTCTCAAACTTCACCCACCCCTTGTTGCCAGTCTGATTTCCATGATTTTGTTGATAGAAACTCTTTCATTTTACTTACTTACCTGAGCTTTAATTCTTGATGTCAATTTTGTTTCTTCCCTATAATTTTTCATCAATATTTTTCTTAAAAATGAGGTTGGCTTCCTTATGTCCTGCTTCCTCGTGAACATGGTGCAATTGAGAGAGCTTGACTACATTTTACTTTGTACATATTAGAGTTATTTGTGCACTTGTCTTATACTTCTTAAATATATGTCTTTTGAAAGGCAGGAACCAATTTTTAGAATATGCCACCTTGCATCGCAAAAGAGAATTTGCAGACATGATTAAATGAAGGGTTTTGAGAAGGAGAGATTGTCCTGGATTATAATGGACCCAATATAATGACAAAGTTCCAATAAGGGGTTAGGTGGGTCAGAGTTAAAAGAGATGTGACACCAGAAACAGAACTCCAACATTAATGAAGGACCCTGAAGCAAGGAATACAAGTAGCCTCTGGAAGCTGGAAAAGGCAAGGAAATAAATCTTACCCTAAAGGTTTCACAAGGAATGTAGCTGTATTGATATCATCATGTTAGGAAGAAACTGCTTCTGAAATTCTGACATTTTCTAAATGAATGAATTTACCTTAGTGCCCCTTCGATTAGTATCTAATTCCAAGCCTGAAGCATAGGAACTGCTCAATGATACCTTATCGATATTATATCAGTTAATTATTCTAGCTTGAGATGTAAATATTTTTCTTATTTTACAGAGAGATTATATAATCTGGCTAGGGGAACCCAACTGAGAAAAATATAATTTCTGATCCCTGGATCATCAGAGCCATGGTCATTTTGATTTCCTTCTAGAGTTTCTACTTTCCTGTCCTAGGTCTGAAGTCTTGAAATAGCTCAAATGACAACACAAACAGTTTTTATACATTTGTTTTCATATGAGGAAGCTAAGAAGAGCTCAGGTGGATAGGGTCTGGGTATCCAGAAACCCAGAGAAACATATTTGGTAAATTTCATCTTCTGAGTCCTCTCAAGGGTGTAGGAAATAGTATTCCTGACACTTTCCTCCTCAAAGAGTTCTTCTATAACATATACTCTGAGCTTTTCCTGGCCAATCAATAAAACGCCTCAGAATAGTCACCTGAAACTAAGTCTAGAAGGCTTCAGAGCTTACATCCTGTGGCAGTTCTTAGATTTCAGGAGAGGATAGGTGGAGGGACAGGATAAATATTAAATGGCATGACATGCCACCTATGCTCATTTTAACATTCTTAGGATGCAGTGTGTAGGAGTGATTATGGCTCTTTACAGTTAAAGGAAATGTTAGAAAACCAAATCAATTACTTTTATGAAGGTCTTTATGTCAATAAGCTTGTCAAATAAAACTACTTATTGTAGTTATCATATACTTTGTAACTACTGCTTCTAACCATGTATAATCTAAAGGGCTAGGAAGTTACCTTCAATTACTACAATCCAAACTCATCACTTCATCATCTCCTATTGTGCTTTATATTTCAACCTTCAGTTTTAAAGCTCTTTGACACTGTGTTTTAAACTGTTGGTATGGATCTTGCTCCCTAAATAAATGTCAGTTCCTTGAAAGTAGGGACCACAGCATGAATTCCTCCAACATCCTCAAAAAGCCCTTTCCTTCCCCTGTCTTATTTGCTATAATCAACACTTAATCCTGTCTATGTATAGGTTCCTGAAATAATCCAGGCCCAGGAAAAGAGTATATAAGGAGAAAAGGGGAGAAGCTGAAGGCATTTCTTCTAAGATCTGGAACATGAAAAATGATGTCTACTATCAGTATTCTTATTTAATATGGTGCTGGCAATCTCAGCCAGAGAAATTAGGTAAGAATAAGAAATATAAGGAATACAAATAGAAAAGGAGGATGATAAATTATCTCTGTTGGCATATGATATGATATTATTTATAGAAAAACCTAAAGATTCCACCAAAAGACAGAACTGACACACAGTTCAGTAGGCCTGAAGGATACAAAAGCAACACAGACATTTTTATAGATCAATAATGAGATTACTGAAAAAAATAATGAAAGCAATATCATTCAAAATAGCTATAAAAATACCTAGAAATAAATTTAACTAGAGACATGAAAGATCTGTACAATGAAAATGAAAAAACACCTATGAAATAAAGAAAAAAATGGAAAGACCCCTCATTTTCATAGATTGAAAGCATTAATGTTGTTAAATGTCCATACTAAAGTGATTTACAGATTTAATGCAGTCTTCATCAAAATACCAATACTTTTTACAGAACTAAAAAGTAAAATGAAATAAAATAAAAACAATGTTAAAATTGATATGGAAGCACAAAAACTGAATAACAAAAGTAAGCTTGATCAAAAAGAACAAAACTACAGGCATTACTTTATTTCAAGACATACTGCAAAGATATAGTAACCAAAACAGCATGGAAATGGCATAATAGCAGACACATAGATCAATGGAACACAATAAAGAATCCAGAAATAAACCCAAATATGTATTGATTCTTGACAAAGGTGCCAAAAACATATACTGGAGAAAGGAATCCTCTTCATAAATGTGCCTGGAAAAACTAAATATCCATACACAAAAGACAGAAACTTGACCCCTATTTCTCACTGAGTTGAGTAAAATCAACTCAAAATGTATCAAACATCTAAATAACTGTAAGATCTAAACATGAAGTTACTGCAAGAAGAGATAGGGGAAGAACTCCAAGACATTGGTATAGGCCCTGAGTTTTCAGTTATGGCCTTAAGACATAGGAAATGAAAACAAAAATAAACAAATAGAATTATATCAACTTAAAAATCTCAAACAGCAAAGGAAAAATTCAGTGAAGAGACTATTACAGAATGGGAGAAAATATTTGCCCACTATTTGTCTAACAAATGTTTAATATCCTGAATATATAAGGAACTCAAAAAATAACCTCCTGCCAAACAATTCAATTAGAATGAGAAAGTGATCTGAATAGATAACTTCTCAAAAGAATACAAATGGCAAACAAACATATGAAAATACTCAATATTATTAGCCATGATGGAAATACAAACCAAAATTACAATGAGATACCCTCTTACCCTAGTCAGAATGGCTTTTATCTAAAAAAACGCTGGAGAGGATGTAGAGAAAAAAAAACTCATACATATATTTGGTGGAAATGTAAATTAACACTACCATTATGGTAAATAGTATGGAGATTCCTCAAAAAACTAAAAATAGCTCTACTGTATGGTACAGCCATCCCATTGCCGAACATATATAACCCCCAAAGGAAATGAAATGAACATACTAAAGAGATCCGCATGCCCATTTATTGTGTTGCTATTCACAATAGTCAAGATATGGAATCAGCTTAGGTGTCCATCAAAATCTGCACAGATAAAGAAAATGTAGAATACATATACAACATAGTATTAGTAATCAAGAAGAACAAATTCTTGTCATTTTTTATAAAACGGATGAAGCTGAAGGACATTATGTTATGTGAAATGATTCAGACATAGAGAGACATGTACCACATACTGTTTTTCACATACGGATGTTAAAAATTTTAAAAAGCTAACCTGAATGTGCAGTAGTGATTACTACTGAAATTAGAGGTTTCAGTTGAGGGGGGACAGGGTAGAAAAGGGAGGTTGGATTTCATTAATGTACATTATATATATGTATTCAAATATCACTCTGAACCCCATTAATATGTACAATTACTACATGTAAATCAGAAATTGTAAGACAAAAAGATTAAGGGAGAGATAATGTTCTCCCAATGTATATCAGGAGGCCTCCTCATACCCCGGTCCCCTATATCTCATTTTAACCAGTTTTTATAGCTTAGAATTAATTGTGCTTCACTGACTCACTGAATTTATGCCTGGAGCAGCTCTGAGCACTTGCCTAATTAGCCACAGCCTTTCCTGAAGGCTTCCTACACAGGTTACATCAGAAAAATTAGGTTATGCTAGTTTCCTACCCAAAAGTCCATTTCTCACTGGGACAGATGCCTTCTCATCCAGATTTTGAATGGAATTCTATAGTCATTAGAACTATTTTACCCTTGCCCAGTTGAGTATACTATTACCTTTTCCTGGACTCCTCTGTCATTGGGTCCATTCACTGCTTGGTTCTGAAGCCCCCCACAGTTTTAGACCCTGGAATATAGTCAGAAAACTCTGACACTCAGGATTCTATTGCCTCAGTCCTGATTCTAGTGGCCCCTGATCTTTGCAACTGAGTTCTTGGCATGCCCTTCCATTTAGCTCCCCAGAATCATGACAGCAATACAATAGGTCTTCAGTAATGTGAGCTAGAATAGAGAATACACATTTCACTGTTGTGGATCTTCTTACAAACCAAGAAACATTAATATCTACAGTGACATTACAGGTTTTCTTTATGAAAGAAAGTAAGAGGAAGGGTGTTCACTGAGTTGCCTCCCGCTGTCATATTTGTTCATGTTTTCAAATTTTTCAATTTAAGACTTTTAGAGTTGAACTACCAAGATACTTTAGATCATCACAGCTTTCTACCATGTTATGGGGCAATAAAAATCAGACTACACTCTATGTTTACCTAGCAGCTTTCCTGAGAAAGCTCTACCATTTTCCATTTAAGCCCTTTCCAGAGGTGTTAATTGATGGCCATTTTCTCAGTTAAACGGGCAGCTTGAAAAGTTCACTTTTATAGGCAGGAATGGTATACAAGATTCTAATAGGAGAATCTGCACTCAGAGTCATTTTTTCTAAAAGTGGAAATGTAGGCTCTCAACCATTTGCACTGTATTTGTGATCTATCATTCTGGGGGTAGTGTGACAGGCAGGAAGTCTGTTTGGTTTAAGATGATGCCCATCACAACCCTGAAAGACATCATGTATGCCATGTAATCCCAATGTTGAAATCCTGAAAGATTCCTAATAGCTAAAATATTAAGGTAAGATGCTGAAAATCACAATCAGTCCCCCAAAAGTAAGATCCCAAATGTTGAAATTCTAAAGACCCACATCTCTAAAACTGCAGTATAAATCTATCGAGGGAAAATATGGTACACAAGGAGTTGAAAGCCAGATTTTGAGGAAGGGCTTGACCATGAAATACAGCAATGCAAAATTTTAGTTTAAAAGGCATAATTTACTCCTTACATCTGAGGAAATTCTAGAAGCTCCTAATAAATTAAAGCCTCATTTACTTAAAGAAGTCAGCAAAGTTACTGAATGGTTTAAAAATAATTATGTGCATGGTAGGATAAGAATACATGCAAAGGGGTTGGTTTTTAATCACTGTTATAATTTCTCCCTATTTGTGGTCTTTAAATGAGGATATGCAGAATGAATTTCCAAGTACCCCAAAATAACATAGAAACATGGCACATTTGGGGAAAAGATGGAAACATTTAATAGGGAATGCTCAAATCAATGTACGTGAAATCATAAAAGATCTCAAAATGAGCAGCACCACATAGAAAATAATGCTCAAATATTCTCAGAGAGCCATTCCTTAAAAGAAAAAAAAAGCAGCTACTAATCATGATGCAAGACTTCAAAATATATTTGGTGATCACTAAATTCAGTCAACTCTTATGAACTACTTCTGTTCAATTGCACATAACCTATCGATGTGGTATACTGTTTAATATATCAATTTTTAAAGTTTTTCCCATTATTTTTGATTGTGCACTTTATATCTTATATTTTACTATGCTAGGTATTTCATCTTCTCATCATTTCCAATACTGGGGTTATAAAATGTGCAAAGACTTAGTTCATTTTATGTATTTTTTACAAATTTGATCCTGTAAAGTTGCATTAGGGAAATGTTGACTTCTTGTGTAAGCAACGTGCATGTTTGTGAAATGTTGAAACTTCCTCAGCAAATAGATGTCTCTTTTGTATAACTGCATTTGTGAAAGGCAAAATTCCTCCAGGATTGGCTCTTTGAGTAACTATATATGCACTGGTGAACCATGGAAGTTTTTCTTTCATCAAAGTATTTAGGTTGTCAATCATGGTATTTCAGCTGACCACAAATTCAAAGCCAGATGCACACAATTACCAACTACAGGGATATGTATTTATAGATTTTGCTTTTGGGCCTATTTGTATATCTATTTATAATTCCAAAACTATGTGTGCTATTATGGCCTATTTCAATGCATGAAGTGGGCTATAAAATCTTCCCTCACATTTTTATGTTTCCTAAATAATTCCACTTAAAATATCAATAAATGTTTTTAATATTTTTATTATTATTTTTCTAGGGATATACTGTTGGGAAGTTTGTCTTTTCAGATTTCAACTTATGGAATTTGAGATGGCATCTTTCAGGACTATAGGTCTACATTGAATTGAGTTCCAGTGCATTTACTTACTGATGCTTAACTTTACTCAAGATATTTCACTTTCTCTGTTCTCAATTTTCTCTATTTTTTAGGATAAACGATGAAGAGTAAATTATAGAGTTTATATCAAATAACTTAAAATATGAAATTCTTTACTATATTTTCATATAAGATAATATTAATAGCCAAGACTTATAGGATAGATAGATGTGGCAATGAAATGGAATTTTTACTTTGTGTAATTTTTACTTTGGCTAAGTTGAACTAAAATTATACCTTTTTAAGGAAGAAAATTATATCAGTGTAGGTTTGCCCATGAAAGGTATCCATAAGAAAAGGATTTAAGTACAAGTACTTTATTTGGGAAGTAATTTCGTGAAATATCAACAGGTAAAAGGGGAAGTGATATGGAATAGGAAAGCCAGCAAGACGGAAGACAGTTATCAAACTATTAGAAAGCCAGTTATCAAAGTGGGTAACTGAAACTCTTACACATGGGAAAATTTTAGGAAAGAGTATAAAATACATCCTTTGTAGCTATCTCACTCCAGCACTAAGGAAACTAAGGGTATTTGCATAATTACTTCCCTTTTTCTTTTTTTTTTAGGTACCAGGGATCAAACTCAGGACCTTGTGCTTGCCAGGCAGGTGTGGTGCCACTGAGGAAAATCCCCAGCCCTTACTTCCATTTCTTAAAGACCGATGGAGGTGAGGTATTAATTCTTGGTACTCTTAGCTTGCTGTGTGTGTGTGTGTGTGTGCGCACGCACGCGTGTGCGTGCACACATGCACTTCCATATATCAGTGTGTATATGTCTGTTCTGGTGGGGGGGTGCTATAGTGTGGCCTTCTGGAAAAACACTTGGGCAAAGAATTGAACTCTGAAACAGGCACAGATAAATTCTTCTAATCAGTGATGAAAAACCTATGGCTCAGAGAAGCCATATCCAGCTTCTGTACTGAGCTGTAATCCCCCTGAGAACAGAAATTGGTTGCTACCTGGTATGATCACAGTGCTTGGCAATGGACCCTATCCTAACTGGTGCTTTTCGAATGCCTGAGCTCAATGGTCACAATGATAATGTACATAAAGTCAATTGGTAAATGAATGAAGAATTCTATTTTGCATTGGCACAGGAAAAGACTTTATGAACAAATCCTCAGTAGCACAGGAACTAGCAGATAGAATCAACACCTGGGATCTCATCTTACTAAAAAGCTTCTGTACTTCAAAAGAAACCATCAACAGAACTAAGAGACAACCTACAATGTGGGAAAAGTTTTTACCAGCTGTTCCTCAGACAAAGGACTATTATCAAGAACATATAAAGAATTCAAAACAATCAGCCCCCCCAAATATAAAGACCCGATTCAAAAATGGGCATCCGAAACGAACAGACATTTATCAGACAAAGAAGTAAAAGCAGCAAGTAAATACATGAAAAAATGTTCCACATCACTGATCATTCGAGAGATGCAGATGAAAACAACACTGAGATTCCACCTCACCCCACAAAGAATGGTTGCTATCAAGAAATCACACAATAACAAATGTTGGTGGGGTTGTGGAGATTAAGGAACCCTTCTTCATTGTTGGTGGGAGTGCAGAGTGGTGCAACCACTATGGAAATCAATATAGAAATACCTCAAAGAGCTTGGACTGGTGGTTCCATTTGACCCAGCCATCTCTCTGTTGGGTATCTTTCCAAAAGAATTAAAAGAATTATATCACAGTGATATATGCACACCTATGTTTATAGCAGCACAGTTTGTAATAGCTAAAACTTAGAAACAGCCCATTTGCCCATCATTTGGAAACTGGATAAAAAAGATGTGGCTTTTCTATAAAATGGAATACTACTCAGCCATACAGAATGAGAAATTGGATTCATTCATAGGAAAATTGATACATATTGAGGATATACTCCTAAGTGAAATAAATAAGTCACATGTGTAAATACCGAACAGTTTCTCTGGTGTGAATAATCTGCAATAATACAGAAGATCCTAATAAGATTACTGACATTTAGAAATGGGAAGAAAGGAGCTAAAAGTGTAGGGAAGGTGGGACGGGTAGGGGTAGGGTAATAAGGGAAAAGAAAAAAAGTGAGATAATGAAAAGATGGAAATAAAGTGGTTGTAGATGAGGAGGGGAGGAGAGGGTAAAGGGAGGGCAGGGACAAGGGGAGAAAATGAGAACCAAGACTTGTCATGTAGAGGTACAAGATCCCAACAGTGAATGTAACTGTACTGTATCCCTAAAATGTACCAATAAACTCAATTAAAGCTGAAAAAAAAGAATCCTGTTTTGTATCTATGATTTAATTATATCTCAGCTTCATAACCCAATTTATGAGTTATAATTATTATAACCCATATTATACAGATGAAAAATCTGGTACTGAGACATGAATTAGGATGATATATTTAAAAGTGACAAAATAAAATTAATTTTAAAATTTTATTTTACTTTCTTGTTGTTTTGAGTCAGGGTCTCACTATGTAGCTCAGGCTGTCCTCAAATTTGTGCTAATCCTCCTGCCTCAGCCTCCCAAATTGCTGGGATTAAAAGCATGGGCCACCATGCCTGGCAATTCTTTTTATTTGAAATGCACAATTTACAGAAAACTCACAGTAATGACTAAAGCTAATAGGTAGTTATTTAGAATACTGTATGATCCACAATGCCTGGAAATTAGAAGCAAACTTTCCTTTATATTCAGTAAAGGACATTTTAAAAAATGGTCGCATGTGTTTTAATTGCTCTTAAATTGTTTTTGTAAAACTATTGCCACATTTCCAGCATTTTTATGGAAACTTAAGGGAAAAATTACCCTTTGAACATTTTCTTTTCTTATTAAGGCAAGTAAATAAATAAAGATGAAACTTTGTGTATGCATCTGAAACCAAGATAAGGATTCTTTTGTGGCTCTCATTAATATAGAAAGATCTATTTAATTTTTCTCACTTCCCCTTTCCTTTCAAACCTGATCCAGTTAGCCTTGGCTTCCACCTCCTCCTTCCCCAGTTTAAAAACCAAATGGAATGTTTGTACTAAAGGGACAAGTCTGTGCAGTGACTCAGAGGAAACAAGCATTTATAAACCACATTTCCCTCAAGTACAAACATGGCTGTGGTCCAGGTCCAGACTGCACAGGGCACTCCTCAGTTGAGTGGACCCTGGCAAAATAGAAGATTGGAGGGGCCTGGCCAGAAACGAGACCTGGGCTGCAAGACCTGGGCAACACTACTCCTTAGCGATCTTTCATCTCTGAGAGTCAAAACAACCATGGCTTAAGTGAAATTAGATAAAAATATGTTGGGCTTTGTTGTAATGGAATATTCTCTTTGAATTTTGAATGTAGCTTGGCCTGGCTGCAAATTACTTAAATGGATAATCCATTCTTAATAGTCTCCACGACTTGTCTTCTTCACACATTATCTTTGCTCTGTTCTTCGGCTGACTTATCTGCCTGGCATATAAAAGGGTTATGAGGACAGTTCAGTTTTTGGTCTAGAGACCATGAGATTTGCCTCTAAATTCCTATTTTCCCCTTTCTATTTTCAATGACTAATGTTTATGGAGGATTGATTTTGTGCCAGGCATGAGTTGGGTAAATAAGGTCCCTGTTTTGCTTTTATATTCTTTTGAAAAATAGTAGGAAAATTTTGTTGCAAAACCAAGTTCCAAAATATTTATTTGATAATATGCTTTCATAGATGTCATAATAGAAATCCACCAAAAACACTATTTGGTACCCCATTTGTATCAAAATGGCCTGAAGATAAAACACAATGTTATATCAGAAAAGAACATATTAATTTTAATCAATACCTAAGTCATTGGTACTGAAGTTCACAGAGAATTATATTCAGTGAACTCATTTAAGATTATATAAAGTTTTAGAAAGCTCTCTGAAACAATGGCTTGGCTGTTTTAGAACCAAAAACTAATTGGAGAGACTAATTTCACTGGAAATAAGTGTTTCAGGTAAATTTACAGGTTTTTAATTTATTGTCCTGTAAAAAACTACTTTTTCAAGGTGAAGTGGAATCTCAGTGTTGTTTTCATCTGCATCTCTCGAATGACCAGTGATGTGGAACATTTTTTAAATATATTTACTTGCTGCTTTTACTTCTTTGAGAAATGTCCGTTCATTTCAGATACCCATTTTTGAAATGGGACTTTATATTTGGGGGGAATAATTGTTTTGAGTTCATTATATATTCTAGATAATAGTCCTTTGAGGAGCAGATGGTAAAAACTTTTTCCCACATTGTAGGCTGTCTCTTAGTTCTGTTGATGATTTCATTTGCAGTGCAGAAACTTTTTAATAAGATGAGATCCCAGTTATTGATTCTTTCTGCTAGTTCCCATGCCACTGAGGATTTGTTCATAAAATCTTTTCCTATGCCAATGTCTTTAAGAGTTCTGCCTAACTTATCTTCCAGCAAGTTTAGTGTTTCTGTTTTAATATTTAGATCTTTCATCCACTTGGATTTTAGTTTACTGGATGGTGAAAGATAAGGGTCCAGTTTTAATCTTTGGCAGGTTGAAATCCAGTTTTTCCAACACCGTTTATTAAAGAGGTTATCTTTCCTCCACTGAGGATGGTCACCTCACCCCACAAAGAATGGCTGCTATCAAGAAATCACACAGTAACAAATGTTGGTGGGGTTGTGGGGAGAAAGGAACCCTTCTCCGTGTTGGTGGGAGTGCAGACTGGTGCAACCACTATGGAAATCAATATGGAGATACCTCAAAGAGCTGGGACTAGAGGTTCCATTTGAACCAGCCATCCCTCTGCTGGGTATCTTTCCAAAAGAATTAAAAGAATCATATCATAGCAATATATGCGCACCCATATTTATAGCAGCACAGTTGTAATAGCTTAAACTTGGAAACAGCCCATCTGCCCATCAGCTGGAAACTGAGTAAAGAAGATGCAGTTTCTCTATAAAATGGAATATTACTCAGCCACACAGAATGAGAAGTTAGATTCATTCATAGGAAAATGGATACATATTGAGGATATGCTCCTAAGTGAAATAAATGTCACACGTGTAAATACCGAATAGTTTCTCTGGTGTGAATAAACTCTAATAGTACATAAGATCCTAATGAGATAACTGAAATTGTGAAATGGGAAGAGAAAGGCTAGAGGTGTAGAGAAGGTGGTAAGGGTAGGGGAAAGGTGATAAGGGAAAAGAAAAAAAGTGAGAAAATGAAAAGATGGAAATAAAGTGTTTGTAAATGGGGAAGGGAGGAGGGGGTGAAGGGAGGGCAAGGACAAGGGGAAAAAATGAGAACCAAGGCCTGACATGTAGAGGTACAAGATCCCAATAATGAATGTAACTGTACTGTATACCTAAATTGTACCAATAAACTCAATTAAAAAATAAATAAAAGTTACTTTTTCAGAAAATGTTAGATGCTTTAAATAGACTGTAAAAATAAATCGCTTTCCTTTGGTTAAAGACATCAGTGTTTTCTTCAGTTACTTTTTCAGAAAATGTTACATGCTTTAAATAGACTGTAAAAATAAATCGCTTTCCTTTGGTTAAAGACATCAGTGTTTTCTTCTCATAAAATTTTAGAAAGTGATAAATTTTCACTATAAAAAAAATCTAAATGTGGTTCTAAGCCAAAGAAAGTAAAATAAAAGGGTTTATTTTTCTCTCTAATCTCACCTCACCATTGTAGTCCAAGCACAACTTCTAAGAACTCAGGAAAATTATTATCTATTTTTAGATATATTATCTGTGAAAATAAACAGAGATTTTTTCTTTTTTCTACATGAATGGGATTATATTGTGCATATGCTTTTATAATTTTATTTCTTTTAATAACAGTATGTCCTTGTCATCTTTCCATATCAGTAGACTTAGAATCTCTACACTATTTGCAGAATAGTCTATTGTTTAAATGCCTTGATTATTCAGATGGTATCTTACTGATACATATTTAATTGATTTCTAATTATCTCTATTACATATAACAGAGAAATAGTCCTTATATAATTATCTGGGATGTTTACATATTTTTGATTTGTGCATATTAATTTTACAAAATATTAGGTTTCAGTGCATATATTTTGGTCATAGCCGTCTCTTCATTATCCTCCTTTTACTCCTCTTTCTCTTCTTATTTTCTTCCTTTTGTCTAATAATTGTCTCCTTTCTACTTTCATATGATTTTTTTAGATGCTAAATTTTATGGGAAATATGCTGTACTTGTCTTTATGAGTCTGGCTTATTGCCCTTAACATAATAATTTCCATTTCCATCCATTTTCCTGAAAAATGACACGTTTTTCTTCTTTACAGCTGAATAATACTACATTGTGTATATATACTATGTTTACTTCATTCTTCTATGGAACCTAGGCTGGTTCCGTATCTTGGCTATTGTGAATTGTGAAACAAAAACACTAGTATTTTTATCTATTACGTCTATTATGTATTATTATCTATTATTGTTATCTTTATTATTAATATCTATTACATATTATTATTATCTATTACATCTATTATGCCTCCCTTCCCCAAGCCTCAGGTGCTCACAGGTGGGGCTATTTGGAAGTGACTACATCATAGGTATCACACTGGATTAGTCTACTGATGGGTTTATAGCTGGGTCTGATGTTGGGAGGTGAAGTCTATCTATCAGTCTATCTATCTATCATCTATTTATCATCTGTATCACCTCCTGCCTTTATTTCTGTGGTGCTTCCTGACTCATATATCATGAATTGATGATCTATTTCTCTCCTGTCGTGACCCTCTTCCATGCAGCCCTGCCTTGGAACCAGCTGAGTGGATGGAAACCTCTACAAAATAAATCTTTTCTTCTTAAACATGTGGGTGCTGGGTATTTTGTCCCAGCAAGAAGAAAGTAACTAAGGCAGGTATGAAGGTATCTCTATAGTATGCTGACTTTAATTCCTTCAGGTATATACTGAGGAGTGGTACAGCTGGATCAAATGGTGACTATTTTTAGGGTGTTTCTTTTTGAGGAACCTCCATAATGATTTCCACAGCATCTGTACTAATGTACATTCCCACCAGAGGTGTGAGAGTCTCTTTTGCCCTACATCTTTACCAACATTTTTTGTTTTCTGTATTCGTGGTAACAGCCATTCTGATCGGAATGAGACTGAATTTCTATGTAGTTTTGATTTAATTTCCCTAGTAGTAAAAGATGTTATTTTTTCATTTACAGATTGGCCATTTCTACTTTGAGAAGGGTCTGTTAAGCTTATTTGTGCATTTGATAACTGAGCTATTTGATATTTTTTAGTGTTACATTCTTTGAGCTTCTTACTAATTCTAGGTATTAATTCTCTGGTGAAAGAGCAACTGGAAAATATTTTCTCCCTTTCTTTAGGCTCACTCTGCTAGCTGTTTCCCTTTGCAGAAACTTTAATATGATGAAGTCCCATTTTCTGATCCTTGCTATTATCCTGTGCTATTGGGATCCCATTTAGGAAGTCTACTAGTGCTTATGGCTTCAAATATTTCCCCTATATTTTCTTTTAGCATTTTCAAAGTTGTGTGTTTTAAACATAGTTTTTTCCCCAATTTTATTCATTTTTGTAGGATTCTAGTTTAAATCCACATATGCATATCCAGTTTCCCCACCATTGGTTAAAAAAGGCTATATTTTTCTCCAATATATATGTTAGCTCCTTTGTTCAAAATAAGATGGCTGTAATTGGGTAGATTTGTTTCTATGAATTTATTTATTCCATTGGTCTATATGTCTATTTTTGTGCCAGTACCATGTTATTTCTGTTACTGTGGCTTTGTAGTATAATTTGAAATTGGGTAATATGATGCCTCCAGTCTTGCTTTTTCTTTTTTCTTTTTTTTTTTTTAATTGAGGATTGCTTTGGCTAATCTGGGTCTTTTGAACTTCTATATGAATTTTACATTGTTTTTGTAGTCCTAGAATCTCATTGGTATTTTCATGGGAATTCCACTGAATTTGTAGATTGCTTTTGGTAATATATCTATTTTAACAATGCTAATTCTACCAATTTATGAACATAAAAGTTCTTCCTTGGTTAGAGTGATCACTAGATATTTTTTTGAAGCTATTGTGAAAGGAATTATTTTCCTGTTAGTTTATTAATGTTATGTAGAACAGGAATTATTTAATATTGATTTTATTTCATGCTTCTTTGGTGAATTTATCAGCTGTAAAAATCTTTTGGTGGACTTTTTAGGGTCTTCTAAGTATAGGATCAGATCATCTACAAGTAAATATCTATTTGTATGCCTATTTCTTTCTCTTGCCAATTGCTTTAGCTAAAATTTCAAATACTAAATTGAATGGGAGTACTGATAGTAGATGTTCTTGCCTCACTGGAAATTTTAGAGAAAATACTTTGTTATCCTCATTCAGAATGATGTTGGGTGTGAGTTTGTTGTAATTGACCTTTACTAGACTAAGTTATGATCCTTTTATTCATAGTTTATTCAGGGATTTTATCATGAAGAGATGTTGAATTTTTTTCTTTTTATTAAGTTTATTGGTACAATATAGGTATACAATACAGTTACATTCATTACTGGGATCCTGTACCTTTCAATGACAGGTCTTGGTTCTCATTTTTTCCCCTTGTCCCTGCCCTCCCTTCACCCCCTCCTAGCCTCCCCATTTACAAACACTTTATTTCCATTTTTTCATTTTCTCATACTTTTTTCTTTTCCCTTATTCCCTTTCCCCTAACCTTCCCACTTTCCCTACACCTTTAGCCCTTTTCTTCCTATTTCACATTATTAATTATCTCATTACAATCTTTTGTAGTATACACTTTCCCTACCTTTAGCCCTTTTCTTCCTATTTCACATTATTAATTATCTCATTACAATCTTTTGTAGTATTATACTACTCAGCCATAAAGAATGAGAAATTAGAGTCATTCATAGGAAAATGGATACATATTGAGGATATACTCTTAAGTGAAATAAATAAGTCACACATGTGTAAATACCGAATAGTTTCTCTGGTCTGAGATGTTGAATTTTTATTGAAGCTGTTTCTGCTTGATCATGTAATTTTTATCCTGGAATTTATTTATACAGTGCATTGCATTTATTGCAGATATTGAACCATCTATTCATCCCTGAAATAAAACCAACCTGATCATGATGCATGACCTTTTTAATGTCTGTTAAATTCTGTTTACAGGTATTTTATTAAATATTTGGGGGACCAGGGATTTAGCTCAGTGGTGCTGCCACCTGACTAGCAAGCACAAGGACTTGAGTTCAATCCCCAGTACTAGGAAAAAAAAAATTGAATGGCTGGGGATTTAGCTCAGTGGTTCCACTGCCTGCCTTGCAAGTGCAAGGTCCCAAGTTTGGTTCCTGATACCTCCCAAATTAAATGTATGTTGATTGATGATATTGGTCTACAGTGTTATTTCTGTGTGTTATTGTGTGTTTCCCTGCCTGGGTAATGTTGGCTTCATATAATGTGTTGGGAAGCATTCCTCTCCTTTCTATCTCATGAAATAGTTTGAGAAACATCAGTGTTAGTTTTTCTTTAAAGGTCTAGTAAAATTAAGCAATGAAATTGTCTGGTGCTGGACTTTTCTTTGTTGGGAGACTTTTTATAATAGCTTCAATATCACTGCTTATTGATCTGTTTAGGTTTTAAGAAAATATCTTCCTGGTTCAGTTCTGGTAGGTTATATGGGTCTAGAAGTTTATCCATTTCTTCTATATCCTCCAACTTATTAAAATATAGGTTTTCAAAGTAGTCCCTAATATCCTCTGAATTTCAGTGTTGTTTGTTGTAACACTTCTTCTAACCTCTAATTGTATTAATTTGGGTCTTCTCTTTTTCTGTTACTTTGTCTAGGGGTTTATCAATTATTTCTTTTTCAAAGAATCTACTATTTTGTTTCATGGATCCTATGCATGGTTCTTTTAGTCTCTATCTCATTAATTTTAGCTCAGATCTTTATTATTTCTTTCCTTCTGTTGTGTTTCCTTTTGGTTTGTTCTCCCTTTCCTAAAACTTTGAGATTCATCATTAGGTTATTTGAGATCTCTAACTTTTTTATATAGGCATTCATGGTTATAGACTTTCTTCTTAGAACTGCCTTTACCATATCCCAGATATCCTGGTATGTTGTGTTTCCATTTTCATTTGATTCTAGAAATTTTTCCTTCAAATAGTTTCCCTCTGATTTCTCCAATGATCCACTGATTGATCAAAAGTCAACTGGTCAGCCTCCACGTGTTTGCATAGTCTTTATAGAGTCTCTTGCTATTGGTTTATACTGGCATTCCATTACGACTTGATAAGATATAAGAAATTATTTTTTGTATTTTTAGACTTTCTTTATGCCTGAAATATAATTGATTTGGAGAACATTTCTTGAGGTCCTGAGAAGAAAGTATATTTTGTATTTGTTGAATGGAAAGCTTTGTAGCCATCTGTTAAGTCCATTTGATATATCATGTAGCTTAATTCTATTGTTTCTTTGTTGTTGTTTGGCTGATTTATCTATTGGCAAGAGTGGAGCACTGACATCACTATTATTATATTGAGACCTATGTGTTTCTTCATGTTGAGTTGTGTTTGTTTTGTGAAATATATATTATAAATTATTATATCCTCTTGGTGGTTCCTTTTACCAATGTGTAGTGGCCTTTTATTGTCTGGTCTAATTTTGTCTTGAAATCTGTTTGTCATATAGCTACCCCTACTATATAGCTTTCAAGATCCATTAGCATGGAATATTGTTTTCCAGTCTTTCATATTCCTTTTATGTGTCTTTTAAATTTGATAAATTTAAAGTATTTTATTTGAGGCAGCAAAGAGTTTGGGTCTTGTTTTTTTTTTTTTAAATCCAATTTGCCAGTTTGTGTCTCATAATGGGAGAATTCAGACCATTTGCTTCAGACTTATTATAGGAAGTTATGTACTAATTCCTACAGTTTGTGTTTTTTAAATAAATGTTTGATTTTTTCTTAATTCTTAATAGTTCATCTCTTCTTCTTCTTTTGTATGTAGGATTCCTTCAAGTATCTTCTGCAATGTTGGCCTAGTGTTAATGAATTCTTTAGCTTATGCCTATTTTTTAAGACCTTTACTTCTCTTGTAATTTTGAAAGCTAGGTTTGCTGGACATAGTAACTGAGTTTGGCACCCATTGTTACATTCTAATTAGGAGAAAAAAAACCCAAACTCTACATCCAGAGAATTATGTGACAACAATGGTAATAATGTTATTCAACCTAAGAAGCTTGGTTGTATGTCCAGAGAAGCCCGCACAAGAGATTGAAGTGATACTTTCTGTGAAGAAGTGGCATTTAATCTAAGCTCTGAATGATAAGAAAGAGTCAGATAACATAAGAATCTGGAAGAGGCACACACAAAGTCTTGACAGGAATAATCTTAGCCTATTTAAAACCCAAAACACAACAAAACAAAACCCCCAAAATAAAAAAAAAACTCATGTGTTAAGGAGAGAGCTGTAAGTGAGAAGGTGGAGAATAGAGTAAATCAATGATGACCAGCCATTCAGCAATCCTTGGCTGTGGTCGCTTTGTTCCCTCCAGTACAAGTGTGTCAAGCTAGTTGGACTCCTAACGTCATCATACTTCATTGAGACAAAGAGCCTCAACCCCTTCCTAATGGATAATGAATTGAAGAAAGAGTGATTCTGGGATCTCAAATGCCTGTAAAATTTTCTGTGGTTTATATTATATTATTATATTTCAGTGATATTTGTTATAAGGTAACAGTCAACCTGCCACTCTGTGAGTTTCTTCACTGACCCTTCCAATGAGTTTTTCCTTGGCTTCAGCCCACTTACTCATATCCAGTTTCTAATCCTACGTTGTCCCGTAGATCAGTTTTTCCAAAATTTATGTTGGAAAACTTTAGCTCTCCTCTTCAGGTATGTCCCCCACAAAACAAAAGTGCTCTTGATCAAATAATTTTTCTTTTCATAATTTGTGAATGAGGGATTCACTGTGCCTATCAGCATATTAAAACCTCAATATACACTCCCACAAAAACACACGTTCACTTGTCCTAATACTGTATTTCATAAACATATTTAATCACAGATTATACTGAACCTGTACTATATTCAGTAAAATGTTTAAGAAGTGCTGCAGTTCATTCTTTCTTCACCTCTATGGACTATAAGCTTTGTTAAATTTAACTTTTATCCTGACTCTTTCAATTGTAATAAACATCAAAGTAGTTGCAAATTTTCTACTGGGTGTAAATTGTATTGCACAATGAAAGTAGACAGACTAGGTTTCTGGGTCTGAGTGTTAAATCCATTGCTTATTAAGTATGGGAAAATTACTTCATGTGTACCTTGGTTTCCTTCTATACAGATCAAAGATAATTGATACTACTTTCCTCAATAGGGCTGCTGTGATGATTAAATGATATAGTGCTCATAAACATTACTGGATATTACTATAACTGTCACATTATCACTACTGTTATTTAAAACAAAACACTGAATGTTAGCCTGTCAATATTTCTTTTATATAAGAATATTACTTGAGATATGTTTGACTGAAATTATATTTAACCAGTTTGAATTGAAAGGAATCATCCTCTTTTGCAGTTTCAGAGATGAAACCCAGGGCCTTATGTATGATAGGCAAGTGCTCTACCATTGAACAACACTGCTAGCCCACTGTTCTTATTTTGAACCATATTCTTCTACAGCAACATCGGATTTTGGCACAGGTGTTATACTACACTTATATAATATTAATATGAGAAATGTACTAGCCAAATGATTTTCTTTTTGTTCCTAAATCTATAACAGTTTATGGCAATTACCTTTGCTATTTTTATAAGTGTTAAGGCAATAGTAGAGAAGCACAGTGTTGATGATCTACTTAAGATATAATCAGGGACATAGCATACTGATTAGTGGTAAAGGACTTGCCTAGCAAGAACCTAGAAAGTTCCGGGTTCAGTCCCCACAACTGATAATAGCAGTCTTGTAGGTTTAAGATATACTAGCCATTATACATTAAATAACCTTGAAATAAGACACATTGGAGAAGCAGAAGCCTGTGTTACCCAACTGTTTATTCAAAGCACTTAGAGTTCTCTAGTTCATCCGTTCTCAAGATTAGGAGAGCTATGAATGTTTGAATAGGAATCTAGTTTTATAAAATAAAGTTTTCAAAGAATATTGAAGTTTTTGTTTTGTATTGCTGACAGTGGAAATGGATAGTTATCTAGGTGGAGGAAGACATGATGAGGACTTACCCAAGATTATCAGGCAGTGGGAAGGTTTTTTTCTTTGGTGTAGTCAGAGCAGCCTTAGAAAATGGGAATAGCAGTTCTTTAATCCTAGCCACTACAGAACAGGTTGAAACAGGATATTTTGATTTCAAAAGAGAAAAGTAATGCCAGCATTTTCCCTTTGAAGTGAAGTAGGGAAGATCAGGGTTAAATGGAATAAAGATAAACAAAACTTTACCATGAACTGAAGTTCAGTGATAGAAGAAACATGTTGCATAAATTCCCTAAATCTTGCTCTGTTTGGCAGTCTTCATTAACATATATTCACCCTCTGTATTCATGGGTCTGCATCCACAGATTCAACCAACTGCAGATTAGAAAATGATTTTTGTTGTTGTTGTTGTTTTACTTTACTTGGTACTGGGGATCGAACTGAGGTCCTTGTGCTCACAAGGCAGGTGGCAGAACCACTAAGCTAAATCCCTGGCCCCTGAAAATGTTTTTAATAAGTTTTTCATCTGTACTGAACATGTGCAGACATTTTTGCTTGTCATTATTCCATAGGCAATAAAGTATAATAGCAGTTTACATAACATTTACTTTGTATTAGGAATTATAAATAATCTAGAGATGATTTAAAGTATACAAGAGGATGTACCTTCATTTTATGCAGATATTGTAGCATATTGTATTTGAGGGGTTTGGGAATATGAGGATTTTGAATTCCTAGAGGTCCTGGAAACAATCTCTTGGGGACACTGAGGGATGAATGCATTATACATAGGAGAAATAACCTTTAGATGCTTTGTTTCCCATACCTTTCCTTGCAGGAAGCTACTGAAACAGAAAGGATTTTGTATATGATAAAATATTCTATAAGCATACCCTTAAAAACATAAACCTATGCTATATATTTATAGCAAATGTTCAAAGTACAATAATTTAATAATCAGCTTTGTTGTTCTCATAAACATCTTGATTCAGAAGCTATAAGCTTCCAAGCATTCATTTTGACTAATATAATGACAGATCTGATTTTTAAAAAATGTAAACTGCAAGTGTTCCATATAGAATATTTATTATCATCATTTTCGTTATTTTTGGCTGGCTTTCTTGGCCACATTTTCTGGATCTTAGGACAGAATATGATTCATAGGATTGGGAAGAGTAAGAATTCTAAAAGGGTATCTAACATCCAGTGGGCAGGAAACTGTTCCCTACTGGGCCAACTATAAGCTTGGTCCCAGCTACCCTCAGGAAACATTAGTTGAATGCATGGATGAAAGAATGAATAAATGAAGTAGTGTGTGTGTGTGTGTGTGTGTGTGTGTTTGTGTGTGAAACTATCAAATTTAAATCATTTAAAGTTCCAATTACTCTATCTGGGCACTGAAGGTTGCTTTTTAAAAAGTCAAAAATCAATTTGGAGCAATTTTCAAGAATATTCTTTCTGTAATTCAAGATGTGATTGTAAATACAAAGAGATGTCTTTTTTTTCTCCATTGATATCCTCTTAAGGGTAATTTCATATTTGTGTGTGAAACTATCCAATTTAAATCATTTAAAGTTCCAATTACTCTATCTGGGCACTGAAGGTTGCTTTTTAAAAAGTCAAAAATCAATTTGGAGCAATTTTCAAGAATATTCTTTCTGTAATTCAAGATGTGATTGTAAATACAAAGAGATGTCTTTTTTTTCTCCATTGATATCCTCTTAAGGGTAATTTCATATGTTGCCAAAAGCAGTAAGACAAACATCTCTCAAATGTAATACAAATTGCCTACTGCTATTTGATGAAAAAAAAATTGGTACTTTTATATAAATACCTGATACTTTATTATAAATAAGAATATTTTTTTAAACCACAGATGAGAAAAATGTCCTAGAGTAGTACTAAATGATGATTTGTTATTTCTTTTTAAAATATCAGTATCAACTGTCTAATATATGGGTTTCATATTTTTTTTGCACAAAGTCAAACTATAAAATACTTGTTGGTATATATAGGACAAATAGCTCTTTATTACTGGATATCTTCTCAAAAACTTGTACTCTGAGATTTATCTCAAAGGGAATAAAAATAAAGTTATAAAAATATTTCTATTGGCAACATATTTTTCCTGCTGTTTCAGAGATCCAACAGGGTAGGAAAAAGATTCACTGAGAATATACTTGCTAATAACTTAAAAATAGAGTGCCTTGGAATATTTTTCCTACAAATAATTTTATATTGGGGATGAATCTTCTTACAGCTTCTAATTCAAATCATATATTTTGGATTTGGATTTAATACTGGGATTCACTATTTTAACTGTCTCACATAAAATTCAGGGAATAGGTCAAAGACCTCTCTGACAATAATGAACTACATTTATAAAAAAGAACTCAAAACCAGGAGAAATATATTGTAGACTTCAATATGTGTAAAATTGTCATTGGCTTGTTGCTTTAAGTATCTACAAATTCAAGTGCTTTATGAAGAGAATTTTAAAACCTTCAAACACAACTTTATTTCTCAACTTTGTTGTTGTTTTGTTACTACTAACAAACAGAACACAAATCACTGATCAGATTTCAAAAGTAAGTTTGCCTTGTTAGAGTGTGTTTGTGTGTGTGCACTCATGTGTCTGCATGTTCATGCATTTGTGTGTGTGCATACACATCTTTCAAAATTAATACCATTTGCAAAATACAAACTACAGACTTATGGCGTTATAGTTTATATCTAAATGCCTCCCCATCTCATGTGTTCAGAGGTGGGACCTAGTTGGAAGAGGCAGGTCACTGAAGAAGAGTGAACCCCTCCCTGGCTCCTCCCTTGTGTATCTCTGATTCCTGTCTACAGCAGGCTGAGCACCTTTCCTCAGCCCTGTCCCTCTCCCATGCTGCTTCTGCCTTGGATCCCGCTATGGACTGAAACTGTGAGCCAAAACAAACCCGTCCTCCTTAAAGTTATGGGTGTTGGCTATTTTGTTGCAGAGATAGGAAACCTGACTAATATAAATGGGAAAATGGTAGTTTGGAAATACATCTGAGCTTCTATATACCAACAGTTTAATTTAAAGCACTTTTCTGTGAAGATTTTTTTTTTCATTCTCTTCCCACATACATACAAAGCCTCTCCTAAAAACACATCAGCCACTCATTTACTGAGACCTCACTGTGAACCTTGCACACAGCCTTGGGCTCTGTGAGACATGATCCTGGCACTCAAGGATCTCATGGTATGCGGGGTTAGTACACTTACTTACAGTAAGAACACTGTACACAAAGCACAACCATGCAAAACCATGGGTCTACACAGGAGGCAAATGTTAATGATTTCAATGATGATGCAAGGTATACTTTTGATTCTAAGTGCTGACTTATGATTTTCCCTCTTTTTGGACAGTCATCTTCCTTGTTTAGAGTAGGGTAGAAATCTTACACTTTTAAAAAGTGGCCCAGTGTCATCTTTTTGTTACTGCTTTAGTTAGAACTGGTATCCTCCAGCCTTATTGTTTACAGTGTTTTCTTCTGTGCTAATCCTACTAGGGCTAACACATACAGTTTCGTTTTGTAGTTCATATTTACACATATGAGCAAAAAGACACAAAAATGCCTTCTGTTCCTGAAAAGCTTAAACTAGATCTTTTGTATCTCAAGATGCTCACAGCATCAAGAGCAGTGTCATCTACTTGTTGAATATGTGCTCACTTTATGTTAATTGAATGGGTGATTATATTTTTGAATAACTGGATTTTAGGACTTTGCATAAAAGCCCTAATGATATTTGCATTATTTATTACAGTTTAACAAGACCATCCCATACATTTCATTTATTAATTCTGAATGGTAGTTCTTATTATCACTATCTTACATATTCATAAACCAAGAACAAAAGAAGTTAAATATCTTTGTAAACCTCAGATAGCAATGAGTGACAGTTGGCATTCAAACCTAGGTCTTTGGCTCCAAGTCTAGTGCTATTTCTATCCCTCACTGCTTCCTATCCTGATTCATTCTTTATGCACTATAGCAATGATGGCAAACCTTTTAGAAGTTTCAATGATCCAAACACCCCACTGTGCAGCATGTATGTCATAGGTTTGCCACTACTACATTATAAGGTTTATTTAAATGCACCTACAATCTTAATACTTGTAAATGGAAAATAGTTTGAGGAAAGACCACTGAGGTTCTTAGCATTCTTAAAGCACTAATGTAACACTTTACTTCTATACATTTGTGCCAGTTAAAGAATCTGTGATATCCATGTTTTATCAAATGTTATATATCTCAAGTTGGAGCTCTTCAGATAATAAGGACCTTTATCCTTCTCCAGAAAGCAGTTTTTGGTTATAATTTATCTTATTTTAGAAGTATTTTTACTGTAAATGTCAGTATATTGTACATATATACTTGAACTTTTCAAATATAAAATCTTACATTATGATATCAACAATCTAGGTAACACGAATATTTCTTTTTCTCTTCTCACACCAAATATCTATATCTATCTATCTATCTATGCATGTAAAGATTTGAGCATAAAGATAAAATGATTATCTATGAATCTACCACCCATCCAATGTATGAGAACATTATCAACATTATTGAAATAGCTCTGTGTTCTCTCAGATCCCACCCTATGCCTTCCCAGCTTTTGCTAAGTTTAAAGAATAGCAATTAAGCTGGACCAGGTAGCCGCACCCACCCCTGCTTGTGTGCCACCAGACCCAGCGAGGAAGGCAAGATTGGAAGGCCACCCTGAGATTTCTCTCACCAGCTTGCTTGGGCCCATTCAGTGGGACGGGACAGCCACGCCCTCCCCTGCCTGCTCTGCCAACAGCTCCAGCAAAGAAGGTAGCTGGGCACCCTTTAAACACCCCCATGACCCCACACCCAGACCTCCTGATTGGGCCAGTCCTTGGACCCACTCTGCAGAGGCATAGGTGATCATAAAGGATATTTTCCTGAGCTCCAATTTTGAACATCTTTAAAGAAAGGATGGGGGAGACCTATAATAGAAGTGTGTGGAGTTCAGCCCTGCAGGTTGGGGAATTCAATCTGGGCCGTGTGGCCTGAGGTCAGTCTGAGTCACAGGGATCTGCCATTGGCTAGCTGAGATCAGAGGACTTGGTTCTGCACATGGCTGTGCACGTGATATATTATGACAGCAGAGACATAGTCTGAAAGAGGCCCTTCAAATTCCTTCTTTTTCTGTCCTCTTTCTCCAACTCAGCCTCTTGCTCCAATATATTATCCATCATCTCGCTTTCTGTTCCTGCCCTAACTCAGACTTCTTCTTTTATCATTTTTTCTTTTTTCTTTACGTTCTTTTCTTCTGTCATTTTATCTCATTCATGGGTCAGTAGTTTCAAAGGAACGTGAGCCGCTGTTACTGTTAAGGGGATATATTCTTGTCCTTATTCTTGCATTCTGTCTATCCCTTTTGAATTTAATAGTTTTGTAAAGGTTGTATGGTCATTCTATGTTCTCTGGCTTCACTTGAAACCTTCTTCAATTCTTTCACTTATCTACTCCTCTCATCCTAACTCATCTAAGCCCCCATCCTAAATGGTAAATATGCTATATTGAAAAGCATATTCACTGCAAACATATTTAGGGCTGCCTCTTGATTTTAATTTAATTCACATGGTATAAAGGTGATAGATTAATGACTACCACAAGTGGGCAATTTGTAAGTCGTGCTTGATCCTATTGTGCTGCTGATAGCATCACTCGGGATAAAGGATTGTGATTGATTTAATGAGTTGTTTTCTCCAATATTATGAAAATGAGAATGTCTATGAGTCATTAGAGACTCAAAAGCTAAAGCACAACTATATCAGGAAGATTTAAGTAATAATCCAGCAATTAAACCAAGGATAACCCAATAACAAAAATAAAAATGAGAAAAAACTTAAGCAAGACACAAAGACAGATTTCCAGTTGACCAAAGGCAAACAGTAGGGCAAATGAGGAAGAAAGGTAATAGTGAACCAGCAGGACACCCTGAATCCATAGCACAGGAAGTAACAAAACAGATCAATCAGGCTCTAGAAAAATTCAAAACAGAAATAATTTCCCAGATAACCATAAAGATGGTGAGCAAAATGAAAGACATGATTTGAGACTCTGCAACAGAAAATGACAAAAAAAATAGATGAGCTGAGGACCATGATAGAAACCATGAAGGCCCAGCATAAGAAAGAAATGGAAACAATGAATGCCTAACACAGGAAAGAAATGGAATCCATAAAACAGATTTGAACAGATATCCAGGAGATTAAAAGCTCTATTGAAAGTGTACTCAACAGAATACAAGAATGAAAAGATAGAATTTCAGATATAGAAGATAGGATTGCAGTCAGTGACCATGAAAAGAGAGGTCTCTTAAAAACAGTAAGGAATCATAAGAAATCGATCCAACAATTCCTAGATGATACAAAGAAGAATAACATAAGACTGATAGGAATCCATGAAGTAGCAGGAGAAAATACAAGTGACTTAAAAATGCTGTTAACAGAATTAATGACAGAAAACTCTGAAACAGAGGGGAAGGATTAGACATACAGATAACTGAGGCATATAGGACTCCAACTAGCAACAATAAAAAAAAATTTACACCTAGACATATAATAATCAAGATCCCAGAAATCCAACAGAAGAACAAAATATTACAAGCAGTAAGAGAAAAGAAACAAATCACATGCAAAGAAAAGCCCATCATAATCACAGCAGACTTCTCAACAGAAGTGCTTAAGTCAAGGAGAGCCTGGAGTGAGGCATTTAAAGTCCTTAAAGAAAAAACCTCCAACCCAGACTAATGTGTCCTGCAAAACTCTCTTTCAAAATGGATGGGGAAATTAGATACTTCCATGACAAAGAACACCTGAGAAACTTCATGAATACCAAAGCAGCACTACAAGTAATTCTAAACAATATCCTAGAAAAAGACAATGAAATTCACAACACCATGAGGACCAACAGACAAAATCAAATAGGCAAGGCAAGAAACTAAAAGCGGGGGGGACTGAAAAGAGTCAACAAAAGGACAATAACATGACAATAATAAGTCATTATATATCAATTATAACCATCAATATCAATGGCTTCAATTCACCAATCAAGAGAAATAGATTGGCAGAATGGATTGAGAAGCAAAATCCAATAATATGTTGAATACAAGAAACACACCTAGTGCAAAAAGAAGCCCATAGACTGAAAGTGAAAGGATGGAAAACAATTCTCCACATGACAGGAGCCCAGGAAAAAGCAGGGGTAGCAATCTTATTCACAGACAAAGTAAAATTCAAACCAAAACTGATTAAGAGAGACAAAGAAGGCCACTACATCCTTGTAAAGGGAACAATTCAAGAGGAAGAGATGACAATCATAAATATATATGCACCAAATACTAATGCTCCAACTATATAAAACTAATATTAAGTACCATGAAAAACCAAATAAGTAGTAGTACAATTGTAGTGGGGGATCTAAATACCCCACTATCTCAAATAGACAGATCATCTAGGCAGAAAATCAACAATAAAACACTAGAACTGAACCAAGCTTTTGAAAGCGTGGATTTAATAGATGTCTATAGAGTGTTCCACCCCACAAAATCAGAATATACATTCTTTTTGGCTGCACATGGGACATTCTCCAAGATAGACCAAAGACTAGCTCACAGAACCGGTTTGAAAAACTGCCAAAGAATCGAAGTTATTCCATACATATTATCAGATCATAGTGCAATAAAGCTGGATATCAAAAGCACAAGAAACCTTGGAACTTCACAAACACATGGAAATTGAACAACACTCTCCTGAACAATCAATGGATCACAGAGGAAATTAAAAAAGAAATTAGACAGTCTTTACAAATAAATGATAATGCCAATACAAGATACAGCAATCTATGGGACACAATGAAAGCATTTCTACGTGGAAAATGCATAGCACTGAATGCCCACACTAGGAAAATAGAGCAAGCTCAAATAAAAAACCTAATGATGAATCTTGGAATCTAGAGAAACAAGAGAAAGAAAAACCCAAAGATTGAACAAGAGAGGAAATTATAAAGATCAGAGCAGAAATCAATGCAATGGAAACTAAGAAAATGATACAAAAAATAAATGAATCAAAGAGTTGTTTTTTTGTAAGAATAAATAAAATTGATAAACCCTTAGCTAACCTTATCAAAAAAAGGAAAGAAAAGGCTCAGATCCATGCAATTAGGAATGAAAAAGGTGAAGTAACAACACATGAAAGAGAAATCCAGAGGATAGTCAATACCTACTTTGATAACCTGTACTCTAATAAAATGGAAAACACATAAGACATGGAAAGATTTCTAGATACTTATGAATTAGCAAAGTTGAACAAAGAAGATAAAAGCATTTTAAACACCCCAATTATAATCAATGAAATTGAAAATGTAATTAAAAATTTACCAACAAAGAAAAGCCCAGGTCCTGATGGATTCACTGCTGAATTTTACAAGACATTTAGAGAAGAACTACTGCCTTTTACTCTTCAAACTTATCAGTGAAATTGAAAGGGAAGCTATACTTCCAAATTCATTACTAAAAGAAAGTATCACTTTGATTCCCAAACCAGGGAAAAATGCAACTGAAAAAGAGAACTACAGGCCAATCTTCTCAATAAATGTAGATGCAATAATCCTTAATAAGATTAGGAAACAGAATACAGAGGATCATCAAGAAGATCATACATCCTGACTAAGTCAGATTTATTCCAGGGATGCAAGGATGGTTCGACATATGTAAATCAATAAATGTAATACACCATAATAACAAAGTGAAGGACATAAACCATATGATCCTCTCAATAGATGCAGAAAAAGCATTTGACAAAATTCAACACCCATTCATGACAAAAACCCTGAAAAAATTGGAATAGATGGTCTATATCTCAATTTAATAAAGGCTATCTATGAAAAACCAACAGTCAACATCATATTAAATGGCCAAAAACTGAAAAATTTCATGTTAAAATCAGGAACAAGACAAGGATAGCCACTATCACCACTCCTCTTTGATATAGTTCTGGAAACATTAGCCACAGAAATTAGACAACAGAAAGAAATTAAAACAATAAAGATAGGAAAGGAAGAAGTTAAACTGTCATTATTTGCTGATGATATGATACTCTACATTGAAGACCCCAAAAACTCTACCAAAAGATTTCTAGACTTAATTGACACTTTTAGCAGAGTAGCTGGATACAACGTGAACACCCAAAAATCAATAGCCTTCTTGTACACAAATAACAGACTCAATGAGAGAAAATTTAGGGAAACAATTCCTTTCACAATAGCATCCAAAAGAAATATCTAGAAATCAATCTAACAAAAGAAGCAAAAGACCTCTACACTGAAAACCACAGCATTCTGAAAAGAGAAATCGAAGAGGATGTAAGAAAATGGAAAGATATCCGCTGTTCCTTGGTAGAAAGAATCAACATAGTGAAAATGGCCATATTAAGAATACTGCTATACAGCTTCAATGCAATGCCAATTGAAATTCCAACACTATATTTCACAGAACTAGCAAAAAGATTCCAAAAATTCATTTGGAACCAGAAGAGACCTAGAATAGCAAAAGACATCCTAGGCAAAAGACACATGAGAGCGGGTATAACAATTCCCAATTTGAAATTATACTACAAAGCCACTGTGATAAAAACAGCATGGTACTGGCAAATAAACAGGACTGAGGATCAGTGGAACAGATTGGAAGACACAAAAACAAATCCAGATGTACTCAGCCATGTCATCTTTGACAAAGGAGCTGACCATCCTCAGTGGAGGAAAGATAGCTTCTTTAATAAATGGTGTTTGAAAAACTGGATTTAAATCTGCCACAGATTAAAACTGGATCCTCATTTTTCACCATGCACTCAATTAAAATCCAAGCAGATGAAAGATCTAAATATTAAAATGGAAACACTAAACTTGATGGAAGTAAGTTACGCAGAACTCTTGAAGATATTGGCATAGGAAAAGACTTTATGAACAAATCCTCAGTAGCACAGGAACTAGCAGAAAGAATCAATAACTGGGATCTCATCTTATCAAAAAGCTTCTGCACTGCAAAAGAAACCATCAACAGAACTAAGAGACAACCTACAATGTGGCAAAAAATTTTTACCAGCTGCTCCTCAGACAAAGGACTATTATCTAGAATATATAAAGAACTCAAAACAATCAGCCCCCCAAATATAAAGATGCAATTTAAAAATGGGAATTTGAAATGAACAGGCATTTCTCAGTCAAAGAAGTAAAAGCAGCAAGTAAATATATGAAAAAATGTTCCACATCACTGGTCATTTGAGAGATTCAGGTGAAAACAACACTGAGATTCCACACAATAACAAATGTTGGCAGGGTGTGGGGAGAAAGGAACCCTTCTCCATTGTTGGTGGGAGTGTAGACTGGTGCAACCACTGTGGAAGTCAATATGGAGATACCTCAAAGAGCTGGGACTAGTGGTTCCATTTGACCCAGCCATCCTTTTGATGGGTATCTTTCCAAAAGAATTAAAAGAATCATATCACAGCGATATATACTCACCCATGTTTATAGTGGCACACTTTGTAATAGCAAAAACTTGGAAACAGCCCATTTGCCCATCAGTTGGAAACTGGATAAAGAAGATGTGGTTTTTCTATAAAATGGAATATTACTCAGCCATAAAGAATGAGATATTAGATTCATTCATAGGAAAATTGATACATATTGAGGATATACTCCTAAGTGAAATAAGTCACACATGTGTAAATACTGAATCGTTTCTCTGGTATGAACAAATTGTAATAGTACATAAGATTCTAATGAGATAACTGACATTGTGAAATGGGAAGAAAAAGGCTAAAGGTGTAGGGAAGATGGGATGGTTAGTGGAAGGGTAATAAGGGAAAAGAAAAAAATGTGAGAAAATGAAAAGATGGAAAAAGCGTTTTTGTAAATAGGGAGCAGAGGAGGGGGTGAAGGAGGGCAGGGACAAGGGGAAAAATGAGATCTAAGACCTGTCATGTAGAGCTACAAGATCGCAATAATGAATGTAACTGTACTATATACCTAAAAGGTACCAATAAACTCAATTTTAAAAAAAGAAATAAAGTTTAAAGAATAGCCTTGAAAATATGGATGTATCCCTGAACACCATGTTCTGTAGTTTTACTTTCCTTTTTTAAAATAAAATGACATTATAATGTATGTAGTCTTTTGGGACCTTTTATTTTTCCCCAATTAATGTTATATTTTTGTCATGAAGCCATATGGTAGCTTGTAGACATAGATCATTTATTTTTGCTGTTCAATAATATTTCATTCTGTGAATATACCACATAGCATTTATCTACTTTCTGGAAGAGGAACATTTGGGTTGTTTGTAATAGTTTTACTATTAAAATTATAAAGTGAAAGCAGCTAGGAACAAATCTTATACTCTCCTGGTAGATATGAATAAGAATTTCACCCTCCCACATCCATGCTTATTTTTTTTCTGTAATATATTTTTTTGTTACCATCTAGAATTATGTGTGTACATGCTTGTAGTTATATATCTGTACTCAATAATTACTTAGATCTACAACATAAATATAAGATCTTTGTCTTTTTCTTTTGCTGTTATATCCTCAGTACCAAGTAAAGAACATTGGTAACAGCTCAGAAAATGTTTGAAAAATGAATGAATACATGGAGTTTCACTGCTTGATTGCTAAGTAAAATATCCTGTTATAATTTCCTATTGATGAAGAAATTATCATGGAATATTAAAAAGACACTGAATGTCTATTCAAGAAATTAATTTCTGGTCCCAGGCTTGACACCTACTGGCTATAGAAGTCTATGCATATTACTAAACCTTTTGAATTCTAAATGGTAATTTTATTTAAGGGAGTAATAATAATTTATCAGTGTTGTGAGGATTGATATGAAGATTTATAGAAAAGTTTATAAACCATGAATTGATTCAATTAAGTCAGCTGTCATTCCCACACCTTTAGTGATATTTAAAAATGAGAATAAAATTATTTATTTTATATTAAAAAATTTCTGAGGCTTGGCAGAAAAGATAAAGGAGAAGTATGAGACAGGAAAGAGTGAGAAATGAATTTCTGGTGGCCTAATCTGGTATACCTCATTTGTTGAATGTGCAGTATCAACCTTTTGCTGCAAAATCAAGCTATTTTTAACTTCAAGGATCATAAAAAATGTCTTTTTAAGTAGGGCAACCAAGATAGTGTGTTACTCTTTCCAGCCAGCTTGCCTAAATGAAATATTTATCTTTCATGTCGAAATAAGAGTGGATACATATAGTTGGGAACAGAAAAGAGATAGTCTTTGCTGGGAGAATACTCAGAAAGTCCTGAATATAAAACAACTACAGTGGAAATGTTCGTTTCTATTGAATTACAGATCTACTTTCTATAGAAATGAAATTTTGTTTTCTTTTTCTCAGATTGACATGGAAGAATGGGCATAGGAGGAAGAGATGATGTTTGAGGGAAGATCATTTTTTTGTACCAGGGATTGAACTCGGGACCCTGTGGTTGCGAGGCAGGCAGTGGCACCACTAAGCTCGATCTCTGACCCTGGGAGAAGCTTTTCACCTGCCTGATTCCAAAGCAGTATAATGGAAATGACCCATGGGTTTAGAATTTTTACCCAAAGTTAATAGTTTTGGCCTCTATTTCACCATTTGCAAAATGAAATAATAACAATATGGTCCCATCCCTGCTCTTGTAAGAATTAAGTGTAGTGATATGCATGAAAGCCCTGGATAAACTTGGAAGTCAAGTGGAGATGTTGATGTTATATGATCTGAGTTATGAGGAAATTTACTATCATAGACTATTGTCTATGCACAAATGTAAACTAAGTAGCTCAGTGATGCTTTCTTTTTGTTCTTGCATTTATTAGGCACTTTGTCTTCCTTCCCGCTCCTCCTCCTGTATCCTCAGCACACTGCTCAGCCACCTGCTGAAGGTCTGCTGTACCACAGACATGGTACTTTTTCCTTCCTGAGAATGTCATAGTCCTCTGACCTACACTTCCACCTGTATCCTTTCCACTCAATGTGACTCTCTCCCCTCTAAAGACCTGACAGGGCAGGTATCAAAGTATGGTCTACCTTTATGTTCTCTCAGAACTGGAAGATTGGATATGAATTCTGGACAAAATTTATATCACCACAGAGATTCACTAACAAAACGAAGAAAAAAGGCCCACCAGGAAGCATTAGCTTCCCTACAAATTGGGCAAAGGTTTACAACTCTTTTACCAAGGAACTCTTCTTACACCCAGAACCCTTTGGAAAAAGCACAAGCATCTGTCAACCTTTGTATAAGATCTGTGACACAGTTGCTCTGACATCACGGATATTCAAGGAGTAGCATCTATGGCTTTAATTCCGTGTTTCATATCCACAGTGAGAATTAAAATAGGTTAAGAGATGAATCAGTGGGGTTATTAAGGAAGAAAAGAGGTATATAATTTTTCAAATTAAATATGGATAATAATGTATGGATTGGATCTGGAATAGAAAACAACTTTAGAAGTCTTTGCCCCTCTTGTGGTCCTATACAGTTCACAACTATTCCTGAATGAGATACTTTGAGTAAAGCCCCCTATTCACCACTCAGCCAGCAGCCAGCACTTTGAGAATAGCCTGACTCTGCCTCCTTAGGCAGGTGGAAGGACTGCAGGGTTCCAGCCGAAGACAAACGTGAATGACAGATGGAGGACACTGAAGTGTCAGGTCCACTGAACATGAGGGAGAGAAATGCCTTTGAGCAGATCAATGTCTTAGCAACTCATAATTGCACACCACCCTCTTCCTCTCACCTCTGCCATGAGCAAGTTTACTCCTCGTGATGGATTAACTAATGGTCAACATGAGTGGGAACACCTGGCTGGGGTAAGTCAGCGTGGTGGTTTTGGATGTGAATGACTTAGCTGAGGACTGTTGTCAGAAAAGCATAAAGGAGAACAAGAGTGGAAGATTTCATGGCTGGTTTTCCTGGACAAGCTGCTTTTCAGCAGTTTTTCTTCCAAGAAGCCTTGGCTGTTTTCCTTCTTTGGGAGAGAGCTTCAATCCTGGTCTTCATCTTGGATGTCATCTCCTTGCTTCCAGTGCCAATCTCTCAGATTCTTGGCACAGATACTTCAACCTGCTGGTGCAGATTTTCTAGCCTCCACCACTTGCCTTTTGGCCTTTCACGTGTAGATCCTTCATATGGATTTGCACGGGACATTGCTATGGGCTCCAAACCCTTGGCTGGGTCATTCAGGTCCCCAGCATGCAGAAAGACATTTTGCATTCTCCTACATCTGACTGTAGAAAGCACTGATTAATAAGCTACTGTAAATGAGACAATTATCTTTCAAATACATATTTAATTTCTCTAATACTCCCCATATAAGTGGGTAACCCATCCTGGTCTTGGGAGTGGGGAGAGGAGTTTTGTTAAAAAGGGCAAATCAGCACAAGGGATTTCCCTTAAGATTGTTAGAACTTGGAGCTAGGGATGTAGCTCAGTGTAGAGCAATTGCCAGAAATGTATGAAGCCGTTGGTTCAATCTCCAATACCACAAAAGCAAAAACAAATCCTCAGCAAGAAGATTCCCAAACAAGTTTGTTAGAATTTACATTCCATATTAAATTTTATTTTCCATCGCAAATCCTAGATTCTGCTCTTCCACTTACTAGCTACGAGAACTTGAAAAAAGTTATGTCCTGTCTGTTTCATCTGTGTAATTGGTATATATAATGTTATTATATACCTGTATGCGTTTGTGAGGATTAAATGAGAAAATTCATGTAAAGTGCTTAGCTCAGCTCTAGGCATGTAACAAATACTCAATATATTTTAGCTACTTGGCTTTTGCTTCTGCCTGATTCCTTCATTTGTGAACTCTCTAAACATGTTGTTTAATTAACATCTATTGAGGGATTCCTCAGCATGAGATATTTCCTTCAAGCCACTTAAATCATTCCTGAAATGACTTTAAATTTCCAAAAAGTCTTTTACAAATTTTAATAACCACCTGATTTATACTTTCTAATTTTTATTTTTAGCCAAGCCACCCCAGTGTTTTCTGGTATTACCCTAAGCTACAATCTAACGAAAAAACTTTAAGGTTCACAATAATGAATCTACGTAATTAGGATGGAATTTTACTTGAAAATAAATTTCTAAATGGTGATAAACATTTGTAGCTTTTAAATAGACTGAGAAATTGTGCCAAAAAGCCATTGTCGCTCTTTAGAAAGCATTTAAAAGTTATGAATCTGTGTAATTTTTACATGACATTTCTTTTCAAAACAAATAGAATACTTTTTTCCCCTTGAATGAAAATCCTGTGCTAACTCATATCCTTCCCAAACATGCCTTGCCCTGTATTAACTTATCAGTGTGTGTACAGGATGGGAAAAAAAAGGTAAGGAAGTAGTTTTCAGTTTCAAGTTTTCCAAAGGATTGTTATAAATAACAACCACTATGCTTGAACAATGGGTTTTTCTAGTTAATTTTTTGCTTACCTTTGAATTAATCTGAGTATTTTTTCATTTTGATGTATGTAAAATTTACTATGATGGTTAATATAAATGAATCTTAGATAATTCAGGGTGCTTGGTCATGAGCAAGAATTTTAATTCTTATGTAGGCATTCAGGAAATATTTATTGCCCAACTGTACTAAAGTCATTTACACAGTACAGAGGAATGGGCAGAAAGTGTCAACTCTGGAACATTCTCTGAAACAGGCCATTTATTTATTTCTTCTTCTTCTTATTATTATTATTATTTTGAGATAGCATCTTGCTATGTAGTTCAGGCTGGCCTTGAACTCATTATGTATTCCAGGCTGGCCTCCAACTCATGGCAATCCACTTGCCTCAGCCTCTCAAGTGCTGGGACTACAGGTGTGTGCCAGCTCACCTGCCCCTCAAACAGGGCTTTTAAAAATAACAACACAGAGTAAACAATGCATTTTATGTTACCACCCATTGTCAATAAATATGTGTGTGCATCCATACATATAGTGGAAACAAAAATTTTGCAAAATTATATTTATCATCTATGATGCATTCTAATTATATTTATCTTTTTCTATCCTGTTTTTTTTAAATCAATGCTAATGTGAGAAATAATATCTTCTCAGGCCACTAAATAACTTGAGTACATTCTAGAGCCATGGTGGTAAACCTTTTAGAGATGAGTGCCCAAACTGAAACCCCAAACCCACTTATTTATCACAAAGGGCCAACACTGCAATTAAACCTGAATACTGAAAACAATGCATACATGAACATCTTTTGTCTTAAAAGAGAAAAAAATAACATGCACGCCATAGGTTCCACACCACTGTTCTAGAGTCTTTTGTTTTTTATTTGGATTTCTTTTTCATCAGCATCTGGAATTATTTTTATAAGTATCCTAGTATAAATTTCTGCTGTAAGGTATGCAGGGAACATATGTAGCATGTCAAAACCTTAAATTTGGAGAACTAAAAACCTCACATTAGCATAAAAACTGCTGCTTCCATTTTCATAAGCATTTTGATTAAACACTTAATTTATAGTATTATGGGGATAGGTGAGTTCAGTGGGGATGGGGGAGACAGAGGCGATAGTGTGGCTACATGTCAGGTTCAGGAGGGTTCTAGAAGCAAGCAAGCTCCTTGGTATTTATTGAATGCCTACAATTTTAAAAATCAGTCTCATGCTTCT
Source organism: Fukomys damarensis (assembly GCF_012274545.1). Classification (NCBI taxonomy): domain Eukaryota; kingdom Metazoa; phylum Chordata; class Mammalia; order Rodentia; family Bathyergidae; genus Fukomys; species Fukomys damarensis. Next base: position 58,896,598 of record NW_022900928.1, read on the forward strand.
AAAACTATTAAACATTAAGCTGTCTTGCTTTATGTTGCAACCCCCTCTCCCCTTGGCAGCTTCCACGTGGCTCTGTTCACAGCTTGAGTGGAGCAGTTGTGCAACCAAATCTTGACCCTCCAGGATCAGTGTGTTCCTGGTACCAGAAGTTTTGAGCAGGTCTAAAGACTCATCGGAAGCAAATATTCAGTCTACATTTATTCCCAGGCCTGGCTCACAAGGACTGTAAGATCTGAAGAATTTCCCATACTGTGCTGCCCTATGGCCAGAGAATAAAACCACAGTATAGACCCTCTCTGGTGTTACCCCCATTACCGCTGTGTGGAGTCACCAGGTATTAGCAGTTGCCTTCCAGGTGGCAACCGTGTAGTGTGGGGGAGTAGATAGTGGTTCAGATTTCAGGTGGGCCATGCCAGCTCTGGGAGGATGAGTATGTTATCTGACTTTTTCAAGCACCAGTTTTCTTACCTATAAAATGGAGAAGACATGAGAAAAGGAAAGAATGGAAACAAAGTCTTTGTAAATAGAATAAATAGGAAGGGGTGGAGGGTTGGAAGGGAGGACAGGGGAATAGGGGAAATAAAGAATCAAGATATATTATGTAAAGGTAGAAATTCCCAGTGATGAACGTCATTATATTATATACCTAAAATGTACCAATGACTAAAAAAAATATTGAGATGATCATACATCCAAGCCTCTGTATCTGTAGCTTCTGTACCCACAGATTCAAGCAATTAAAGGTTTGTGTGTGTGTCTGTGTGTGTGTGTGTGTGTGTGTGTGTGTGTGTAGTAAACATTTGCAGATTTTTTTCTTGGTCATTATTCCTTAAAGAAGATCACTATTTACATTGCATTTATATTGTATTAGATAGCACAAGTGACCTAGAGATGACCATTTACATCTCACAGAGGAGGAAACTGAGATAGACTGGCACAAGATCACATATGCAGGAAGTAGCACACCAGGGATTAGATTCTAGGGAGCTTGGTGCCACAGCCTACACTCTAAAGCAAAGCATTCATGTAGGAATTTAGGAATATAAAACTGTTTAAAATTATTCTATAGCATCCAAAATTCATTCAATGAATATTCAACAAATGTTCTTCTATGCCAGCTGGATTCCAAGTCCTGTGTAGGTGCTTTGGGGAGCAAAAATAAGCAAAATGTTGTTGCCATATATAGTAGGGAAGAAAGATTCACAAATATCCCTATGGGGGTATAATATATGGTGATTGCTACATAAATTTGAGGAGAGGGGCAGGAACAGACTGGGAGTTCCTAGTATTCAGTGATATTGTTCTGGGTAGATCAAGGGGAAAAGGCAAACTGTTATGACAGTGTCAAGCCTGGGAGTTGCAGAGAACCAGAATCCCAATAAAAGCATGAAGGGACCCAGAGTGCTGCAGTGACAGGGAGAGAAGATGAGTCTGTGAGCAGACTGTACAGCTGGGTTGGGAGTGGTGTGGCTGCTGAGCTTCCTGAGTCCCCCAGATTACATCATATACACAGTGTTATTTATGGAACTGAATATGCCATTAGTGTGTTTGTTCCTTGTTAATTCAGTCCATAAATGTTTAATAAACATTTGTTTGGGTCATATGCTCTTGGGCAAGTTTCGAGTCCTTCTCATCCCAAGTGTACATTTATGGTGAATTTCTTAGGGAAAGAGGTTTTTTGTTTTTTTTTTAATCTTAGTCTTATTGGTTTTATTTTTTTCTAGCTCAGTTTCATTTACTGACTACTGTCATTAATGACTCCTAACACTAGCGTAGGGCAAGAGTATAAATGAGAGTCTAGTTTCTATGCCTGTTTTAAGTTTGTTTTTTGTTTTCTGTTTGTTTTTTTTTGGTACTGGGGATTGAACTTGGGTCCTTGTGCTTGCAAGACAGGCCACCGAACTGCTGAGCTAAATCCCCGGCCCCTTAATTTTTAAGTTATAAATCAGGATAACCCACTATTAAGTAAAACATGACTATCTTTCCACTTTGACAAGATTACCCTGTTAGGACTGGGAAGGCCAGATGTGTTTATAATTATTAGCTTGGGGAATGTCAGTAGAATACGGAGGTTTGGAGAGAAAGCATCAGCCTGGGGCCCACATCTCTATAGTGCTGTTGCACCCAATAAGGACCCTTGAGATCTTGTGTTGGCAAAATCCCCTTTTTTGTTGTTTTTGTTGTTGATGTCCCTAATCCCTTCTGGCAGCTCCTTATTGGTAATCTTTTGATATAGTTCAGTCTGCCCTGAGGACTGACCAAAGAAAGGGGATGCAATGGGGCCTGGAAATAAGATTATACCATTTATGTAAAAGTTCTAGAGTTCCAAAGTCCTGAAGCATGGTCTAGAAGTAGGGATACAGGCTCTGGGTAGACACCCACATCCTTTTTCTTCCAGTCAGGAGGAGATGATGCAGGTGTTTGGAAAATAACTTTTAAATTGTGATGCAAGGGCAGGGCTTCATTGGTTTTGTGCTTAGCTGTAGTATCAGCCAGTGGCAGTCTTCTCATTTGTACCTTACAGTCCTCAGTTGTGCAAAAAGAACATGTATGTTCTTAAAAGATGTGATCTGACACAACTTCTGATACTTGTGTTAAATAAAATTTTTCAAATATTTACATTTATACACCTTGGCAAAAAGGAAAATAGCAGAAAGGCATGCACAACTGTGGTCTTATTGAGAACAACTCTTACTAAAATTGTCTTTTAAATAAGCAAATCAAACCAAAGAAGATGTTAATTTGATGTCAATTAGATGTTGAAGATGTTAATTCTGAAATTCTGCAGACATTTCCTTTTTACACAAAACAGGGGAAGCCTCTAATTGGCATTATTGTATTTTTTTAGTTTTATGCAATTTATTTCTCTCTTGATTTCTCCTAATTACACCTTTCCTATATTCATAATTGTTTCCAGTACTTAGAGCTGCTTCATGGCACTCCATCATTTGCTATGGGTCCCAACCTGAAAAACTGAAAACTTCAATTTTTTTGCTAATTCAAAGCCATGTAGCACACCCATGGTGACAGGAATTGTGCTTCTCCTGGAAAGATCTAAAAAATAAACCCTGGCTACAACTCTCAGATTGCTTACAGTCTGGTGGCTGAGAAAGACACATAAACATATCTATTATAATAAAAACAGTCAATATTACTATAAGGGACTATGGGAGGAGAGGGCACTAAAGAGTTGACACCACTTGGGGGAGTCTGAGATTTTACCTAAGAGTTGGCATTTCAGCTGGAATTTAAAGGTGATTATGAGTCTGCCCAACAAATAAGATGATCATTATTGTCTATCTTCATTTTTATTTATTTTACTAAAATTCATGAGATGTCTTGACTTTATGTGTCATTACTCATAAAAACCAGTTTTCTGTTTTCATCTTCTGCCCTGTGTTTCACATTTAGGAGATGGTTTTATATGTCTCAGTGTTACAATCTGTAAAATGAGGACTAAGATTAACTATTTTATAAAGTTGTTTTGAGTATTCAAAGAAGTAATGCATCCAGCTACTTAACACTGGGCTGTGTATGAGATAGAATTGTGTGTGACCATGTCTTGCAGAACTCCAGCCCTCTTGGTTTAATCAAGACAGAGTTGGTTTTCTTGTGATATTTGGAAGTTCAGAGAAAGCAGTGTAGGACTGTGCAGGGTAACCACACAAGGCTAGTGTCCTAGGCTCTGGCTCACTTTCTTCTCTGCCTCCACTGGGCGATGGTTCTATTGTTAAGTCACATTTACAAAAAAGCCACTATATTGCCAGACTCATGCCAAGTTAGAAAAGAAGAAAGAACGAAGGAAAGAGTTGTTCCTTTATCAGGAAAACAAAAATTTACAAAGACATGTTTTATCAGATTTCTACTATTCTTGTGGTTCATAAGCCACAATCTTTATGTGGCGTTTCCTGACTGTAAGGGAATCTGAGAGGGTAAATATTTTAGCTGGGTATTTTGGCACCCTGAGGAAAATTGGGGTCCTAACACTAAATAGAAGGAGGGCGGATAACCTGAAGCAAACAGTAGCTTCCATTACAGCCTGGCATATAACATTCAACACTTGGTACTACTATGAAAAGACACTCAGAAATGTTTGTTGGGTATCTTTAGTTATGAGAGAAATGCAAATCAAAATTGAGATTCCATGTCATCCTGGTCAGCATGGCTATCATCAAGAAAACAAAAATGACAAATGCTGTTGGAGAATGCAGGAAAAAAGGAACTCTTATATATGTAGATAAGAATGTAAATTAGTATAGCCCCTATGAAAAACAGTATGGAGGTTTCTCAAAAAGTTAAAAGTAAAACTACTATAAAATTCAGCTATACCACTTCTTAATATACCTGAAAGAAAATGTCAATACACCATATACATATGCCAAAAAATGTATACATCAGGAAAAAGGAAAACTTATATAAATGTTTTAAAACTAAATTTATTGAGACATCATGAGATTAATACAAGTTACCTTTGGCCTCTACACTTACAAGGGGTGGTCCAAGTGATGGCCATTAGCTTCCAGACATTTAGTAGTACAGCAAACTGCTGTATGTATGCATTCTTTGATAGAATCTGATACAGTACCTGCATACCCGTTTGTTGTGGCACTGTTCCCAATACAAGTTACAAGTTACAGAACCAACCTAGATGCCTATAAACAGATGAATGGATAAAGAAAAGTGGTATGTATGCACAATAAAGTGAATGGAACTGGAGATCATATTAAGTGAACTAAGTCAGGCATGCAAAGATAAGTATCACATTTCCTCTCACATATAGAATGTAGAGGGGAAAAGACAGCGTATGGTAAAAGGAACAGTACCGGAGAAGAAGAAGGGGATAATAGAGAAGGTAAGAGGGAAGGCGCACATGACCACAGTGCATTCATTATGTGTACAAAAATAAAATAAAACCCATAATCTAAACATTTATTGAACAAATACAGGAGAAGTTAATATATACCAAAAAAGGAAGGAAATAACATTTATCTGAGAACAACAGAATCAGGATAGCTGGGGTATAAAGGTGTAACTACATTTCATGTAAAACAGAATTTCCTTAATAATACAGAAAAAGAAGAGTAAAAGGAAGAAAAAGTTATGTTGGAAGCATGAGATTTCAAAGTCAACCCGATCTCACAATTCCTAAATCAGTAGCCAAGTTGCTACAGTTACAAAATGGTTGGGTGCAGGGGGACTTTAGCGGGTGATGAAGGAATTGCTGGGCAACCTGGTGCAGCGGCTGAGTTTACTGACTGGATTAATATGATGTCATACCAATGAAGAGGCAGAAAAAGGCCTGGAGAAGAATGTTTTAGAACTCACAGTTAACGTAGGGGAGGTGCTAGATACTCCCATGGCTATGAATTTAGGGGTCAGGTCATGTTGGTCTAGACCTCTCAAGAACAAAGGGCTCAAGATGATATCTGGTCTACATGATATCGTCTACTAAAACAAATAGATACTCATTTTACTACACTTTGTTCACAAGTTAAAATAAATTATTATCTCTCTACATTACTTGTTATACTCTTCTTCATTTATGCATAAAGTTCTTTTATTTTACATAGACTCTTTTTTCCAAAACTTTTTAGAATACTTTCAACTTATTTTAGAAGGACCATCCTTAAGTTCTATAATTGTAATGGGGTTGTTATCATCATATCCCTTTCAATGCTTTCACAGGAAATTGTTTTCCTTCTACAAACATGGCCTAATGCCAGAATTTGATATAGACATCCAAGCTAATGGTCAGCATCAACTCTAGAAATAAATGTTATGAGTTTCCAACACAGTGTATAATCCAACCTTTCTGAAATGACTAATGCTGTTTTAAAAGGGAGAAACAATCACAGCATACACTGTGCTCCATGGCTTGTCACCAAGGAAACCAGAAATGAGACACTGGCCAGATCCTAGCCATAGAGCCAAGTCAAACAGGACCCAATCTCAGAGCTGCTGTCCTCTGTAGAGAGTAGCTTACAAATTTGGGGCTAGATGATGACAGTACTTGGGGATGCTAATTTTACCAAACTCACATTCTTATACAATCTTCTGGCACATTTCTCTTTGCTATGGAGCATAAAAATTTGGAGAAAATATGATCTTCATGGTTCATGGAAGTGAAAGAAATTAGGACTGAAAGTAATTAAAGCTATCAGCCTTGATTCAGTTCTGAATTATTCCATTTTCTTCTCTATTTTTTAAAACCTCAGGTTATTCATCTGTAAAATGGTGTTAATTTATACATATAATATGAAATTATTGCTTCAATTAAGTAGAGATAACCCCTATAAAATAGTAGTTAGGAATTTCTCACTAAGAAAGTGATTATGATGATGATGATTATGATGATGATGATTACCACCAAATAGATTGAGGAAATTATTCATTGTTGTGAAAAGGTACCTATATAGAAATAATGAGAGAGTACAGTAAAAACAAGCAAGATACAGCAAAAAGCATCTACTCAAAAGTGACTTTATGTAAATGTTTGTTTAGTTTTGTTTTGTTTTTGGTACCAGGAATTGAACTCCGGTCCTTGCGCTTGCATGGCAGGCCACTGAACCGCTGAGCTAAATCCCTGGCCCTATGTAAATGTTTTGATTTTGATCTCAGAGATACATCTATAATAACCCAAGTATCTAGAAGATAAAATGATAATTGTTTGAAAGATCAAATTCTCACAATTATTTAGATAAGTTCTAAGAAATCATCATGATATATACATATATATAAAATTATATATAATATAATTTTAAAATCATAATCTTTATGCACTATCCAGTTCTACGTACTTCTGCACTTTGACCCAATTTATATTTTCTTCCTCATAGGCAGTATATACTATTTAGATTGATAGACATGCTAGTTAGAAAGGCTCAAATTTATAAATGGGGAGGGGAGAAGGGAGTGAAGGGAGGGCAGGGACAAGGGGAAAAAAATGAGAACCAAGACCTGTCATGTAAAGGTACAAGATCCCAATAGTGAATGTAACTGTACTGTATATCTAAAATGTACCAACAAACTCCATGAGAGAAAAAAAAGAAAGACTCAAATTGAAACATGAACAATTACTAACCATTTCTGTGTCTTTTGTTGTTAAAAACTGAGAATAATCTTACAGTATTGTTTTAGGAATGTATTAAGAAAATACCTTTTAAGTCCTTAACATAGGGTCTTCTACATAGAATACAGTCATTATTTTAGCATTAAAATTTATGCTATATGCTAATGAATTGTTAGCTTATTAAAAGTGTACTCAAACATCTTTAAAAGTATTGCTGTTATCAAGATGTAGTTTATATTTAACACAGATGTTCACAAATTGAGCATTGGTTAGATTGGCATTTCTCAGAATGTTGCAGGATTCATGAAGATCCTGGAGACCCAGTTAGGGGGATCACTTAGACAATTCCATGGATCTAGAACATTAAATTGTTCTTAGTAATATTATGACATCATTTGTCTTTTTTTATTCTTATTCTCTCATAAGTATACATACAGAATTTCCCAGAGGATACATGATATGTGATACCACAACTGATTGATGTAGAAGCCAAGATGAGTATTCAGCTGTTTTGATTTAAGTCAGACTTTAGAAATATTTGAAAAAATGTAAAACAATGCCACTCAGTGATTTTTTAAAATTTAGAAACTAATTGTCTTTCATAAAAATGGTACTTATGTTAACATGTAATTGGTGTATTATTGTTAAAATGAATGAATAAAATATTTAAAACTTCCCAGTTTTAATTTCTAACATAAGTATTGTTAGATATAACTCACATAATAAATTGGAGTCTTTAACAATTTTTATCTGCAAAGCACTCCAGATAAAAATTTATAAAATCCAGTAGATAAGATACAGTACACTTCACATCATATAGAATGTTATATAATCATTAAAATATCATAAATATATTTGCTGATATGGAAAATATTCTACCATATATTATATAACAACATCAGGTCATGTAAAGGTGTGTGATATTATCCTATGCTTGTTTTAACAATGCATATGCAAAAATGACTGAAAATGTAATTGTAAGTATTTTATGTTTCTTTTGTCTGCATTTTCTAAATTCCTCTCTTGAATATTTCTTTAATAATAAGAAAAAAGTCCATCAAACTTGTTTCTAGAAGACATTCAGTTCACCAAATTATCCATAGTTGCTGTAACTTCATGTCTCTGAAGATGTGCATTTTTTCTCATATCTGGTACTCATAAAAATTATTTGAAAACAATGCAATATAATTCTAGACAGATTCTGCTACATATTTTTAGGATGATGGGTTTGTAACATTTTGAAATAACAAAAAATAGCATTCACTGGAAAAAACTAGAAATATGACAAAAGTATTTCAAAATGAACTGCATAAAATTTTAATATTTTGGATAGATATATTTTGAAGCCAGAATAAGTTGTTCATGTTTTAATTTCATATTCTGTTTTGGGTATTTATTTACTTTTCTTGCCCTTGATACCATAAAGTAGTGAACTGAATTAATCTCCAGTAATATCATGTGTGTTTGTTTTATCAGAAGAACAAGATTATGTGGTTCTCCAGAGCAGGCACTGAGTCTTAAAATATTGTTTGCTGTTATTATAGTACCTGAAGTATAGATACTTCAGTATTTTCATTTAGACACCGAATGAGCACTTGATAAAAGATTTAAATGTTTCATCTTTCTTGCAGAAGCATTATTCTAAAAACTCATTCTCCTTCCACACAAAAGCTATTTAATGTCCTTATTATTGTGTCATGATACAGCTCTGCTCTAAAAGAATCGGAGAGTTCATAATTACAAAGTAATTATTCCTGCAGCTTAAGAATGAAAATATTCTCCTATGATCAGATTTGGATGTTTCTTATCTAAAAGCAAAATAAAATGAACACAATCTTCCTACTGAGTAGTAGCTGACAGATCTCATAAATTGTGGTGCTAATCAACTTATTTATGTCCATTTTTCCACTTGAAACTGAAGTATCCAAGTGAAGGAATGAGAAAACCAAGACTATCCTGAAGGAGGGCCAGTCTGAATCTGCTGTAATGTTCTGACAACTTCAGAAAGAAGGAAGTGAAGCAGAATCCACTGGTGAGTTCAAGTTCAGAGGACTGCTACTCACACTATCAGTGTAGTGGCTGTGGGGATGGGAGGCAGGGCCTCTTTCCAAATCTGGATGCCTTTTTCAGATTGAAGGATCAGAATTTTGTAATGGCCATGTGAGCAGGGAAAGTTGAGAGTAAAGATTTCTAGCTTGGGTGACAGGAGCTTAGCAATGTTATAAATAGGGTCAGTGGGGGCATGAGAAAGAAGTGCTTGGACTCAGAGGACACATTGTGAGCTCAGTTGGGAATTCCTATATAGTATGTGGATACTTCTGAGTTTTCTCTACATTATTGTTGTGGTCCTGTTGCTAGCTGTATGCCTTGATGCTCTGATCCCAGCCTCCATTGAGTTTTCCATACATCTAGAGTATCTACCTTTTTCATCTTCTAAGACCTATTGGAAAGATACTTTTTCTCCCTACATCTAGGGATTGAATCTAAGTGCCCTCTACCATTAAGCCACATCCCTAACCCTAAACATTTTGTTTTCATTTGGAGTCAGGGTCTTACTAAGTTATTCAAACTAGCTTTGAACTTGCAGTCCTCTTGCCTCAGCCTCCCAAGCATCTGAGATTACAGGGATGTGCCATCCTGCTCAGGCCAGAAAGGTACTAATTTACCTCTAGCTGCTTCCTGTGGACATTTTTTTGATGTTATAGTGGAACATCTATTTGTTCAATTAATTATGAGAACTTTGTTTCCATCTACTTCTATCTACATTGAAAGATCTTAGATGATACTTAGATATGAGCACCTTGAAGGAAAGCCAGATGTCTCTCTCACAATGTGCTTGAAAGTCTTGAAAGCATATGGTACCATATTCTAAATCAGGGAAGCACAGCACTGATTGCCAAAACTTGAGCATGGGACTAAAGTCATACATTGTTATCAGCAGAACCCCAGAATGGGGCTCAGAACTGCCTTTGAAGTCAACAATCCTTTGAGACAAACTTTACACATGGGAAAAATGAGGCTCGGAGTTTCAGGCATATGCCCAGGTTTACAAAACTAGAAAGTATGGCATCTGAATTGAAATCTAGATTAAGCCTTTGCCTTTATCTACTAAACCAATGCTTCTCAAAGTCTCTACTACCTTTTTTCTGAAGTATTCATATGTGAGACATACGCACACAAAAAAATCATAGTGAATAGAATCATAGTGCTATTTTTCCCCTTGCCAAAATAAAATAAAGCGGGAAAGGTATATTTAAAGGTTTTTTTATAGACTTAAATGGGGTTAATACTACATGTTAGTTGATCCTCCAATAGTTTGGAAGCTTTATCTTGTACTATGAAAAGATAAGCACCATGGTCATTTCTGCTGGCACGGAGAGGTGGCCAGGGCTGCAAGGGTGTTCAGCAGGCATTGGGTGATGATGCGCCCCTGCTGTGAATCAGAGCTCCTGCCTCTGGCTAGAGTTGTGGTTGACACAGAGGAAAGTACTTTGTACCTGCAGGCGACATCCTAGCAGTGTTTCAAAATTTAGCTGGCTGTATTGCTGAGTGTATTGCTCAGTATTGCTCTGAGAACATTCCTAAAGTGGGTCTAAGATACTACTTGTAGTTTTTGGATGTTGTTAAAGGAGTACTACTATTACAAAACAGTCAAAATATCAAAACAGTGTGAAAATAGTTCAGAGATCCTAGTTTAGAGATCCTACAATTCACCCAAACAAAAAGTAATTCAAGTCTCCGAGTACTTCCTAGCAGACAGGAGGTTGAACAAGACAGCAAGTGTTCCCTTGGGAGAGCCTTATTAAAATGTACAGTGAGATGAGCATTCTGCTGAAGGAAGCACAGTGCACTGAGAACAGAGAAAAGGATGAGTCTAAAAATAATTTCAATGAGGAGTTAAATTCATGGATGAAGGCCTCTAGTAGAAGCCCAGTGTTCATTCTCTAGATACTCATCTCTGAACCAGGCAGTAATCTACTCATTGGTCATCGTGCTGTTGTCCAAAAGCAAGACATGAAGACAGATGCAGCTGGAAACTGAAAATCCTGCCATCAAAGCAGAGGGTTCCTACCGCAGATTGCCTGTGAAAGACTGTATTTTCAGAAATTAAGTTACAAACGTTTTCAAGGAAATTTCAATAAGACTATAGAAATGGAATGCACCATTGTATTAAGGTAGGCAAGCTTTTGTAACAAAGAGAAGAACAAATCCAAGGTACTTCCAGGTAGGTCTCTGCTGTGCATATCAGTGAGGAATCTAGTCTAGTGGGGGTTCCATGAGCTTTAATAAGTGGCTTCTAAAGTTGCTCTGGGCATGGATATGTGACCACTGTAGGGGAGAGGAGCAGAGAGGATCTGGGATAAGGGGATTTTATGAAGTAGGCTGTCCAGGAAGTGGCACAGATCAAGTCTGCTCACATCCAATCTTTAATCCACTGCTAAATGGCCAAGGGTGGGCAGCCAAGGTAATCTAGCTGTATGAGTCCAGGAGGAAGAGGACTAGTTTAATGAATTAACAGTTTTTGCAACAACTATGAATGAGATTTGAGGAATAAATGAAAAGCAGCCTTTTGAATAGCCAAATGGAGAGAAGAAACAATTGGAGAGGAGACAAAAAAATGGTGACCACTATTGAAATAATTTAAATTCTTTCCTTCCTCCATGTAAGAGGGCTGAGTCCCAAAGCAGCAAACACCTCCAGACTTAACATGTGAAATCTGCAAAATGAAGTTTGCAGGAAATTTGTGCATTTATTTCAATTTAAACATTTAATGCAAACTATAAGTATTATATATTCTAATTATTGTACTTATTATAATATCATATTCAAATGCCCTAGTTTTAGATATTTCCAAGCATGAGACATGTGAGTTATTCATTACAGTTTGTAGAGATAAAGATGGTACATTGAATTTTTGAAAAATATTTTAGTTTTAAAACACTTTTACTAAAATACTGAGAAGATGCTACAGAAAGTTCTCATATCACATCATTTTCCCTATTTTTCAAATTTTACATTACATTACTACAGTGTATATATTATAATTAATGAATGACTACCTATATATTATCATTAATTACAGACCTTCATTTAATTTCCTTAGTTTTACCTAATGTCTTTTTTCTCTTCTGGGACTATAACTTTTACTAAAATACTGAGAAGATGCTACAGAAAGTTCTCATATCACATCATTTTCCCTATTTTTCAAATTTTACATTACATTACTACAGTGTATATATTATAATTAATGAATGACTACCTATATATTATCATTAATTACAGACCTTCATTTAATTTCCTTAGTTTTACCTAATGTCTTTTTTCTCTTCTGGGACTATATAATTGTCAGGTATTTTGTAGAATGGCTCTCAATTGGGAGTTGTCTTCTATTTTTCCCCCATTCACACAGGGGTATTGTGTTGAGGAGGACCACAGATGTAAAATGTCATTTTCCTTGCATGACATCACAGGTACATATTCTTGATATGATCTATCATAGTTGTTGTTGTCTTGGTCATCTGGTTCAGGCAGTGTTTGTCAGGTTTCTGCACTATAACATTACTCTTTTGATCTACCTTTTCTCTTTAGAAGGAAATCAAAGGGCAGCCCATTTTTAAGGAATGTGAAATTATGCTTACTTCTTTGAGGGTAGAGTATCACACACATTATTTAGATTTACATTATATTTTAAAAAGACCAAAAATACAGGGAAACTAAATTAATATTTTAAAGACTGAAAGTGTCAAACATATGGACATAATTTACATTTAAAAATACCTTCCACTATTTAACAGCTAACACATGTTATTGTCAAACATACTGTCTTCTTTAAAAAGTCTGTTGAGTAGCTACTATTATTATAAGAATTTTGCAGATGAGGAAACTGAAGCTTAGAGAAGTTAGATTCAAAGTCATTAATATAAATCAGATGTTACTCTTTTGCTTAAAAATTTATTGGTTTCTGGTTTTGTTTACAATAAAATTCAACACTCTTACCTGACCTACAGGCCTTGTACAAAATAGTCTAGCTTATTTGTTCCCCTACCAATCTTTCCCTCCACTGTGCTGTAGTCTTGGATCCTTGTTTCTGTTTTTAACCTCAAAGCAATCTTGTCTTTGAGCCTCTGGATTTTCTCTTCTTGGCCCCAGATCTTTGAATGTCTAGATTCTTTTTTAAATAAATAAAAAAAAACCTTTAGTTCATATTTATTGTAAATATTAGTAAGGTTCATGGTGTTACAGTACTTTGGTACACAAATAGAGAATGCACTAATCACTTCTCACCTCTCTACCCACACTACTTCTACTCCTTTTTGCCAAACAGTTTGCAGGTCAAATTTCACCTACTAACAGAGGCCTTCGCTGTCCAATTTAAATTGGCTCTCCTTTCTCCCCAGAATCCTTCCCTATCACTCTTTCTCTGTATCATTTTCTTGCTAGCGTTTGTGACTCTTTGGAGTAATTTTGGCAGCCCACCTTATTCTCCTCTTCCCCCTTAGGCTGTAGATGCTGTGAGAGTGATGTGCATGTCTGTTTTGTTCACCACTGTGTTTCCACACCCTAGTCAGTAATTGGTACTTGGTAAAGGAAGGAATAAAAGAGAAATGTGATTGAAAGAACAAGCCTAGCAAGTGGCAGAGCTGGTATTCAAACTCATGTGTTTCTGATATCAAAGAAAGCTTCTAACATTCGCTGTATAGTCTAATAGGCATCCAATAAAATACTGTTTTGATCTAGCAACAAAATGGAGAGCCTGAAAATTCTTCAATCCCACGAGTGACTTGAAGTGAGGATGCCCCATTTGTCAGCTTTGTCATTTGCTGCCAGCTATATAATCATTCAATTTGAGTTTCTATATATATATATATATATATATATTAATAAAAATACCACTTACCTCATGTAGTTTTGTGAGAAACGTGACGAGCGTAAAGAAAACAGCATCAAAGATTATAAAATCTGATAAAAAGGTTTTTAACAAAAAGAAAAATAAATATTTTCTTTCTCATTCTTCACGGTATTTTTATATGGTAGAGAAGATGGAAGTAATGAGGAGAGGAAGATCACCCTGAGAGGGAGATGCTGAGCTCTGCTTGGACGGTCTTAAATGGCGTCACAACAAGCCTGTTTGCTATTTGTCACTCTATTCATTTTAGCAGACACTGGTATCAGAATACTCTAAAAGCTCTAAAAGTGTTTGTGCTTATTTTTCTTCCTTGGCTTTTGAGAATAAGCTTATCTACTGTGAGTAGAACAATTTCCCCTATAAATTCATGTATTGAAGTCCTAACTCCTAGTATCTAAGAAAGTGCCTGTGTTTGGAAAAGGGTCTTCAAAGAGACTGTTTTGCATTTTTAACAAAAGATGACCTCATCAACTCTCTGAAACCACAGGGAGGGAGGAAGAGGACAAAAGAGGGAGGGAGAAAGGGAGAAAGGAGACATTAAAAAAGGAAGAAAGTTAAATCTCAAAGTAGCCTTGTGAGTATGCTTACTATCTCATAGGTCACTGGCAAAATGTCTATGAGCTACCTGGACTAACAAATGAAATATAAATTTGATGTTTCATTTGTTGTTTGCAATTATGATTAGGTTAAAAAAAGAACATTTACAAAGAGAAAGTCTGAAGAATATTTCCTAGCATAATGCCAAAATATACAGGAAAAATGGAAATGATATAAGCAAATGCATAAAATGATTATGTACGTTTTTAACTCATCTTTATGAAAATCATTTTCTGCTATTCTAAACGATTGTTTAAAATTCATATAATGAATTACCTGTTCGTTGTGGCACATTTACATTAAGGCCATCTTATGTTGGACAATTTGAAACTGAATTTGACATGCTGGAATTGTGTTCTTCTACTGTACAGCTTCTATTTTTTTCCAAGATTGAAGTTTTCATTGACAATTTTATATTTTATGTAGAAAAAAAGAAAATTTGTCTCTTTATTGTGAAACTCTTGAAAAATATTCAAGAAGAAACTCTAACACTGGAATAGCCAGTTCAAAGACAGATTCTTTTAGAAGTAAAGGTTATATATTATAAAAATCATTTAAAGTTACATTTTTATGTTAAACATAAATTAGAATTAGCTTACAATGGAGACAATAAGTAATTTGAATTCTTTAGATTCTATTCAGTTGTGTTCAACTAGTGAACATAGAAATCACATTCAACACATTCATGTAAACCCATTATAATAAATTGAAAGAGATGATATCTTTGATGTTCTGACATCAAATCACTGTCTACTTATATCATATTTTCTACATTATTATGAATTAAGGCAAAAATTTTCTAACAAACAATTTATAGAAATTAATGACAATGAATGTGCAACTCAACCAAACTTGTGGGACACTATGAAAGCAGTCCTAAGGGGAAAATTCATTGCAAACAGTGCTCATACTAGGAAAACAGAGAAAATTCTAATAAATAACATTATGAGAAATCTTAGGATACTTGATAAACAACAACAATCCAGGCCCAAAATGAAATTAAGGACATTATAAAAATGAGAACGGAAATCAAGGAACTTGAGACTAAATACTGTTAAAAAAACAAACAACCAACCTAATGAACCAAAGAGCTTGTTCTTCAAAAGAATAAACAAAATGGATAAGGCTTTTGCCAGATTCACCAAGAGAAAGACTCATATCAATGCAATTAGAAATGAAAAAAGTGAAACCACAATAGACCCTGTCAAAATCCTTAAGATAGTAACTACTGCAAAAATTATATTCCAGCAATTTAAAAAATTTTTGAAAAAATGGACAGATTCCTAGACAAATTAAAGTGCCAAAATTAACCCCAGAAGAGGCAGGGATTTAGCTCAGTGGTTCCGTAACCTACTTTGCAAGCATAAGGTCCCAAGTTTGATCCTGGTAC
>NW_022900928.1:58912586-59030724 GCF_012274545.1 Fukomys damarensis
AAAAAAAAAAAAAAAAAAGAAAAGAAAAGAAAAGATATTAACCCCAGAAGACATAAATATAATTAACAACCCAATAACAATAATAAAGAATTTACCAATAAACTCAATAAAAATAAAGAATTTACTAACTAAAGAAAGCCCAAGAAGCCAGGCATGGTGGTGCATGCCTGTAATCCAAGCACTCAGGAGGCTGAGGCAGGAGGATTACTGTGAGTTTGCGAACAGTCTGGATGAAATAGTGAGTTCCAAGTCAATCTCAACTACATAGTGAGACCCTGTCTCAAAAGAAAATAAATAAATAAATAAATAAATAAATAAAGCAAAGAAAGCCCGGGACCTGATGGATTCACTACTAAATTCTACAAAAGCTTTAAGGATATTGTATCACCAATATAGGTCAAGATTTTCAAAGAAATTGAAAGGGATGGATTGCTCCAAAATTCATTTATAGAAGCCAATATCATTCCCAAACTGGATAAAGACCCAACTGAAAAAGAGAACTATAAGCCAATTTCTTTAATCAACTTAGATGCAAAAATACTGAACAAGATATAGCAAAAAGAATGCAGCACATTGTCAAAAAGCTGACACATCATGATCAAGTAGGATTCATTCTAGAGATGCAAGGATGGTTCAACATTCATCAGTCAATAAATGTAACACATCACATAAATAGCAGCAAGGTAAAAAAAACACATGATCATATCAATAGACTTAGAAAAGGTTTTTGACAAAATCCAACACCATCATGACAAAAACCCTGAGGGAAACAGGTATAGAAGAATCAGACCTGAATATGATAAAGGCCACTTATGACAAACCAATAGCCAGCATCATAACAAATGGGGAAAAACTAAAGACATTCCTTCTAAATTCAGAAACAAGACAGAGATGTCCACTATCACTTATTTTATTCAATGTAGTCATTTAAACATTAGTTACAACAACTTGGCAAGAGAGACAAAAAGGATATATATATATCTATATCTATCTATCTATCTATCTATCTATCTATATATATATATATATATGCAAGGAAGAACCCAAATTATCATAATTTACAGATGACATGATGCTCTGCATAAAAGACCAAAAATCTCCATGAAATCCTCTTAGAATTAATAACCAATTTCAGCAAAGTAGCAGGATACGAGATCAACACAAAACTCATTACCATTTGTGCACAACAACAATTAATGGATTGCAAAGGAAATTATGAAAGCAACAATATTCTCAGCAGCAAAATGAAATATTTAGGAATTAATCTAACCACAGAAGTGAAAGACCTCTACAAAGAAAAGTATAGTACTCCAAAGAAGGAGACTGAAATGGACATCAGAAGGATGTCTCTTTCTCTTGGATAGACAAAACCAATATTGTGAAAATGGCCATGCTTCCAAAACTGTTATGTAGAGTCAATGAAAACCCAATCAAAATACAAACAGCACATTTTATAGATCTAGAGAAAACAATCCTAAAATTCATATGGAGCCAGAAGAGACCTAGAATACAGAAAATATGTTTGGGTAAAAAGATCAAAGCAGGTGGCAGAGCAATACTAGACTTCAAGCTATACTATAATGCAATAGTGATAAAAACAGAATGGTGCTAGAACAAAAATGACTCATGGATCAGTGGAAAAGAACTGAGGACAAAGAAACTTCTATAGACATATTCAGCTATTTGATTTTTGACAAAGGGCCCCAAAACACACATGGGAGCAAAAATAGCCTATTAACAAGTGGTACTGGGAAAACTGGTTATCTGCAGAGGAGTTATTTTGCAGAAGAATGAATCTGGACCCTTATCTCTCATCATGTACTAAATTAAAATAAAAATGGATTAAAGATCTGAGTATTACAACAGAAACATAAAATAGGTAAACCACTTGAAGACATAGATGCAGGAAAGGATTTCCTAAAAAGAACCCCAATCATACAAGAAATAGCATCAAGAATCAACATATGGGATTATGTAAGACTAAAAAGCTTCTGTAGAGCAAAAAGAATCAATCAGTAGATTAAAAAGACAGCCTACACAATGGGAAAAATATTTTCTAGCTAATCCTCAGACAGAGGATTAATATCTAGAAAATAGAAAGAACTAAAAAATAAATTAATCCATGTAAAATTAAAGACTCAGTCCAGAAATGGGCAAGAGTATTGATACTTCACAGAGGAAGAAATAGAAATGATCAACACATATATGAAAAAATACTCAGCATCTTCAGCCATTAGCGAAATGCAAATTAAGACAATGCTAAGATTTCATGTTACTCTAGAAAGAATGGCAATCATTCAGAAATCAAACAATAATAAATGCTGAAGTGACTTTGCATTATTGGCAGGAATGAAAACTAATACAACTATTATGGAAATCACTATGGACATTTATCAAAGAACTGAAATTAGAAATTTTATATGATCCAGCTAACCCTCTGCTAGCATCTTCCCCAAAGAGCTTAAATTATCAAACTACAGTGATATATCCTTACCAATGTTTATAGCAGTACAATACATAATAGCTAAACCCTGGAAGCAGCCTCTATCTCTATCAACAGATAATTGTATAAAGAAAATGTGGTATCTATTTATAATGAAATACTACTTAGCCATCAAGGATGACAAATTTGAGACAGGAAAATAGATGCACCTGGAAAATATAATGTTGAGTGAAATAAACCAGACACATAAGCATAAATATTGCATGGTATCTTTCACTTGAGTGAGGCAAAGTACAAACAAAGAAAACGATGAAGGATGGATAGAAAGGGAGAAAGGGATATGTCTCTTGAAATGGTCCAAGGGAAGAAGAGAAAGGGATGCGGAGGAGGGGAAGGGGAAATAAGGAAAACAAAGATATGCCAGGTACAGGAACCTAATAACCCCCATGAATGTGAAAAACTACATGTCATGGCATGAGCTAAGACAAATAATATGAACAAATATGTAAAAGGGGATAGGGGAACTAGAGAAGGCAAGTGCAAGGGGAAAGAAGAGGAAAGGGATTTAAGAGAAAGAAACAAGCTGTAATATGTATATGTAACCACCCCCTAAGATGATTGCAAACTGCATGAATTACAAACATGTACTAATAAAAAATGAAAAATAGAGATGTGTTACTGGGATTAGAAATTTCTACTCATTTTGTATTTTTAAATAGGCTGATATAAACTTTTTGGTCCCATATATATATACTAAGATGGTAAGAATAATATTTAAAGGAAATAAAATGTATGATGTCCAAATCTGTAGAGGAAAAAATGAAATTAGTCCAAATGTAGTTAAAATGGGAGAAAAATATAAGCAGACTATTAGCTAAAAAATAAATGATAGGAAGATGATTTCACATTTATCAATTATAATGGTCAATGTAATAAAACAATCCATTGCTGGTAAACATCAGTTTAGAATTTAAAAATATCAACTATATGCTACCTACTCCACACACACTTAAAATGTGGGAGTGTAGACAGGCTGAAAATGAGTCAAACGTTATACCAAAGATCCATGAATTAAAAGAAACAACCAGGGCTATACTAGCATCAGAAAAAAAAATACTAAGGCATAAATGATTTTAAAGGATAAAGAAAACCCACAACCTTCTTAAAAGTTAGAATAACTTATAAGGAAGATACAGTGATCAGAAACTTGTAGGTACCTAGTAATGTATCCCCAGATGCATAAAAAGAAAGATAGTGTGTGTGGTTCTGGTTGCTTCAAAATATGAATTAATGTAGATGGATCATTAATCCAGGCCACAGTTATATTTGATTCTAAACAGTAACTTTTGTTACAATACCACCAATATTAACTCTATAACACACTGGCTAAATAGATATTAAAATATAGTGAAATTTTAAAAGGTATTCACAATCAGTTAAAATAATTGGCCTCCCTCAGGAAGCAAGGAAAATAAAAACAACATAAGAAGCTCTCATCTGATGTGTCCATGTTTCCAGCCTCTGCTTCCTCCTTGCCTATGGCAAAGGCCATGCAGGTCCAGACCTACGTACACTGCTAAGAACAAGGCAGACTCAGGCAGAAAATAGTGAGCATCTCTGCTCAGCACACACTTAGCAGCTCATCCCTGTTGTCCTCGCTTCCAGAAAAATTTGGCATCTTCATTCTTCTGCCTCATTCTTACCGTTCTCCTTCAAAAGCCATTAATCTTGGCTCCTGATTGATACATCTTAAGTAATTAACTACTGGACTTCTGAGCAATTCTTGAATTCTCCCCGACCTGCCAGGTGAGATAGCCCACTTTATTCAGTTTCACATGGCAAGATCAGTGAAAGGTTACGGAAATAAACCTGAGAAACAGTAGCTATTGGAACAGAGAGCTGTCTCTGTCAGCACCGCAGTGGGTCAGATCCCCTGGCTTCTGCCCTGTTCCTATGGGTGTAGCTCTAGGGCCAATGCCTGCCTGAGTGCACCTGCCAATCCCTGTGCCTTAGAACTGTGGCACTAGACCTCTATGCTAGTTCCAGACCATCAGTGACTCTGATGTATGTGTCCCCTTGGCTTCCACCACATCTATTGTTTACCACTCACTGGAAATTTACTCAAGTCCACTACATTCCTAACACATAACATCTAACCCATGCCAAGCCTGACCTAGAAGGCATGGGGGATCACAAGAGGAATGCAACCTTTTTTGTACCAAGACAGGAAACTACTGTACTACCAGAAAGGCACATCAACATTGAACCCAAATATAAACGTATGCTATGAGAGTTTTTTTCCCCATCCTCAGACTTTAAGTCATGATTTACAAGATGCAGTTATTATTGCCTAAACATCATTTTATACATTTCCATCAGTGTTCAGGAAAGCATTTTTTAATTGAATTTATTGGTACTTTTCAGGTATACAGTACAGTTGCATTCCTCATTGGGATCTTGTACCTTTACATGACAGGTCTTGGTTCACATTTTTTCCCCATTCCCCTGCCCTCCCTTCAACACCTCCAACCTCCCCTATATACAAAGACTTTGTTTTCAGTTTTTCCTGTTCTCATATTTTTTTCTTTTCTATTATTTCCTTTCCCCTACCCTTCCCACTTCCCCTACAGCTTTAGCCCTTTTCTTCCTATTTCACATCAGGAAAACACTTTTAATTGACACTTTACTTAAATGATAATTAGTGGGCTACAGCTTTAGCTCACTGGCAGTTTTTGAATACTGCCATTGTGCCTGCCTTCTGCTTAAAATGGACCCCATTCAGTGACAGTCTGGGCACCCTACAGACTTCCATCTCCCACTGCGCAGGCTTCTCACCAGGCCTGTCAGCTTTGACCTAGAAGAGCCGGAAGTGCTCCCTCTGCCCAGAGATGTGGGTATTTGCATCTAGGAATCTCTGGATCTCCCTCAGCATGTCCTTGAGATACATGAAACTAGTTGTTTTCCTTCTTCAAGTGAAATGGAGGGCTCGAGGCTTTGCTTCTTTTTTTCCACACTTTTGTTTGGGAGATATATTATGATATCTTCTGAGTCTTGAAGTTAATGTAATGAAAAGATTAGTGGACTCAAGACTTGTAGTCTGGGACTGTGGTATATCTTCTTTGGAGAATCTGGGCAATGGAGGTGGGCCATTGTAAGTTGCAGTTCCTACCTCCTATGGCTGGTAGTACAAAGTGCTACCATTGGTACTGTGTCTAGGTAAATGGGTACCAGCCTTGGTGATTGTACTGCTAATAATGAGTGTTGAAACAACTGGTGTTTTCTGATTACAATGGTGCTGCTGTCTTGCACATTATGCATCATCAAGCACCTGTCTGCAATCAGTCACTCACTGCAAAAATAAAGATTTTGAGTCAACATTACAAAAAATTCTGTGCTGCCACTATTGGGCATGGTGGGACTTCTCTCACATCTAAGAACATTTGCTTTGTGAAGATTAGTTGGAGTCCAAGTATGCAACTAGTTGAAACAATTTTCATGTCTTTGGCAGCTCTTGTTGTAGACTTCAGGGAGGGAGTTTTATCTTCATTGAGGTCACTATGTGAGATGGTCCTCTGACTCTTCTTTGCATGGTAAACAGCTGACGGAATAGCTGGTCCTGCATGGTCAGTGTGCACTCTTTATATCTAGCTGCAAGACAAGCTTGTCTTCAATTCATGGCCAGGAGACCAGCCAGTGCTTTTGCTGAGGTCACTCCTTGGCTGCACCTTAGCAAGTGAAAGGAACCTGCTAGCACTGGAGTGAAGAGAGTCCGGCTCAGAATATTTTCTCCCCAGAAAATACAGGTAGCTGAGTTTTCATCAGTTTCTTTTATAAAAGATATTCATTAATCTCTCTTTCTGAGAATTTCATGATAGTTATTTTCTGGTCTAAGAGGTCTAGTTCTTGTTCAGCAAATGTTTGAAGCTCATCTCCCTCATGCTCTTCATTTATCCACTTATCCTTTTTGATTTGTTTTAGAGTGTCACACTTCTTTGGGTTCATGATGAGGAATCATTTGAGAAAATTTTCATAGTCTTTGGATATGTATGGGAGAATCTTATATCTCCCTGTGATCATGCTGTTTATCACTTCCTTCCCACTTTGTCCACTGAAGGGGAGTGATGCACTGACTAGAGTATAGAAAACCACACCAAGATTCCACATATCACTTTCCAGCCCCTGGTACTTCTTGCCCAGGCTGACCTCTGGGGCTGCATATGCAGAACTGCCTCAAGATTTTTCTAGTTTCTTGTCAACAGTAAATTGAGTGCTGAATCCAAAATCTACTAGTTTGATGCTCAATTCACCAATTAACAATATATTATTTACCTTCAGGTCTTTGTGTGCAGTATTGCTCTGCAGACAGGGTCTGTCAAAATTTAGCTCTTGTTTCTCCTTCATCCATTCTTCCATGGGTAACCAAATACTCAGGCATCTCACCTCCTTTTGCATAGTGCAGTACTAAGTAAAGTGATTTCACAATTTATGTAACTTCAAACAAATATATTATATTGGGATAGTTTAAAATCTTCACTGTCCTTACTTTTCAGAGAAGCTTCTGGAGTTTTGTTGGACTCAACAGTCTTTTCTTAATTACTTTAATAGCAACTTCAATGCCTGTGATGCCCAGTCTCACTTTTTCATAGCTGCCCTTGCAAAGAGTTTGCAACAGCCCATAGTTTCCTATGAGATTTTGACAGTGACAGTGTTGAATTGAGTATCCCATGGTAATATTTATTCTTTTCTCATCTGGAATGTTAAGCTCTTGTTCAGCCTATTGTTGTCCATCTCCCTCATTGGCTTCATTTATCCACTTCTTCATGATCTCATCTGGAGTGTCATGCATCTTTGGGTTTATGACAAGGAATCGTTCACAGTCTGTTGACAGGTAAAAAGGAATTCTTTATCTCCCTGTCAACATTGTTTCTCTCACTTCCTTCAGATTTCATCCATCAGAAGGGAGCCACCCACTGACTAGATTATATAAAAACCACACCAAGATGCCACACATTGATTTTGGGCCCCTGGTACTCCTTGCCCAGGTGGATCACTGCGGCTGCATATGCAGGACTGCTACAATATATGTCATCTAACAGTATTTTCTCAGTGTTTAGGTCTCTATTGCATGGCATTATTTTACTGCAGACAGGATCTGTAGAAATTTCTTTTTGCTTCTTTTTTGTCCATTTTTTCACAAGTAACCAGGTAATCATATATTTTAACATCTTTTGCATATTCCATTACTTTAGCATTTTCTTAGTTTTTATGACTTCAAACACCTGTATTATATTAGGATTATTTAACATCTTCAATATTTTTACTTCTCTATGCAGCTTCTGAAGTCTTAATTTACTCATCAGAGTTGTGTCAATTATTCTTTTTTGAAAAAATTAATTTTACTGTATATTTAATACAATGTAGTGACATTCATCTTTGGAAATTTGCACCTTGACATAATCCATCTTGGTTCTTATTGTTCCCCATTCCCCTTTCCTCCTTTACCCCTTCCCTCCCTATCTATAAAGACTTTGTTGCTATTTTTTTCTTTTATCATGTTAATTCCATTCCAATCTTTATTTTCCCCTATGCCTCCCATTTCCCCTTCTGCTTAGCACCTTTTCTTCCTATTTCAAATTATCTATTATAATTTTTAGTTATTCACACTTTTAGTTTCTCACACTAGAGAAACCATTCAGCATTTACACATACGTGTCCTACCTGTTTCACTTAAGAGTATCACCTTACTATGCATCCATTTAGCTATAAATGTCTCTAGTTTCTCATTCTTTATGGCTGAGTAGTACGGCATTTTATAGAAAAACCGCATTTTTTTTTATCCAGTTTCCAGTTGATGGGCAATTAGGCTGCTTCCATGTTTTAGCTGTCATGAATTGTGCTGCTGTGAACATGGCACACATACATCACTGTGGTATGATTCTTTTAATTCTTTGGGAAAGATACCCAGCAGGGGGATAGCAGGGTCAAATGGGACCTCCAATCCTAGTTCTTTGAGGGATCTCCATATTGATTCTCACAGGGGTTGTATCAGTCTGCACTCCCAGTAGCAGTGGAGCAGGGTTCCTCTTTCCCCACAGCCCCATCAGCATTTGTCATTGGTTGATTTCATGATAGCAGCCATTCCTTCTGGGGTGAGGTGGAATCTCAGTGTTGTTTTCATTTGTATATCTTGAATGACCAGTGATGTTGAACATTTTTTCATATGTTTATTTGCTATTTCTACTTCTTTGAGAAATGTCTGTTCATTTCAGATATTCATTTTTGGATTGGGTCTTTAAATTTGGGAGGTCTGATTTTTTAAAGTTATTTATATATTCTAGATAGTAGACCTTTGTCTGAGGAAGAGCTGGTGAAAAGTTTTTCCCAACTTGTGGGTTGTCTCTTCAGACTATTCATTATTTCTCTTGCCGTACTGAAGCATTTTAATGAGAGATCCTACTTGTTGATTGTTTGAGCTAGTTCATGGGCAACTGATGTTTTGTTTGTAAAATCTTTTCTTACACCAATGTCTTCAAGACTTCTACCTAACCTCTTTTCTAGCCAGTTTAGTGTTTTTGTTTTAATATTTAGATCTTTAATCCATTTCTATTTTAGTTTAGCACATGGTGAGAGATATAGGTCTAGTTTTAATCTTTTGGCAAGTTAAAACCCATTTTTTCCAGCATCATTCATTAAAGAGGCTATCTTTCCTCCAGTGAGGGTGTTTGGCTACTTTGTCAAAGATGAGGTGGCTTAGTGTGTCTGGACTTGTTTTTGCATCTTTTAATATGTTCCACTGGTCCTCAGGTCTGTTTCTTTGCCAGTGCCATGTTGTTTTATCACAGTAGCTTTGTAATATAGTTTCAAGTTGGGGATTGTGGTATCTCCTACCTTGTCTTTATTGCCTAGATGCTATTCTAGGTCTCTTCTTGTTCTAAACAATTTTTTTGGATTGTTTTCTCCAGGATGGTGAAGTATGCTACTGGGATTTTAATTGAGATTGCATTGAATGTGTATAGCAGTTTTGGAAGTATGGCCATTTTCACTATGTTGATTCTTCCTCCCCAGAAGCAAGGGATGTCTTTGCATTTTCAAATATCCTCTTCAATCTTATTTTTCAGAGTGCTGTAGTTTTCAGAGTAGAGGTCTTTGATTTCTTTCATTAGGTGGATCCCTGCCTATTTTAATTTTTTGGATGCTGTTGTGAAAAGGATTGTTTGCCACACTTCTCTCTCAGTAAGTCTGTTTTCCATATACAGGAAAGCTATTGATTTTTGTGATTTGACCTTTTATCTAGCCACTTTATGGAGTTTCATTATTATGTCTAGAAGACTTTTGGTGGAGTTCTTCAGGACTTCTAAATGGTGTATCATGTCATCTGCAAATAATGACAGTTTGACTTCTTCACTTCCTATCTTCATTCCTTTTATTTATTTCTCTTGTCTAATTGATGTGCCTATTATTTCCAAAACTATATTGAACAGGAGTGGTGATAATGGACATCCTTGTTTTGTTCCTTATTTTAGTGTGAAGGATTTCAGTTTTTGATCATTTAGTATGATATTGGCTGTTGGTTTTTCATAGATGGCTTTTATCAGATTGAGTTAGAGACCATCTATTCCAATTTTTGGAGGGTTTTTATCATAAATATGTGTTGGATTTTGTCAAATGCTTTTTCTGTGTCTGTCAAGATGATCATATATGCTTTTTAACCTTGGCTCTATTAATATAGTGTACTACTAATTGATTTGTTTATGTTGAAACATCACGGCATCTCTGGGATTAATTCCACTTGATCAGGGTGTATGATCTTCTTAATGATCACCTGCATTCTATTTGTATCTTATTAAAGATTTTTGCATCTATGTTCATTAGTGAGATTGACCTATAGTTCTCTTTTTTGGTTGGATCTTTCTCTGCTTTGGGGATCCAGGTGATGCTTGCTTCCAGGAGTGAATTTGAGAATATTACTTCCCTTTCAATTTCATGGAAGAGTTTACACAGAAGTGACAGTAGTTCTTCTCTAAATGTCTTGTAGAATCCAGCAGTGATGCCATCAGGAACTGAACTTTTCTTGGTAAGTTTTTATTATGTTTTTAATTTCATGATTGATATTGGGTTGTTTAGAACTTTTAGGTCTTCATTCAACTTGGTTAATTCATACAAATCTAGGAATCTGTCCATTTGTTCTGTATTTTCCATCTTGTTGGCATATTTGGAGGTTCTCAAAGTAGGTATTGATAATCCTCTGGATTTCTGCTGGATCCATTGTAATTTCACCCTTTTCATTCCCAATTACATGAAATTGGGCCTTTTCTTTCCTTTTTCTGATAAAGCTGCCTAAGGGTTTGTCAATTTTGTTTATTCTTTTGAAGAAGCAAATCTTGGCCTCATTGATTTTTTTGTATTGTTTCCTTAGTCTCCATTGCATTAATTTCTGCCCTGATCTTTTTTTTTCTTCATTGAGTTTATTGGTACATTTTAGGTATACAGTACAGTTACATTTATTATTGGGATCTTGTACCTTTACATGACAGGTCTTGGTTCTCATTTTATCCCCTTGTCTCTACCCTCCCTTCACCCCATCCTCCCCTCCCCATTTACAAACACTTTATTTCCATTTTTTCATTTCTCCTATTTGTTTCTTTTCCCTTATTAGCTTTCCCCTACCCTTCCCACTTTCTCTATACCTTTATCCCTCTTCTTCCTATTTCACATTGTCAATTATCTCATTAGGATCTTATGTACTATTATGGTTTATTCACACCAGAGAAACTATTCAGTATTTGCACATGTGTGACTTATTTATTTCACTTAGGAGTATATCCTCAATGTGTATCCAGTCTCCTGTGAATGAATCTAATTCCTCATTCTTTATGGCTGAGTAGTATTCAGCCTGTTTGGGCTCAATTGGCGGGACCGGGTAGCTGCACCCTCCGCTGCCTGTGCCACCATCAGCTCCAGCACAAGGAAGATAGCTGCAAGCAGGCACCTCTGAACCAACCCCCTGACCTCCTGACTGTGCGAGTCCTTGGACCCACTCTGTAGAGGCAGAGGTGGTCAAAAAGGGTATTTTTCCAAGCTCCCAACTTTGAACATCTATAAAGAAAAGGGCGGGGGAAACCTGTAGTAGAACTTTGTGGAGTTCAACCCTGCAAGAGGTCTGATAGCTCAATCTGGGCCTTGCGGCCCGAGGTCAGTCTGAGTTGTGGGGGTCTGCTATCAGCTAGCTGAGATCAGGGGACTTGGTCCTGCACATGGCTGCGCACGTTCTATATTATGACAGCAGATATACAGTCTGAAAGAGGCCCTTCAATTCATTTTTTTTCTTTCTTTTCCTCATTCCACTCTGCCCTTATCTTTATAATTTTCTCTCCTGTATGACCTTTGACCTTCTCTTTTTCTAGAAGCTTGAGGTTCAGCATCAGGTTGTGTAATTGATCTTGTTCTGTTTTCCTGAGTATTCACTGCTATGAATTTCCCTCATAAAACTCCTTTCATTGTGTCCCATAGATTCTGATGTATTGTCATTGTCATTTAATGGTAGGAACTGTCTGATTTCTTCTTTAATTTTCTCTGTGATTGATTGGTTATTCAGAAGTGTGTTGTTCAATTTCCATGTGTTTATGAAATTCTTGAAGGTTCTTTTGCTATTGATCTCCAATTTCATTGTAGTATGGTCTGATAATATACAGAGGATAATTTCAATTCCTTTGCATTTACTTGGACATTTTCTAAGTGTGAATATTTGGGCTATTTTAGAGAATGACCCATGTGCATCTGAAAAGAACGTGTATTCTGATTTTGTGGGGTGGAACACTGTATAAAACACTGTGTTAAGTTCATTTGTTCAAGAGTTTGATTGAGTTCTATTTCATTATTATTATTTTTTTTGCCTGGTTGATGTATTTATTTGTGATAGTGGAGTATTGAGATCTCCCACTACTATTGGATTAGTGTTTATATGATTTTTCATGTCTGTTAGTATTTGTTTTATATATTTGGGTGCACTTGTGTTTGGTGCATATATATTATGATTGTCATTTCTTCCTCTTGGATTGTTCTCTTTAGAAGGATGTAGTGTCCTTCTTTGTCTCTCTCAATCAGATCAATATCACTTGATCTGCAAAGAGGATAGCTACTCCTGCTTTTGGGGGGCTTCTTGTCACATGGAGAACTGTTTTTCCATCCTTTAACTTTCCACCTACGAGTGTCTTTTTGAATTAAGTATGTTTCTTGTATGCACTACAATGTTTGATCTTGCTTCTTGACCCATTCTGCCAGTCTATTTCTTTTGATTGGTGAATTGAGACCCTTAACACTGATGGTGATAACTGATATGTAGTGACTTATCCTTATTATGACAGTTTCTTTTTGTTGGATTGCATTTACTTCCTTGTCATGCCTCATGGATTGATTCTGCTGGGCTTCCTGAGGTTATGATCCTCATTGTCTTTTCTTAGGATATTGTTTAAAAGGTTTTTGAGAACTGGTTTAGTATTCATGAACTTCCTAAGGAGCTCTTTGTCATGAAAGTATCTTATTTCTCCATCAATTTTGAAAGATAGTCTTGCAGGTTACATCAATCTGGGCTTGAGGTTGTTTTCCTTTAGGACTTGAAATATATCACTCCATGCTCTTCTTGCCTTGTGGGTTTGTGTTAAGAAGTCTGCTGTGATTCTGATGGGCTTTCCTTTGTATGTGACTTGTTTCTTTTTTTCTTTCTTTTCTTTTCTTTTTTGGTACCAGGGATCAAACTCAGGTCCTTGTGCTTGCAAGGCAGGCACCGGAACCACTGAGCTAAATACACAGGCCTCCCCCACCGTTTTGACTTCTTTTCTCTAACTGCTTGTAGAATTTTGTTCTTCTGTTGTTTTTCTGGATTCTTAACTATTATATGTCTAAGTGTAGATTTTTAAAAAATCATATCTAGTTAGAGTCCTATAGCCTCACTTACCTGTATATCAGTTTCTTTTCCCCTATTTGGGAAGGTTTTTGCCATTACTTCAGTGAACTTTTTTTTTTTTTTTTTTTTTTTTTTTTTATCTGTACTCTCTCCTATTTCTTCAATGACACCGATCAGTCTTATGTTATTTTTCTTTGAATTGTCTAGCAGCTGCTCTATTGATTTCTCATAGTCCCTTACTATTTTTAAGAGATTTTCATTTTCCTGGTCACTAATTGCAATCCTATCTTCTATACCTGAAATTCTGTCTTTGCATTGGCTTGCTCTGCTGTGTAAACTTTCAGTGGAGTTCTTAATCTCCTGGAAATCTGTTTGCATCTCTTTTATGGATTCCATTTATTTCCTATATTGGGATTCCATCATGTTTCTCAGCTCCTCTATTTTTTAAATCTGTGTCTGCTCTAGATTTATTAATCGTGTGCTGTACTATGGGCACAATCTCTGCTATTATCTGAGAATTTATTTGTGGCTTCATTTCTTTCCAGTTCCTCTTTTGTTGCCAGTTCAGGGAGTCCAGGTGGTTGAGTACCAGATTGTTCCATCTGGTTTTCCTTTGGGGTTGCCTTAAGTGATCTTAAGTGGGGTTTCTTTCTGTGTCTTCTCATTTCAACAGATGCAGCCTGTTGTGCCTTTATTGAGACAACTTTTAGCTCACCCAGTGGTCTTGAAATCTCACCAAGCCACCAAGATGCCTTTTCTCTGCTTCTCACCAGTACACTGATTCCTGGGTCCAAACCACGGATGCTATGGGGTGGGTCTCTGACTGACACTTGTGTCCTGTGCAGTTCTTTCCTTGGTGGGCCTTGGCTGGGTGGGTTTTTTCCAGCCTCTGAGGTCAGGGAAGAATCCTGGCTGGGATCTGCCTGCATCCACTCTGGTCTGGACCACACTGTTGTGTCACTTATTCTTATGGTAACCTCAGTACCTATGATGACATGTCTGGCCAATTTATCTTTTGCATAGTTCCCCTTGTGGAGTGTTCTTAGCACCCTGTTTGAAGTTCTTCTTCCTCACAGGAAGGTGTAGATTCTGGGGTTGTCTTCTGGTAGCCTGTTTCCACATGAGCAGTGGAACATATTTGTCAGTCTCCTAGTTATCCTCTATGTCTAGTTGGTAGTCTTCTTTGGATGTTGTAAGAGAATAAAGATGTGTCTAAATCTACTCTAAGTAGCAAAATAAATATCTAACAATACATATAATAAACTAATAACTAATAAGTAACTATAACTAATTATGATGAATATAATAAACACTATAATAAACAAATGAATATAATAAGTAATAAAATAATAAATATCCTGCCATCACTGGCAGGATCAGGATGGGGAAGGGCTGGAGAAGGGTAGGGAAATGGAGGGTAGGGGAAGGAAGGGAATAGGACAGAAGGAAAGTGGAGGACAGATGAGGGCAGGGGAGGGAAAAGAAGCAGAGGGAAGGGAAGAAATGAGAAAGAAATAAAGAGCTGAAAGTAGAAAGGGGAAGGTAGGTCCAAAAATAAAAAATACAAAAGCCTTATACAGGAAAAAATGCTTGCCCAGTTTAGATTATCCATTTGGAAGAATCTAAGCATTGAAAGCAAATGAGTAGTCTCCTTATTCTGGGACACTCATTCGAAAATCTACCACTGTCAATCCATCATAAATGTACTGACAGCATAAAGAGATGGGAGAGGGGAGAGAGGGTGGAAGTTGAAGGTTGGGGGAGGGAGGGAATGGAAAAGAAGTTATATAGATGTACCAACTCTCTACGATGAATGTAATTATTCTGGAGTGCTAACATGTACCAATAAAAGTTTAAAGAATGGGTATATAAAATTCTGGGATCAAAACTTTGGGCTCAATTTACACTAATTTCCTATTAAATTGCTATGAGAATTTTTGACACAATAGTGCATTAGACAGACCTCTTGGGTAGAAAGCAACAAAAAAACTCAGGCTAATTTAATAATATAAAGGATTTTATTATCATAGATTTCCCATTTCAAAATCAAAGAAAGAACTTTGAAAATAAAAGGCACTCCAGTAGCACCATGGTTCTTCATAGCTGCAACTAAGTTCATTCTCTTTGAAACACCAATGGAGTAAATAACACATTGCCTTTTATTTCCCTTGCATTAAATTTTTTGTTTTGTACCAGGGATTGAACTCAAGTCCTTGTGCTTGTGAGGCAGGCGGCAGAACCACTGAGCTAAATCCCCAGCCACCTTGAATTACTTTTTAAGATATTGTGGGTAGACATTTTAATATGCCTACTCATTGGTTGGGAGATGATAAGACACTTTGACAACACCAGGAAGAAAACCATGATATAGCGCAGAGATAATTCCTAAAGTGGGAGAGAGGTGCTATTACCAGGAGAGGAGTAGCTGTGGAGGAAGATCCTCAACAGGTATCAAAACAAAATGCAGGCTGGATGGTGTCTATTTGATGGCAACATATTGTACCTTGAACAAAGTGTCCTAAGGACAGAATAACTGAAGGCAGGTTAATGCATTTAATATAGAGTGTGTAACATTTAAAGGAGGGGTAAAAAAAGGTCTCAGGCAAGAAGATCAACACTGGTGACTGTAAAGTTATGCAAGAGAATATTTTAAGATTAAAATTCTATTTTTAAGGGTAAGTGTTTTATAAAAGAAATATGTAGATAGTGCTAGCAAGTTAGTTTTAAGCAGTTTGTGGAAGAACAAGTTGAGGAATTACTTTATTTCTTCCAGTAGAAGTTATAAACTCTTGGTCTTTATATTGGCAGCAGTGTGTATGAGAAGGGTTAACTTGTGGAGAAAAAAATAGAAAAAGTATTAGAATGATAATTAGAGGATGTAGACTAGAATGTGATGAGTGACCAGCAAAACACACTGAGATTTCAAGAAGAGAAAATTTGGAGAGGGAGGGATGATGTTTGGACATAATCCTGGAGGCATCTGGATGTAATGACTGAGAGACAGAAGAAAAAAAGGAACAAAGAGGATATGTAATTAAAGGCCTAGATTCATAGGATATTAAGGGAAGGAGCAAATGTCTTGCTTCATTTTGTGCTGCTGTGACAAGTTACTCAGTAGCATACGTAACTTATAAAGAGCAAAAATTGACTTCTCACAGATCTAGAGGCTGAGAGTCCAATATTAAGGAGGCTAGCAGGTTTGGTGTCTGGCAAGAGTCCAGGCTGTTTCAAAGACCACATTTGAATACTGCATCCTCTACAGGAGTGTAATACTATGTCTTTATATGACAGAAGAGTGGATGAGCAGAGCGAACTCACTCTTAGTTTTTAGGAAGGCACTAAATCCACATGAAGGTGGAGACTTCAGGCTCAATCATCTCTCAAAAGTCCCACCTTTCAATATTATTACACTAAAAATTTGAATATCAATGAGTTTTAGAAGAGAGAAACATTCAAACTAACACTAAAAGAAAAACATGCTATTTTCTATCCAAAGAGATATCATTTCTAGCTTTATTTCTCTTTAGAGCCCAGATGCTTCAGGTTGGCAGTGTTGTCAAGCAATTGTGATTCTGGGTTCTTGAGCCTTGGCTTTTCATTATGAAATTTCAGAAGAGTATTTATCTTTTTTTTTTCTCTCAGTACCAGGGATCGAACTCAAGACCTTGCACTTGCCATGCAGGTGTAGCACCACTGATCTACATCCCTGAGCCAAAGGAGTATTTATCTTAATCTAACTCTTCACTAGTTTTTTACTCTTCTTTGAAATTGGTGATTTCACTGTTTCCTAAAGCAGGTCACCCATTTCAATATGTGAATGACTTTGTGTTAGAGATACCATACACAAAGTCAATAATATCTTCCCTGAATGTTTTCATAATTATTTCTGTTTCTTTTTTATACTCTGCTCAAACAGATAGAGACCTGGAATTTGGCCTATTTTACATGTGATACCTAAGTAACACTGACATCATCTCCTTTGCGTAGGGATGCATAAAAGAAATGCCCTTCCATTGAAATTAGACACACTGTTAAATACCTAGAGAGTTAGAAAAATTTAAAGAAAGAAGAAAACATCAAAACTAGGCAAAAACAAAGAAAATCCACCATCAGATCACAATGAGAATTTTTTTTTTCACTACAAATATTTTAGCAGGCCTGTTTTGTACTAGAGGACAATTTTGGTGAATTTTACCTTTAATTTCCAAAATCATGGCAAGCTGATGCATAGAAATTAATAGAGCCAAAAAAAGAAAAGTCACTTGTGGGTAGTGAATTATACTGAATTAGTTGCTTTCCTTGGTTTAATGGGTGCATGCAGAAATAAAGATTTCCTTGGGCAACCAACTTTCCAGGTCCTTTCCTGTCTCTCTCAGGAGTTCTCAATAAAATTCCTACTCTTAACCTTGAAAGAAAGAAAGAAGGGCAAATACCTTTTTTAAAGACATGGATTTTTTTTTTTCTCAAACCAGAGCAGTAAAAGTATATGCAGTATATGGGGGAGAAATAATTAGCTCTGTGAAACATCCTGCACAAATGCTTTACCTAAGAATGACTATCCAAATATTGAATGTTCATTTATCACAATCATTGAACCATGAACCAGAGAAATATTAGTAATGAATGACACATATTAAATTGATTGAACAATACTACTCAATAAAATAGGTCCTTGCCTTGCTTCCATGTTTTTTCCTACAGAATGTTTTGTTTCAGAAGTGTAACAGTTCTCTCCTGTTCAATGTATTAAAATGTTTTATAACTCTCAAGAATGTTCCCTTAGCCCTGCCCCTCTTAGGAATGTTCTGTTAGCTCCACCCCTCTCAGGAATGTTCTGCAACTCTGCCCCCTTGATTC
This sequence comes from Fukomys damarensis, assembly GCF_012274545.1. Lineage (NCBI taxonomy): Eukaryota > Metazoa > Chordata > Mammalia > Rodentia > Bathyergidae > Fukomys > Fukomys damarensis. The sequence goes on from NW_022900928.1 coordinate 58,930,790, forward strand.
TGTGAGCATGCTCACCTACTATGCATTTCAGGAACCTTCTATAACTCTACCCCTCTGCTTCAGTGAGTGTGCTTGCCTACCCTGTAGATCCCTATTTAAGGAGGCTCTCATTTCTGATAAGGTGTTCAGACTTCAGAGTATGAAGTGTGAGTCTGCTGGTGTAATAACGGTTTGGTGTAATAAAGGTTTTTCTTCATCTGTTCAAGGGACCATAGGATTCTTGTGTCTTCAAATTGTAACACTGTAACACTTGGCTGTACCACAGAGCTGTAACACTTGGCTATAGCACAGGGTTGTTCTGCCTACCACAAAATATAGTTCCAGAAGCTTAGTTTTAATTTGATTTTTAGCAATAAAGCTTCTTATAAATATATTTGAGAATTTTGCATTGTAACACTGGTTCTTAAAATGAATCTTTGGCCCATATAAGTATTTTCAGGATCATGCTGATAGCTAAATTTTACTGAAAAGGTTATGGGTCAGTATCTTTATATCATCCCATATAAACCTCACCTTAAAAATGAGTGTAATGATCTTTGTATTTTGTAGATGTAGAAAGTAAAGCTTTATAAATGTAAGCAAATTGGTCAAGTTCACCCAGTCAGTAAATGGAATATCCAAGCTTTTAACTGAGGTTAAAGAACTCAGAGTTCATGCATGGGATGTCCATCCACCCCTAAACATCTGTTGGTGAATGAGAGGGATCAATGGGGAGAAAAGCTGGATGAGATGATGGACACTTGCATCTCTGCTAAGGAAAAACTCGTACATGAATGTATGAATAGCATTTACGATGAAGGTTGAAGGATAAACAGAAGTTGGATTACAAAATCAGGTGGTGATGAGCAAGAAAGTGAGGAAAGTGCCCTCGTGTGCAAAAGCATTAAGAAAAGATATGGCACTAGAAATACGTCCATATACATGGAGTGCCATGGGGGCATATGACAGATTATAAAGTGGTTGATTAATGTCTCCCATCTTAAATTATCTCTATATCATTGCACACAGCCCCATCACCAGATAGAGTCTAATTTCCTTTCTTTTCACTTTAAGTGGGCTGCGGATTACTTGTAACCAATAACAAATGATGAGTGACAGTGAGTTATTTTTGAGAGAAACTCACAAAATATGATGAACTTCATTGTTAGCTCAACACTGATCTTAAATCCTAAGATTCTAGGTCAGAAGTTTCATAACCTTGAGGGTACCATGCTGTGAGGAAGTGCATAACACAGAAAAGCCATTTATAGGTTTTCTAGATGACAGTCTCAAATGGAGTCCCAGATAATAGCCAACATCAATCACTAGACATGTGCATAAAGATATTTACATATTTCATTCTCCATCCTTCTAGAGTCTTCCCTGTTGAGACCCTAGACATCATTTGATAGAAACAACTTCTGTTGTTGCACACTCACTGAGTTGCTAAATAGTTGCTTTATGCCTCTAAGTTTTGGGATGACTTATTATGTAGCTAGAGTAACTGGAACATGTAAGTTGTATTGTGTAAAAAGTTGATTAAACATGATGAGTTCAGAAGAGAGACATGGTTTGAAAGTTTATCCCTCAGAGTTTGCTGCATTATAAGTGGTATTTGAGTACTTAAGAAGAGATGAGATAATCCACAAAATTATGTAGCATTAGAAGAGAGAGAAGACTGTAACCCCAGAAGAGAAAAATAAAAAAGTTGGTGGACAAGGAATGAGAAAAAGTTCAAGAAGAAATCTTCAGAGGAAGGGGAAAACTTAGAAAGAGGGAAATTCAGAGATATAATAGAGGAAAATGTCTTATAACATACTAACAGGGCAACACTCTCATGTGCTGTAGAGAAAGCACTAGAAATACGACTGGTCTATGTCAGGTGTAAGATTGAAGTTTAAAATTGTAGCTGGACTGATTTTTGGATACCCTTACTGGGGTGGCCTTTACAAAAGGTTAGTTCCAGTTCCTATGATGTTACAATTCAGGAGAGAAGCATGTCAACAGGTTTGTTAAAATGGTAATTGGAAATTCTGCACATCCAAGGAGAGCCTAGGGAAAGGTTGTGTGAGTCTTCAAGAAAGGCTACATTTTAAAAATATTTTTTGAAAACATATTTGGGACATGTAAAATATTTCTCCCCAAAGTTTCAAATAAATATTTTGACAATGATTAGATTGACACAGAATGATAAAGAAGAAATTAAAATGTCAAACAGCAGCCTTGGGCAACTGGTTCCTTGGACCACAAACAGTTTTAATTCTTCAACCATTTTTTTAAAATGTATATTCAGACTGTTAAAGAAATGGGCTATTTTTTAGGGTCTATAGAGCTAGGTCTGTGTGTTTAGAGTATTGCTAAAGGCTATTACTGCCTTAAAAATAGAATGAGCCTTTTTATTATTGTTATTATCATTGTTTTTCAAAGTGTCCACTTATAAAACTCATAAAATGAAAACATCAAACTGTCCAGTAACCTTTTAGGTGATTTTCATTTTACTTTCAAGATTCTATGTTTCTCTCACCAATCCAGACGTGGGAAAATCCTTTTATCTATATTTGGGAGACTAACCTTTTATCTGTATTCAGTAAGGTTTTTACAACTCCAATTCTAAATCCTCATCAGAAAAATCACTTGGTATGTACTTAGTTGAGCCTGGCTGCTGACAAATGTATTCTTCCTGTGAACATTTTACTTTCCACCTCAGTCATGGCTATTGTTGTCAGAAGAGGCCCTATGTGTAAAGGCCACCACTCAGAAGCAAACTCAATTTAAGGGAAGGCATTTCATCTTTATATTTACATCTATATCCATATTCATATGTATATCTACACTTATCTGTCTGTCTATCCATCTCCTTACTGTGCTCTAAGCTCCAGAAGTACAGATAATTTATGCATTTCTGTGTGTCCAACTGCACTAAATCAAGAAATTAAGGAATTGAATTACATACCATCATTTTCTACAGGTCTAAAGACTAAAAGTCCAAGATATAAAGAAAGAGCTGGTAGATTTCTTAATCCCATCCTACCCTTTATGATCAGATAAATTAAAACAGGTATATTCCTCTAAAATTGTAGTAATAGAAACAAGCTATCACTTTTAAACTGTGCTACACTTTTCAAAAAATCATGTCAGATTTTACTATTTTATCTTCCTAATTTGGTATAAGCGCTATCTTGTTCATTTTACAGATTTTAAATCAAAGACTCAGAGAGATTAAGTGACAAGTCTTGGAAGACATAGCGAATGAGCACTGGAGTTAGGATCATCTATTTACTAAACACTCATCTACATGATGCCCTAACTGAGATCAGGGGAATAAAATCAGTTTTCTGTACAGTTTCAAACATGTATTGATTTTATATAAGTTTTTTAAAAAAATGTTTCTTTCTAAAAAGCCTGGGCATTGTGAGTTACTGCCCAAGTGAAACAAAAAGCATAATTGTCTAAACATTCTCCATCAAAACAAGGTTATCTTAAATATAGATAAATGAAACAAAAATGGGTTATAAGCTATTTCTATTTACCACCATTGATATTGTCTGGGGGCCTCAACTATCTCTGTTTATTCCTGGAATATACTTACTTGTGTGTAGGAAGGCCCTTCATTATAATACTGTCATCTATAGCATCTAGAGTGAGCTGCACATCCTACCGGGGCTCTGATGGATAAATTTCCTACTACATACCTATCTTGAAGGTATTGTCGGCAAAATTTAGGTATGAATAGGGAGGGAGTTAGTTTCTGAGTTGAGGTCCAGCTGTACCTCATGGAATATTGTTTTCCTCTCTCTTCTTTTAGCTTCAATTTCAATATTTGTGAACTGACAAAGGTTCAAGCAATCTTGCAAGTCTGTTCTGAGGATCATATGAGATGTATGTGATAAGGCACTTTGCATGTTCTTATACAGGATACAGTTCTATGATTTATTTTTGGGGGGCGATGGGTACTAGGGATCAAACTCTGGTCTTTGATGGCAGCACCATTGAACTAATTCCCCAGCCTTATGATCCATATTTTAATCTTCCACAGTGTAGTCAGGAATAAATGAACTATGTAATACAGATTTGTTGGGTGAATCAAGGCAAAAGATCAACTTTTGAGTGCTTCTCAGAGCCAGCTACCCAGAAGCACAGAGGACCTACTGAGGAAGAGAAAATCAACATGTACCATATACCCAGCCCTGCAGAGGTCTTAAAAGGGGGAGATTTCTGACCAAGATCTACTTTGTTCAAGTATTTCACAGTTATACTAATGCTTTGCCTATTTGTGTTAATGAATACCAAGGAAGAAATGTTATGGAAATTCATTTGGAACTTAAAGTGTAAGGAAAGAAAAGAATAGGCTTCTGATTTGACTTGGACCTGAGAAGGAACTGACATGACTGTTGAAAAGACTTGGCCTTCACCCAAAACTTGCAAACAGCAGAACTCATTAGGAAAATTTTGCTTCCCACAGGAATACCTAAACTCTCCTATTCTAGTAGGTAGTAGAGCCACCAGCGTTTCCAGCTGTCTTTATCTGAAGAGTTCTCCTGCACCATTCTCCAAGAGTGTACAAAGTAAATGTGAAAATCTGTACCAGATCTAAATGAGGTTTAAAAACAGGACCACTATAAACATGTGGAGTGACAGTATGTTTAGATTTTTCATCAGAGTTAAGGGTGTGGTGGGTGACCCCCAAAGGGTATGGGCTAAACACTGTGAATGTTACCTTATTTGAAAAAAGAATATATGCAGATACAATTATACTAGGGATCTCTAGAAGAGATAATCTGAATTACCTGGGTGGGCCCTAAGTCTAATAACAGGTGCCTTAGTAAGAGATAGAAAAGACAAACAAACATGAACAACAATGCTGATATCACAATAGAAACAAAGATTGGGAGCTAAAGAATGCTAGTAGACATGAAGAAGCCAGAATGGGCAAGGAAAGATTCTTCCCAGAGCCTGCAGGGGGAGTATGGCTCTGCCAACACCTTGATTTTCCTGGTCTCCAAACAGTGAGATAATAACTTTCTGTGGTAATTTGCTGGCAGGCCTAAAATACTCATACACAAAGTAAACAATGTTTATAAACATTCCAGAGGTGGCACACTCTTGTAAATCCAGGACTCAGGAAGCTCAGGCAGGAGGATCATGAGTTCAAGGCCATCCTGGACTACACAGTGAGTCCTAGGCCAGCCTGGGCTACAGAATGAGGCAATGTTTAAAAAAAAAAGAAAGAAAAAATCCAGAGGAAATCCATTGGGGTCATTTTCTGCAGTAGAGCTAGATGTAATGGAACAATTAGACCACTTATAAAAGACAGTGTGACCTTCCTTAAGAGCCATCCTCAATACTTGGGCAAACAGAAAAGAGAAATCATTGCAATTCCCAGAGCAAAATAATAATAAAATCTTGTAAAGAACATGGGGCCTGGAATTCATGCCAGAAATGTTTGGAGAAATGACAATCCTGCCAGTGAATTAAAGAGCTTTACAAGGCACATATAGGAACATATTTAATTGTAAAATAGATAGACTTGGGATCCAAATTACCCTGATGACAAGAGCTGAAACCACTGAGACATGTCTGAGATAGGGGCCACAGTGGAGCCAGCCTAAAGAAGTCTTAGAAGAGTGCCACAGAAAAGTTAGGGAAGCTCTGTGTAGTACAGGAAGTATTAGAATGATACCTAGTAAGGCCTGGACCAGGCGGACTTGGAAATTTATTATTTGTGAGGGTAAAAAAAATTTTCAAGCACATTCTATGTGAATGTCTTTATACAGTTTTGTTTTTTGTTTTTGGTACCAGGGAATCAAACTCAGCCCATTGTGCTTGTGAAGCAGGCAGCGAAACCACTGAGACAAATCCCCAGCCACCATGTGAATGTTTTTATGAAGGTGTTTTGTGGCTAAGAATCACTCCAATCCTGTGTACTATTTCTTACTTTTCCTGTAAAGCTAGGAAACTGTCCATCACTTATACGTTTTCATTCTCCAACTCCGAGCTAGAGATAATGCCTAAAGGAATTTGTGCCATTTCCCCTGATGATAATTTATCTTTAGAAAACTTCAAATATTCTTTTGATTGAACAACAATTCTCTGCAACAAATCTTCTGTGGTAGCCCAAACCATTAAAATGTCTCAGCATTGACCAATTCATGCAGAGAAGATTCCATCTTCATTTTTCTTTGCCTTCATCCATGGTCTCCTGAATTCACAATCATAGAATCATTTTTATTATGTTCTCACTATTTGTTAAGGGCACTGAAAAAGAGAACAACCTCAATATTTGGCAGTGAGGTCAGTAAGCTTGATGCCCTCTCCCCTTGTTGGGACTGGGCCAGATAGAGACCTGGAGGACAAGACTGCTCATATGTAGGATGGTGATCAAGAAGTGGATCAAAGTGGGAGCTAATGTGAAACTCAGTCTAAAAGAGTGGAAGACTGACAGTCATAAAAGCTGATTCAGGAATCAGATCTGAAAGCTGAGAACAGAATAGGAGTTCAGGGCCCAGGTCAGAGCCTAGGCATGATGGGAGTCTGAAGCAAGTTGTGAATGGGGAATTCAGATCCATTTTATTTGATGGTATTCATGGGTAGCCAGATTGACTTAAGGGGGAAACACTGGCACAGACAAAATAGATTTAGACAGTGTTCTACCCTGTCTGCCTCTGAGCCTCACACAGTAAGAAATGGGCTCTTAAAAAAAAAAAGAACTCACTAGAGGATATACTATATCAAAAGTTGAGAAATAACATCAATTAATTGACTTTTAAATAAGAAACAATAAATGATGTCTGCTTCAAGGCCTAAGATAGTTAAATGCATTTAAATTCTTTTAGAGTGAATAATTCTTATGATATTCAGTTAATATCATGCAGCTAATCAGAACTACCCAAGACATATCACTTACTCTTCATGTAAGATCAGTAGGTGCCTACTCATTATTAATTTCACAGTAGTACTTTTTCAAAGTTTTTTTTTTCAGTTTTACATTGATACATTTTAAATTCTCACATGTTCGTATACTGGTCAATGAGTCTCAGTTGATTTTTTGAAAAATTAGCAAAACCTCTCTCAATCCTCCAGACAGAAGTGCGCTATATAACTTGAAAGGGTGTCTTTACTATGGCTATTGTTATCTTTACCACTTGTTCTGAACGTCATTTTCTGAGTGCCTTTGAAATGTGATCACCTCTGACATACCACACACACACACACACACACACACATGCACGTGCATGCGCGCGTGCACAAAATCTAGAGATATCTCATCTACATGTTCTAATTTCAACAAGGTTCCTTTTGAGACATCGAGCACATCTACATCCAGATGAAGATGTATAATTCTTGGTGAAGTCAAGCAGGAAAAAGAAGGCAGCTAAGCAGAAAGACACATGGCATAGAGCAGAGAGAAGGCTGCGGCTGCAGTGCAAGGAAGCACTGAACCAGTACAGTGTGAGTCTTCTGGGAAGACAGCAGCCAACAGCACAAAGTACAAAGCAAGGATTGGATCAGGTTTATTTCTGTGTTCTGAATTACATTACAAGCCTGAACTAGAGATAAAACAAAACTCATTCCAGGTTTTGGAGTGGGTATTATTTTAAGTTACAGAACTATTCTGCAGCTTAGTTATTCTGGAACTTAATTATACTTTGGAAGGTTTCACAAAGAGCCACCTACAGCAAAATGTCCCCACATATTTCTTCAGGTTTTGCATTACAGGGGTCACAGTGCCCTTCATTTGAGTTAGGTCTTTAATCTATGGAAATCTTGTGTTTAATTGAAAATCTATTACTTGGAAGGAGAAGATCTTGTAATATCCAAAAAGACCCTAAGGAAGTCATGGCCCTTTGAGAATGGTGTAGATCATGTGGTATTCCAACGCTCACTAAAACTATTCAGTCACTATTGCCAAACGCTTCCTATACCCCAGACCTTGTGCTAGGCATTTAGATGTAACAGTAAGCAGTTTGAGAAGTTTGTAGTTGGAGCAGGAAACAGAATAGGACATTACAGTATGGATAATTAGAAGGCTGACTCAGAGACACATTCCTGGGTTTTCTTCCTGGTCCTGACACTTCCTAGGGTGAAGTCTTAACCTTTTTGGACCTTTGCTTCCTTATCCATGAACTGGGGATAGAAAAGCCACTATATAAACTAGTGGAGATGATATGAGTTAATACACATGGACTGGCATACAGTAAACATGTTAATCTGATAGAGAGACAATGAGTATTTTAAAATATACCAAAGGAGCAGAACCCTCTGTCCTGTAGGAGTCAGAGATGGCTTTCTCCCAGAAAATGACATCTCAATCAAGTCAAAGGTGAAGGGAGATTAGTGGGTGGGTAGGGCACTGGAGGTTGGGAAGAAAGGGAAACAGCATGTGTGCAGTCCCAAGCAGGAATGATGTTAGCAAACATCTCCTAAAATAATTAAATTTAAAATAATTTAATTTTCTCCTATTGCCTAAATTACCTAAATTATCTGGTGAGAAAAATAGGTTCATAAATTTGCTGCCTTCACCAGATAGTAGATGGTCATTTCTCCAACACTTCTCTAAAATCATCCCCAATAGCTTTGGTTTGCTACTATCCTCAGTGCATTTTCATGCCTTCTCACCTGATACTGTACTCGCTGCCTGTCTCTCCAACCAGCTCTCAGCTCATGGATGGCTGGAATTGTTTCTTTTACATGTAACCTAGTGTTTCTAACATCTGGAATAAGATCTGGTTTACAATAGGTGCTCAGATAAAATGTACTAAAGAAATAGTATACCCTTTTGTGACAGAACAGTGATGTACTGTGAGGTTCTAACTTGGATCTTGTAGCCCTTTACTACAATCCAATATCAGAAATACTCTCAGTTTATCCCTTTCTTTACAGATGGAACATTTAATTGGTGCCTTCTTTCAGCAAATATGAGTATGGGCATGATTTTTCCCTCCTGAATTAAGCAGCTACGTAGTATTCTGCTGCAGTGAGGTAAGCATTACCAAAGCAAAACAATTAGGGAGCTGTTCTCGATTTCATTGAGTCACCAATGGCCAAGAAGCATGATATTCATAAGGAATCTGACCCTTAATATACAGCACCACCACAGAAGTAAACCCCAATTAGAAGATGCTTGTTAATTTTGATCCCAAATATGGGATCCTTCCTTAGCATTCCTCAAATTGTTTCAGTTAATTCCCATTCATGTGTTTTCCCAGGGCCTGCAAGAGTCCCAAGGACAACTCACTATTAGACTTTCATCTTGATCCTCCTATTTCCTCTCTCTTTTTGAGGATGGAAACTGGGAGTTCAAACCTGCATAGCACTGCTAGCCAAGGGAAAGTTTTCTCCTCACTGAGACCGCTTCACATTTTTACACAGTTCCTTGAAAGATCACTATAAGTCACCCCAATGTATAATTAACAATGTCCATTTTCAAATCACAAATACCCTTGTGAAGTAGGGACGAGGTTTGTATTTGGCATATGATGTCTTCGCACACACACACACTACAACAAGGAGGGGGAAATCCTCTCAGACTTGTTTGGCAGTGTTAGGGCCAGGAAACCTGGTTGTCATTGCACACATGCTGAGGATGCCTCAGGTCTGCATCAGGAAGGGCCCCAAAGGAAGGCATCAGAATGAATGATTCATACATTTATTCAACAAAGTTGTATGGCATGCCCATCCTGTGCCAAATGAGGATATAGCAAAGAAAGAGAGACAAGGACTCAGTCCTTGTGGAGTTTACAATGTCATGGGGAAAAACAGACAATAAACTCTGATGGAGATAAACAAAGAAGATAATTCCAGATGGTAACAACTTTTTTGAAGCCTGTAATTCAGAGAAATAATGTGGAGAATGGTTAGGCCAGGGAAATGATCAAGCTAGGATGGCCAGGAAAAGTCTCTCTGTGGAGGTGACATTTGAGCTGAGATGAAAAGGATCCATCCACAGGGAGAATTAGATGAATTGGAGAACATTCTAGGCAGAAGCTGCTAACAGAGTAGGGTCTGACTGTGATTCCTTATGTCTGATAGACCCACCAGTCACACTAGAAAAATCACAACTTGACCATTTCCAGTTCACCTAGGGATTTCACCTGGCAGTAGTCAGGTCGTATTGTGCACATTGTGTTCCAATGCCTCTTCCCCTTTTACTAGAGGTGTTGGAGTTTGGGATAAGCATGGCTGCCTTTATGTGCAGAGTAGAACAGAAGGCTGATGTGGCTGGAACAGAATAAAACAACAGGATATTGACTTGTGCTGGTGCTGTGGTTAGGAAACAACAGCATTATGATAAAAATAGCTATGCTACTAAGCTAATTCCTTCAAATGTATTACCTTATTTGTCATGAAAACCCCATAAGATTGGTACTATTATGTCATTTCATAGATGAGGAAACTGAATCTTTAGAGTAAGGAGATAAGAGCTTGGAGAATCAAAGTGGAAAGACCACAGAACTGTTGAAAATGATTTGTGGGGAGTGTAGGGGAAAGGAAAGAAGAGAATGAAATTAATATGAGAAAATGAAAACAAAGACTTTGTAGATAGGGAAGGAGGAATAGGTTGAAGGGAGGGCAGGGGGATGGGGAAAAATAAGAACCAAGATGGATTATGTAAAGGTGCAAATTTCCAATGATGAATGTCATTATATTGTGTACCCTAAATGTACCAATAAAATCGATAAAATCAAAAGAAAATGAGTTGTGGAAACAGGTAGAGTCCTGATTTGCCCTTATGATCTTAAATTTTTGGAAGTTCTTTTACAAATTCTTTTCTTCTCTTAGACTTTCCCTTAAGCTATTCACTTTAATCTCACGAGTCAGGGTGGGTGATTGTATGGCATTAAAATTAAGAGCCCGGGCAGCATGGCTAAAAATATTTTTACCATCTTTTCACTCTGTTAGGCATGGTAGCACTGATGTTCACTAAAAACATGTTAACCAGAAAACCATTCTAAGGGAGAATAGGAACTCCTCTACACACACACACACACACACACACACACACACACACATGCACGCGCGCACATTCTCCTACATAGTGGAATTCATGGAATGGCATTGCATAAACCATTTAATAATGGGAAAGAAGTCTAATGTGTAAAATAACTGATTATTTTGTTTCCTATCTCATTTTGTCTTTTGTTTTTTATTTTTTTATTTTTTTGTACCAGGGATCAAACTCAGGGCCTTGCACTTTTGAGGCAGACACAGTGCCAGTGCCACTGAACTAAATCCCAAGCCCTTGTCATTTGTTCTTAAAGAATATGTAGTACCTTATCTCTATTTCTATGATTTTCCTCAAACCCCAAGCTTTTCTTTTTGCTTGTAGGGAAACTTGATTGCAGTAAAAGACAATACTATAGTCTCTACAAGGCATGTGGACTACATATCAGGGCTGACCTCGTAGCAGAAGAATCCAGAAAAATGTCTAATGTCCTGGAACACTGACACTTTAAGAAGATCCCTTGACAAAACCTCAGTGTCCACTTATCTATGTTAAACCTCTGAAGGAAGAAAAAGATTTTAGGCAACTAACAGGCAAACCAAACTCTGGCTTGTACTAGGAAAGTAAAGATATTCTGCAGAAGACTTTTCTTGTAGCGCTTTTCCCATAAAAATGTAGAAAGAGAACAAAGAACTTGGACCTGTGTGTAGAAAAATTTTCAGGAGGAAATGCCTATAGAATGTTCTTTTTTCTATTCCTATATTTATAATCATTAATTATGTATGTTTTAATTAGGGACTCTGTTTGTATAACTTGCTTGAGATATAGGAGGCTAACACACAGAAATGCAAATATAATTAGATTCCACTAAAAGGCACATATTACAATTGATTTCACAATAATTTAATTCTATAGCAAATTAAAATTTTCATTCTAATTCAAAATCACTATCATTTTCTGTGATTAGCTATGTATCTAAAATATTTTGAGTTTAAATCCTAACAAATTTGAAACTATTTTTTTCCCATTTACATGGAATATTATACTCAAGCTCCCCAGAACACCTAATATATAATAGAAATTTCTCAAAAGAGAGCTAAATATTAGTTTTTCTTAGTGCTAGGGTGATATGCTTTCAGAAACCATAAGGCTGGACATATTACCTGAAGAGAGGTTATATTTATATTCACATAAAATTAATTTCATTCTCATAGTTACTTTATGTAATGGAATCGTTATTAATGATTATGAAACCCATTTCATAGATGAGGCCTCAGAGGCTCAAGGAGATTACTTTTCCCAAAGTCTCTCAGTTAGTGAGTAGCAGAATCAGGATTTGTGAGGGGATGGCTTCAAAATCTGAGCTGATAGGCACTGTATTAAGTGATTTTTTCAATGTACTTTCTCAGTTGTACTGCTAAAATATGTGAAATCATGCTTGCTTCTCACAGATATCAAGGGTATGTTGCCATGTTATTGAAACACTTTTAGATATTTGTTCCTACAAGCGAACTATTCTTCCTTTTAAAAATTACTGCAAAAGTAATATACATGTACAAAAATTCAAATAATGAAAATGTCTAAAAATTAAAAAGCCAAATACCATAGCCTGACTTTTGAAAGACTCATTTATAGATGATGAACTTGAAATTTTTGAGAAAATGTATCTCTTGTTACTGATTCCCAGTATCAGCTGATAACCGTGTTCCCCTCCCTCTGTTCTTCTCACTTGCCTTCTATCACTGTCTCTGACTGACTGGACTTCTTTCTGCCTATAGCCCTAGACTCACTCCCTACTGATGCCCTGCTCCCTTCCCAGACATGTTTTTTTTTCTCACACCCATATTGAAAGTTCCTGGAAACCAAGACCACAAAATTGCATATTTCTTTGCCTCATAAGACAGAAAACAATATGCACAGTTATAAGACTGTATCCTAGGAGCAACAAACACAAATTTAAGCAGAGGGAACTCAACTTTTGATGACTTAAGTGGAAGATTTTAATATTTGAGAACTGGAAGTTATCTCATAGATAATCTAATCCAAACCATTATTATACAGATAAGAAAACAGAGAATCAAAGAAATGGAGAAAACACAGTTTGCATCAGACAGATAAAGATTAGGATTCTGGCTCTATAATTAATACTGGTTGTGCAATCTTTTTGTTTATTTGTTTTCTTGAAATAGGGTTTCATTATGTAGTCTAGGCTGGCCTTGAACTCACTATGTAGCCCAGACTGGCTTTAAACTCACCCTGATTCCTCTGCTTCAGCTTCCTGAGGGCTGGGATTGCAAGCATGTACTGCCAGCATTTTTTTATCAATTTCCCTAACCTCTCTGAACTGCAGTTTCTTTTTCTATACAACTGTGAAGAAGTATTCCACTGTTGCTGCCATCACTCTTTCTAATCCAAACCACAGTGATCCCTTGTACGGACCTGGAATAGCCTCCTGCCTTTTACTCCTTGCAGTCTTTTCTTAGCAGCCAAAATTGTCTTTGAAAATCTGATGTCAGATCATGTCACACATTTCAAGTTCTGTGCAGAATTTTCATTGATTCCAGATTAAATTCCTATAAATCCTCAGATGAGCTTGATCTCCCTTTCTGGGCTTACTTGTCCTCTTGACTCTCTTTCAGCTTTACAGCCCTCCTTTCTTGTCTGGGAACAGGCAAAGATTGTCTGAGGCCTCTGTGTTGGCTGTTCAGTGATCTTTCCCTCCTTTCCTTGGGTTTCAAGTTCATCTCCACACATTCTCACTCCGACTGTTTCATCTGAAAAACCCATCTATTTACCTTTATGCATAACCCAACTCTGCATGTTTCTTTCACAGCACTTATTATCATTTATAATTATCTTCTTTAAAAAAAAAGTTTGGCCTTCATCGTCTATATCTCTTCCTACAACACAAGATCCCCATGGACAGGACCATTTTTTTCATCAGAATGGCATCTGATACATAGAAAATATTTCTTAAATGACAACTATTTTTTATTATTATTAGTAATAATAATAGGCATCTAATCATCTCATGTGAAATTATAGAAAGCATCCCTATGGGACTTTCCTTGGGCTAGCAGAGTCACATTTTATGTTTTTTTCTATTTCTTGGAGATTAGGCAAGCCAGGTGGATTGAGGCTCTGGAGTCTGTGAATTCTGCTCAAACCCCTACCCATGGCCACTCCCATCATGTCTTGGGAGCTAGATGTACTAGAGGACTGCAAATGCTTTGTACTGTTATCTGAGCTACCAGAATCTTTTGGCTTTGGTAAATCCTTATATAGGCCTGAGTGTTTCCTCCGCAGAAGTGATACGAATAGGTAGGTCCAAGGAAAAGCTGACAAATCTAGGATTAGGAGGGAACCAGCAGAAGATTGGCCTTTCACCCAGAGGACAAACTGCTCTGTACTGCAAGTTTTTATATGGTCCCTGGGTTCAGACACTTTGTATGGTTATAGATGGGGTTTTTTTATGAGCATTTAAAAGAAATTTCTAACAGAATCATGGGACCAAAGGGACAGAGGAAAAGTAATTCATCAGAGTAGCATTGCCATGCTTTATCATGTCTGTGATAGGGTAAATATTATGCAGGTTTTTAAAAAAGCTATTTAAAGTAAATTTCCAACAGAGAAAAAAGAACTCTTATTATCTCTGCTAAAAGCCTTGGAAATTTAAGCTAAGCTTGATTACCAAAGTTTTCCTCTCCTATAATGAGAAGGCAAGAAGAGCCTGTGTGCTACCTTTATGTATTTCTATCCAAGCTCTAGGTTACATGCTGATCCATATCTTATGTTGGATAAAAGTGAGGGGATGGCAGATGTGCTTTCTGAAATACTGGATAGACAAATACCCTCTTCTACTTCCAAAGAGTTTTCCCTGGCTTTGTCTGTGTGACTAGTGGCTTTCACATTCTGCATCCTAAATCATCCCACTAGTTTTTATAGTAAACCTGCTTCCTACTCTCCTTTTGATTACTGTCAGTAAAAAAGTAGGCTTAGCCTTGGAGCATATTAGAGTCCTGAGTTTATTTTTTTCTGATAAACAGGTCAGAAGGCAAAGGCTTTTTCTCTAATCCCATCTGACTGTATCCTAATTATCTCTATCTTGTTTAACCAGGTATGTTTCAGGCAGACTGAGAGAAGGGGCATTTAGTTAGGTAACAAGAGTTACCATATCTGGTCTCCATTACAGATAAGGTCAATACTGCAAGAGTCCAGCCTCCACAGATTCTGCATGTGGATGCCTTGGGCTTAGACCTTCCTGCATCCACTAGGCGAATGATTGAGCAGAAGATCTGGATTCAAGACTCTCAGGACTGAGGTAGCAGCAGGGATAGAAGATGGTGTTGGAGGGCCTTGATCAGTGAGGGCAAACATGCCCATGTGCCACAGTGGGTTTTTTGTACCACTGAAAGCTCTGAAGGTTCACCATCACTGGACTAGATCATCCTTCAGGGATAGAAGGTAAAAGAAAGCACTGGGAACCTCTTTGAATTCCTTGGCCTGGGCTCTGCTCCCTTCTCTCTGTCCTTTTAGGGCAGAATCTTTACATGGTGGGGATGTGGTGTCTCTCCAATTAGATGCAGAAAGCATGCACAAATATGTCTTTCTCTGGACCCCTCAGGTTTGGCCAGAGTGTTTCTATCACCATTTCTCTAGAGAGTATTCTCCTTACTCAGGATCCTCTTAGCCTCTTTTCCCAAGTCAGGTGGCATAGTATTAACAGGTCCATAGTTTTCACTTTGCTTTGACCTCTTTTCAAAAGTTTTCTGTTGTGATTTTTCTCTGTCAGGAAAGATTTCATTTCAAATAAAATCACATAAAACAAAACCTGAACTATTAAAATCTGATTTCTTTCTAACTCTATTCTACCCCTTCAACATTGACACCAATATTTAATACTTCAAATATTCGAAGACATGCTTGTTTTTCCAGCTAACACTCTTCCTATAGACTATCAAAATACTTCAGGCTGTCATCCTCTTATTCTCTAAGAAAGTCTTAAGGCTTTGAAAAGTTCAAAGCCCACACATGGAGGACAGACATTCCACTGGTCACGTCATGCTAATGGGAGAATATTTCTCAATAGGCAGGCCTGTTTAAGGTGACAGTAGCAAATCTTCAATAAGAGACATAATGACAGCTAAGTATATATAATGTGATCTCATGTTTATAGCAACTTTATTGAAGTAGGTCTTCTTTTTCATATTTTACCTATGGAAAAATGGGCTCAGAGAGGTTAATACCCAGCTAACAAGTGGTGTAGCCAAGGCTTTAAAGACAAGAGTTACCTGGCTGGCTCCAGGAGAGAATATCAACTCTATTGTCTTCCAGGCTGGACCTCAAATGTTGTTGCACTTGATTTAAATAAGTGTGTGTAGTTAGCAGCAAACCTAAATTGCTAACATCTTTAGTTTCCATGAATTGATAGAAAGAAATAGGGACTTCATCTCAAAGCTAATACAGTTTTCCACATTTTATAAAATTCAAACAGGTTTGAGGTTTTTAAGACAATACAAGGATATTTTGGATGTGTGCTGAATATTTCTATGTAATTTAATGTCACCTTCTAGTTTCAGAAAAACATTATTCCTGCACAGCCTCAAAATGAGAGTTTTATTGTCTTTCTAGTAAGAACCCTTAAAGTGAACTCAGATCCAGTAGAATTACATAACTTCCCAACTATGTACTTAACTGTAACACTCCTTGCAGTCTTATTTCATTTCTTTTACCTGGTCATTGTTGGCCACAGCTCTCTGCTACTTGTATCTGCAAGATAAAAAAATAAGACAAATAAAAATGACTTTCTAGTTCCTAAGCTATCGGTCAGCAGAGATCATATTCTATAAATCTAACTTCCTCATTAGTTTTTCCATGTTGTTTTCATTTGGAAGGAAGAAGAGGGACAGGCATTTTTTAAAATTGTGAAATATAGGTGACCTTTTTGTACTATTTTTACAACTTTCTATGGATCTAATCATTTCAACTTTTTAAAATTGTGAAATACACATCCAGATTGCAGAGTGAAAAAGACAAGTCTTCCTGACTTTTATGTCTACTATATCTTATTTTTCTTTATAGGCTTATCTAATGTTTGTGTCTCTAAACATTTTGCATATGTACTAGTTTAGGTCAATGGAATTATTCTGCATAGTATAAATTTTTCTATGACTTTTTAATATTCCTGAGATCCACCTGATTTTTAATGTATTTTTTGTCTTCAACATTTTATGGCACTCCATTATCTGGCTATGCTATACCACAGGTTATTTGTGCAGTCTAATAATGATTGACATTTTCTTTGTTGCCATTCAGTGAATAGTACACTTATTATTCTTGTACATATTTCTGAATTCACATAAGCAAGAATTTCTATAGTTTATATAAGAGTTGAACTAGTAGATTATAAAATAGCACATTTTTAACTTAACTAGGTGACATCCAATAGAGACTGAGAGGTTATACCAATTTTGTCTCCCACCAATAACATATGAGCATCCCCATTGTTCTATATTCTCATGAACACTGGATAATGTCTCACTTATTCCCTCTTCTGATGCATGTAAAACAGTATCTCATGTTTTTTCTAATCTATATTCATCTTAGTGACAACATTGAGTATCTTTTCAGTCATTTGTTGTATATTTGAATTCTGTGTCTATGAAACACATTTGCCCATTTTTGCACTGGCTTTTCTTAATATGAAGGATTTCTTTTCAAATTTCTTAGATATTAGTATACTGTTGGTTATATGTGTTGCAAATATCTTCTATCAATTTGTAATTTACTTTTACTTCAGCATGATGTCTTTTCAAAAGCAGATATGCCTAATATTAGTGTTGTTAAATTTTCTACTCATGTCCTACTTGTTCTTTTATAGTTTAAGAAATTCTTCCAATTGGAGACCATAAAATATTTTCTTTCTAAAAACTGTATAGCTTTATTTTTCATGGATTTGTCTCCAATCAACTGGGAACTGATTTTTGTTGTTGAAGAAAAGGACTTACTTTATTTTTCCTCTATGGGTAACCAATTCTTCCAGAACTTTTCTTTGAAAAATTGATAAACCCTTCATGTCCTTATTGCTTCTACCTCTGTCACACATGAAGTTCAGGTTTAGGTTTGAATGATTCTATGCTCCTTACTATGACTGTAGGGTAAAGCCTATCTGAGCCTCTGCAGGCATTTCCATCACTCCCAAATTCTTCCACAGGAGCTCCTACCATAAGCACTCCAGGATCTCCTCCAACATCTTTGTTCTTTGGCCTTTTTCTTTCAATAACAACTACATACTAAAAATATGAGTCCTGAACACAAGAGGTGTAGAACAAAAAAAAAAAAGGTGTTCATGGGTAAGATAAACTGCCTTATTTATTTTTAATTTTTAAATTTTGTCAGAACCAGGAATTGAACCCAGGAACTTGTACCTGCTAGGCAGGTGCTGGCACCTCTAAGCTAAACTTCCAGCTCCTAGTTTATTTTACTCAAAGGAGAAGATGAGGAAGAAAGAATTGGGCTATGGCAAAATATATTAGGACTGATTTTAAATCAAGTGGATTTTTAAAAATCATATTTCTTGAGAATAGTATGTTTATAGAGAGCTCACTATCTGTCCAGTAGAGTGCTAAGTGCTGTGCAGACATTATCTCATTTATCTGTGTGGTATACTAGCCTATGAACAATTTATAGATCAAGACAAATAATTTGTTCAAGCTTATGTGATTAAAAATTGCCAAAGCTGGAACTCATATGCAGTTTTGCTTGACTGAATTTAAGCTTCTGAATTTAACCTGTGCTTTACTCAGCTCTGATCACACATCAGCTTACCTAGTTCAAACTGAGGAGTACTCAGTTTTGACAAGAACTTAACAGAACAGGTAAAAGCAGGTAGAAATCATTAGTTCAAGAACTAGACATCTCAGGAAACATATTCTATCTGGAAAACTCTGAAGAACTAACTATTGCATTTATCAAACAATCTGAATCTTTTAGTTTTGTGTTTGATATTAAATCCATTACTAGGGAGGAGAGGACCCTTTCACTTTTCACTTAATTTTGCTGTCAGTATACCTTTAATTTCTCATTCATGATAGCCATTTTAGGATTGCATTGTTGGTGTGGTGATGGGAGGGCAAGAATGAAGTTTTCAAGCAGATTCTAAGCAATTTAATCAACTGGGAGGCAGTCTGACAAATTTGTCCAGGTATGAGAATTTAAGAAGAAATTAAAAGTTGGGATGAATATAATTTATGTTCTTTTCCCCTAGTCCATTTATAGTAACAGAACTAGAGTTCTCCACCTCCCTTGTATTTGCTAAGTCTTTCTCTACTGATCCTTAACTTTAGGGGGGAAACTGATGATTCTGAGTGTTGTCTTCTTACAAGAAGCCAGATTACCTGGGACCTAGTAGATTATTTATTAGCTTCAGTTGACCTTAATAAAAGCCTCTGGAGGGCACCTTTCTTTTGATGAACTCTTCTCACCTGTAGTGAGGGTCACATATGGAGACTCAGTCATCTAACCTGCCCTGATGTCCTTCCATGATTCCATGACACATGCTTGTTGCAGAGTCATGAGATAGGGCAGTGGTGGGGATAAACTATAAAGCATTGTATACAGGAAAAGGGAATATAATTCTTTCATACCTGAACTATAGAAAAGGCCACTGTGTATTCTCTGACTATTGGAGGCAATCATGAGATCAGCAAAATTCCTGAAGATATTTTTTGCCACCATGATATCTATATTCTCTATATTTCACAACTGTATGTGAGAGAGAGTGAGATAAAAGGAGAGAAGAAAGGGAGGAAGAAGAAAGGCAGGGAAAGGGAGAGAGAGAAGAGAGGAGAGGAGAGGAGAGAGAGAATATGGATCAGAGTGAAAGGTCCCATAAAATTTGAAGATAATTTAAGCCAACATACCTTAACCTTTGTCATAGTGTTTTACACTAATGTTAGAAATAATATACAAACAAAAGACAAGGAGCTGCCATTGCTCCAGCACAAGAAAGGTGAGATTTGAGAAGGCCACTCTGAGATCTGCTTGGGCTGCTTGGGCCCAATCCATGGGTCTGGGTAGACGCAACCTCCCCTGCCTGCAACACCATCAGCCCAGGACAAGGAAGGTAGCCATGCAGGCACCCCTGAAACCAAACCCTCAGACCTCCTATTTGTGCCAGTGCTTGGACCCACTCTCTAGAGGCATAGGTAGTAATAAAGGGTATTTTTCTGAGCTCCCAACTTTGAACATCTTTAAAGAAAGGGCAGGGAAAACCTGTAGTAGAACTGTGTGGAGTTCAACCCTGCAGGAGGTCGGGGAACTCATTCTGGGCCTTATGGTCTGAGGTCAGTCTGCATCATGGGGGTCTGGATTGGCTAGCTGAGATCAGGAGACTTGGTTCTGCACATGGCTGTGCATGTGGTTTATTATGACAGCAGAGATATAGTCTGAAAGAAGCCCTTCAAATTCTTTTTTTTTCTTTCTTTACCTCATTCCACTCTGCAAATTCTTTCTTTGCTCTGTCCTCTTTCTCCAACTCAGTCATTTGCTCCACCATGTTATCCCTCATCTCCCTTTTTGTTCCTGCTCCTGCCCAAACTCAGACTTCTTCTTTTATCATTTTTTCTTTTTTCTTTATGTTCTTTTCTTCTGTCCTTTTACCTCATTCAAGGGTCAATAGTTTCAAGGGAAAGTGAGATCCTATTACAGTTAAGGGGATATATTCTTGTCCTTATACTGGCACTCTTTCTTTCCATTTTGAATTTAACAGTTTCCTGAAGATTGTGTGGTCATTCTATGTCCTCTGGCTTCACTTGAAACCTTCTCCAATTCTTATCTACTCCTCTCATCCTAACTCTATCTGAGCCCCCATCCTAAATGGTAAATATGCTATATTGAAAAGATTATTCACTGTAACCATATTTTGGGCTGCTTCTTGATTTTAATTTAATTCACATGGTTTAAAGGTGATAGATTAATGACTACCACAAGTGGGAAATTTGCAAGTTGTACTTGATTCTATTGTGCTGCTGATTGTATCAATTGGGATAAAGGATTGTGATTCATTTAATGAGTTGTTTTCTCTGATATTGTGAAAATGAGAATGTCTATGAGTCATTGGAGACACAAAAGCTAGAGCACAGCTGTATCAGGAAGATTTAAATAATAACCCAGAAATTAAACCAAGGACAACCCAACAACAAAAATAAAAATGAGAAAACAAGCAAGACACAAAGACAGATTTCCATTTCACGAATGGCAAACAGTAGGGCAAAGGAGGATGAAAAGTCTGATAGTGAACAACCAGGACACCCAGAACCCATAGCACAGGAAGTAACAAAACAGATCAATCAGGCTCTAGAAAAATTCAAAAAAGAAATAATTTCCCAGATGACCATAGAGATGGTGAGCAAAATGAAAGATATGATTTGAGACTCTACAACAGAAACTGACAAAAAAAAAATAGATGAGTTCAGGACCATGATAGAAGCCACAAAGACCCAGCATAAGAAAGAAATGGAAACAATGAATGCCCAGCAGAGGAAAGGAGTGGAATCCATGAAACAGATTCAAACAGATATCCAGGAAATTAAAAACTCTATTGAAAGTGTTTGCAACAGAATAAAAGAATGCAAAGATAGAATCTCAGATATAGAAGACAGGGTTGCAGTCAGTGACTGTGAAAAGAGAGATCTCTCTCTTTTTTTTTAACCAAGAGAGGTCTCTTAAAAACAGTAAGGGATCATGAGAAATCAATCCAACAACTCCTAGATGATGCAAACAAGAATAACATAATACTGATAGGAATCCCTGAAGTAGCAGGAGAAAATACAAATGACTTAAAAAATCTGTTCACAGAATTAATGACAGAAAACTTCCCAAACAGAGGGGAAGAATTTGACATACAGATAATTGAGGCATATAGGACTCCAACTAACCACAATTAAAAAAAAAAATCTACACCTAGACATAATAATCAAGATGCCAGAAACCCAAGAGAAGAACAAAATACTACAAGCAGTAAGAGAAAAGAAACAAATCACATGCAAAGGAAAGCCCATCAGAATCACAGCAGACTTTTCAACACAACCCCTCAGGTCAAGGAGATCCTGGAGTGAGGTATTTCAAGTACTAAAAGAAAAAACACCTCCAAATTAGACTGATGTATCTGGCAAAACTCTCAAAATGGATGGGTAAATTAGATACTTCAATGATAAATAACACCTGAAAAACTTTGTGAATACCAAACCAGCACTGAAAGGAATTCTAAACAATATCCTAGAAAAAGACAATGAAGGTCACAAGACCATGAGGCCCAACAGAACAAATCAAATAGTCAAGGCAAGAAACTAAAAGGAGAGGGCAAAAAATTAAAAAGAATCAACAAAGGACAATAACATGACAATAACAAGTCAGTACATATCAGTTATAACCATCAATGTCAATGGCCTCAATTCACCAGTCAAGAGAAATAGACTGGCAGAATGGATTAAGAAACAAAATCCAATAATATGTTGTATATAAGAAACATATCTCATGCAAAAAAGAAGCCCATAGACTGAAAGTGAAAGGATGGAAAACAATTCTCCATGTGACAGCAGCCCAGAAAAAGCAGAGGTAGCAATCTTATTCACAGACAAAGTAATTTCAAAGCAAAACTGATTAAGAAAGACAAAGAAGGCCCCTACATCCTTGTAAAGGGAACAATTGAAGAGGAAGAGATGACAATCATAAACATAGATGCATCAAGGACCAGGGATTTAGCTCAGCGGTTTGGTGGCCTGCCTTGCAAGCACAAGGACCTGAGTTCAACAATTGGTACAAAAAACAAAAAACACCACAAACAAACAAACAAACAAACCATAGATTCACCAGATATTAATGCCCCAATTATATAAAACAAATATTAAGTAACATGAAAAATCAAATAAGCACTAATACAATCGTTTGTAGTGGGGGATCTAACTACCTCACTATCACAAATAGACAGATCATCTAGGCAGAAAATCAACAACAAAATAGTAGAACTGAAACAAGCTTTTGAATGCATGGGCTTAATAGACGTCTATAGAGTGTTCCACCCCACAAAATCAGAATATACATTCTTTTCAGCTGCACATGTGTCATTCTCCAAGATAGACCACATACTAGCTCACAGAACAGGTTTGAATAAATGCAAAGGAATCAAAATTATTCCCTGTATATTATCAGATCATAGTGCAATCAAGCTTGAGATCAATAGCATAAGAAACCATAGGAACTTCACAAACAAATGGAAGTTGAACAGCACTCTCTTGAACAGTCAATGGATCACAGAGGAAATTAAAGAACAAATCAGACAGTTTTTACAAATAAATGATAATGCCAATAAAATATACAGGAACCTATAGGACACAATGAAAGCAGTTCTATGTGGAAAATTCACAGCACTGAATGTCCACACTAGGAAAACAGAGTGAGCTCAAATAAACAACCTAATGATGTTACACTCCTAGAAAGACAATAGCAAGGAAAACACAAAACTCAAACAAGAGAGGGAAGTATAAAGATTATAGCAGAAATCAATGCAATGGAAACTAAGAAAATGATACAAAAAATAAATGAATTGAAGAGTTGGTTTTTTGAAAGAATAAATAAAATTGATAAACCCTTAGCTAACCTTATCAACAAAAGGAAAGAAAAGGCTCAGATCCATGCCATTAGGAGTGAAAAAGGTGAAGTCACAAGAGATCGAAGAGAAATCCAGAGGATAGTCAATGCCTACTTTGAGAACCTGTACTCTAATAAAATGGAAAACACAGAAGACATGGAAAGATTTCTAGATACTTATGAATCACCAAAGTTGAGCAAAGAAGATAAAAACTTTTTAAACACCCCAATCATAATCAATGAAATTAAAAAGGTAATTAAAAATTTCCCAACAAAGAAGAGTCCAGGTCCTGATGGATTCACTGCTGAATTTTACAAGACTTTTAGAGAAGAACTACTGCTAATACTCTTCACAATTTTCAATGAAATTGAAAGGAAAGCAATACTTCCAAATTCATTCCTGGAAGCAAGTATTACTTGGATTCCCAAACCAGGAAAAGATGCAACTAAAAAAGAGAACTACAGGCCAATCTCCTTAATAAACATAGATGGAAATCCTTAATAAGATACTAGCAAACAGAATACAGAGGATCATCAAGAAGATCATACATCCTGACCAAGTCAGATTTATGCCAAGGATGCAAGGATGTTTCAACATATGGAAGTCAATAAATGTACTACACTATATTAACAAAGTCAAGGACAAAAACCATATGATCCTCTCAATAGATGTAGAAAAAGGAATGAGAAAATTCAACACCCATTCATGATAAAAACCCTGCAAAAGATTGGAATAGATGGTCTATATCTCAACTTAATAAAAGCTATCTATAAAAACCAATAACCACCATCATATTAAATGGCTAAAAACTGAAAACCCTCACATTAAAATCAGGAACAAGACAAGGATGTTCACTATCACCACTCCTCTTTGGTATAGTTCTGGAAACATTAGCCATAGCAATTAGACAAGAGAAAGAAATTAAAGCAATAAAGATAGGAAAGGAAGAAGTTAAATTGTCATTATTTGCTGAAGATTTAATATTCTACATTGAAGACCCAAAAACTCCACCAAAAGATTTCTAGACTTAATTGACACTTTTAGCAAAGTAGTTGGATACAAGGTGAACAGCCAAAAATCAATAGCCTTCTTCTACACAAATAACAGACTTAATGAGAGAGAAATTAGGGACATAATTCCTTTCACAATAGCATGCAAAAAAAATGAACTATCTAGGAATCAATCTAACAAAAGAAGCAAAAGAACTCTAAATGAAAACTACAGCACTCTGAAAAAAGAGATTAAAGAGAATATAAGAAAATGGAAAGATATCCTGTGCTCCTGGGTAGGAAAAATCAACATAGTGAAAATGGCCATACTACCAAAACTGCTATACAGATTCAATGCAATGCCAATTGAAATGATAACACTGTATTTCACAGAACTAGAAAAAAGAATCCAAAAATTCATTTGGAACCAGAAGAGACCTAGAATAGCAAAAGCCATCCTAGGCAACAGAGACATGGCAGCAGGTATATCAATTCCCAATTTGAAACTATACTACAAAGCCACTGTGATAAAAATTAGCATGGTTCTGGCAAAGAAACACACCTGAGGATCAGTGAAATAGAGTGGAAAATACAAAAATAACTCCAGATGTACTAGCTACTTCATCTTTGACAAAGGAGTCAACCATCCTCACTGCAGTCAAGATAGTCTCTTTAATAAACGGTGTTGGAAAAACTCAATTTCAACCTGCAAAAGATTAAAAATAGACCGTTATCTTTCACTATGAACTCAATTCAGATCAAAGTGGATTGAAGATCTAAATATTAAAACAGAAACACTAAACTTGATGGAAGAGAAGTTAGGTAGAACTCTGGAAGACATTGGCATAGGAAAAGACTTTATGAACAAATCCTCAGTAGCATGGGAACTAGCAGAGAGAATCAACAACTGGGATCTCATCTTATTAAAAAGCTTCTGCACTGCAAAAGAAACCATCAACAGAACTAAGAGACAACCTACAATGCAGGGAAAAAAATTTTTTGCCAGCTTCTCCTTAGACAAAGGACTATTATCTAGAATATATAAAGAACTGAAAATAATCAGCCCCTCCAAATATAAGGACCAAATTTAAAAATCTGCATCTAAAATGAACAGACATTTCTCATACAAAGAAGTAAAAGCAGCAAGTAAATATATGAAAAAATGTTCCACATCACTGGTAATTGGAGAGATGCAGATGAAAACAACAGTGAGATTCCACCTCACTCCACAAAGAATGGCTACTATCAAGAAATCACACAATAACAAATGTTGGCGGGGTTGTAGGGAGAAAGGATCCCTTTTCCATTGTTGGTGGGAGTACAGACTGGTGCAACAACTATGGGAATCAATATGGAGATACCTCAGAGAGCTGGGACTAGTGGTTCCATTTGACCCAGCCATCCCTCTGTTGGTTATCTTTCCAAAAGAATTAAAAGAATCATACCACAGTGATATATGTGCACCTAAATTTATAGCAGCACAGTTTGTAACAGCTAAAACTTGGAAACAGCCCATTTGCCCATCAGTTGGAAACTGGATAAAGAAGATGTGGTTTTTCTATAAAATGGAATACTACTCAGCCACAAAGAATGAGAAATTAGATTTATTCATAGGAAATTGGACACATATTGAAGATATGCTCCTAAGTTAAATAAATAGGTCACACACATGTAAATACTGAATATTTTCTCTGGTGTGAATAAACTATAATAGCACATAAGATCCTAATGAGATAATTGACAATGTGAAAGAGGAAGAAATGGGCTAAAGGTGTAGGGAAAGTGGGAAGGGCAGGGGAAAGGTAATAAGGGAAAGGAAACAAATAGGAGAAAATGAAAAAAGGGAAATAAAATGTTTGCAAATGGGGAGGGGAAGAGGGGGTGAAGG
Organism: Fukomys damarensis; assembly: GCF_012274545.1. Taxonomy (NCBI): domain Eukaryota; kingdom Metazoa; phylum Chordata; class Mammalia; order Rodentia; family Bathyergidae; genus Fukomys; species Fukomys damarensis. Next base: position 58,957,237 of record NW_022900928.1, read on the forward strand.
GAGGGCAGGGACAAGGGGAAAAATGAGAACAAAGACTTGTCATGTAGAGGTACAAGATCCCAATAATGAATGTAACTGTACTGTGTACCTATAATGCAGCAATAAATTTAATGAGGAAAACAACAATCAAACAAAAAACCATTAAAACCAAATGACAAGTCTAGTGATTCCTCAAGATAGTATGCCTTCTTTAATTAATATACTGCTTATCTTTCCAAATCCTGTCCCTCAGAAAAATCCCTGGATATTTGGTGGTCCTTTATTGATAAAGGAATAGGTATTGGCCATGAGTGACAAAATAGATCCAGGGATTGTGGTCATCTGAGAGAATGTTGGGATCATATTATAATGTCAAAGCAGAAGGTGCCCCCAAAGTGTATCTAATGCAGGTCTTTCTGATCTGATCATTTTTCAAAGCAGTCCTAGCTTAGGCTTCATCCTCCTCATTCCACAATGGGACCCTGTGACTTAATATATGGGCAATTATCATAGAAGAAATCTTTTCTGAGCTTCCTTGGCTTTTTAACTTGTCCCTTGAAACAATTATCCTCCTACCTGTTCCAAATAGAGCAATTGTGCTATCATTTTGTTGGGTAAGGATTTGTATGGGATAAAACTGGGAGATTAAATGGGGTGTGAATTATTGAAGGCCTTCAATGAATGGTCTTCCAGCAAGTCAATACATGTTGTAGAAAAAGAAGGGACAGCTGATCATAGTGTACTTTAGGAATCATTTTTTTGTTTGTTTGTTTGTTTGTTTTTGGTACCGGGGATTGAACTTGGGTCCTTGTGCTTGCAAGGAAGGCCACTGAACTGCTGAGCTAAATCTCCAGCCTCTAGGAATCCTTATCTGATATAGACTAAGAAAATACTGGAGCTGGAGAGCCTACTGAGTATACTGTTAACACAACTAGGAAAGAGACATAAAAGAGCTTAGACCACAGCCATGGGAAAAGAGAATAAATATGAAAAACACTAAGAAATAGAATAGACAAAAGTCAAAAATATAGGAAGATTACCATTGACACAAAATTTATTTCCATCCCTACTTCTTCATAAGAAATTGCCAATTTTGTTCAGGTGTGCATTCTTTTTCCACACAATCCCAGGCTGTGTAAAGAAGCTGGCTCCATCCCAAGCAGCAGTGAGTAACTCCCACTAATTCTATAAGCCCATAATGTTCATTTGTTCCTTTTGTGAGGAGTTGGTTGAGAGATGGAGAAGTACAGAATTCAGCCAGAGTGAGGGGAGGTTAGCTGCCCTTATTTTGTAGGATTGTCATGAAAATCTACTCAGATAATGCACATGAAGTGCTTGTCACTTACAGGCACTTGGGAATCTTTGCTTCTCCATTTTTCCAATTTCAAATAAGTAGTGTAGGGCCAGACAGAAGTTTTTCTTCAAATCTTAAGTAGTAGTCTGTGGTACAAACGTCAGTTTTAGCAGTGCCTGTGCAAAACAAGAGATCGATAGAGGATGAACTGAACTGAATGGAACCAAACCAACATTATGGAGCACAGAAGGCTGAAGGTCATTATTTTGTATAGGGAGAGGATTGGCAGGTTAAGCTAGGAGTAGGACTAAGCATTTTTGGGAATACTTACACAGGTTTGTGGAACATCAGATGCGATTGTTAGCAGGCAGTTTTAAAAGCAAAAACTTGAGTAAACCACCTGTTTTATCCTATTACCACAAGCACCATATTTGAGTGGTTTAAATATTAATTATAATGTTAAGTGCCAGATTTGCTGGCACTAGGAAGTATAAAGAAAGGTTCCAGAAAAATACAGAACCTCAGTTTTTAGATGCTATAATAAGGGGTTAAGAAACTTGGGATTTTAGTTCTAATAACCTCTAAATATGTCAACTAAATGAGATGAAAAATCATGTAATTGCCTTAAGAAAAGCAACTTGTTATTTTTTGTTCAATTAGATGGGTGGCTTTGACATTGCTTCCAACTAACTTTAGTCATTCTTGTTACTAAAGGATCCCAGGTTTTAATGTTTGGAAATATGTATCAGGCAGAGATCTGGATACCAAAAGAAAGGCTAGCCATGTGGCAGTAACCAGGCATTTGAATAAGGCCTCAAATTCATGTTTGTGGTTAAAGCCCTCATGTTCAGGCCTTCATAGACCATCTCAACACCCCGAGAAGCCACAGCAGATATATAATATATCCACTGCAACAGCAATAATATAAACTGGTTTAGTTTGCTCATCGCTTTGGTGGAGAATTTCTGGATTAGAAGAACACATTCAATGACAATTTTGAATGCTATAATCATATTTCCTGGTTATAAGGGCTTGGGTATTATTTCTGCCAATTGAATAATTCTCAATTTGAAAAACACAGATGCTTGTTGGCAGGTCCTGTACTATCCCATAGCATAATGTTAGAAACTGAAATATAATGATTCAAATCTCCTGATTAAAGTGAGCCCTCACTGTGCTCAGCTTTCACAAATGCTACATTAGAGTGTGTGGCCCAGGCCTTCGAATAAGTTTTTCTTGGATGTAAGTGAGTGCAGAGGCATAGAAGTAAAGATTTGAGGATCTGAGGCAAAGCACTGCTTTTCCTCACATCCCCTTTCCTCCTAATGTCTGTAGTAATAGGAATGGAGATGAATGGTAACTTGGTTTGCCAAGAAGATGAGGCAAGGGAGGCTTCACAAAACTATGGCAGGCATTCAAAGCAATCTTTGCAGAAACCAAGAAATATAAGAACTTGGCCATTGTTTAGTATTTGCTTAGTGACAGTCACTGTGCTTCATATGAATTATCTCACTTTAGTCCTGAAAAAATTCCTAGGAAGAGAGGACTATGGACACTACTGTGAAACAGAAGAGGAAACAAAGGCAAAGAGGAGTTAAAGACCTTGTCTACCATCACATAGCTAGTTCATTGGCAGGCCTGAGACTTGAATCTGAACTTAGGTTTCTTAGATTCCAAATTCAACATTCTTGACCCTACATTGAATTGTTGTAAGCTTACAGCCCAGTGGGTGTGGAAGGTTGTAAAATTGAAATGGCAAATAACTCTGGGACTCTGGGTGCATCTCAGTACTGGGAGACAGATTTTTAGATCATGGCCTGTGGCTTCCAGAGTGAGTGAGCTGTAGTCATTGGGTTAGCTCAATAAAAGATTGCCTTTCATCCTTCACACAGGGATAGTGAAGCAACATGAGCCTGAAATCCCATCACCTGCTTGGCAAAAATCCTCAGAAAATAGCTGGAGGAGATGTTAGGTAGTTTAGAGACCAAGAAAGCTCACAACTCTACAATTCATTCTCCAACTGTGCCAGGCTCTTTGGGCAGCCTCACTCATCAGAGCCTGATGTATTTCCCTTCCCAACAACTGCTTTTCTTATTGTCAGGTGTAGTGTCAGATTCTATTCCTACCTGGGATACAATATAGAGTATTTGATCCTCCCTTGTTGGAAGTCATAGTATTCTCAAATAGTGCTCAGATCCTTTAATTCTCTTGGGCTGGGACCTTTTACCTTCTGATCTTCAGAAAAGAAATTTCAACTATTTTCTTTGGTCTTCTATGCAGTGGTTGATACAAGTTCTTTCTGTGTTCCATCTTAAATTTGTTTTCCTGGAGCATAAGCTCCCTCCTTTTTAGCCTTTTTGCATTATTACTTGGAAACTGGCTCCAGGGGTGTAGGGGGTGGCTTCAGGAGGTAGAGGTGCTGTGTGAATAGACTGAATCCTGACTCAAACTCAGCTTTTCATAAGTTGACACCTGCTCTGCTTATTAAAGAGAATGTACTTCTTGTATCTATATTTTTATATCCTAGAGCACTACAGAGCTTCATTGGAAGGGAAGTGATTTCTCTCCTAGGACTGAGCAACATGGAATATAGAAATTTCTCCTTTAGAAATAATCCTGCTTTTGAAATAAGTAATTGAATAACACTTACATTCATAACACCACAAGAAATCATCCAACCTCATGTGCAGTTGTGACAGCTGGAAAGCATTTTTCAGCTATCTTCAAGCATCAGACTGATGGAACCTTGCTGCCCCCGCCTTCCACCCCTGTAAGCCTATAAACTACATTTTCTTCTGCTGACACTGCATCATGAACTTTCTGTAGCCACTTATTCCCACATCACCTGTTAATAATGCCAAGAGTAATGCATTTAACTCCCTGCATACTGTGCCAAAATGTTTATACGATTCAGCTTATTTCAGAGTTTAAAGATAAGGCATAAATCTTAAACTAGCTGTGTCCCTTCTAAATACTTAGGGAGTTGGTTGCAACATTTTTGTGGGTAGAATCAGGCCGATTTTTCTCAACTATTTTTAATAAAGAGTGGGGCAATCCCTTGGGGCTACTTTGCTAACTGCTTTGGGGTTACCAAAGTGAACTGTTTCTGCAGAATGCAGCCAAATATGAGTGCACCTTTTCAGTGAGTATCAGTGTTATTGGCAATGCCTGTGAATGATAACCAAAACTTCCCAAACTGAAAATTTTTTGTTAATGCAAATATCTAAAGATTACATTTTAATCATTGTCTGAATAATATAAAGTAATACTTTTGCTTATGGTTTTAGTTAATATTTATTCCTATGTTACCAAATTGTCATGAGAATTATGTACCACACAGATCACACCTATATTTTCTCACTGACAAACTGAGGCTCACACTAGGCCTGAGACAGTCTGCCTGAGACCACACAGCTATTACAAGGTAGAGGTGGGATTTGTCTTCTGATATGTTTGCTTTTATAACCATCACTCTTTCAACCATATCATTTTCTTTTTTTTCTCCCATTAAGTTTATTGGTACATTTTAGGTATATGTCACAGTTACATTCATCATTGGGATTTTTGTACCTTTACATGGCATATCTTGGTTCTTATTTTTTCCCCATTCTCCTGCCCTCCCTGCATCCCCCACCCTTCCCTTCTTACAAGACTGTTTCCATAATTTTCCTTTCGTCATATTTTTTCCCTTCTCCTACCTCTCTCATTTCCCCTATTCCTTTAGATCTTTTCTTCCTATTACACAGCATCAATTACACATTTTGATCCTTATTTACACTTTTAGTTTGTCATACCCAGTAAACTATATGGTATTTGCACATGTGTGTCCTATTTATTTCACTTAAGAGCATGGCCTCAATGTACATCCATTTAGCTAGAAGTGTCTCTAAGTTTCTCATTCTTTATGGCTGAGTACTACTCCATTTTATATTTAAAAAAACACAACTTCCTTATCTAGTCTCCATTTGATGGACAATTTGGCTGTTTTAAAGTTTTAGCTATCATAAACTGTGCCACTATAAAGATGGGTGTGAATATAACACTGTGGTATGATTCTTTTAATTCTTTTGGAAAGACACACAGCAGAGGAACACCTGGATTAAATAGAACCATTAATCCTGGTTCTTTGCAGTATGTCCATATTGATTTCTACCGTGGGTAAACCAGTCTGCACTACCACCAACAACAGAGAAGCGTTCCTTTCTCCCCACAACCATGACAGCATTTGTTATTGGTTGATTTCTTGATAGCAGCCATTCTTTGTGGGGTGAGGTGGAAACTCGATGTTGTTTTAATCTGCTTCTCTCAAATTACTAGTGATGTTGAACATTTTTTCATATGTTTATTTGCTGCTTTTACTTGTTTGTCTGAGAAATGTCTATTCATTTCAGATGCCCATTTCTGAATTGGGTCTTTATATTTCGGGGTGTGTAATTGTTTGAGTTCTTTATATATTTTAGATAGTAATTTTTAACACATTGTAGGTTGTCATTTAGTTCTGTTGGTGGTTTCTCTCGCAGTACAGAGCTCTTTAAAAAGCTGAGATCCCAGTTGTTGATTCTTTCTGCTAGTTCCTGTGCTACTGAGGATTTGTTCATAAAGTCTTTTCCTATGCCAATGTCTTCAAGGGTTCTGCCTAACCTATCTTCCAGCAAGTTTAGTGTTTCTGTTTTAATATTTAGATCTTTAATCCACTTGGATTTTAGTTTAGCACATGGTGAAATATAGGGATATAGTTTTAATCATGGGTGAGTTGAGATCCAGTTTTTTGAACACCATTTATTAAAGAGGCTATCTTTCCTCCACTGAGGATGGTCAGTTCCTTTGTCAAAGATGAGGTAGCTGAGTATGTGTGGAGTTGTTTCTGCATCTTCTAAACTATTCCACTGGTCCTTGGGTCTGTTTCTTTGCCAGTATTATATTGTTTTTATCACAGTGGTTTGTAGTATAGTTTCAAGTTGGGGATTGTGATATCACCTGCCATGTTTCTGTTGCCTAGGTCTTTTCTGGTTCCAAGTAAAATTTTGGACTGTTTTATCTAGTTCTGTGAAATACACTGTTGGGATTTCAATTGGCATTGCATTGAATTTATATAGCAGTTTTGGAAGTATGGCCATTTTCACTCTATTGATGCTTTCTACCCAAGAACAGAGGATGTCTTTCTATTTTCTTATATTCTCTTCAATCACTTTTTTCAGAGGAGATGTCTTTTTTTCTCAATGTAGGGATCTTTTGCTTGTTTCATTAAATTGATTCCTAGATACTTCATTTTTTTGAATGCTATTATGAAAGGGATTATTTCCTTAATTTCCCTCTCAGTGATTCTGTTACTTGTGTATAAGAAGGTTTTTGATTTTTGAGTGTTGACCTTGAATCCAGCTACTCTACTGAATCTATCAATTAAGTCTACAAGTCTTTTGGCAGAGTTTTTTGGGTCTTCTGTGTAGAGTATCATATTGTCATCAAATAAGGACAGTTTAACTTCTTTTCCTATCTTTATTGTTTTTATTTCTTTCTCTTGTCCAATTACTGTGACTAATGTTTCCAAAACTATATTGAATAGGAATGGTGATAGTGGGCATCCTTGTCTTGTTCCTCATTTTGGCATGAAGGTTCTGAGTTTTTGACCATTTAGTATGATGTTGGCTATCAGTTTTTCATAGCCTTTATCAAGTTGAGATAAAGGCCAACTATTCCAATTTTCTTCAGTTTTTTTTTTATCCATGAATGGATGCTGAATTTTGTTGAATGATTTTTCTCCATCTATTGAGATGATCATATGGCTTTTGTCCTTGACTTTGTTAATATAGTGTACTACATTTATCTATTTACATATGTTGAACCATCCTTGCATCACTGGGATAAATCCAACTTCATCAGGGTGTATGATTTTCTTTATGACCCTCTGTATTCTGTTTGCCAGTATCTTATTGAGGATTTTTGCATCTATGTTCATTAAGGAGATTGGCCTGTAGTTCTTTTGTTTGGTTGTGTCTTTCCCTGGTTTTGTAATCAATGTAACCGTCGCTTCCAGGAATGAATTTGGAAACATTGCTTCACTTTCAATTTCACTGGCAATAGTTATTTTCTAAATGTCTTGTACAATTCAGCAGTGAAGCTATCAGGACCTGGCATTTCTTCTTTGGTAAATTTTTAATTACATTTTCAATTTCACTAATTATAATTGGGGTGTTTAGAATTTTTGTATCTCCTTTGCTCAACTTTGGTAATTCACATATATCTAGAAATCTGTCCATTTCTTCTGTGTGTTTCATTTTTTTAGAGTACAGATTCTTGAAGTAGGTATTAATGATTCTCTGGATTTTTCCTGGATCTATTGTGACTTCACCTTTTTCATTCCTAATTTCATGGATCTAAGCCTTTCCTTTTTTGATAAGGTTAGCTAAGAGTTTATTGATTTTATTTATTCTTTCAACAAAACCAACTCTTGATTTGTTGATCTTTTGTATTGTTCTCCTAGTCTCCATTGCATTGATTTCTGCTCTGATCTTTATACTTTTCTGCTTGTATGATCTTTGGGTTTTTCTTGATCTTTTTTTTTCTAGGAGCTTAAGATTCACAATTAGGTTGTTTGTTTGAGCTCACTCTGTTTTCCTAGTGTAGGCATTCACTGATATGAATTTCCCTCTTAAAACTGCCTTAATTGTGTCCCATAAATTCCTATACATTGTACCTGGATTATCATTTAATTGTAGAAACTATCTAATTTCTTCTGTGACCCATTGGTTGTTCAGGAGAGTGTTGTTCAATTTCCATGTGTTTGTGAAGTTCTTGTGGTTTGTTATGCTATTGTTCTCCAGCTTAATTGCACTATGATGTGATAATGTACATGGGATAACTTCAATTCCTTTGAATTTACTTAAACATGTTCTATGAAGTAGTATATGTTCTATTTTGGAGAATGACATTTTCTAAAATGTGATGGGAAAAAATCACATGAGTAGATAACAATAAACATGTCTAAAAAGAATGTTCTGTGGTTATCTGTGGAAATTTGGCATTATATTCTTCTCCTAGATAGTCACAACGTAGCATATTAAAGGCCCTGAGAAGTCCTACAATACAGAACCTGCTTAATTTGGAACAACCCCAACATTTCCAAACTTACTGGGGCATAGTGTGCTTTTGCCCTAGCATATTCACTAATAGCCAGAGGAGTATAACCTGGAACACAAGCATGGGAGAATTTTCAAGTTCAGGTTCCTCTCCATCCAGCACCAAATGTCCCTGGGACTGGCTCCTCTTTCCTCTTCGCTTTAGTTTCCAAATGCTTTATATGTGCCTATATACAACTATTCTAGCTCCCTTCAGCTAGTCTTAGTTCATTCACTCCAGTAATTCTTTAATATGATTTTCTAAATGGGATTGTTCTTCCCCTTTTTCATATTTGGAAACTAGCAGAAAAATAAAGCATGAATTAATCAAACCTTGTTCAAATCCCTAAAGAGTGAAACATCATATTTCCAGCTGAAAGCCTCTCTTCAGTCCAGGAGAAATATCTGTCTGAGTCAACATTTTCATGAGTCTCTACATAGTGACAGAGCCAAGGGAATTGGTCATTTCCTTCAGAAAGTATTTAGAAGGTCTACATCTAAGATGATATCACTCCTGGGTAAGTGATCCAATGAATAAAAAATTGTGAATAAAAATATTTTCAAGAAAGACTACTGTTTACTAGATATCCCAGCCCTTAAAACTGCACAAAATCTTGCTTACCATCAATCCACATATTGAAAATTCTTTAAATTTGAACTAGAATATTCAATTTTCTTCCAAATGCCTAGCACTGTAGAGACATAGGCAGGAGCTTTTAATTTCTTTTCCTTTCCATGTTTTTTTTCAGTACCAGGGTTCAAACTCAGGTAGGTGGTATTCCTGAGCTAAATCCTCACCCTTGAGGAACTTTGAATCATTAATTTCTTCCCTTTGTTTCTTCAACTACTTTAGTTCACATTGTATTAATCTGGGTGCTTCATATTATATAGACAACTTAGCTCCATTCCAAAGAGCTTTAGCTATAAATATTAATTATCTTTTTATTGGCAAATGAGAAAAATGGAAAGCAGACAAAACCAGGAAAGGATAACCATATTCCTTCTTTAAAAAAAAAACTTGGAAGCTTAAAGTCACTAACCAATACAAATTTCATTTTTTTTTTGTTTCTTTGGTCTTTTTCACTGTTATACCAAATTTATAGTATTTCTTTTTTCAGAGAATCCTAAAACAGAATTCCAGTGTGAAAACTGTGGATACACAGTGAGGAATATACATCTCAGAAAAATCATCTGAAACTGTAAACCCCACATAACATGAATAGTTAAAAAATATGAAGGGGAGAAACAACCTCATAAAGTAAAATATCCAAGAATTCTGGCATCCCAGGTAAAAATATCAAAAACTTGCAGCTTAAGAATATGAATAAAAGAAAGAATTAGAGACATTGCTGCCTTTTGGGACTGGATTTCCTCCAGGTCAAGACTGAGTCATTAAGAAAAATTAGATTCCACAAGTCCCTGAATCCCAGTGCACTGCTCTTGCCAACAGTTCTGGCTCCATCACCTCTGGAGGGTATGACCACCGGTGAGGATCTAGCTGAGTCTAGCTGTTTCTTGTTATATTCCTTGTCAGTTTGCATTTTCAACCTCAGAGCAAGGAAACATCATAATTTAAATGTGAACATTTCTTAAAGAGCAGTAAATCCTGATTGTTTGTAAAAAACCAAATGCTGAAGAACAACAATAGTTTTCTTATACCAAGAACAAAATTGAATTCTGTGTATCAGCTGAACTAGGAAAAAATGATCTAAGCCACATAATTTGCTAGCAACATAACTATATACTCTGATAATCACCATGATTATTTTACCCTCAGGGTGGTAATGATTCTGGAGTAATGATGAGGTTAGATCATGCTAGCTGTGCTCTTTCAGCTGACCAGGCTGATCATCCTTGTGATTAAGGGCATTATTGAGTTTGCTTTCATTGGATAGACCTACATTTACCTCTCTTTGGAGAGAGCCACATCTGTGAATACAATTCTTTCTTTTTCATGGGAATTTGCCTGACTTTTTGATGGACAACTGGCAGAAGTCTGCTGTCATAGCATCCAGAACCAGCAAGGTCCCTGGGAGTCATGGAGGCTTCATGTCCATGCTGCACATAAACAGGGTCAGGACGGTCACATCTGGCCACTGCAGCTCATTTATACAGCTGCAATGCAGAAACATCAGTTTCACTGTGCATGCTGTGTCAAGCATCCCACAGAGCCCTGGCCTTGAGGAGATGAGGGCCCTGCAGACCGAGGCCGCTCGTGGATGACCAGGTGACACTGTGTATTATGATTTGGGAGGAACCAGGACTTGCTGGGCCCTCAAAATCTCCCCATCTGCTGGCACCAGGCCTGACTTTCCAACCATTAGAGTCACTCCTTAGTGTTAAGGAACTGATTTCTCTATCTTTTCTTCTTTAGCACAAAAAGCCCCTTTTAATATCAAAACATTTTACAGATCTCCCACATATGTTTTATTTTTAGTTTCTGATGACTAAAAGAAGAGACAAAACAAAAAAACTATTAAAAAATCTCAGTGAGTGGTGCTTTTATAACAGAACCATATCTAATAAATTAAAATACCTTTATATATTTGAAAAAAATCACACATATATTTATGAACTATATAAAGTTTAAAGACAAACACATGGATTCATGGATCCCCAATTCTGCATTCTTACTCCCTACTACCCTACCCCTGACACAATGCTTTATCATCAAGATTTATGAACTACTGATTGGGGCCACTAAACTAGCTACCATTTATAAGCTTGCATTTTCTGTAATACTATTTTCCAGGCAAAAATAATGCGCAAAGAGAAGAAAGTTTGGAAAAAATGGATTAAGTCAAATAGTTATGCTTACTATAAGTCTTCCCAGAGCTTCACTTTGAGTCATATCCTTTCAATAACTAAGAAGAGGATGTGAATTTTGGTTTCTACTAACCCTCTTGATCTATAGAAACATTTTAAAGGCATGGGAATACCTAGAAACAGTGTTCTAAAAATCACCACTTTGGGAAATGCTTGTTTAAGACATTATCTCTAGATCTCTGTTGAATGTAACACATAAGGTGAGAGAGGGAAAATGATAAGCTACTGAATTGACGGTAGGAGGTTTGTGGAAAGCATAGCTTTAGGACATCCCTCCCCTCAGGAACAGCATAGCTTCCTGTCTCAAGTGACTAGTTACAATTAATTATTACTTCATTAAATTGTTCCCTTCCTTATAACAGTCTAAGAGAACAAAAGACCCAGAGTCAGAAAATTAGGTAATAAACTAGGAACACTTTGTTATCACTAAAATGAATGTTCTCTAGACAATATATAGAAGAGTATGTGAAATGGCCATCACCAGCTGAACATAGGTTTTGCTTGTCTGTTTTGTGTCACACTCAAGGCACCTTTGGTGACAGGGCAAAGGTGATTATTGACATTTACTCCATTGAAGCAAGTATGTCGTGGCAGGTGTGGGTTGGCTACTTGTGCCTTTTGATGACAGTACAAGTCTTCCCAAGCCCAAACTCTGATTATCTACACTCTCTCAGCCCAGAAATATGCTGAGTCAGAAATTTTACCTTCATGTTCTTTATACTTGAAATTTGGATTCCTGTTGTACTCTGACCTTCTTGGAATAAATAAAAATGTCAATTTATGAGTCTAACAGACATACCATGACACCCAAATAAGGTATTAGAGGAGCATGTAGAAAAGCAAAGAGAATTTGGGGACTGACAGCTGCCTCAGAGGGTGTCTCTTGATGGAGATCCAGGGGACCCAAAGGGAGCTTTTTTGCCTCAAGCTTACATGGGCAAACCAGTTAAAGTGAAACAAAGGGGGACCATCTGTGCTTACAGACACAAATAAACTAATGTGAGAGAGAAAATGCTGCAAGTAATTCTTCTTCAACCAAGTGAATATATTAGGTTAGAGTAATTTTTGGATTTGAAGTCACTAGCAGAATTATTTCAATTTGTCATTCTTTGCTCATGTGTAGATGCTGCTAATGAGCATATCTTTGCCACTCACTTATCTCAGTGGAGACATCATTTTGTTTTATAGCCCTTTCACACAGCATCATGTTGATCAGTTAATAATTTATCAAGAATCTCCAGCGAAATATTAAAGCAAATGTGCACCATAACACATCACTATACCTTTTCCATGTTCAGAGTGAGAGGCAGAAAGTCAACATCTGTGCTTCTTATTATAATGTGATTTTAACTTTCCATGAAATTAGAATGAAAATCATCCTAATTAAAAGGCTTGAACCAATGTGATGCTCCTATTAAGGTGTTAAAACATGCATTCTGTCAAAGAGAAAAAAAAAACTGGTTCCCTTTGAGACTTCTTGATTAAACTAGTTTCCTAATTGCTACATGCTATTTAAATAGCTTTGACTGTGCTTTTTATCCCAAATGATTCAGTTCAATTAGCCTGTAAAAAATTGGAGGTCTCTTTGATAAAAAAATCTCAAATAAATTCGATCTATATCAGAGGACACAAATATTTATTACAAAATTCTTGGTTATCATTATATTTTCTGTTTTCTTCCTTGTCACCCCAAACTCAATTCCATTTCATTTTCTGAATATGAAGTGTTATATTTAATCTTAAAAGCAGTGTCAGCTAACATTTATTAAGCAAGTACTGGGTAACAGGGTGCTTGTGTACATTATTTCACTTATTTTAGTAGTAATCGAATGTTATAGATATTATCCACATTTTATGGTTTAGAAAATGAGATTGGAAAGTAATTAGGGAGCTTAGATTTAAACCAAAGCTTTTATCATCCAAGTTTATGTTTGTAATCATGAGGCTTTTCCTAATATTTGTTGGTCCTTGAAATAAAATCATGTCAGCATAACTGTCATTTTCTTTCATTAAAAAGCTAGTGTAGGGCTGGAGCACAATTTTATTTCTTTGTGTTATGATATATTTTTTCAAATATGCACAAAACTGGGGGGGGGATGTAATGAATTCCCATTTATATCCAGTGGTATATGACCCACTTATATTCTCTTATTTCATTTATATCTCCATATCTTTTTTAGGTGCACTTAAAGGTGAATTCCAGCCATTATACCATGTCATCTCTGAATATTTCAGTATGTATCTCTATCTGGAGACATTTTCTGACATAACCACCATGCTTTTCTCACACCCAACCAAATTATCTAATGCACAGTTTGGATGAGTCAGAATTTTCTAGGAGACTGGTGGAAAATTCAAAATCAGGTAATTTAAGAGAGTTTAATAAAGAGTTATTTAGTACTTAGTAGTTTCTTTGTTTACAAAGGTAAGGTGAAGGTGAAATAAAATGAGCAAGGGACAATGCAATACCTGAAGGCTTGTTATGATGAGAAACTGTTATCACTCATACTACTGTTTTCAGTCCTCTCCTTGGAGAAGCGAGGAGAGCAAACTTATGGTAACTGGGGAGAATAGCCTGATCAGAGGAAGGGTGATGGGAGAGTACCTTCCTCCCTCTCCTCTCACCCTCAGAGCTGCTTGAAATGCCTCTTGAGCCAAACCTAATCTTCACTCATAGGACAAGGGATTCCCTGGTAACTGAGTTCAGGTTTGGCACATGTTTTCTATAGAGCCAGACTAGTAATAGTTTTGGCTTTATGAGCCACATATAGTCTTTGTTCCATATTCTTACTTTTCTATGTATAACCCTTTAAAAATGTAAAATCATTTTTAGCTCACAGGATGTATGTATACTGTCTCTTGGCCAGATCTAACCCACAGTCCATAGCTCACCAACAACTTTTGGCTCATAGAGACCAGCACAGAGAGTGGAGTAGGGGTTACAGTAGCTCTGGAAAAACAAATGTAAAACAAAAAGAGATAAATGAGGATCACACCAAGGTCAACACATCACATTTAATAGCTTTGCATCTTTATTCTATAAATCCTCCCTTTTTGACTAATGCTGTTGTTTTGTTGGAGAAACAAGGTCTTTTGTCATATAGACAAAATATTTGGCTAACTGCTTTCTTGTGGTATCATTCAATATTTTTCTCTATATTTTCTGTAAACTTATACTTAGATTTCCTGGCTTGATAAAATTCAGATTCAAACATTTAGGATACAGTAATTCAAAGTTGGTACTTGCATCAGTCATCTTTTCTGTTGCTGGATATAAAATCATGAGGATGACCTTGGGAACTATATCTTGTTCCTGGCCCCTTCCTCTATCAAAAATTTTAAAGCGTGAATACATAGGATGTATCAATCGATTGCAAAAAAATTCTTTGTGGAATATTTCCTTCCATTATTGAACCTTAGGTAAATGGCACTGTGTGTGTGTGTGTGTGTGTGACTGCTCTCCAGAGGCTCTAGGTGAGATTCCTTGTATTTTTCAGCTTCTGGCATTTGACAAGATTCTAGGGTTGATGAATGTGTCACTCTAATCTATACTTCTCTCTTTACATGGCCTCTGCTTCTCTGTGTGTCTCTTCTCTTTGTGTGTCTTACCATATGGACACTTTTCATTGGATTTAGGGGTGTGTGGATAATGCAGGATTATTTCATAAGATCCTAACAGTTACAACTGCAAGGATCCTTTACTGAATAATACATTTATGAGTTCTGGGGAATAGAATGTGGACATAAGTTTTTTGGGACTACCATTCAACCCATTAAAATGCCTTTTTGTGAATTTTTTGTAATCTATTAACAGAAAATGTATTGTTGATTATAATCCATAATATTGCAAATAAAAATGCACTGATTGGCATTCCATATCATATCAACATCATACCTTATAAAAGCATATGTAAATAGATGTTAATAAAATAGCCACAGATTTTAAAAAAATCTTTGCTAGAACATTTATTTGATTTTCCTACCATTTGTTGGTTCTGTTGTGTGAGGATGGAGAAAGGAAGCAGGGTCAGAGGTTAAGAAATATAAAAATACATTGAAGAGTTTTAATCCCATTTGACAATAGAAACTTGCATTGATACTAGGTAGGCTAGTGAATGCCTGTAATATAGCTACTTTAATCTCAGCAAGAGGATCACAAGTTCAAGGTCAGCCTTGGCAACTTCGTAAGACCCTATCTCAAAATTAAAAAAAAAAAATGAAAGAGGCATGCAGCTCAGTGTTAGAGCTGTTAGAGTGCTTGCCTAGCATGTTTCAGACCTGTGTTCAGTCTCTAATATTCAAAGAAGAGAAAAACAGAGACAGACACAGAGAGGCAGACAGAAATGAAAGAGGCATGCAGCTCAGCGTTAGAGCTGTTAGAGTGCTTGCCTAGCATGTTTCAGACCCTGTGTTCAGTCTCTAATATTCAAAGAAGAGAAAAACAGAGACAGACACAGAGAGGCAGACAGAGACTTGAATTGGCTTGTTACATATTCAAGGAATCACTGTTATAAGTTTTCTAACCAAATGGCATCTCATCACTTTTATATAACAGTAGGGCAGTTGATCAATTCTGGAGAAAAATACAAAGGTACTATATGTGTTTTCCCATATTTTTTGAAATGGAAAAAGTTAAGTGTCATGGTTCATACCTAGATACTCTGCAAAGCCTCATGTGCTCATGGGGGGCTTTGGTGAAGCAAATGGGCCATGGGTGTGTGATGAGTCCACTGATGAGTTTACAGCTAAATGTGATGTTGGGAGGTGAAGCCTGGCTGGAGGAGGTGGGTCATTGGGGTGTGGCCTGGAAGTGTGTACAGTATACTCCCATGAAGCCCGGGTCAGAGTTCATGGCATCGGTCCTTTGCAGATTTTTCCTTTGAACCTAACTAATAAGTGTTCACACACACACAAAAAAGCAATGTGATGCTTTGCAGAAACTGAAAATATACTCTGCAATTGTTTTTTGGATGGGATATTTGCAAGTAGCCAATTCCAGAGCATTATTCAGTTCTCCTTACTGCTGTTTGGCTACTATTTTGTAACCCCTTTCCAGCAGAATTTCCCACATCATAACAGGTTGCCATACCACATGGAGCTATCTATAGCATTCTCCATTTGGTTTTTCTTAAAGACCTGAGGTCCCTAAGATGTCACCAAATGACCTACATTATCTAAGGATTTACTAGTACAGCATTTTATTAAATTGACATAACTGTGGGAGACATACCATATTTAGGGATAAAACTATAAAAATAGACCTTTTTCTAACCACATCTGAAATTCATGGATTTTTCACAACTTGGAAGTGCTTTAGGAATGAAACTTCTGTGAATTTCTGAGGTCCAGTAAAGGTTGTCATCCAATGGACACTTTCCATTCAGCTTTTTATAAGTGACATCTGTTGAGGATATTCCTCCATAGCCACTCCTCTCCTGGTAATAGACCACTCTCCCACTTTAGGAATTATCTGAGAGCCATATCACGTATTTCTTGCTGGTATTGTAAAAATGTTCCATTATATCAGAACCAAGGAGCAGGCACATTAGAATGTCTACCCCACAATAGCCTAAAATGTAATGCAAGGGAAGTAAAAGGTAATGTGTTATTTAGTCTGTTAGTGTTTCAAAGATAATGAATTCAATTGCTAATATGAAGAACCTTGGTGCCTTTTAATTTCAGAGTTCATTTTTAAATTTTGAATTGGGCACTCTATGGTAATAAAATCTTTTCTATGATTACATTAGTTTTTTCTGTTGCTTTCAATCCAAGGGGTCTGGTTAATGCACTGTTGAATCCTCAAGTATTAAAAATTAATCTCACCAATTCTCAAACTTTACAGTGGAATCACTCAGAGTGCTTTAAAATACAGATTCCCAGACTCATTCCTTTCTGAATTAGAATATGTGCAGAAGGTGCTGGGATATATATAAAATTCATACTTTTTAGGTATACAGTACAGTTACATTCATCATTGGGATAGTGTATCTTTACATGAAAGATCTTGGTTCTCATTTTTCCCCCATATCTCTACCCTCCCTTCACCCCCTCTACCCTTCCCTATTTACAAAGACTTTGTTTCCATTTTTCCCTTTTCTCATATTTTTTCTTTTCCCATATTTCTTTTCACCTACCCTTCCCACTTCCCCTACACTGTTAACCTTTTTCTTCCTATTTCAGAATATCATTTATACATGCTTACACTTTCAGTTTTACACATTGCACACATGTGTGTCATATTTATTTCATGTAAGAGTATGACCTCAATATGCATCCATTTTCCAATAAATAACTCCAGTTTCTCTCTCTCTCTCTGGTACTGGGGATCAAACTTGAGACCTTGTGCTTGTGAGTCAGGTGGTGAAACCACTGAGCTAAATCCCTGGCCCCTAGTTTCTCATTCTTTATGGCTGAGTAGTACTCCATTTTATAGAACAACCATGTCTTCCTTATCCAGTCTTCAATTGATGGTCAATTGGGCTGTTTTCAAGTTTTAGCTATCGCAAACTGTGCTGCTATAAACATGGGTATGCATATATTAATGTGGTATGATTCCTTTAATTCTTCTGGAAAGATACCCAGCACAGTGATAGCTGGGTCAAATGGAACCTTTAATCCTAGTTCTTTGAGGTATCTCAATATTGATTTCCATAGTGGTTGCACTACCACCAACAATGGAGAAGGATTCCTTTCTCCCCACCAACATTTGTTATTGGTTGATTTCTTGATAGCAGCCATTCTTTGTGGGGTGAGATGGAATCTCATTGCTGTTTTCATCTGCATCTCTTGAATGACCAGTGATGTTGAACATTTTTTCATATATTTACTTGCTTCTTCCACTTATTTGTATGATAAATGTCTGTTCATTGCAGATGCCCATTTTTGAATAGGGTCTTTATATTTGAGAGTACTGATTTTTGTTGTGTTCTTTATATATTCTAGATAATAGTCCTTTGTCTGAGGAGCAGCTGGTAAAAATTTTTTCCCACATTGTAGTTTGCCTCTTAGCACTGCTGGTGGTTTCATTTACAGGGCAGAAGCTTTTTAATAAGATGAGATCCCAGTTGTTGATTTTTTATGCTAGTTACTGTGCTACTGAGGTTCTGTTCATAAAGTCTTTCTATGCCAGTGTCTTCGAGAGTGCTGCCTAACTTATCTTCCAGCATGTTTAGAGTTTCTGTTTTAATATTTAGATCTTGAATACACTTCAATTTTAGTTTAGTTCATGGTGAAAGATAAGGGTCTAGTTTAAATATTTGGAAGGTTGAAATCTAGTTTTTCCAACACCATTTATTAAAGAGGTTATCTTGCTTCCACAGAGGATGGTTGGCTCCTTTTTCAAAGATGAGGTAGCTGAGTACATCTGGAGTTGTTTCTGTATCTTCCAATCTATTCCACTGATCCTCTGTTTGTCATGCTGTTTTGATTACAGTGGCTTTGTAGTTTAGTTTCAAGTTGGGGATTTTGATATCCCCTGACATCTCTCTATTTCATAGAATTGCTTTTGCTATTCTAGGACTCTTCTTGTTCCAAATGAATTTTTGGATTGTTTTCTCTAGTTCTGTGAAATTTACTATTGGAATTTTAATTGGTATTTCATTGAATCTGTACAGAAAGTTTGGTAGTGTGGCCATTTTCACTATATTGATTCTTCCTACCCAAGAACAAGGGATATCTTTCCATTTTCTTCTATCCTCTTTAATCTCTTTTTTCAGAGTGCTATAGTTTTCAGTATAGAGGTCTATTGCTTCTTTCATTACATTGATTCCTAGATACTTCATTTTTTTTTTGAATTGTGAAAGGATTTTTTTCCGTAATTTCTCCCTCAGTAAGTCTGTTATTTGTGTACAAGAAGACTATTGATTTTTTAGTGTTGACCTTGTATCCAGCTACTCTACTGAATCTGTCAATTAAGTCTACACATCTTTTGGCAGAGTTTTTTGGGTCTTCCTTGTAGAGTATCATATCATCATCAAATAATGACAGTTTAACTTCTTCTTTTCCTATCTTTATTGTTTTTATTTCTTTCTTTTGTCCAATTACTGTGGTTAATGTTTCCAAAACTATATTGAATCAGTGTGGTGATAGTGGGCATCCTTGTCTTGTTCTTCATTTTAGCATAAAGGTTTTGAATTTTTGACCATTTAGTATGATGTTGGCTATCAGTTTTTTGTAGCATTTATCAAGTTGAGAAAAAGACCATCTATTTCATTTTTCTGCAGGTTTTTTAAAAAAATCATGAATGGGAGTTGAATTTTGTCAAATGCTTTTTTTGCATCTATTGAGATGACCATATGGTTTCTGTCCTTGCCTCTGTTAATATAGTGTATTATATTTATATATTTACATATGTTGTACCACATTGCATCACTGGGATAAATCCAACTTGGTCAGGGTGTATGATTTTCTTTATGACTCTCTGTATTCTGTTTACCAGTATATTATTGAGGATTTTTACATCTATGTTTATCAGGGAGATTGGCCTGTAGTTCTGTTTTTTTGGCTGGGTCTTTCCCTGGTTTTGGAATCAAAGTAACACTTGCTTCCAGGAATGAATTTGGAAGTATTGCTTCCCTTTCAATTTCATTGAAGAGCTTAAAGAGTAGTGGCAGCAGTTCTTTTCTAAATGTCTTGTAGAATTCAGCAGTAAAGCCATCAGGACCAGGGCTTTAATTTGTTGGTAAATTTTAAATTACATTTTCAATTTCACTGATTGCAATTGGGGTGCTTAGAATTTTTACCTTATTTGTTCAACTTTGGTAATTCATATGTATCTAGAAATCAGTCAATTTCTTCTGTATTTTCCATTTTATCAGAGTACAGGTTCTCAAAGTAGGTATTGATTCTCTGGATTTTGGCTGGATCTGTTGTGACTTCACTTTTTTCATTCCTAATTTCACAGACCTGAGCCTTTTCTTTCCTTTTTTGAAAAGGTTGGCTAAGGGTTTATCAATTTTGTTTATTCTTTCAACCATACCCAGTCTTTGATTTGCTGATTTTTTGTATTGTTCTCTTAGTCTCCATTGCATTGATTTCTGCTCTGATCTTTATAATTTTCTCCTTGTATGATCTTGGAAGTTGTTTTCTTTTAGGACTTGAAATACCTCATTCCAGGCTCTCCTTGACCTGAGGGTTTGTGTTGAAAAGTCTGCTGTGATTCTACCTCTTAGCACTGCTGGTGGTTTCATTTACAGGGCAGAAGCTTTTTAATAAGATGAGATCCCAGTTGTTGATTTTTTATGCTAGTTACTGTGCTACTGAGGTTCTGTTCATAAAGTCTTTCTATGCCAGTGTCTTCGAGAGTGCTGCCTAACTTATCTTCCAGCATGTTTAGAGTTTCTGTTTTAATATTTAGATCTTGAATACACTTCAATTTTAGTTTAGTTCATGGTGAAAGATAAGGGTCTAGTTTAAATATTTGGAAGGTTGAAATCTAGTTTTTCCAACACCATTTATTAAAGAGGTTATCTTGCTTCCACAGAGGATGGTTGGCTCCTTTTTCAAAGATGAGGTAGCTGAGTACATCTGGAGTTGTTTCTGTATCTTCCAATCTATTCCACTGATCCTCTGTTTGTCATGCTGTTTTGATTACAGTGGCTTTGTAGTTTAGTTTCAAGTTGGGGATTTTGATATCCCCTGACATCTCTCTATTTCATAGAATTGCTTTTGCTATTCTAGGACTCTTCTTGTTCCAAATGAATTTTTGGATTGTTTTCTCTAGTTCTGTGAAATTTACTATTGGAATTTTAATTGGTATTTCATTGAATCTGTACAGAAAGTTTGGTAGTGTGGCCATTTTCACTATATTGATTCTTCCTACCCAAGAACAAGGGATATCTTTCCATTTTCTTCTATCCTCTTTAATCTCTTTTTTCAGAGTGCTATAGTTTTCAGTATAGAGGTCTATTGCTTCTTTCATTACATTGATTCCTAGATACTTCATTTTTTTTTTGAATTGTGAAAGGATTTTTTTCCGTAATTTCTCCCTCAGTAAGTCTGTTATTTGTGTACAAGAAGACTATTGATTTTTTAGTGTTGACCTTGTATCCAGCTACTCTACTGAATCTGTCAATTAAGTCTACACATCTTTTGGCAGAGTTTTTTGGGTCTTCCTTGTAGAGTATCATATCATCATCAAATAATGACAGTTTAACTTCTTCTTTTCCTATCTTTATTGTTTTTATTTCTTTCTTTTGTCCAATTACTGTGGTTAATGTTTCCAAAACTATATTGAATCAGTGTGGTGATAGTGGGCATCCTTGTCTTGTTCTTCATTTTAGCATAAAGGTTTTGAATTTTTGACCATTTAGTATGATGTTGGCTATCAGTTTTTTGTAGCATTTATCAAGTTGAGAAAAAGACCATCTATTTCATTTTTCTGCAGGTTTTTTAAAAAAATCATGAATGGGAGTTGAATTTTGTCAAATGCTTTTTTTGCATCTATTGAGATGACCATATGGTTTCTGTCCTTGCCTCTGTTAATATAGTGTATTATATTTATATATTTACATATGTTGTACCACATTGCATCACTGGGATAAATCCAACTTGGTCAGGGTGTATGATTTTCTTTATGACTCTCTGTATTCTGTTTACCAGTATATTATTGAGGATTTTTACATCTATGTTTATCAGGGAGATTGGCCTGTAGTTCTGTTTTTTTGGCTGGGTCTTTCCCTGGTTTTGGAATCAAAGTAACACTTGCTTCCAGGAATGAATTTGGAAGTATTGCTTCCCTTTCAATTTCATTGAAGAGCTTAAAGAGTAGTGGCAGCAGTTCTTTTCTAAATGTCTTGTAGAATTCAGCAGTAAAGCCATCAGGACCAGGGCTTTAATTTGTTGGTAAATTTTAAATTACATTTTCAATTTCACTGATTGCAATTGGGGTGCTTAGAATTTTTACCTTATTTGTTCAACTTTGGTAATTCATATGTATCTAGAAATCAGTCAATTTCTTCTGTATTTTCCATTTTATCAGAGTACAGGTTCTCAAAGTAGGTATTGATTCTCTGGATTTTGGCTGGATCTGTTGTGACTTCACTTTTTTCATTCCTAATTTCACAGACCTGAGCCTTTTCTTTCCTTTTTTGAAAAGGTTGGCTAAGGGTTTATCAATTTTGTTTATTCTTTCAACCATACCCAGTCTTTGATTTGCTGATTTTTTGTATTGTTCTCTTAGTCTCCATTGCATTGATTTCTGCTCTGATCTTTATAATTTTCTCCTTGTATGATCTTGGAAGTTGTTTTCTTTTAGGACTTGAAATACCTCATTCCAGGCTCTCCTTGACCTGAGGGTTTGTGTTGAAAAGTCTGCTGTGATTCTGATGGGCTTTCCTTTGCACGTGATTTGTTGCTTTTCTCTAAATGCTTGCAGTATTTTGTTCTTCTTTTGGGTTTCTGGGGTCTTCACTATTATATGTCTAGGTTTAGATTTTTTTAATCCTCGCAAGTTGACATCCTGTATGCCTCAATTATCTGTAAGCCAAATTCTTTTGCTCTATTTGGGAAGGTTTCCATCATTAATTCTGTAAACAATTTTTTAAATGTCATTTTTACTTTCTCTTGTTACTTCATGGATTCCTACCAGTCTTATATTAGTCTTCTTTGCATCATCTAGGGGTTGTCAGATTGATTTCTCATGATCCATAACTGTTTTTAAGAGACTTCTCTTTTCATGGTCACTGACTGCAATCCTATCTTCTACATCTGAAATTCTATCTTCACACTTGTTCATTCTGCTGCAAGTGCTTTCATAAGAGTTTTTAATCTCTTGGATATGTGTTTGAATTCATACCATGGATTCCATTTCTTTCCTACGTTGGGCATTCATGATTTCCATTTCTTTCCTATGCTTAGCATTCACATCTTCTATCATGGTCCTAAACTCATCTATTTTTTTGTCTGTTTCTGTTCTAGAGTTTCCAATCATATCTTTCATTGTGCTCACTATCTCTGTAGTTATCTGGGTTATTATTTCTGTTTTGAATTTTTCCAGAGCCTGATTGATCTGTTTTGTTACTTCCTGTGCTATCAGTTCAGGGTGTCCTGGTGGTTGATTGTCAGACTTTCTATCATGGTCCTAAACTCATCTATTTTTTTGTCTGTTTCTGTTCTAGAGTTTCCAATCATATCTTTCATTGTGCTCACTATCTCTGTAGTTATCTGGGTTATTATTTCTGTTTTGAATTTTTCCAGAGCCTGATTGATCTGTTTTGTTACTTCCTGTGCTATCAGTTCAGGGTGTCCTGGTGGTTGATTGTCAGACTTTTCCACCTCATATTTGTCATGCTGTTTTGATTACAGTGGCTTTGTAGTTTAGTTTCAAGTTGGGGATTTTGATATCCCCTGACATCTCTCTATTTCATAGAATTGCTTTTGCTATTCTAGGACTCTTCTTGTTCCAAATGAATTTTTGGATTGTTTTCTCTAGTTCTGTGAAATTTACTATTGGAATTTTAATTGGTATTTCATTGAATCTGTACAGAAAGTTTGGTAGTGTGGCCATTTTCACTATATTGATTCTTCCTACCCAAGAACAAGGGATATCTTTCCATTTTCTTCTATCCTCTTTAATCTCTTTTTTCAGAGTGCTATAGTTTTCAGTATAGAGGTCTATTGCTTCTTTCATTACATTGATTCCTAGATACTTCATTTTTTTTTTGAATTGTGAAAGGATTTTTTTCCGTAATTTCTCCCTCAGTAAGTCTGTTATTTGTGTACAAGAAGACTATTGATTTTTTAGTGTTGACCTTGTATCCAGCTACTCTACTGAATCTGTCAATTAAGTCTACACATCTTTTGGCAGAGTTTTTTGGGTCTTCCTTGTAGAGTATCATATCATCATCAAATAATGACAGTTTAACTTCTTCTTTTCCTATCTTTATTGTTTTTATTTCTTTCTTTTGTCCAATTACTGTGGTTAATGTTTCCAAAACTATATTGAATCAGTGTGGTGATAGTGGGCATCCTTGTCTTGTTCTTCATTTTAGCATAAAGGTTTTGAATTTTTGACCATTTAGTATGATGTTGGCTATCAGTTTTTTGTAGCATTTATCAAGTTGAGAAAAAGACCATCTATTTCATTTTTCTGCAGGTTTTTTAAAAAAATCATGAATGGGAGTTGAATTTTGTCAAATGCTTTTTTTGCATCTATTGAGATGACCATATGGTTTCTGTCCTTGCCTCTGTTAATATAGTGTATTATATTTATATATTTACATATGTTGTACCACATTGCATCACTGGGATAAATCCAACTTGGTCAGGGTGTATGATTTTCTTTATGACTCTCTGTATTCTGTTTACCAGTATATTATTGAGGATTTTTACATCTATGTTTATCAGGGAGATTGGCCTGTAGTTCTGTTTTTTTGGCTGGGTCTTTCCCTGGTTTTGGAATCAAAGTAACACTTGCTTCCAGGAATGAATTTGGAAGTATTGCTTCCCTTTCAATTTCATTGAAGAGCTTAAAGAGTAGTGGCAGCAGTTCTTTTCTAAATGTCTTGTAGAATTCAGCAGTAAAGCCATCAGGACCAGGGCTTTAATTTGTTGGTAAATTTTAAATTACATTTTCAATTTCACTGATTGCAATTGGGGTGCTTAGAATTTTTACCTTATTTGTTCAACTTTGGTAATTCATATGTATCTAGAAATCAGTCAATTTCTTCTGTATTTTCCATTTTATCAGAGTACAGGTTCTCAAAGTAGGTATTGATTCTCTGGATTTTGGCTGGATCTGTTGTGACTTCACTTTTTTCATTCCTAATTTCACAGACCTGAGCCTTTTCTTTCCTTTTTTGAAAAGGTTGGCTAAGGGTTTATCAATTTTGTTTATTCTTTCAACCATACCCAGTCTTTGATTTGCTGATTTTTTGTATTGTTCTCTTAGTCTCCATTGCATTGATTTCTGCTCTGATCTTTATAATTTTCTCCTTGTATGATCTTGGAAGTTGTTTTCTTTTAGGACTTGAAATACCTCATTCCAGGCTCTCCTTGACCTGAGGGTTTGTGTTGAAAAGTCTGCTGTGATTCTGATGGGCTTTCCTTTGCACGTGATTTGTTGCTTTTCTCTAAATGCTTGCAGTATTTTGTTCTTCTTTTGGGTTTCTGGGGTCTTCACTATTATATGTCTAGGTTTAGATTTTTTTAATCCTCGCAAGTTGACATCCTGTATGCCTCAATTATCTGTAAGCCAAATTCTTTTGCTCTATTTGGGAAGGTTTCCATCATTAATTCTGTAAACAATTTTTTAAATGTCATTTTTACTTTCTCTTGTTACTTCATGGATTCCTACCAGTCTTATATTAGTCTTCTTTGCATCATCTAGGGGTTGTCAGATTGATTTCTCATGATCCATAACTGTTTTTAAGAGACCTCTCTTTTCATGGTCACTGACTGCAATCCTATCTTCTACATCTGAAATTCTATCTTCACACTTGTTCATTCTGCTGCAAGTGCTTTCATAAGAGTTTTTAATCTCTTGGATATGTGTTTGAATTCATACCATGGATTCCATTTCTTTCCTACGTTGGGCATTCATGATTTCCATTTCTTTCCTATGCTTAGCATTCACATCTTCTATCATGGTCCTAAACTCATCTATTTTTTTGTCTGTTTCTGTTCTAGAGTTTCCAATCATATCTTTCATTGTGCTCACTATCTCTGTAGTTATCTGGGTTATTATTTCTGTTTTGAATTTTTCCAGAGCCTGATTGATCTGTTTTGTTACTTCCTGTGCTATCAGTTCAGGGTGTCCTGGTGGTTGATTGTCAGACTTTTCCACCTCATTTCCCCTAGAATTTGCTGTTGGTGAACTGGAAGTCTGTCTTTGTGATTTGCTTAAACATTTTCTCATTTTTATTTTTGTTGTTGGTGTTATCCTTGGTTTAATTCCTGGGTTAGTACTTCAATCTTCCTGATATAGCTGCTCTTTATGTTTTCAGTCTCTAATGACTCAGAGTCTCTAATGATAATATGATAATATCAGGAAGGACAACTGATTAAATCAGTCACAACCCTTTAGCTCAACTGATACAATCAGCAACACAATAGAAGCAAGCACAGTTTAGAAATTGACAGTTTGTGCTAATTATTAATCTATCACCTTTAACTATGTGCATTAAATCAAAATCAAGGACTAGCCCAAAATATGTTTATAAATACATGAATAAACTCTTTAGCATAGCAACTTTACCATTCAGGTTGGAGACTAAGAAGTAGTTAGGAGGAGAGGAATAGATAGGTAGAAGGATAGGAGAAGTTCTCAAGTGAAGCCAAAGGACACAGAATGATCACACAAACTCTAGGAAACTGTTGATGACAAGAGGGAAATACAGAGTGCAAGAACAAAGACAAGAATAGAACATCAGTGATAGAGAAGCTATAAATTGTACTCACTTTCCTTTGAAACTAATGACAATTGAGAGAAGGAAAAAGGGAGAAGAAAAAGTATAAATCCAAAATAGGGTAGGAATAGGAACAAAAAGGGAGATGAAGAACAATATGGTGAACAAGAGATTGAGTGAGAAAAATAATAAAGAAAAAAGGAAAAATTTGAAGAGTGGGGGGAAACAAAATTTTAAAAAATAAAAATTAAAAATAATAGGAAAAGGAAGAAAAAAATTGAAGTGGCAGCAGTTCTTTTCTAAATGTCTTGTAGAATTCAGCAGTAAAGCCATCAGGACCAGGGCTTTAATTTGTTGGTAAATTTTAAATTACATTTTCAATTTCACTGATTGCAATTGGGGTGCTTAGAATTTTTACCTTATTTGTTCAACTTTGGTAATTCATATGTATCTAGAAATCAGTCAATTTCTTCTGTATTTTCCATTTTATCAGAGTACAGGTTCTCAAAGTAGGTATTGATTCTCTGGATTTTGGCTGGATCTGTTGTGACTTCACTTTTTTCATTCCTAATTTCACAGACCTGAGCCTTTTCTTTCCTTTTTTGAAAAGGTTGGCTAAGGGTTTATCAATTTTGTTTATTCTTTCAACCATACCCAGTCTTTGATTTGCTGATTTTTTGTATTGTTCTCTTAGTCTCCATTGCATTGATTTCTGCTCTGATCTTTATAATTTTCTCCTTGTATGATCTTGGAAGTTGTTTTCTTTTAGGACTTGAAATACCTCATTCCAGGCTCTCCTTGACCTGAGGGTTTGTGTTGAAAAGTCTGCTGTGATTCTGATGGGCTTTCCTTTGCACGTGATTTGTTGCTTTTCTCTAAATGCTTGCAGTATTTTGTTCTTCTTTTGGGTTTCTGGGGTCTTCACTATTATATGTCTAGGTTTAGATTTTTTTAATCCTCGCAAGTTGACATCCTGTATGCCTCAATTATCTGTAAGCCAAATTCTTTTGCTCTATTTGGGAAGGTTTCCATCATTAATTCTGTAAACAATTTTTTAAATGTCATTTTTACTTTCTCTTGTTACTTCATGGATTCCTACCAGTCTTATATTAGTCTTCTTTGCATCATCTAGGGGTTGTCAGATTGATTTCTCATGATCCATAACTGTTTTTAAGAGACCTCTCTTTTCATGGTCACTGACTGCAATCCTATCTTCTACATCTGAAATTCTATCTTCACACTTGTTCATTCTGCTGCAAGTGCTTTCATAAGAGTTTTTAATCTCTTGGATATGTGTTTGAATTCATACCATGGATTCCATTTCTTTCCTACGTTGGGCATTCATGATTTCCATTTCTTTCCTATGCTTAGCATTCACATCTTCTATCATGGTCCTAAACTCATCTATTTTTTTGTCTGTTTCTGTTCTAGAGTTTCCAATCATATCTTTCATTGTGCTCACTATCTCTGTAGTTATCTGGGTTATTATTTCTGTTTTGAATTTTTCCAGAGCCTGATTGATCTGTTTTGTTACTTCCTGTGCTATCAGTTCAGGGTGTCCTGGTGGTTGATTGTCAGACTTTTCCACCTCATTTCCCCTAGAATTTGCTGTTGGTGAACTGGAAGTCTGTCTTTGTGATTTGCTTAAACATTTTCTCATTTTTATTTTTGTTGTTGGTGTTATCCTTGGTTTAATTCCTGGGTTAGTACTTCAATCTTCCTGATATAGCTGCTCTTTATGTTTTCAGTCTCTAATGACTCAGAGTCTCTAATGATAATATGATAATATCAGGAAGGACAACTGATTAAATCAGTCACAACCCTTTAGCTCAACTGATACAATCAGCAACACAATAGAAGCAAGCACAGTTTAGAAATTGACAGTTTGTGCTAATTATTAATCTATCACCTTTAACTATGTGCATTAAATCAAAATCAAGGACTAGCCCAAAATATGTTTATAAATACATGAATAAACTCTTTAGCATAGCAACTTTACCATTCAGGTTGGAGACTAAGAAGTAGTTAGGAGGAGAGGAATAGATAGGTAGAAGGATAGGAGAAGTTCTCAAGTGAAGCCAAAGGACACAGAATGATCACACAAACTCTAGGAAACTGTTGATGACAAGAGGGAAATACAGAGTGCAAGAACAAAGACAAGAATAGAACATCAGTGATAGAGAAGCTATAAATTGTACTCACTTTCCTTTGAAACTAATGACAATTGAGAGAAGGAAAAAGGGAGAAGAAAAAGTATAAATCCAAAATAGGGTAGGAACAGGAACAAAAAGGGAGATGAAGAACAATATGGTGAACAAGAGATTGAGCGAGAAAAATAATAAAGAAAAAAGGAAAAATTTGAAGAGTGGGGGGAAACAAAATTTTAAAAAATAAAAATTAAAAATAATAGGAAAAGGAAGAAAAAAATTGAAGGGCCACTTTCAGGGTATATCTATGCTGTCACAATAGACAATGCAGGCAGCAATGTGCAGAACTAAGTAAATTAGTCTCAGCTAGCCAACAGCAGACCCCTGAGATTCAGGCTGAATTTTGGCTGCAAGGCCCAAGTTGAGCTCCCTGACCTCCTCAAGGGTTAAACTCTGCAAGGTTTTACAGCAGGTTCCAGCTGACCTTCCCCTGAAGATTGTCTGAAGGAAGGTGATATCACTTCAAGTTATTAACCACAGAGGTCTGATGTGCCTTTATTGCAGTTGTTCACTTCTGTTCTATCTTTGAAGCTCAGTACAATGGCCTTTATAACCACCTGTGCCTCTGCAGTGTGGATCCAGGTACTGGCACAACCAGGAGGCCCAAGAGCATGGGGGGAGGAGGAATGCTGCAGGGGCACCATTGCAGCTGGGCAGTCCTCAATGGTCTGCTCTGATGAAGGCCTGTGGTGCTGGAGGGTGGGGAAACTGCTTAATTTCCCACATTGGCTCTTGGATGTATTATTTTAATATGTGCTCCATATGATTCTAATGTAGGTAATGAGCAAGTTGTACATGGAGAATCACTGCCTTATTTATTCTTCATGAAAATGTCTGTCAGCAATCTTTCTTTGTTATAGACATTGATCAGAGGATGTAGGTTCCTCCACTCTTTGTCTTTCATAGTGGTTCCCTTTGCAAATTCTAGTTACATTATTTATTTTTGTCTTTTCCCCAGTGAGACTGTGAACTCCCTGTGGATCAGAATTTATCTGTGTTCAGCACCAGGGTTATGGCCTGGAACATAGAAAATACTCAATTGGTAAACAAATAAATTATACATATTATAGCAAAAAGAAAAAAGAAAAATGCTTATAGCAATTTAATAGGAAGTTTGTGTAAATTGAACTCAAAGGTTTTGACACTGGAATTTTATATAAGCATACTTTAAGAATTTTTTTGGTACATGTTAGCAGTACAAAATAATTACATTCATTAGTGAGTCGGTACATATATATAACAATCTAATACTTCTTTTCCGTCCCCTTTCTCCCTCAATCCTTCATCTCCCACCCTCCTTTACCTTCCCCCATCTCTTTATGCTATCAATACACTTATGATGGATTGACAATGGTAGATTCTAGAATGAGTGTCCTAGAATAAGGGTACCACTTATTTGCCTTGAACACTTAGACTTACCCAGAAAGATAAATGAACTTGGGCAAGCACCTTTTCCTGTAGAAGGCATCTGTGGTTATTTTTGTACCTGCCTTCCCCTTTCTACTTCTAACTCTTCCATTATTTTCTTATTCCTTCTCTTCCTTATGCTTCCCTCCCCTTCTCTACTTTCCTACCTTTCTCCTAGCATTTCCCAACTACTTCTCCATCCTAATCCTACCAGTGATAGCGATATATTTATTATTACATTATTTATTATATTTATTATTTATTATATGTAATGTTTGTCACATTTAGTATTAAATATTTATTTTGTTAGAGTAGCTTTAGATATTTATCTTTATTCTCTTAAAACATCCAAAGAAGACTACCAACTAGACATCAAAGATAATGAACAGGAAACTGACAAATATGTTCCACGGCTCATGTAGAAACAGGCTACTGGAGGATACCTCTAAGACAGGGTACTCTGGAGCATTTAGAAAATCTATGGTTTCCTGTGTGGAAGAACTTTGAATAAGGAAATACAGGGTGCTGAGAACAAACACTCCACAAGGGGAACTATGCAAAAGACAAATTAGACATATCATCACAGGCACTGAGGTTGCCATAAGAATAATTGACAAAAAGTAAGTTAAGACTCCAGAAGTTGCACAGAGAAGTAAAAATAATGAAGATGTTAAATCATCCCAATACAGCACAGTTGTTTGAAGTCCTGGAAACTGAGAAAACATTCTATTTAGCAATGGAATATGCAAAAGGTGGTAAAATGTACAACTACCTCATAACTCATGGAAAAATGGATCATAAACAAGAGGGAAATTTCTACAGATCCTATCTGCAATAAAATACTGTCACAATAAGGGGATAGTGTGCAGAGACTAAACACCAAGAAAATACTGTCACATGAGGACAACAACATCAAAATAGCCAATTTTGGATTCAACACCGAATCTACTGTGGGAAACAAACTAGACACACACTGTGGCAGTCGTGCATATGCAGCCCCAGAGATCCACTTGGGCAAGGAATACCAAGGGCTCTAAATTGATCTCGATGTGGTTTTATGTAATCTAGTCAGTGGGTCGCTCCCTTATGATGGAAGAGGTCTGAAGGAAGTGAGAGAAAGAGCACACACAGGGAGATATAAAAATCCCTTTTTACTTGTCAACAGACTACGAATGGTTTCTGAAGCAATTCCTTGTCATAAACCCAAAGAAGCATTGCACTCTAGATGAGATCATGAAGGAGAAGTGGATAAATGAAGCCAATGAGAGAGATGAACAACAAGAGCTAGAGGAGAAAGGAATAAATATTACTGTGGGATACTCAGAAAAAGAAATTAATGGACCTCTTTTAGAAAAAAAAAAAGGTGGCAAAAACTCAGCTACCTATATTTTCTGGGGAGAAAATATTCTGAGCTGGACTCTCTTCACTCCAGTGTTAGCAGGTTCCTTTCACTTGCTAAGGTGCAGCCAAGGAGTGACCTCAGCAAAAGCACTGGCTGGTCTGCTGGCCATAAAGTGCAGATAAACTTGTGGCAAGATATAAAGAGTGCACACTGACCATGCAGGACCAGCTATTCCATCAGCTGTTTTCAATGCAAAGAAGAGTCAGAGGAGCATCTCACATAGTAACCTCAATGAAGATAAAATTCCTCCTCAGAAATCTGCACGAAAAACTATCAAGACCAAGAAAATTGTTGCAACTACTTCCATACTTGGGACTCCAGCTAATCCTTGCAAAGCAAATATTCTTGAATGCAAGAAAAGCCCTACCATGCCCAGTAGTGGAAGAATTGTTTGGAATGATGGTACAAAATCTTTACTTTTGCAGTGGGAGACTGCTTATAGATAGCTGCTTGGTGATGCATAATGTGCAAGACAGCAGCACCACTTGTGATCAGAGGATGCCACTTGCTTCAGCACCCATTAAGGGTCTCACTATGCTATGAGATGTTTTCTTCATGTACTCTGCCATGTCAGGCTGCCTTGCAGCCAGCCGAATATGGATTGAAACCTCTATAAACTGCTGGCCAAAATAAACCTTTTCTCCTTTAACTTGTGAGTGTCAGGTATTTTGTCTTAGCAACAAGAAATTAATACATAAAGGAAATGTTACAATTTTTTGTTTGAAATTCAACTGAGTCAGCTTCAAAGAATGATCAGTTCTCATTTTTTCATTGCTGGGACAAAATACTCAACAACCATAATTAAGGGAGGGGGGGTTTTATTTTATCTGTTTATAGATATTTCAGTTCATAGTTGGCCTGCTCCAAGGCAGGGAGGCTTGGCAGTGGGGTATGGCAGAGGAGAAAACAGTCCATATTGTGACAGATAGGAATCAGCAAGCAGTGAGCCTTTTTTTCTTTTATATTCCATCCAAGCCACAAGCCTATTGGTTGGTGCCACCTACACCCACAGTGAGCCTTCCTATTATCCATGCTCAGAACTATGCTAAACGTTTCAGTAGTTAGTTATCACACACCTATAATCCAGTATCACACACCCATGATCCAGGCACCACCCAAAAGCTCCACCTACAAGTGCATGAAACTTTGGGGTCATCTAGATATAAACTTTCAGGAGAACATCTAGATAGAAGCCAAAACACTATTTAAAAGAGAGACAGAATTCTTGAGTACATAAAAGCATTCAGACAGCTTGTCAAAAGTGAACTGTATCATTGTAGTGACTGCTATTATAGGCTTTTGTGTCTTCTGATGGATTTCTTTCTTCCTGACAGAGCAGGATATTTTAGACTCACACTCCCCTACATGTTAAATCAGCCGCTTCTCTCAGCAAATTTTTGTTTAGTTGGAAATGATATTTAGAGACCACAGTGAGTACCACTGATGCTCATTCTAATGGGTTGTCATTCTTTTCTAGGATTTTATTTCCTTTAATAAAAACTGCCTGTTGTTCATTTTCTTTATGATTGGGTGATATTTCCTCTCTGTTGATCAGAGACAGTTTGGGTGTATGTGACACATGTGAATGGTACCCATAAAATATATAAGTTTGGTGATACATTACACATCCATTTTATTCATGAAATGACTTAATCTGTTTTTATTGCTGCCAAAGGATGTCTCTGATATCTCCTTCATCTTTAAAATCTTACAGTTTCAGTACCATATGTCTTGGTGTTGACTGTCCAGGCCAAGACATCACATGTTCTTTCAATATGTAGGCTTCAGTCATCTTTCATTGCAGGAAACCTGTCTGATTTTGTAGAAACTATTCTACACTATTTCTTTGGGGATGCTACTAACACAAATGTGGAATTTTCTTTGCGCACATTCTAAATCTGTTTTATATAGACTTTAATTTCTTTATTTTTCTCTTTCTTGTCTCTAGCTTTATTATCTACTCTCTCTCTCTCTCTGTTGGCTAATCTCTCATTTCTTCAGTATTCTGAAGTGCTTTATTTTCTCAATTTTTTCCCCTGAACTCTGACAGAAAAATTTCATAACCTGCTGGCTTCCAATCATGTCATTTCTGAGATTTTCTATCTTTAAATTGTGCTAAATTTTGATAATTTCCATACTGTTCTTAATTTATTTTAGTTCCTTTTGTAAGAGTAAGCTAGAGTTTTCTCAGCTTCATGTCTTACTTTTCTGATATGCCTTTATTTGTGATTAATTTTCCTCTTTTTGAAAAAATAATGTATTTATGGAGTTTGATAACAATTTTTTTCTCTTGTTTCCTTAAAATGACATTTTTCCTTATTCTGTTAGAAGGAGATTTCTGTGGAGTAAGGCCAGGTTACTTTTCCTATGGAAATGGCCCAGTATCTCCCTCCTCTATTATTACTGTGAAGTATTAAAGCAAAGCAAAACAAATAAACACAGACTTTCAGTAGTCCTACTTCCTATGGACTCCTCTCCTCCTAGCATTAGAAACTTCTATTTTCCACCATTATTTCAACAATGCTCAATTTCTGCTATACATCAACTTGTTTTGCATCCATCTGTCTGAAGAAGGAAATCTGGCTGGGCCAGGGATTTAGCTCAGTGATTCTGCCACCTGCCTCACAAGCACAAGGTCCCGAGTTCCATCCCCAGTACAAAAAAAGAAAAAAAAAATCTGGTTGGATATTTCTGAGACCCCTGAAGACATAGGCTGCCTAAAGGCTGTAATTTTCTCATAGTCACCCACTCTGTCTCATTTGCACTCATTTATCTATTCAGCAGTCTGTGGCACTTTTCAAAGTCTTGCCAACTGGTCAATGACATTTGCTTTCTGAGAGAGTTCTACTCAGAGTATGGTCATCTCGTTTGGGGAATAAGAATTTGGTGGTAATTTCTGAGTTCAAAGCTATTAGAACCATGAGAAGTTTCATTTCTTTCCCTTTCACTGTCTCTACAATGGATAATCCTTACACATGTTCTCAGCACATTCTGCGGCTCCTGGTTTGGCTTTAACCATTTGTTCTTTGGGGTCTTCAGGACTTCAGAGGAAATCCTTGTTGTATCACTTTGTTAAAGGAGATGTCCCTCTCTTTTGTTTTATCTTGCTATTCTTGCTTATCTATTTTCATGTGGTTTTTTCCGTAACAATATTTCGTAGTATTTGTATAGTAGGTTGCCATAAAGAATGTGTTCTGGCTGAAGTTTGAGGTTACTTTTTAAAAACTGATGTGATATAGTTAAGTTTAGAAGCATGAAAAATAATAGAGGACCTCCCAGAATTTGACTCAGAATTCAACACAGGAAAATATTCGAGCTGAATGGAAAATTAGCTTCCTGTACCAGGCATGCCTATCTTTAGCTGTCATCAATACTTCAGGCAAAATAGCAAAGAGGGCACAATTTTTCTCTGGCTATGTTCCTACTACTTCATTTCCTTTGCACCTGTGCCACTGGCAGAGGCTGGATCTTATGAGTCGTGCTGCTATGGGTCATTATTAGGCAAACTTTATGGGGCATAGATCATGCATTCTAAGTCAGACAGGGATAAGAAAAGCTAGAATCAGGCAGGGAAAAAGGGGTAACATCTGTGAGCCAAACTGCAGATCAAGAATTCCACAGGTAGGACCATGAATGTCAATTACCAGAATCAGACAGGCAGCTATCCAGGTGAGGCCACTTGGGCTCCATTTGCTGCTGTCCTTGCTGCCCAGTTCTGCTGCACTTAAAAGGGATGCAGGGTCTGTTGCTCAGAATCATGAGGGAACATCTTCTCTACCTGAGCCTTAAAAGCTGGCCTTAAATTTTGTCCTTGTCAAAGCTGCCTTTCTCATTGCAATAATTATCTCACAGGCAGCACTTCCATGATTGGGAAATACTTGTGCTCAGTATCTGAGAGTCAGATTAAAATAATTCAAAACAATTTTGCAGAACCATCATTTTTACTCAAAGGGATCCAACCCTGCATAATCCTTTTTCTTCCTGATGAGTTGGAGAAAAGGACAAATCTCCAATTCATCAAAGCTAAAATCTGAAATGTTCCATAAAAATATATCCTGGAGCTGCTCAATGGAAAATGAAACCCCCTCAAAAAATCCCATTTACTAAGTGCTTATGATGTGCCACTTCACATGAGATAAGCTTTATTCATATTATCCAATTTCATTTTTCATAGCAAATTGTGTACTGGGTGTGTCAGGTAAGGTTTAGTTGCAGGTAACATAAACCATTCTGTTTTAAGTAAGAAGAAGTTTAACATAGGAAATAAGGTGCTTACAAAATCATGGAGAGTGTTAAAGAAACAGGCTCTAGACTAGCCTCCCAGGAAAATACCACAGTACGCACCATCTGGCCAAGAACTTTTAATTTAACCAAAATCAAGAAGTTGATCTGAGAACTATGGGATTCTAAATCCTTCTCTTAGATGTCATGAGAAATTAATTACTTCCATTAGTAAAAATTAAATTTGACTTAAGACGGAATGAAATGGAAGTACTGGTTTCTTCTATAATGACCTTCACTAAATTTTAATGGCTGGAGAATGTTCATTTGCTTTTTCACTTGTATCTGCATTGAGCTTATTTAATGGATGCTTACTACGTGTGAGAAATGCATTAGCATAGCAATATGAAGTCTCTATCATCACGGTGCTGACAGGCTAGAGGTGGAGAACAACATCAGGTCATTTTGGGATGTGACTAAAAACAGGAGGAAGATAAATGCTATGGAGTCATAGCAGAGGAGTGAGCATATTTTCCCCTGAAGAAGTTTTGTCTAAGCTAAAGGATGTGTTAGGCAACGACAGAAGAAACTAGTGCTTAGTCTGTCAGACTATGTCTGCTATACTGGGATTCTGGGAGGGAGAGGGAGCAGGGTACATTTGAGATGGTGAATGAAGAGCTATGAGCTTGGGCCACAGAGGCAGGGAGGAGAATGGACCATGTGATCTGTAAGGACACGCACAGGAGAGGTCATGAGAGGCCTCGGAGGTTGGTTCAACAGTGAGAGCTCTCCATTCTGTTCAATGTGATCATTTGATATTGCTGTTGACTAAGCCAGATGGAAGCACATGTTGAAATAGTGAGCAGTTGTTAGCAGACTAACAGATTTATCTTAATAAAAAGAAGCAGATGATATTGAAATTTATATTCAATTTAAATATATTTTCCTTTTGAGTATGTCTGCTGTACTTCTGCAACATAAACACAAGCTTTTCTAAAGATGCACTCTTTGCTCAGGTGGATTTCTAATGTTAAATGAATATTCAAAGAAACAACATAGAAGATTACTATCTTATGAAATGAGCTTATACTTATACTCAGTATTCTAAAAATCAGGCTTCTACTGTTCAGTAGTAAAGGATAGAGATTTCTATTTTCAAATAATAACATTTTGTGTTCCATGTTTATTCAAAGAATCCTATATTATTTGTGAAAGGTGGGTTATTCCATAGTAGTTACTATTCAAAGATGAAAACTGAAATGGTAACATGTAGTATTACTTTTAATGTGAAAACAAAGCTATGTTCCTCTTTCCCCAAAGTTTTGAGGACTGTCTTCTTAAAGACAATTCAGTGGTGGAGAACATGCTGGTGACTGGAAATACACTGGAAGTTGTTCCCATCATTAAGCATGAAAGTAAGTGGAAGCAAAATATACAGGCAGGTGGCATAAGGCTCAAATGCTTCTTGATTTAACATGGAGTTGAAAATATCCTAAATCAAAGCACAATGGATACATCTAAACATCACAGCTTAGACATACAGTACACAGAGGATCTCAGTTGTTTGCCCTCATGATTGTGGGGCTGGTTGGAATCTTCTCATTGCTGCTGCTTAGCATCTTCAGACAGTAACATATCACACACCACTATCCAGGAAAAGATCAAAGTTCAAAATTAGAAGCTTCATTTCTACTCAATGCCTATAGCTTTTGCACCTTCAAAAGTCAGACTATTCTGAGTAGGGAACCTTTTGAATTTGGAGGTTATTATGGCAGCCCACACCAGTCTCTGGGCAGCCATCAACATGCATAAAATTTGTAGTCTCTGGGCCAGAGGTGGAGCTGAAATATAAAACTGATGAAACCCTGAGATTAAGTCTTAGATTGTCCATCCCTAAACAATGTGGAGATGACACAAGAGCAGGTCATGAGACTTGATAAGAAACTCACTTCCACATATGTAAGATAAAATGAATAGCAATTGAGTGGCAGGCAGGGCCCACACACCACAAAGCCATGGTTGTGGAAAGTGTGATTTTGCTGTTCCTTTCTTCTTTCTACAAATTATGTGACTATTAATTGTTCTTTCTTCAGTCCCAGTTTGCTTCTTCCTTCAACAAATATCTAGGTGTCAGGTACCATGTGGTAGGTACTGGGTCATTAGCTCTTAAGTCATTTGACAAGTATTTATTTAATATCTATTATGTGTGGGTCAGTGTTCTAACCACTGGTAAATAAGACAGAAGAGAATTATTCTAAGTTTGTAGAGTTTACATTCTAATGGGAATGAAGAAAACAAATACAATGGATATTGGAGGGTAATGTATAAAATTGTAAACAAAATTCAAAATCAGGCAATATAGGAGTCACCTGACAGGTACTTTAGTTACGGTGGCAGGGATGGGTTCCTGGAAGAGGTATGTCTGTGCTGAGAGCTGAATGTCAAAATACGGAAGTGCAGTGAAGGTCAGTGACAGGGGTATTCCCTACAGAGGAATAACTTGAATCAATTCTCTAGGATAGGAAGGCTTTTGTTATGTTGGGGGACAGTGGAGAGTCCTTGTGGCTGGCACATAATGAGGGAGAGAATAAAAAAGCCTAGAGTGGTATAAGGGCATTTGGAGTCTCACAGGCAAGAATAACATGCTTAATTTCATTCTAACTTCATTGCAGAGAAATTGAGGTTTTAAAAAATGTATCTATTTTATATTAATTTCTCTTTTTCTCTCCTTTTCTATTCTTCACATATCTGTCTGCTATACGATCTACTAAAATGTATCATTTGCTATTACACAGATGATATGCTATTCCCAATGCCATTCTGCACCTTACTGTTTTCACTTTAATAATATGCCTTGGAAACCTAAGTCACTGGGGATTCTTCTTAGGGGAATGACATGACCTGGTTTGCACTTTAAAAAAATGTGACTCTGGCTGCTATGGGAGAAATGCCTGACTCTATAGATCATGGAGCATAGAGAATGAGTGAAGAGGAACCATAGTTCCCTTCTCTTTTCCCCACTCAGCACATTCATTCTTGGTGTCAGTAAAAGTGCTGGTGTATCTGTCATATAAACAGGGACGTCCCTGGGGTTCAAACCAGTATCTGTGTCTCAAACATGTAGAAAGGTACCTGATACTATAAGGTGCCCAATAAACATGTGTTGGAAAGTTTAGGTATGTGTTTGTATTAATAAATAATTTTACACCGAGCGTATTTTTCTTCCCATGATTAGTTAGTATTTGTGATGAAATATTCAGTGTGAGATATCTCAGAGATATCTTTATGTGACAATACAATGACAGCCAATTTATTTTTGCATTATCTCTTTGGGATGATAGATAGCAATCTGAGTGGTGAAAGGCCCAGAATTTACCTCTGATATAATAGTCATGAATTCTAGAGATCTTGATGCTGGCAAAGATTTGAGAGAACATGACAGCTATCTTCACATATACAAGGCACCATCATATAGAAGACACATGCGGATTTTTTGTCTTTCTCCAGGGGAAGAGGCAGGAATGAGAGATCCATTTCAAATAAAGAAAACTAATTTCCTATAGCCATCCAGTAATAGAATTTGTGAAATAATGAATACATTGTCCATTAGGTACTCAAACAGAAATTAGATAATGATTTGTCAGGGATGCACAGAAGTGACTCCTGAATTTTATGTAATGATAGTAATGGCTACCATGATTTAATACGTACAGAGTCACTCTGTTTCTTCTCTGATGCTGAACGGAAAGAATGTTGGAGGTTTTCGTGAGAGAAGCTCCAGTTATTTCTTTATCTCTGGCTTCATTGGCTTTGCCCAGTACTTTCTCATTCTTGCTTCCACAAGGCAGATTTGCAAGTTGGTGTACTGGTCCTGCCTGAGAGTGCCAAGGCTAGATGTATGTCCCTCAGGAATCTTACTGGAAGATGGCTGTTTTAACAACGGGAAGACTTGGATACTATGAAAGC
Organism: Fukomys damarensis; assembly: GCF_012274545.1. NCBI lineage: Eukaryota > Metazoa > Chordata > Mammalia > Rodentia > Bathyergidae > Fukomys > Fukomys damarensis. The sequence goes on from NW_022900928.1 coordinate 58,996,998, forward strand.
CCCAGCCCAAAGTCATACTGACCTTAATTCAACACTCTGAACATACTCTGACCCCTCTAGGAGTTAAAGTTCTCTTAACCCTAAGAGTTTGCTATTCTAACACTCCTTTAATGTAAGACAATTTCTTTCTTTTCTTTTCTTTTTATACTAGAGATCAAAATCTGGACCTTGAACTTGTGAGGCAGCGGCACCACTGAGCTAAATCCCCAGCCAATGTAAGATAATTGCTGAGAAGAATTCAGAAAAGAAGAGTGACAGGAAGGATTATTATTGATTTTGTTTTGTTTCATTTTATTGTGTTTGCCTTTGTGGAATCATTGAATGGGAAAACATTTTGCTTCTGTTTGCTTGGGGGTGTAGTGCTCATTGACTCCCATGGAGAAAATGCAATGCTTATAATCTCCACAAAACCAGGGAGATATTGTATTTCTTAAGTTCAAATTTGTGGTTCTGAAAAGCCTTCCTACTATTCATGCATAAATAATAACTTGGTGACACATAAGCACCATACCTGTTCTATTTCCTATGCTGTCTGGAGCCCCACCTGGGCAGTGCTATTCTGCAGGCCATAGTGGTAAAAATCTCAGTAGAAAAATGCTTTATTCATGGGTGCTAGAAAGACTGATACCTCTAGGCTGTGAAAACCAAAATCAATTTTCCTCTGTCTAGAGAGATAGGCCAGAGAATAACAGTGAAAATGCCATTTGGTTAGGTATCAGATTTTCAGATTTCCTAAGGTCAAAGCCTTTTCACAAAGAAAAAAAAGTAGCATTTGAAAAGCAAGAAACACAGGGACTGTTCTGTGGAAGAGATAAGAGAAGCAAGAATGCAAAAGACATATGTGGAGTGGCTGCTCTATATCAGGCATTTTCCATGTTCATACAATGTAATTTCTCTACAACAGCCTGCGAAGATGTATTCTTACTTTATTCAAGTGGTTACCATGTACAAACTTTATATTAGGCTTCCACTGAGGATATAATTGTAAACAAAGTCTCTGCTCTTCAAAATCTTACCTTCTTGAAAAATTTACAATAATGTTAATGTTTGTTGAATAACCATGTTCCAAGTTCTATACTATGTACTTTATGGGTGTTCCAAAATCTCATGAGAGACTATTACCAATCTCTAGTTTACATCTGAGGAGATTAAGGCACAGATATGAGAATGTACTTGCCCCTGACACACAGCTACTAAAGTAGCAGAACAAATTATCTAGCTCAACTGGAGGATTTGGATTTAGAGCTCATGCTTATTATTTTGTACTTTATTGTCCCTTCAACATGAAATATGATCTGGATGGAAAGGATGGGATCACATGGTCAGTGACTGGCCAAAGTGCGACTTGAGCCTAGGTCTATTTTAAAGACATGTTTTCTCTCATCAGGCTACTAATAGCAGTAGAAATACTGAATTACTGGAGCTAGATCAGGCTGGGTTGGAATTAGTTTCTACTATCATTTGAGCTATTTTTAAAAGTTGACAAAGAGAAATACATAATTTAAGAAAGACCTGATGTGTAGTAAAATACTTTGAACCTGCTTATCATAATAATAGGTCCTTACTCTGCCTTTCCTTCCTCCTCCTTCCCTTGTTTTATTTCTCCTTCCATCCTACAAATACAGATTGACTGCTTTCCAACTGTTTCAGACAGTGCTGGGTGCTATATTCCCAAAGCAGATTAAAGTTGCCTTAGATCCTTTGTTTTTGGTTATTTAAGCAGAAGACAAAATGTTTTCTACTATTCAGTGATTTGTTCAATATATATTAAATTGGTAACATTTTCTAGGACATTCAGTATAGTTGATTCTGTTTCCACCAATGGAAGTTATCTTTAAATTGGCAAATATGATTTCCTCTTTCCTTTTTCTATTTAAATGTTTTAGAAGGTTCAAAAGTCAGTAAAACTAAGGTTGCTTTCCCTTTTATTTTCAGAGGTCTTATCCTAAGGGCAGGGCAGGCCTTACATCTGGGGCTGGAATTTCTGAGTTAGTGTATTTTTTTTTTCATTTTCTGAGTGCTTTATTGACCCTTGTATATAGATTACAAGTGCTCCAGAGCCAGCCCTTCATTGTTTTCATCACCCATATCTAATAGCAGAAATACAAAAGCCATTTTTTGAGGAAGGAAATATAAAAATGCTTATCAACCAATCACATGTTTTTCCAAAGGAAAGGTACCAAACACTTCACAGAGAATCAAACAACACACCTCACATGAGCATCTAGAAAACAAGACTAATGGTTTTGGAAGACAGGTGACACTTGGTTCCATAGAGACTAAGCCTGGCCACTAGGTGGCCAAGACATCCATCCTAAGCCACCCCACTGATCCACCACACTGGGTCAAGCCAGCTGGGACACAGGAAGGCAATTTCAAAGACATAACCCACAGCCACAATACATGGTCACCACAGGGGTCACACTGCACTTGCTGCAGTCTGTGACCACCTTCCCACCTAGCTGCATAAGCGTGGGTCGGCCATTTCAGCTCAGGGTTGGCACTGAGTAGATTCTGAGTGACAGCAAATCCTCCTCAGATTCAGGGCCCACAGGTCACCCTGAAGACCCATGGCAGTTTGCATTGTCCAGGCAGGTTCAGCTGTCGATCCGGTACCCACCTCAACCCAGACACCAACTTGCTTGGCTAAACAAGATGCCCTTAGCAACACTTGTGTATCTATAGGAAGTAACAGCTTAGAAGATACTGGATAGTGAGGCTATCCATTCAGATTCCAGGGTAATGATTCCCCCCACCGGAAACTAATAAAAAATCATTTTTTTTGCTTTTATTGGGGATGGAGCTATGCATTACCATGGCCTAGGGATTGCAGAGAAGCCACTGACCATTCACACCATGAGCTCAGTTAGTATCTAGTCTACCTAGCCACTGTTACTAGTATTTAAAGTTTGCTTCACAGGCTAGGGAGAGAGCTTAGTGCTTGCCTTAATTGCGTTAGTGCATCCCTAGTACTAAAAAGAAATAGAAAACTGGTCTAAATATCAAAAGTCACATCACTGTCCACTTATAAATGTGAAAAGCTCTGTCAGTTGGAAAACCTGCTGCCCTCACTGCTGCTCCTAAATCCAAGAGCAGCACACTGCAGAGAATACGGTGGCCAAGTGAGTCTGTACTGCAACAGACCAAATGGCCTTTGGCTTATGCCTCGTTCAGGAAAATGCATACAGAATATTCTAGAAACATGAAATGAAATATTCTCAAATAGTATCGTTTGAGGTATATTCTTGCTGTAGAAAAGTGAAGACAAGAATTATTCAGTTCTCGTTCTGTTAACTAAGAGGTATCTCTTATAGAAATTGAATATCCAACCCAAATCTACTTCTGATAAAAGACCACCATTCAATAGTCTAAAAACCATAGACTTTGTTAACCAATCAAAACAGCCAGTCTTCTCCCTACCAGTGCCTCTGGCTGCCCTCTGTCCCTGTCCCCTAAAGGCCCAGAGCACCAGCAGATGGCCAAGCTGACTTCCCAAAGCTCAGTAACTTCTTGTTCCCAAAATTTTTGTCTTTCTCCTTAAGAACAAGTACTTCAATAAGAGCTGACAATAATGAACATAAAAAAATATAACACTTTTAGTTTTTCACAAGATCCAAATGGCATAATTGACAAGGAGAAATAGGGAGAAAAGGGCTAAAGGTGTAGGGGAACTGGGAATGGTAAGGGAAAGGAAATAAGGGAAAAGAAAAAAAACTATGAGAAAATGAAAAAATGGAAATAAAGTTTTTGTAAATGGGGAAGGGAGGAGGAGGTGAAGGGAGGGCAGGGATAAGGGGAAAAAATGAGAACTGAGACCTGTCATGTAAAGGTACAAAATCTCAATGATGAATGTAACTGTACTGCAGATCTAAAAAGTACCAATAAACTCAATGAGAAAAAAAATATATAATGCTACAAATACCTAAATAAGACAGTCAAGAATTGCTATAAGAATATTTTCCAATCCCAGAAACCCAGAGTTAGTGTATGTTTTTTAGGTGTTCTGAAACTGAAGAGCTTGGAGCAGCAGAGTGCCCAGCCAATCTGAGACCTTAATCTATGTCCCATGCCCAAGTAGACTAATAAATGAAGTTTTTAAATCAGCATGATGGATGAACTGGACTGGGAAAACAAGAACATATGAAGACAGAAAGATTCTTCTACTCTCTGTGAACCGATATTTATTGAGAGCTGAATGCAAGGCACTAGGAGACTTTTGCTCCTAGACAAAGAAATTGCTCTATTGTGGAGTCAACACTCCCATAAAGGAGACAAGCCATGCACAAAAACCGGCATGAGAGAACACTAGGAGGCCTTAGTGAGCATACCCTCCCTAGAACATCTATATATCAGGCACAATAATAAAAATCAGACACATGTTAGGACTGAAAAAATTGAGTTTCATTTTATAACCATAAGTACTTTCCTTGGCTCTGAGTCCTCAGGTATACTTAGAGCAAAAAATTTATTTTATGTTGTTTGTATATCTTCAACCCAGTTGAGTGCAATTATCCAGCTTAATTAGGCTACTGTTACCTCTGTCACTGCTTATGTTCCAAAGACCATTTCATCCTTCTCAGTCACTGTTCAGGTCAAAGCTCTCTTTGCCTGAGCTTTCTCTCTCTCCCCTTATTCTGCACTGCACAGAAGCCAATCTATAACTGTTCCCTAGGGCTGGTCTGGATTTAGAGGCTGCTGAATGTGGAACTGACAGGGAGGGATGAGGAGTGGAACTCAGACTTGGATTCCTATGGCTTAGGGAATAGTGTTTCAATACACAAACACAAAATGTAGGCATCATAGACAAATGGAAGAGGAAGAACTGGTTTATCAAACAGAAGCCTACAATATGTTAAGTTCAGGACTTGGTGAAACATGGGCCAGATTTCCAAATATCAGCCCATGTGCAAAATTAAATTACAAAACTCCATGTCTTTGCCTTATGAAGTGCCTTATGGTCAATTGGAACCTATTTGTCCTTGCATAGCTCCCATACCTATAAATGTATGGGGTAGAGACTTATTCAAAGAATGGAGAGTTGTAGTGACTACTTTGCCCCCTGAAACCTCACTGATGCAGTGAGTGATTTCTGGAGCGGCATACAAACTGGGAAAAAAAGTAGGCAAGCAACTTTAGTGAAGAACTCAGCCTATAGAACAGCAACAGAAAAATAATCACCTTGGAATTGGATACAATAAAAAAATTTTAGTTGGGGCTACTGAAGAATTTTCTCCACCCAAGGCAGCTTTGCTTTTACAATGGAAATCAAATGACCCCATTTGGGTTGAAAAATGGTCCCTAACAGAGGAGAGACTAACCATTTTAGAGCAATTTATATTAGAACAATTTGACAAAGGGCATTTAGAACCATCCTTGAGGTCTTGCAACACACCCATCTTTATTATTCCTAAAAGGTCAAGCAAAGGGCCTTTGCTTCAGGACTTATGACAGTTAGGGTATTGCAACCTGGTTTACCAGACCCAGTAGCAATTCCCCAGAAGAGGCCACTTATAGTTATAAATTTAAAAGACTGCTTCCTCAGCATTCCTTTGTGGCTGACTGATTGACCTTGATTTGTCCTTTATTCGATTAAACCTAAAATAGGGATAGCAAATTTTCAACATCAGAATTTTTATAAAATATTACAGGGAGATCCTGATCTTAATTCCCCTAAAAAATTAACTTCAGAGGCACAAAAGGAGTTATGATTAATAGAACAAAGCATACATTAACTATCAGGTTGGGCAAGGGATTTAGCTCAGTGGTTCTGCCACCTGCCTTGCAAGCACAAGGACACAAGTTCGATTCCTGGTACAAAAAAAAAAAAAGTATGGCACACTTTTGTATAAACTCTAACTATCCAGTTCACTTGTTTGTGCTTAACACCCCGCCGCCATTCACTTATAGGTTTAATAGGACAGTGATATGAGAAACAAGTCTTTCCCATGGAATGATTGTTTTTATCCAACCAGTTAGTGAAATCTCTACAATTATATATGGAGCAAATTGCAAAAATAGTTTCATTGGGATGTAATTGTATCCAACAATTATTTGGTGGTGAATCTCATCTTATCATTATCCCAATCGATAAGGCTCAAATGCAGATACTTCTACAAACTGTTTTATATTGGCAAGTAGTCATGTAAATTTCACTGGACAGATAGATAATCATTACCCTACTGATCCTCTGTTTCTGTTTTTTGCACATGAATTTATTCTCCCCAAGGTTACTCAATTTCAACTGTTGCAGGGTCCTCAACCTACTTCACTGATGGCTCCTCCAAGGGTTAAGCAGCAATTTGGAGCTCTTCTTTTAGCTATGTTTGCCTACACCTGGTCTCTCTGCTCAGCAGTCAGAGTTGCTAACCATTTTATTTATGATTGGAAACTTTCTTTCCCAACCTCTTAATATTTTAAGTGGTTCCTCTTATGTAGAAGACTCAAAGACTGGAAGGAGCTATGATGTGCTCTACCTTAGAATCTAAATTATTAAACTTGTTTTTAAGATTACAAAAGGCCACACATCAAAGAACTGCTCCCTTTTGTACTGGAATATACAATCACATACAATCATCCTGGACCAATTTCATATGGCAATGCATAAGCAGATCAGCTTATAGGATTTCCTGCTGATTTTGATGAGGCTGAGGAATCACAGTTATTTCCATCAGAACTCCAAGGCACTATGACATGATTTTCAACTATCTAGAGCTCAGGAATGACAGCTAGTTATAGCCTGTCCTAGTTGCCAGCAGATTCCATGGCCCATTCCCCTACAAGGGAACTAACCCTTGAGGCCTAGCCAATAACATGATTTAGCAGATGGATATGATGCATGTACCCTCTTTGGAAAGTCTCAATTTGTACACGTTTCTATAGATATATTTTCACACAAGATATGTGCTATGTGAGAAATATCAAATTTCCTGAGAAAGGGCACCATATTCAAAAACACTGCTTATCCACCTTTGCTGCAATGGGAGTACCCCAAAATATTAAAACTGACAATGGTCCATCATATGTTAATAAATATATCCAAAAATTCTTTCTTATTTGGTATGTTTAGCATAGTACTGGTATTCCATATAATCCACAAGGACAAGCCATAGCAGAAAGAGCCCATGACACACACTCTCAAACATCAATTGTTAAATAATCAAAAGGGGAAAATCAGTTATCTCCACAAGCCCGTTTAGATCTAGCTGTTTTGTACTTAATTTTTTAAACCCTGCCCCAGGTTTCACACATTGTCTCTTGTTCTGCATTGGCATAGAGATGCCATAGCTAAGACCCAGAAACCATAAGTCCTTTGGAAAGATGTCCGAACAGGTAAACGGAGAGACCCCGCTGCCTTAATAACTTGGGGGACTGATTTTGCTTGCATGCCAATAGATAGCGATGAAACCTTGTGGCTGCACTCCCAGAACGTGCAACATGGGTCAGGCTGGTGGAACTGCCAACATCGCAGAGACCAGAAATAGCACCCCCACTGAGAGCAATGAGCCAGCCATGCCTGAGTGCCTCACCTCACCTGCAACATCTGACAAATTCACTGCAAGGTCCAGGACTGAGATGACGCCTCCAGAGGGAGAACAAAAACAGATTTATGGTTAAAAGGGTGGGGGGCAGTGTGACGGGAGCGATGCGAGGAGGAGGTGCCGCTGCAGTGCAGGCCGGGCTCCTTCGTTCTTCTGACCAAGCCTGGGCCTTGCTGCCAGGAAGCTGCAGCCCTGTGACTTGGCATGGTGTGGGCTCAGATTTTTATACTTTCAGAAAGAAAAAAAATGACGATAAGGGACAAGAAAAAAATATGAGAAAAGGAAAAAATGGAAACAAAGTCTTTGTAAATAGAGGATGGTGGAGGGGGTGAAGGGAGGACAGGGGAATGGGGAAAAACGAGAACCAAGACCTGTCATGTAAAGGTACAAGATCCCAATGATGAATGTAACTGTGCTGTATACTTTAAAAGTACCAATAAACTCAATAAGATTAAAAAAATCGATACCTTGCATCCTGGAAATTCATTTAGAAGTCTGAAATTAGGGACTGTTTTCAAATTTGGACATGGCTAATGGAGGAACCACAAGACCGAATGGGCCAAATACTGGAAATAAAATGTGCCAGTTCAAACTAATACTTCTGGGAGTCTGCTGTTGGCAAATCAAGCCTACTGCTTCATTTTGTGAAAGGCCAATTTTCATGAATTTCAAGAGAGTACCATTGGGGCTGCTTTTCTAACCCTGACTGTGTGTCTTGATGACACAACAGTAAAGTTTGAAATATGGGATACAGCTGGTCAAGAATGATACCATAGCCTAGCCCCAGTGTACCACAGAGGAGCACAAGCAGCCATAGTCGTAAATGGTATAACAAATGAGAAATCTTTTGCAACAGCAAAAAGCGGGGTTAAAAAACTTCAGAAGCAAGCAAGTCCTAACATTGTAATAGCTTTATGGGGAAACAAGGCTGATCTAGCAAATAAAAGAGCTGTCGATTTCCAGGAAGCACAGTCCTATGCAGATGACAATGGTTTATTATTCATGGAAACATCAGTTAAAATATCAATGAAAGTAAATGAAATATTCATGGCAATAGCTAAAAAATTGCCAAAAAGTGAACCACAGAATCCAGGAGCAAATTCTGCTAGAGGAAGAGTAGGAGACCTCACTGAATCCATACAATCAACCAGAAAAAGTCATTTAGTAACTAAATCTCCAGTTTGAACTAGGTGGAATATTCTGCTTCCTAAATGTTAAATAACAGTGGAATTGGAGCATTTAACCAGCCCAGTCTGATTCCCATAAACAAGAGACTTATAATAGAGTCAAGTTTCTAATACAGAATTATTTTAAGTGTTTTGAACTTAATCTTTAATAACATGCATGTGTTCCTCTGACTAATGTTTCAGCAATAGGAAAGAAAAATGAGATCTGTGTGTACTTGTTTCACTGGAAAGTTGGAGGGAATCATTTCCATCATTAGGGATAAAGACAAATGATTATCTAGACCCACAGTTAACCATCCAGTTTCTCCAAACTGGGACAGTAATTGTCTGTGAAAAAATTAGAAATTATTCATTTGAGTTTTCTGAAAAAAATTTTTAGAAAGATATTATAAAGATAGTTATGCTTAGCTACAATATTCAGGTAAACTTTCTTCTGTTATGTAAGGTGCACATTCCACATTTTATTAAGTTAACCACAAGAAAACAGTCCCCCATCTCCAGGAAGAAAAAGAATATTAGTCGCATCTAAGTTATAGCCAGTCCTTTTATTTTTCTAAATGGGATGAAGTTAAATGTTAACTCCATTTTATTTAGGAATATGAAAACTAATAAATGCATTTTAATGAATAACGCTCCCTTCATGTGAGCTCGTCATCAGAAATGAAGCAAACCAGGTCTTTGTTGTTGTTTTTTAAATCACTGCTGGCCATTACATAGGTCTTGTTTGCAGGCAGGGAAGAAGCTTTTGTTCCCTTTGGACAAATACAGTCAGTCCACTAACAATTATGTATGTTCAAACTTGACCGTTTTAAACTTTATCTTCAGCTGTACTGTAAATAGGGTACTGCATTGTAGCTTCCATGTATGTTTATTATTTTTCTATAATATTTAAGAGTACTTGGGCTTGGAATTTAGCTCAGTGGTTCCAGCATCTGCCTTACAAGTGGCAAGGACCAGAGTTCAATCCCCAAGTGCTTAAAAGTATACAAAATGTACAGTTGCTAAATCAGCTGATTCTTTCTCCTACTGTTTGTAAAAAATGGTGCTTCAGTTCCTATATGGCTAGAACCATAATAAGCAATATATCTGTAATTTGTAATATAAATACTACAATGCTAGTAACAATCTTGCAACCTTGTTGTTCAAACTCCACTTTATTTTGATAAGTTCTGTATATTGCACTAATTTTGGGGTATTTTCATTATATGAAATCTACCATGTGTCAAATTTAATCTATTTAAGTATCAAAATCCTAGCCAACCTCTTGTACATTTTACAGTAATCCAGAATTAGCAATGAAAACAGTTCACCAGTGTTTAGTTTTATATTGAGGTGCTCAGGTTGGAATAAAGTGGTGCAAAAAGCAAAAAAAAGGGGGGACTTAAAAATGTTCTTTACAGGTATAAAGTGCTTTTATTCCCTGATTCTAATCACAAGAGATCTCTGTTAACTGACCTACAAAAGATTGATTTTAAACAGTCCTATGTAATTAGAAACCTACCCTAAAAGGGATACTGTAACTTGGTTTGGGGAGACTACTAAATGGGACTCCCCTTGGTGAAAAAAGGAGCAGCTGCTAAGAAAATAATTATTCTGTCTTTATTCACTAATGGTATTCTCAATAATTTTCATAACCTTATGAGAGACATGTCCCAACAAGCATTGCCTCCATATGTTATTATAAATTAATTCATTGATTACATTGGTCATCACTGAAGGGTTAAGCTCTAAATATGTTATATAAAATGTATGCATTGGTTAAGTTCTAAATATGTTATTGTGATATGTTTACATCAGTCATCTTAAAAAGATTAACTTATGTGGGATAAACAAAAAGGTATTATTAGAAAGATTCTTTTGGTACAAAACTACACTGAAGAACAGAAGGTTTTATATAATTGTGATACTTATTACTGCTACTTTTCTGGTATACAAAATGTATTCATGCCCTCTAATTGTACGGTTCTTCCAACACATTATTTATGGTAATAACCTCCTTCTGATTAAGATATTTGCCTTTCTCTTATGTTCCAGCCACTTTTTTTTCATTGAGTTTATTGGTACTTTTTAGGTATACAGTATAGTTACCTTCATCATTGGGATCTTGTACCTTTACATGACAGGTCTTGGTTCTCATTTTCTCCCCATTCTCCTGCCCTCCCTTCACCCCCTCCACCCTTCCCTCTTTACAAAGACTTTGTTTCCCTTTTTTCCCTTTCTCATACTTTTTCTTTTCCCTTTTTTCCTTTCCCCTACCCTTCCCACTTCCCCTTCCAGCCACTTATAGTAACAGGTACACGTGTAGGCTGCTATATTTTCCTTAGGTGGCATCCTGTCCAAAGATAGCTACTTAGGTAAGAGCCTGTTTCGTGTTTTTTTTTTTTTTTTTTTTTTTAAAGGGGGTGGAGGAGAGAGTTTAACTATGGCTATTTTATACTAAGATACATATTTCAGTGTATTAAAAATAATATCATCACAATTGCCATGCTAAAATATTATGTGTAATCCTTGATTTAAAATCTTTTTCTGTTAGCATTCTACAGAGATTCAACCACTAGAACAACCATGATCAACAATAATAACAATTTCCTAATTGTATTTTTGTTCCAAAGTGCTTCATATCCAGGTAAAATTTTAATAGTCAAGTTTACTTCTCCTACTACAATGCTAATGCTATTAATTTTCTCTTCTGGGAGTTCAACAACTAAAGTTTAGAGACCAGAACTGGAAAGGTCACTAGGCAAAGAAGACTGCTAATATTTTGGCCTTGGCCCTCCAAGGTCAACAATAACAAAAAGAACCAGGACACGAGGGAACCTTCTTTACAAGATTCTACATCTTTGATGAGTCACCCAACCTCCTGAGAAGGGAAACTGCTGGACCCTAAAACAGTAAGATTCAACAAAAAGTGTGCCCAAGGAATATCACCTGGAGGAAAAACTCTCCCATGCTTTCTCAGAAAGCAATATGGCCAAGCAAAGCTGTTGCATATCCCGACGGCTGACACTGACAGAGGAGCTCAGAGGCTCTATGCAGAGTTCCAGGATGATGACTGAGGAGTCTTAACTGACCTTCTTAGATAGCTAGAAGTTAATTTTATTTAACATAGGTTTCACCATAACGTGGTCTTAAACACCCAGTAGAAAAGTATAAAGATAAAATTTATGAATTCAACAATAGTTAAGTTTATTAGCTAAAATTTTTAACTATTAAATTTTAAATTTTTTACAGTCAAAATTATGAAAAAAAAACTTAACATAATGTTCTCCATTTAGTGGAGGGTCTACAAGTCAATAAGTTAAATTCACTATTTTAGTCCCTTAAAAAGTTTCTAAATATGCTTCTTTCCCAAACTACCCTTTTTATTTTTAGTTCCTATATCTTAAATATGCATGCTATAATCTCTTTAAATTTTTTTCAGACTTATTTTTGCCTATAGACTGCCAAACTCCAAGTGATGATACAGACAGTATCAACAACAAATGTGCTAGACATTTCTTTATCAATATCCACCAGATATACTTTATAAAGAAGTTTTTTATTGCTAATTTACAACATGGTTTTATTTAAGGCAGTCCCTAGAAGGGGCCACGACTGTGGTCTTCCCTCCATCAACCCCTCTCAGCTTGAAGCAGTCAGATGAAACCTGCACCTCTTCTCTAACCATAGATGGGTACAGACCTTTGACAAAGAACTTATCATAGACAACTAAGCAGTTAATCACACTTCATGTCCTCACAGTACACAGGCACAAGCCATTGTTGGGCATACTCACCTTTCCCTAAAAACATACTACATGAAACAACAAGAATGGGAGATATTTCAGGAGTAATTCTACATAATCTTGGGGGAAAATCATTTCACAATTAAATTATGATCAAGCCTAGTTCGCCTGCCTGTTGGCAACTGTGGCATGTAGAGACATAACTCCATTTTGGCCTCTAGTGACAGCTAAAACCTCAATGGTCAGGTTATTCTGTGAAGCCCCAGGGCAAGATTAATACCAGCTGAAGATATTTGGGGAAGAACAAAATCTTCATCTGCATAGTTCCTCATTGTTCTAGGATTTTTACCAGTTGCTGCCCTCTGAGTCAAATGTTACATTTGTTTCTCCCAGATGTACTGAACTCTCTGTCCTGAGTCATCCGTTACTTTTATTTCTCCTGATGTACTGAAAAAAGGTATAGCTAGCTCCGGGGCTTTTTTCTGTGCCACCCAGAGCAGCATTGATCAGGCCAAAAGCTCAATTTGTTCTCTAAGTCTCATTTTTTTCTATATTTTCTGTCTAATAAATTAATTCACCTTGTGCTGTCGTGGCTCATAGGAGACTAGGACTTACTGCATAGGTCCTAGACAGGTCCCCTTTCCCTGTTCCCTACATTTGAGGTTTAGACAAAAGTCAGTAATATGAACTTGGGGTCTCACCTCAGAGAGGTGATAGTAGGTGCTGCTATAGTCGGGCATCTTTTGAGTGGAGATTACTGAGAGAAAAGGAGAGAATCAAATAAAGCCTGGGAGTAGCTCTTCCGTGGAGTGGCACTGAAGAAAGGGGAGGGGAGAATTTTAGGATATCAGAAGTAAATATTGTACTGTGAATTAAAAAGTATTAAAAAGGTACTACAATATGTTATGGTTTATTTTTTATTTTATTTTATTTTTTTGTTTTTTTTTGAGAAAGGATCTCACTATGTAGTTGAGACTGACCTGGAATTCACTTATGTAGCCCAAGCTGGTTTCAAACTCACAGCGATCCTCCTGCCTCAGCCTCCCGAATGCTGGGATTACAGGCATGCGCCACCATGCCCGGCTGTTACGGTTTATATTTCTATGTCCTCCCTGCAAGAACCTCATGAACTCATGGGCAGGGCTTTTGGAAGATGATTGGATTACGGAGATTTATAGCTGTCTTGCTGTTAGGAGGTGCGGTCTGGTCAGAAGAGATGGCTCACTGGGGATGAACCCTACAAGGGCTTATATCCCTTCCCTGCTCCTCCCTTGATCTCTCTGCTTCTTGTGCACCATTCCATGAGCAACTCACCTTGCCTTGACCCTGTACCATTGCCATCCTGCCTTGGAGTTAGCCAACAGTCCACTGAAACCTCTACAAACTAAGCCAAAATAAACTTCTTCTTTAAATTTCCAATATCAGGTATTGTACTTCAGTAACAAGAAAGTGGCTAAGACAAATGCAAGAACGACAACAGAAGAGGGGGCCTGAAACTGCACTCTGACGTTAGATGTCTCAAGTTTACCCTTTATAAGTCAAAAGTGAACCTGAGGTAATCACACAGGAGGGAAAATTTACTGACACAAACTCGCAGAATTGTCAGAAGGGCTTGGTCTGATGGTCTATGTGCCGGGACATATTCATGAAGGATATTTTACTTAGAAGAATTCATGGACAGGACAGGGAAGGTGGCCACACAGAAAGATTACCCCAATGTTTATACACAGATCCCAAGGTAGTTTTATAGAGTAGTGGGAAAGTATAAAATCATCTTGTAATACTACAGAATGACTGCAATGGGAGTGTTCTTAGAAGGCCTAGTTGGGAGAAATACAGATACTTATTTCCTAAAGAAAGCTACATAGTCTCTCCCCACAGGAAGATACCAGGACAAATAGGCCAGTGTGTTCCAGTTCTGTTGATTTCTGCTCTTTCAGTTTGTTGAAAATCAAGGCATGAAAATCTTATATCTCATCAGGTAGAAAAGTAAGTTGAAACTACTGTTATTTTCAGCTTAACTTGTACCCCAAAGAGCATGCATTGGCCAAGAAACCTCCCTTGAACAATCACCATTTTTCCTGTCTCAATCCAGGCAGAAAAATTTGGAGTTTGGACTATGACCTTTAAAAGTGTTTTCTATTTACTTTCTTTAATATATTTGCTCTTTTGATGACACAATACATAATTCTTCTGGTTTAATACACTCTTATAGTGAATTGCTTCCTTTTATTAATAATATGTGTGCCACAATGAAAAACATTTCAGTGTCCAGGTTATTTCATTTCCTCTCCTTCTTCCTTAAAAATATCTTTACTGAACTATAATTTGCATACCATAAAATTCACTCAGGGTAGCACTCAGTGGCTTCTGGCATAGTCACACAGTTGTTCAACAATGACCACAATCTAAGTTTAGAACACTTTCAACCCTTGTTCATAAATGGACTCAAACAGCTTACTCAGGGGTCTGTACATGCTGGAAAGATAAAGATTCCCTTCTTTCAACTGTTTTTTTCCATTACTAGAATGTGTTGTCCATTCAGAAGCATAGCTAGCACTTAGAATAGCACTAGTTTGCTTAGGATGAATAAAAGCTTTTGTAAATGCATACAGTCCTTTGCATGTATTCACCCAACACTATTTCTCAGTATTCTCCCAGGTTGGTAGAAATTACATGACTTTTGCAGTTGCCTAAAAAAAATGAAATCTTGTTACTAAATTACTTTTCTTCATTCTTCAGTAAAAGCACATATTTCTCATTTTGTGGATTAATATTTCTTGAACCTAATACGTATCAGACTGAGGGCTCAGAGATGAATAAGATGGACAGAGTTCAATTGTTGGGGCATTTATAGTTTAGTCTGGGAGCAGACAAGCAGGAAACCATGATTGAACAATATAATTTCAGATAGAGATAAGCACTATGAAGAAAGTTAAATAGGGCCATGTACTATTGTGACCAAGAAGTATACAATTATATAATTTAGAAACATATTCATTTCTATTATCTCAGACAGCTGTTTCCAATCTCTTTGTGACATACAAAGGGCACATGTTATTATAATTTCCATTTGATATATAAGATACGGAGGCACAGAGAGGTTGTATGACTTTAAAAAAATCACACAGCCAGCGACTAAGAAAGCCAATAAGATTTGGTTTTGGTGTGTGAATACAAACAAAGGTGCTTTCAACCATGTTGGGTGGAAAATAGAATTAGTCATGCAAATTATGGTGTGTCTATCTCATGGAATAGCATGTTATCATTGCAAAATATAATTATGGAGACTGATGTTTATAACATTAAGGGAAAATACAAAATTACATGTCTGCCATGTAAAAATAAAAGTGCCTATATGGGTGAGGATCGGAAAGTGATATACAGAAAATAGTGCTTGTATTAGGGATATTTGGTTGGGTTTTTTTTTCTTTCCTAAATTTTAATTAAAGTAATTGTTTTTACCCCAAATAAAGATACTAGATAAAATTATTTTAAGCCAGGCGTGGTGGGGCACAACTGTAATCCCAGCACTTGGGAGGCTGAGGCAGGAGGATCACTGTGAGTTCAAGACCACCCTGGACTACATAGTGAGTTCCAGGTCAGTCTTGACTACATAGTAAGACCCTGTCTCAAAAAAAATTAAAAAATAATTATTTTGACACTTTGACTATATCATATATGAAAAAACTATAGTTTTTATAAAAACAAACTACACGCCAGACATATGTAATCTATTTATTTATTGACATATATGTTTGTGATATGCGTATAGAAAGAAAGATAGATATCTGTGTGTGTATCTATTAGGTCATTTTAGCAACAGCAGGAGTAACAAAAACTTCTGTTGAATATGAAGGCCATAGAAGGCAAAGAAAGATAAGAGCTTATGGAAGGCTAACCTCATAATGGAGAAATCACCTGGTTCAGGAAACACTGGAGGGATATATTTTTTCTCACAAAGAAATATGAATGGAAAATTCTGTCTGAATAGAACATGCCTGTTTCTTGAGGAACCCTACTGGTTATTCAATCAATCTAGGCCCATGGAACAGAAGACTTTCCATCTAGTCTTAGTTGGCCTCATTAGCAAAAGTACGAGTGTGCTGAGATTTGGAGTTCTGAGAGGACACAAGCCAATGGCACACATATTGGGTAATTTGAGAAATTTTGGATATGAGAATAATTTTCAAAGTTGGGGTAGAGTTTAGGGAGGCCATCAGAGAAGAATGGCTAGGGCAGTGGTGTAGGACCAGTCACAAAGGATCAGGAGCCCGCGAGGAAAGGATTACCCCTTAGGAGTGGGATGGTTACCCTACCCAGAAAGAGGGGAGTTGGGAATTAAATAACTTCCCTTCAAGCCCCTCTTAGCCAACAGGAAGAAGGTAAGTTAATTCCTTGGTGTAAGCCTTGCAAGGAACAGAACAGGTTGGAGGAGAGGGGATGTAGAAGGGCAGAGGGAAGACAGTGCAGGAGCGGAGGAGGCTTCATCATGGCTTCTTCTGCCTCCCTCACACTCTCTTTCCCACTATTATTGAGGGCTTGGTGGTACATAAGGAAAGACAAGGACTACAAAGTTCAAAAATTCAAAATCACTGAGACCTTTATGATATTAGGGACTTAATTTCTCTGAGTCTCTAGCATTTGTGTCTAGTAAAGAGCACAGACTCTGGATCCAGGCTG
Organism: Fukomys damarensis; assembly: GCF_012274545.1. Classification (NCBI taxonomy): domain Eukaryota; kingdom Metazoa; phylum Chordata; class Mammalia; order Rodentia; family Bathyergidae; genus Fukomys; species Fukomys damarensis. The sequence goes on from NW_022900928.1 coordinate 59,014,130, forward strand.
AATTTAAATCTTGACTTTGTAACTTAACTCTTATTTTGTGCCTCAGGGTTTTTTATTTGTTTATTTCCATATAAAAGCAAAGCACTTCAGAGTATTTAATAAGTTTTAGCAATCTATTCTATAAATGAAGTTATAGAACCTATTTCACGAGAAAACACATGAGAGGGCATCTGTTGTAGTCAAGTTTTGCAAGGGAAATAAATTTAATACAGGACACATGATTTATAGGATTATTTTATAATATTCACTCAAAAAGTCAAATGCAGAGGAGTGAAAGAGATCTAGCCACTCACTAGAGACCCAAGAATTCAGCCAAGGGCCTGGATCCCATAGCAATGCCCCTTACAAATCCAGCTGAAGCCCTAGAGTTCAAGGCAATGTCCTCTATGAGACCAGCCAGAGGCCTAGAGCCCATAGCAATGTCTCATGCAAGTCTGTTTCATGGATCTGTATGGAGAAGGCCCAGAGGTCAGTGGTGGAATTTAGAATGCTTGTGCCATCAGGATGAAGGATTTGTGCCACCAGACTGAGGGATCTACACTGGAGCCAGGAAGCAATGTTCACAGCAAAGATGAGAGCTCCCCTGGTAAGAATAGCAGCCACTCCCAGTGACAGCAAGGACTGAGCTCTTCCTCTGCTGAGAGAACAGCCAAGTTCACACCAAGAAAACCCTTGGCAAACTTCTCCAAGAAAATCAACAGCCTGCAATCTTCCCCTCCAGGTCTCTTTTTATGCAGTTGGCAATAATCCTCAGGTGGGTCTTCCATGCCCAGACCATGCTGACTCAGTTCAGCTGGGTGTTCCAAGTTGGCCATTAGTTAATCCACCAAGCATCATAGACTACAGAGCACCATATAAAGGCACCAAAACCATAGGCTTCTACCTTCCCTTCTATTGTTCCCCTCTCCTTCCTTCCTTTATCCAATAAACACATGAAATCATTCTAGAGCCAGGGACTGCCCTGAACACTGAAGAGCCAGTGGGGAACAAGTAGACAAGGTCACCGAATTTCTGGAATTCACAGTAGTGGGGATCTGTGGATAATGAGCAAACAACCAAATCAACACAGAAGGTAATGTCTAGCAGTGGAGGGTGGCATGAAGAAAATCCAGAGAACTAGGTTATAGAACAATAGTGGACATTTGGGTACAGGAAAGACAGTGTGATCAGAACAGATATGCAAGGAAGGAAAACTTGAGTGGACATGTGAATGAAAGAAATATTCTGGTATGGAAAGATTTGATGGTGACGGTGTGGGGACAGGGAGAGTCCAGGCCAAGGAAACAGAAAAGCAGAAGTACAAAGATTATCTAACACAAGGAGCAAACAGTGTACTCAGAACAGAGAGAAGAACAGTGTGACTGCAGCTTGGTAGGGGATGAGATTGGACAGATGGGCAGGAGTTGCAAATGTAAGGTTACCATTTAGTAATGGTGTGGCACGGTCTGAATCTTTCTTATAGGCTATCAGATGACTATGAAGACTGAGATGGTACAATTCTCACACTGAATTGTTCTATCCATTCTGACAAAAGAGCCATTGCGGATGGCTGAGATAACGGGAAATGTTGCACAAGGAGACTCTGGAGCCAGGAAAAAGAAAGTTTTGGGAGGTCTAATTATTTTGAGTTCATTTACTCTAGATATTAGTCTTCAGTCCAGAGTTTAGCTGGAAAAACATTTGTTATATTCTGTAGATTATCTCTTCACTCTGTTGGTTATTTTCCTTTGCTATACAGAAGCTTTTTAATTTCCTATAATCTCATTTGTTGTCTATTTATGTTAATTTTTTTGCAGTTGGGGTCCTGTTTGGAAAGTTCCTGCCTTTGCCTGTAACTTCAAGATTTTACCTATTTATCTGGTAGTAGGTTAAGTGTTTCTGTTTTAATATTTAGATCTTTGATCCATTTTAATTTTAGTTTCATACATGGTGAGAAATATAGGCCTAGATTCAGTCTTCTGCATGCACATATAGCCAATTTTCCCAGCACCATTTGCTAAAGAGGCTATCTTTCCTCCAGCATATATTTTTGACCCCCTTGTCAAAGATAATGTGGCTGATTGTGTATGGAGTTCTCTCTGCATCCTCTATTCTGTTCATTGAGCCACACGTCTGTTTTTGTAACACTATCATGTTCAGGTTTTTTTTTGTTTGTTTTGATTTGTTTTGTTTTTGAACCAGGGATTGAACTCAGGAACTTGTGCTTGTGAGGCAGGCAGCAGCACCACTGAGCTAAATCCCCAGACCTACAACCCTGCTGTTTTTATCACTGTGTTTTGTAATATAACTTTGAATCCTGGGATTGTGATACCTCCAGCTCTCATTCTTATTAGGATTGTTTTTGCTATCTTGGGTCACTTTTGGTATTATATAAATTTTAGAATTTTTTTTTTTTAGCTCTGCAAAAAATGCTGTGGGTATTTTGATTGAGGTTACATTAAAACCGTATATCAGTTTTAGAAGTATGGCCATTTTGATAATATTCTGCCTGTCCTGGAGCATGGCATAGAGACCCTCCAGAATGAAAGACCCAGTCAAAACATGGCTGACTGAAATGAATAGATACTTCTCAGAAGAAGAAATACAAATGGTCTATAAATACATGAAAAATATTCAACATCACTGGCCATTAGAAAAATGCAAATTAGAACAACACTGAGATATCCTCCAGAAAGAATAACAATAATAGAGAAATCAAATAATAACAAATGCTGGCAAGGCTGTGGTTAAAAAGGAATGCACTACATTGTTTGTGGGAATGCAAACTAGTACAACCATTATGGAAATCAGTATGGAGATTCCTAAAAAACTAAAACTAGAAATTCCATTTGACCCAGCGACATTTCCTTACTTAGGAATTTTCTAAAAACAGTTAAAGGCATCATATTACAGTGATGTACGCATACTCATGTTTATAGCAACACAATTCATGATAGTTAAATCTCGCAAGCAGCCAATATGTCTATAACAGATGAATGAATAAAGGAAAGGTGATATTTATACACAATGAAGTATTACTCTGCTATAAAGAAGTCTAAGCTTAAGTCATTTCAAGGAAAATGGATGCACCTTGAAACTATAATGTTCACTGAAGTAAATCAGATACAAATACCATGTGGTTTCCCTTATATGAGAAATCTGAATAAAGAGCAAAATAGAAGAAAAAGGAAACAGGGAGATGATCTACTGTAAATTGGAAGGGGACTAATAACTGGAGGGAAGGAGAAAGGGTAGGAGGAGAAGGGACATAAAAAATTAAGATGTGTCGTACATATGCGTCAAATACAGTGAAAGTCATGTATCAGAAACATGTACTAATAAATATATTTTTTTAAAAAGAAGAAAATAACATAGGTGGAAAGCTGAAGCAGGAAATCACAGTGTGAGGTGAAAATTATTTGGACACTGAGGTGGGAATGCATAGAAAATTTTCAGAAGAGAAAGAAATAATCAGGTTACCAGTATTGAGGACAGGTACTTGGAGGTGGTTTTCAGATCCAGGAGGCAGATTTTCATGTTGGCCCTTACCTAATCTCCTTGTGCACATGCCACGGGTACAGCAGTGAATAGGAGAGCCACTAAGATCTTAAGCTGTGGGACAGAGTGCAGCCCTATGGCCACTGATTTTCTTGACTTCTCTTGCACCCTAATTTGATCCCAAAATGCACCAGTCACCATTCAGAAAAACATCTTTAATAAAGTCAGTAAAGATATATTATTGGATGGTAAAAAGAACTTTGGAATTTAAAACTGGTTCTGTGTTGTATTTAGCATTTCAAGATTTTGCAAACTACTTATTTTCTCTGAACCACATTGTTTCTATTTGTAAAACAGAGCCCAGATCATCTATTCCCCACAACCGTTGGAAGAACTCAATGACACAATATACAAAGAACTATATTTCCTCTCTCTTTACCTCCACCCTTCTGTGGCCAGGGAAAATCTATAAGTTGATTTTTTTTTTCTTGTACCAGGGATCAAACTCGAGTCCTTGCACTGCAAGGCAGGTGGCAGAACCACTGAGCTAACTCCCCAGCCCCTATAAGTTGCTTTAGGATATGCTTTAGGATATGCCATGGTTGTCTATCAAAGCAGCAGCAATGCCAGAGAAAGCCTAGCATCTCAACATCCAAGTAGGTTTCCTCTGTATTAAACCCAGCCAGAAAAATAAGCTGTTCAGTTTGTTATCTTCCCTGCAAGGTCAAATATCCAAAAGCATGTGCTTATTCTCTGAGCAATGGCAGATGCTTATTTTCCACTGAAGGGACAGGGTCCAACAGTTTAAATGAGAAAACAAAGTCACAAAGCTCAATTTAGCCAGTGAATACTGATCCCTCACAAATGTTTTTAAATTCCCAGGCATAGAACTGGCTCTTTTTCATAAACCCTGCTTTGAATATCTTTTGTGGTCTCTGGGTAGTCAGGCTGAGTACTCTGGGGAACTTACAGAATGATCGAATCTATAAACTTCATAAAACAAATATTTTATACATTTCAATAGAATATTTTTACTCCATTAGCCTCTATTTGAAAATTTCAGTAGATTCTCCCTACACAGACTGTTTCATTGCAACTCCAGCTTAGTAGGTTGCTCCAGTGGAAGTGTTCATGATTAATTCTATTCATAAACACACAGGGGGAAAAAAGGGAAAAATGCCCTGGTGTATATCGGCATTTAAAATGCTGTAACTTTGATTCAATTTAATTATTTCCTCCCCATGTATTTAAATGAAAGAGCTTCAAAATCATGAGTTGCTTCTCATAAACTTAATTACTTTCTTCTGTTAGAAAGGAATGAGTTCACAAACAAAGGCTCCACTGTGGAGGTGATGTGAGAAGAGTGAGACCAATGAGCACTGAGCTGAGCATCTTGAACCCTGGTTCCAGGCCTTTCTTCACAGTTATCATCTGCTAAACTCATCCTCAACACCTTAGTCTCTCAATTTTCAAAAATAAGATACGTGATCTCTTAAACCTTTCCCAGTCCTAAAAGGTTATGCTATATAGTTATGGCAACAATAATCAGAGATTGTAACTCCCACCCAGTACCATAAATCTTTTAGCAATCTGGAAAGTGAGAACCACAGCTGCATGTACAGCTTAGTGACCATGACCACGGGGAGCAGGTTAACCTCCCTGAAGTCTGCATTCCTCATGTTTCAATAAAAATGATTTTATTGTCCCCCAACTGCCTTTCAAAATTGTTGTGATGAACAAGATCAAAGTAAGGAGATTATATGTGTGTGTGTGTGTGTTGTGTGTATGTATATATATTGCATATAAGTTTTGCATACATATCTGCAAAATAATTAAGCTAAGGAGCACTTTAAAGAGGTTGGGATGCTGAGACTCTGGATAGGGAGATGAGGGTTGATCTGGGCGAAGGCAGAGAGTGTAAGTAGTGAGTTTCCAAGAATATGAGGTAAAATTGAAAATGCTATTCTCTCTGGTGCACAGTGGAAGCAGCAGAGGCCTCCATGGGACTGAAATATTGTTTCCAGCATCACCATCTGTGGTCCTCTAGGTTGGGCCCAGAGCAGAGAAGGCCACATTGCTGTGTACAGTGAAGGTAGCCCAGGGAAAGTTGCATTGCTCACTAGTCCTTGCCCTACTGCTGGCCACATAGGAAAAGAAAAAAAGATTCAGTAACTTCCACAGAGTTAATATTGTACAAATATCCATACTATATGATCTAACCTGTAGATTCAATGAAATTACTTCTAAAATTCTTCTAAAATCATCCTACACAGAAATAGAAAAAAAAAACTTTCTAAAATTTAGATGAAATTACAAAAAGTCCCAAATACTCAAAGCAATCTACCCAATAGAACAAAGCTGGAGGCATCACATGACCAGATTTCAAAATGTTACAAAACTATAGTAATCAAAATAGCATGGTACTGGCATAACAACCAAGGCATCCACCAAGGTCAAAGAGCCCAGAAATAAATCTACCCACCTATAGTCAGTTGGTTTTTGACCAAGGTGCTATGAATACATGATGGGGATAAATAAATAATATTAGGAAACAAAATATCCAGATGCAAAAGAGTGAAAATAAAACCTTGTTGCACCCCTTAAACAATAATAGACCAAAAATGGATCAAAAACTTAAACCTAGGACCTGAAATATAAAGTACTAGAAGAAAACAAAGCACGGGGATTTAGCTTAGTGGTTTCACTGCCTGACTCACAAGTGCAAGGACCTGAGTTTGATATGTGGTACCAAAAAAAAAAAAAAAAAAAAAAAAAAAAAAAAAAAAAAAAAAAAGAAAGAAAGAAAACAAATCTGGAAAGCACCATGACATTGGTCTGCGTAGTGATTTCTTGGCTATGTTCTCAAAAGAATAGCCAATGAAAGTAAAAATGGACAAATGGGATTTTATGAAACTAAAATCTATACAGCCAAGGAAACAATGAACAGAGTGAAGAGACAACCTGCACAATGGGAGCCAATGTTTTATAAACTATGCATTGTATAAGGACTTAGGCTAATATCCAAATATACAAGAAACTCATTCAATAGTAAGGAAACAATAATTCTATTAAAATTGGCAAATAATCTTAATAAACATTTTCAAAAGAAGACATATAAATGACTAACATATATATTAAAATAGTCAACATCTCTTATCATTAGAGAAATACAAGTGAGAACCACAATGATATGTCATTCTATACTTCTTATATTGGCTATTACAAAAGCAATGAAAGATAAAAAGTACTGGTAAGGAAGTAGAGAAAAGGGAACTTAGTATATAAATTAGTGTACTCTTTTTGGAGAAGAGTAGAGATATTCCTCAAAATGCTAAAAATAGAATTAGTATATGATTCAGCAGGCCCATTTCTCAGTATATATCCAAAGAAGTCAAAACCAGTATGTATGTTGAAGAGATAATCTGCATTCCTGTGCTCACTGTAGCATTATTCACAACAGCCAAGGTATGGAAGCAATTCAAGTTTCCATCACTGGAAGAATACATTTAAAAAATATGTTATATATATTGGGAAATGAGAAGAATATGCTCAAATGGGAAGGAGAACAAGGGAGGAGGGAGGGCAAAAGGAAGGAAGGAAGAAGAAAAAAAGTGAAAATAGAAGGAAAAATAGAAACAAAGTTTTTGTACATAGGGAAGAGATGGGGCCTTAAGAGGAGGGCAGGAATGGGGGAAAAGAGGCAGGATGTATCATATACAGGTGCAAATTCCCTACAATGAGTTGTAATCATTATATATCCCTAAAATGTACCGATAAATGTTTTGCTCTTAAAAATAAACTTTTAAAAATAAAAAATATGTTATATATATCTAATTGAATATCATTCCAATTGAATAAAGAAAATATTCTGTACCATATTATGCGACAACTAGATGAACCTACAGGACATTATGCCAGATGAGTCACTCCAAGTACAGAGAGATAAACACCATACGTGGAATTTTAAAAAGGTGCACTCATAGAAGTGGAGAGTAGAATGGTGAACAGAGGCTGGGGAGAGATGGGCAAGGAAAGGGGTGATGTTGATTAATGGATAAAAAATTTTAGAGAAAAGGAATGAGTTCTGGCAATTTCCTGAGCAGCATAGTGACTATAGTTCACACTAATATACTGAATCTTTCAAAATAGTTGTTTTAAAAAGTGTTCTTACCACAGAGAAATTATAGGTATTTTAAAAAGATGTTTATATTTATTAGCCTAATTTGATCACTCCACAATGTATTCATATGTTATAATGTCATATTGTACCTCATAAAGATATATATTTATCAGTTAAAACTAAAACAAAACCTTAAGAAACATAGCTCTGCCTGAGGATTTTGAGTTGTCATTGTGGTCTAAACATATATAAGGACCTGTGCAGTCTGGCATGAGGGGGTAGTTGTACCATTGGTTAGAATTCTGACTCCATTTCAAAACCCCCTCTCTTGCCTCCAAGTTTTTCCTGGTGAGAGCAGGTTAATGAACATTAAGGTATCCTGGGGATAAAAATCTTAAGACTTGGAAACAAAGTGAAAGATGTTTGCAAAGAGGAATGTGTCTTCATTCCCTGCAGCCTTTCCCTACCTTTTCTTTTCCTAGTTGAGAGAAATGCTCTGCTGTGTCTGTCAGCTTCTTGGCTCAATAACGTGAGTACTGCTTCCTTTGGGTGATGTGTTATTTACTTTTCTGTCATTGCTGAGACAAATTATTCAACACCCAAAGTTAAAGGGGAAAGGGTTTATTTGGCTTACAGTTTGTAGAGGTTTCAGTCCATAATCATCTGGCTCCAAGGCAGGGTGGCAGAGAGGGGCAACAGTTCATGGCAGCAGAAGATAGCAAAAATCAAGGGGCCTTAACAGCATCTTCTGCCCCTTCTATCCCATCCATACTACCAGGATTACGGTGGTACACCAAACCAATCACTCACATGTAGTGGTTTAATAATCATACCTCCTTAATACCAGCATCACACATTCCAGATTCAGCCACCTTTGAAAAAGACTGCATAAGGCTTTGGGGGACATCCAGACACAAGCCGCACAAGGTGAATTGGAAGATTAGGCATACTTCTAAAAGCAGGCATAGAGGTGATTAGTTCTTTTCTCTTGGATCTAAACCACTGGGATTCTAGGCTAGTTTGAGAGAGTACCCAGGGCTGAGGAACGAGTGCTATAGAGCCCTCCCGCACTGGGACCTAACTCTTCCCCCAAAGGAAAATCTCCTATGTTTTTTTCTGGAGATTGGGATATTGCTGCTTCTTATGGAAGGCAATGAGTCCCTGGTCCTCGCTGACCTAACTTATCCTGCTATAGGCCACTTCCCTGGTCATGATTCCATCTGTCATCAGGGTAAATATTGGGTAGAAAGAAGCAAAAATCAATATATCTATTCTCTATCCTTTGTCCACGATCATCATCACTGGAGCAGACACTTACTGGTTTTCTACTCAGCTTACATTCCTAGTTTCTTCTTTGCTGTCAAGGGCCTAATTCTGTTCTCACCTTCGCCCTCCTCTGTATGAGTGGTTCCTAAAAAAGGTGGTCTCATCTCTAGCTCAAGAATAACTTCAGATAGGTGAAAGCTAATCATGGTAATCCTATTCTTCTGGTCACTTATTGGTACATACATATTACTCTATTCTGGCATGAAACTGCATCCTGACATGTGACTCCATTTTGGCAAATAAGATATGAGGTAAGAGGCATTTCTGGGAATTGTTTTCATTGTTATTAAATTCATAGATACAGAAAGTAATGCTCTTTTTCTCTTTTGGACTTTGAAATGTTTGCATATATCTCTGGAATTGCAATAGTGTATTGTGACTATCGGGGAACTAGCCTGAGGGCAAAGGTGATATGCAAAGATAGCAGAATGGAAAGCTGGAAAGAACTTGAATTCTTAGGGATATAAGTCTCTAATAGCCCTGAAGTTATCTACCTCTTTTTTTAAAGGTAGTTAAATGAGGCTTATCTTTTACTTGTAACCAAAAACACTCAGCTTACCCAGAAATTGGCACCAAGAGAGGTTGTACGTATGTAACAACAGGGAAATGGGAGAATTTAGGATTGGTATTCTGAGGCTACAGGCAGCACTGGGTATTTTAGGGGTAGGACTTGAGTAGATTATGGCACAGTATGGAAAATGAAAGAAAATATCAGCTATGTTTCCATGCAATTGACTGCTACTGAAAACAAGATTTAGTGAAAAAAAGTGGCAGCTACGATCCCACTTTATAGAAATCTTGAAAAAGTCTTGATGATTTTAAAAGGGAGAATATGAAGCTCTAATTTGTAATTCAGGCACAGGCCGAAAATCAGAAATTATCTAAGCTAGCAAACTAGAGACCCAGGAGAGCCCATGATACTGTTTCCAGTCTGAGTCCAAAAACAGTAAGAAATCCATGTCTCAGATTGAAGACAATCGGGCAGAGAGGGTAAATTTTTCCTCATTGAGCCTTTTTGTTTCACTCAGATCTTCAATAGATTGAATAAGGCCCATCCACACTGGGACAAGCAATCTGCTTTATTGAGTCTACTAGTTCAGGTGTTGATCTCATCTAGAAATATCCTCACATACACACCCAGAATACTGTTTAGCTGAATATCTGGATACTCCACAGCCTAGTTGATTGATACATAAAATTTACCATCTACTCTAAGCCTCAATTTCCCCTGAGCTTTTCCTATTCTGCAAAGCAGTCTTCTGTCTTTTCCATAAATTGTACGTGGCTTGACAAAGACCCAATTCTTTTCCAATTGCACCCATGTCCCAGGCTCCTGCCCAGTTGTGTAACTAGAGTCATGTCCTAGAATGTATCACTGGAACCATTAAACATTTAAACTCCAGCGGACATTATTACTAAAACAAATTCCAAGAATTTGCTATTTATTTCAGCAAAATCTAGTAAAGATCACTGGGAAATAATCCTGAACGTACAAGATCAAGCAAAGAGGAACATAATTCTAGATGAGACCAAAATATTAACATGTGTAAACCAATCAGAGATTTTAATTTAAAATTTTGGCTCAATAGCTTTTACTTATTTATTTGCTTACTTAAAATGTATAAATGATAGTGGGCCAAACAAAATGAAAACAAGTTGGCAGAAGCTCTTCATTATGATGGTAAAAATTTTAAAACCTTAGGGAGTTAGCAACATTACAATGGATTTTCCAGTCGGACTCATAACACTACACATTGTGCATTCCAACAAGATCCAGAAAATAAACCCTTCACCAAGCCATTATGAAATATGTGTGTAGGGAACACTTGATTGCTTGCCAAAACTGTTTATTTTTCCTTCTAGATCACAAATAGATTACTTTTTCTAGTCTTTCCTTTGAGCACATTGTGTGCATTCTGGCCACCAAAAAAAAAAAAAAAATGTTATGCACCAATTCCACATCTGATTCATAAATAGTTCCTAATGTGATCCTTTCTTTCGTTGCCTCATGTTATGGTTTATATCTGGATGTCACCACAACACAACAATTTATGCACTCATAGGTGGGGCTTTTGTGAGGAGATTGGATGAGGGGATGTGATGCTCACCAGGGGATTAGTCCACTGATGAGTTTATAGCTAACTGTGATTTGGGAGGTGAAGCTTGATAGAGGAAGTGGGTTGCTAGGGGCCTGGCCTGTTAGAGTCTTTTTTATTTTCCCCCTCCTCTGATCCTTCTGCTTCCTGATTGACATGGCATAAGTAAGCTTCCTCTGCCATTCCCCTTTGCCATGCCAACCTGCCTTGGAGCCAGCTGATTATGGACTGAAACCTCTACAAACTGTGAGCCAAAGCAAACCTTTCTTCCTTGTATTTGTGGGTGCTAGGTATTATGTCTCAATGACAAGAAAGTAATTAAGACACCTTGGAAGTCACATGACAAAAATGGTGGAGTCATAGGATGGAAGAATCCTGTGTCTTTGAAATACAATATTACTCTCAAAAGCAATCAGGAGTACCCACTATGGATTTTAACAGGTTATGAAATAAGCTTATATCATGGAAAGACATTGAGATTCCATGTTTTATCTGTTACCACAGCTAGTGTTCTCTAATTAATATAGCTATTTAAAAAACAGGGAAAATTATGCTTCTGAAGATGATTATTCCATAGGTGACAGTTTCTATTAATGACTAAGTCCAAAGGGCCGAAAGTTTAGCTTGGTATCGCCAGTGCCTGCCTGGCAAGTGTAAGGTCCTGAGTTGGATCCCTGGTTCCACAAACAAAACAAAAAAACAACAAGGTCCTGGTCCACAAGGCTCTGATCCAGGGAGATGTGTAGCTGAGTGTCACCAGAATGGAACAGTGCAAGTGAGAGTGTTAGTTGTCAGTATGGATATTAATGTCACTCAAGATGATGACAGGATTGATGGAGAAGAGTAGACCGTGAATCCAAATGATTGAATACCAGCTAGTATTTATTGGGTGCCAACCACAAGCTATATACTATTTCAAACATGTTTTTCTGAATTATTTCCTTCAGTCCTTACAACCACCAAATGTGATAGGTGATGCCTTTAGCCTCTTTCATAAACAGGGAAAGTGATCTTTAGAGATGTCAAGTGACTTCTGCACAGCTTCTCACTTAACTGGGATGTAGTTTATTTGATTTTAAAGTCCATGCTCTCAAGTACTACATACTACTTTAATTAAATAACAAATTTCAGCAGAGAAAGTCTTATTTTTGCCATGGTCCATGGTATCCCAAAATATATGGGCAAAGGCCTCTAGTCAAATATTGTCAAGAACTCTAAGTAGTGTGCATAGATTAATTTTCTATATTGTAACTTCATTTGGAGGAGTCCACAGAGTCAAGGGCACAGTAGTCTCTGGTAGTTGCTTCTATGATATTACTAAGTCTCTTTGGTAGTTTACTAAGGACGCTTCATTGAAGTTTTTAAAAAGATTACCATCTCATCTAGTCATCTGAGCCTCACAACACAGAGGATAAGATGGATCACAGAGATGAAGTGACTCAGTGAACCGCAGAGTCAGTTCTCCTGACCCTAGATCTCTAGTTTTTCCCTACGGTAGTTACGATAGATGTTTCCATTGTTTTTAGAGGTGTGGAAACTTTCCTAAGATATTAAAAAAGCAAATACACACAATAGATAAGAACAATTTTGACATTACTCTCTATGCTTGTCTATTTCATATTCTATTTAATAAAAATATAGAAGCTGTTCCATTTGGCTGAACAAGATGAGAGGCACACACCCTGCTTCTTGTGCTAAATTCAGCACTCCCAGAGACATCTTCTGTTCCACAGTGGTGCTCGGTGGCCTGTAGAGCAGTGTGGCAGCAAGTGTGGCTGTTAGTTTCTAGCAGCCAGTATAAGGAGGGAATCATGGCTGCTTACAAGAATAACAGTGCCAATAAGGTAAAACTTATCCATTGATTAAAAAAAGCACAGCAGAAGGATATTCTGAATATTTAGAAGACTAGTCCTTTAGAAATGTTTTTCCTGAGACAGTTATAAAAATATATATACAATGCAATTTATTTCTCAGAAATTATATTCTAGGGCCAGGGATTTAGCTCAGTGGCACTATGCCTGCCTCACAAGTGTAAAAATATATTCTAAAATCAATATCTATCTATCTATCCATATATATATTCTAAAATCTATTTCTGCAGAAACTATTTTATTTGAATTCTAAGAATATTAAGAACATCACTGTTTTCAATAAATCTTAGAAGGAAATTAAATCTTAAAAGGAAATTGCTCAAATATCTATCAGATGGATAAATAAGTTGGGGGTACATTGATATACTGGAATGCTAGCAATGAAAACAAATGACAGCTAGATTCAGGATGGCTGAATGACTCTTACATAATATTGAACAGAATAAAGACAAAAGTATAGATAAAATATATATACACATAATATGGATAAAGAATGTAAAAACTATACTGCTGAAGAACTCATACACAGGATTTACCTCATTTACCAAATTGTAGTATTGCATGCACTTTTCAACAAATTTTACTTCCCAATTAAAATATTTTGACTGACACATACTCATGTGCATGCACACAAATACCTGTTACTAAGGAGAGAAATCTTTTGTGGCCTTTCCTACAGAAGACACTGATATACTGTAACAAATCTCTAATTCTCATTGGTATCAGCTTCATAGTAGAGGCAGTGTTCTGTCCCAGGGCTATTTATTGCAGTGATCCAACAGCATGACTCAAAAACACACCCTTCTAGTTAGTTTAGTTTAGGTCGAGATTAGATTTCAGAGAACCTAGAGGAAGAGGATTGGCAGATTAATTCCCCACTGCAATTCTGTCTCTTAACTGAGTTTCAAAAATTGTTCTGGCTGGGAATTTAGCTCAGTGGTTCTGCTGTCTGCCTCACAAGCTCAAGGACCTGAGTTCTATCCCCAGTACCAAAAAAACAAAAACAAAAACAACAACAACAACAAAACAGGTATTCTGATGGTGAGTTCAAAAACCTCCTGACATGTTCCTGGGGTGGGCCTCTCTTCAGTTCCTGACTGTGAGAGATCAACCCCTTTGACAATTGAGGTATAATAAAGAACATCAGTACCATAAAGGCTATTTCCAATGTTGACTGAAGACATCTGAAAAAGCACCTGCAACCGGGGCCAGGATTTTATTCAAAAGGTAATTTACTTGAAAGTCTGCTATAGTTCACAGAAAAATTGGAAGTTGAGACTCTACAATTACTGAACAACAAGCAGTGGTAATTTAAATTGATACAAAATACCCATAGATAGTCTATGCTTGGGAAAGTCTTCTTCCTAGGATATTCTTCAAGACAAAAATTACTGTGAAATGTTCATCTAAATACACAAATACAGGGCCAGGGATTTGGCTCAGTGGTTCTTTCACCTGCCTTGCAATCACAAAAACCCTAATTCAATCCCCAGTACCACCACCACCAACAACAACAACAATAAATACACCAATGCAGCTAGTTGCTCTGTGTGTATGCCTGTGAGGCATCATCCTAAAAAGTCTTTTGTCTTAGCAAAGTTGATCTAAAATCTTTCTCTAATTTACTGTTAGGCCCAATTGTCACCTAAAATAGCTAGTAGTCCATGATGATAATAAAACCATGTAATTTGCTTCTTTGTATCTAAAAGAATCTTCAACTTTGTTTCTTATTGCAAATATATGTACATACAGCTCTTTAAAAAGAATATCATATTATTAATGGAAACACTGACAAGGAATATATGACCTGATTTTCCACAGATCTTTAGTCATTTTTTTTTTTTTTTTGGTCTCCTTTGCAACTTTCTTCTCCTCCACCAGGCCATTAGGTTGCAGAGTTCTTTACTCTTCATTCTAAACCCTCATTGTTTCATTGTGTGAAACAATTTTTTTTCTCTTTACAGCCCTTCTAGGCCAGTGGTATTTTAATGTAGTGTTCCTCAGGAATTGCCGGGAAGAGCTGATTCCCATCCCCTAGAGAATTTTGCTTAAGTGGTTCAGTGGGTTGTGTGGGCATTTGGATTTTTAAAAGCCTTTCAGAGAATTGTAAGTGCAGCCAAAGTTGAGGACCATAGTTTTTGGTTGTGTCACCTTATTGCTTTTTAATTGCTATATTGATTTAGATGATTCAATCATTTTTATGTTCATTCCAGAAGTCCATTTTGAGTTCCTGACCCAAAGAATTTACTCTTTACCTCTTGCGTGCTTCAAAGGAACCTATCAGCCTGCCAGGCACATCTCATACCATATTGTATTGTACACTTCCCAGCTCTTTTGCTATTTTTTTTTTTTTTTTGGTACAACCTCTTGCGTGCTTCAAAGGAACCTATCAGCCTGCCAGGCACATCTCATACCATATTGTATTGTACACTTCCCAGCTCTTTTGCTATTTTTTTTTTTTTTTGGTACCAGGGATTAATTTGGGACCTTGCACTTGAGAGGCAGGTAGCAGCACCACTAAGCTAAATCCCCGGCCCTCCTTTGCTCTTCTTTTGCACTGTCTTTCCACGTCTCAAATTCTCTTCTGCTCTAGGGTTACTGTACATGGACTCTCAAGTTATGACTGGCCTCATATATGAACAACTTGGGTTATGACTGGAATTTTGAACTGACAACAAAAGTATTGAGTTACATTCTGAATACTGGCCATTTGCGCAGTCATAAACAAAGACTTGCGATGCCAGAAAAGAATATGTAAGCATATATAAGCATCAGCCTGAGCCCAGATGCTCATTTCTGTGAATGTGACTTATATAATCAATACAATTACTGCTATCAAAGCACCCCCAAAAAGCCAAGAAAGGGAAGGTAAAGAAAGCAATAACCATCAAAAAGAAGAAAATTGTCAAGAAATATGAGAGTGCCATTCATGTGACTGATCTCACTAACATGGAGAGCATATTGAAATCCACCATCCTGACAATCTTACAGAGAAATGATTTGTATAAGAAACTAGTGTTGCTAAAGGTGTTACTCAAATTAGTAAGTCATGATCAACAATGTTAGATGGTGACTATTACTAGTGTGGATAAATGAAAGGCAGGTGGCAGGCTACAGCCTATCTGAGTCTATAATTTGTGAAAAAGCTAGGGCTATATATGCAGATCTCATAAGGATAATCCATAAACAAGTAATAGTGTTGAAACATGCCTGTAAGGGATGGTTTAATAATTTTAAAGTGAGAACTGGGATTCATAGTATAATTAGGCATGATGAAGCAGCCAGGGCAGATAAAAGGGCTGCCAAAAATCATATTCACCACTTTGAAATGATGACCCAGAGAAATGGCTTTTGCTCTCATCAAGTTTTCAACTGTCATGAAACTGGACATTTCTAGAAGAAAATACCCAAGAGAGCATGCATTACTCAGGAAGAGAAGAAAATGCCAGGCCACAAGCCTATGGAGGATAGGTTAACCTTATAGCTATGTGCCAATGTGAATGGTGACCTCAAGATAAAGCCTCTCTTGGTTTATCACTCTGAGACCCCTAGAATGTTCAGAAAACATAAAGCCATAAGAATAGGCAGGGTCCTGGGGATTTAGCTCAGTGGTTCCACTGCCTGCCTCGAAAGCACAAGGGCCCGAGATTGGTCCTTGATTAAAAAAAAAAAAAAAAAAAAAAAAAAAAAAAAAAAAAAAAAAAA
>NW_022900928.1:59030860-59123998 GCF_012274545.1 Fukomys damarensis
AAAAAAAAAAAAAAAAAAAAAAAAAAAAAAAAAAAAAAAGAGAGAGAGCGATTATACAGAAACAGCTAGGGGTCAAGTGGAGATCTAATGTAAAAGCTTGGATAACAAGATTACTTTTTCTTGAGTGGATCAGGGAAGCTTTCTTCCTATTGTTAAGAAATATCTAGAGGACAAAGGTTTACCATTCAGGGCTCTTCTCATCATGGACAATGCTCCTGCTCACCCATGAGATTTGGAAGAAGAATTGGCTGAAGAATTCCCATGGCTTTCTCACTTAATGAGTTCCTCTCACCTAATACAACTCCTCTACTGCTACCTATGGATCATCAGATTATAGCTAACTCTAAAAAGCTGTACACCAAGGAACTATTCCTGAAGTGATTCCAGATGATTGCATGTACACATTTAACCTTTAAAGAGTTCTCGAAGAACATTACAATGTCCTCTCCTATGTGGGCATGAGATATCCTGGGCCAATGTCTCCCTAAGGATACTGAGATCTGCCAGGAAGAAAGTATGGCCTAAAATTATACAGGAACAAGACTTTGAAGGCTGTGTTGAGGAATATAAGTCTTCAACTGACCCCATGGTTGATGACACCGTCACTATAGCATAGTCTGTAGGCTTGCAGGTGGACAGTGGTGATGTTGAGGAAATGGGGGAGTAGCACTCAGAGGAATTGTTTGCAGAGGAACTTCAGCAACAGAGAATGGCAGCTGAGGAGCTTTCTGAAGAGAAGGGGGAGAATCAACAATCAGTGCAGCAAAGTTCTGCTGAAATAAAGAAAACCCAGAAAAAATTGACAGAGGTACAAACATTTGTAGAGAAGGCCCACCCAGGCTGACAAACAGCCATTCATTGCATTCACTTGCTTAATGACAATGTCATGTCATACTGCAGAGCAGTGTTAAAAAAAAGACAGAAGCAGACTGTAGAACAGTTTTTAGGTCTGAAAGGTTGAGACCTAGTGACCCAGAAGGCTTGTCTATTTCTCTCTCCACAACTGGTCTGTATTTTATTTTATTTACCATTTTACCTTATTTTTTGAAGTCTAAGATGCTGACAATAAGATCTAATATTCTTTGTTTTTAGTATTACTAAAGAAGAAAATATATTATGTATAAGATAAAAATATTTAAAAGAAATATGAATTTTAGATTTAAAATGTAAATCAAAAAATGTGCCAATGAAGAGCAGTATTACTGGGGCCTCACACAATACCTAAAACACTTGGAAGTACTTTTTTAAGAAATGAAAGAATTTTGGGAGGTGGAGTTCTTATAAAGTTCAAAGATTTAGGCAGATAAAAAATAAGATTATTTGAAAGTTAGAAGACCTCCTTTTTGTTTGCAAAGATTGCTCAAAGGCAGCTCATAAACCAAGATAATACTTCTTAAAATAGACTTTATTTTTTAGAGCAGTTTTAGATTTACAACAAAATAAGCAAGAAGTACGGAGTTCTATACATAGTCTGTCTCCACCTAAGCCCAACCTCCCCTACTATCAACATTTGGCACAGAATGGTACTTTTGTTAAAATTGACAAATCTCTGTGATACATCTCTATCATTCCAAGTTCATGGTTTACATTAGGGTTTGCTCATGGTGTTCATTCATTAGTTATTGACAAACATACAGTGATATGCATCTAACCTTATAGAATAATACAGATTTATTTTACTGCCCTAAAAATTCTCTATGTGTTTTCCTATTTCTCTCTTCCTCCATACAACCACTGATCTGTTTACAGTCTGGATAGTTTTGCCTTTTCCAGCATATTGTATGTCATTCATTGAAAATGTATACAGTAAGGCTCATATAACACGTATCCTTTTCACATTGATTTATTTCATTTAGTAATAATAAATCTCTTCACATATTTTTGTGGCTTGATAGCTCATTTACTTTTAATGCTGAATTATAGTCCACTGGCTAGACATACCACAGTTCATTTATTTACCTGAAGGAGGATACCTTAGCTGCTCCCGTTTTAATAATGATACATAAAGATACAATAAATATCGGCATACAGGTTTTGCATGAATATAATCTTTCAGTACAGAAGCTTTTTAATAAGATGAGATCCCAGTTGTTGATTCTTTCTGCTAGTTCCTGTGCTACTGAGGATTTGTTCATAAAATCTTTTCATATGCCAATGTCTTCCAGAGTTCTGCCTAATTTACCTTCCAGCAAGTTTAGTATTTCTGTTTTAATATTTAGATCTTTAATCCACTTGGATTTTAATTTAGTGCATGGTGAAAGACAAAGGTCCAGTTTTAATCTGCGGCAGGTTGAAATCCAGTTTTTCCAACACCATTTATTAAAGAGGCTATCTCTCCTCCACTGAGGATGGTCAGCTCCTTTGTCAAAGATGAGGTAGCTGAATACATCTGGATTTGTTTTTGTGTCTTCCAATCTGTTCCACTGATCCTCGGGCCTGTTTCTTTGCCAGTACTATGCTGTTTTTATCACAGTGGCTTTGTAGTATAATTTCAAATTGGGAATTGTTATCCCTGCTGCCTTATTTTCCAAAGTGGCTGTACCATTTTGCATTCCCAGCAGCAATTCTTGTCCCCCTACATCCTTGCCAAATGTTTGATACTGTTAGTGTTTTGGATTTTGCCTATTCTAAAAGGCATGTAGTGGCATTACTACTTTTATTTATTTTTGCTGAGGATTGAACCCAGGGCTTTGGACATGCTAGGCAAGTACTCCCAGCCTGAGTGTCTTTTCATTTGCTTATTTTCCATCTGTGTATCTTCTTTGGTGAGGTCTCTCTTCATATCTTTGGTATAATTTTAAAATTATTTATTTTCAAATTTTAAGTTTGTTTTGTTTTTTTACATTTTAGAAAATAGTCCTTTATATGTCTTTCATAAATATTTTCTCTCAGTCCATGGTTCTTCTCCTTTTCTCAGAACAGTGCATTTTGGGATTCCTTCTTCAAGTTTTGGCCATGGGTTGAGAGACACATTCTCCTTGCCTACTATACAGAATCTTGGCAGAGGAGAAGGAGCTCCTGTCAACTGTTTACATGTGTTCGTGCGTTCTTTTTCCTCTTGGGAGACATGACCAACTCTCAGTTTTGCACCTGATTTAAATAAAAGAGGACATCTTTAATGCCTAGGTCAAAAGGGGCAAGCTTCAAAGGAATTTAAGACAAATGCTGTCTGTGCAGGAACTCAGTTGATGCAGTTCAACTCTGCTGCTCCTCACTTATCTCTCCCAAAGTAGAACATTTCAGCAGGCTCTAGCAGGCCTGACCATGGCCTAAAACAGATTGGTTCTGAGCTCTGATTCCTCAGCCTTCTCACCCCAGGCTCTCATTTTCCAGTTTCCCTGGAATAGCAGACTCAATTATCATTTATTTCCTTTTAGTTTTAAGCTAAAGCTCAGCATGACATGGAAGAAAGGGAGGCTTAAAACTGTCTCTCTTTTAAAACAAATGATAGCATGTTCTCATCAAGCTGCAAACCAAATAGAAGGCATTTTTCAAAAGAGAAAAAGCAATTCTGCCCTCTTAGGGAGTTCAGAAAAAAAAAATATGTATGTTAATTTTGTTCATCTAGGTGGAGCAGAAGAAAGGAAGCAGGATATGAAGGTGGGGGGGTGGATAAGTGTAAGTGAGGTCTTTTGTGTGATTTAATTGGTGTAGTTAAAGCAAATTATCAAAAGTTTTGTTGTTCACTTATTCAAATGTAAATATGAAGGTGAAAAAGGTCATCTATGTTTGGGATATTTTCTTTTTGTTGTTTTATAATGGCTCATGCTAATTCTTCCTACATTCATGGAAAGCAACAAAGTGGAAGTTTTCTAGGACTATCCATGAATTTATCATGTGCTTCAAAAGTCCATGTTATTCCTTTTATGCAATGAATAATATGATTTCCTGCCTTTCTCTCTTTCTCCCTTCCTTCCCTCTTTTCCTGCCTTAAATATTGCTTCATGTGCTTATTTGATGGGTTTTCTTTCAAATATCAAGAGAAGTAGTTTTAAAATAGCCCTTCTAGGCATTTGAAATATGAAGAAAAAGGCAAAAATCAAAAGTTAGAGATTTGAGTCAGCCAGTGGGAGGATAACCTGATTTAAGCAAGCTCCTAAGGTGCTTCTTTTTTAAGTCAATTGTGAATGACTCTCCTCATATCTATTCTTTCTTCTACTTTGGGAGAAAGTTTGGCTGATCTGTGAAGTTTTTGTTTTTCCCTCAACTATGATTTAATTATTAATTATATTTAATTTTTTGGTGGGGGTAGAGGATAATTCATGGAAACTGAAATTCATTTTTTGCAGGTATTGTCCTATAATTCTAGGACATTCTATATTTGCAAAGCTCTTCCCCAAAGCCATGTGAAGAAATTTCTGATTTCCCAATATATCAGTCCCAATGAGCAAGGTTATCTTGTGGAAAAAATCAATCACATTATACCATGTTTTACAGTACGCTTTTTAAAAAAGCATTACTGGGGATTGAACCCAGGATCTTTGTTCCAAGCTACATTCTAAAACTTGTATTTATTTTTTAAAATTTTGAGACAGAGTCTCATGAAGTCACTAAGTTGCCTAGGCTAGATTCAAATTTGTGATCCTTCTGCCTCAGCCTTCCAGAGTTCTAGAATTACAGGAATACATAATCATACTGCTTTGAATAGGTTTTCATGATGATAGGGGTATAAGAGGACTGAGATCAAAGCCCTCACTTTCTAGTAGTCAAAGCAAATCAAAGAAACAATCTGAAGTCATTGATGTAGAAGTTGTAAACATCCCTAGAGAAGGCAGAAATATTTGAACAATCATACTATCTTCTATGACATCTTATTGTAAAAACTTTAAATTTTAGAGGCTAAGCACAGGCATGTAGTCTTATGGGTAAATAGAAGGACGCTGTGTCATCTTTGTTGGGTGTTATTGACCCTATGTACCTGGCCTATATTTGTTGACTTCTCTTTCAGTTCTGGAAGATGGAGGGAAACAATATAATTTGGCTGTTGAATATCATTTTCATCTGTGAATTATCTAACCTTTTTATCTTAATGTTGAATTTTTACATCTTTATAGATCCTCCAAGGCACCAGGGGTCATATGATTATTTGGCTTAATGGTGACTATAAATGTGATTCTGAAGTTGCATAACAGAGTAGGCAGATGTCTCATCTAATTTCAGAAAATTGAAAAGACTTCATGAACACAGCCTCGACTCTGCTCCTCTATACCTGATGCTCCTTTAATAGCTACTATTTTTTTGGAGGGGGGTACCCAGGGATCATACTTAGGTAAGAGCTAATATTTTTGATAGCTCTTATTAATTGAGGTACTTCTGTGTCAGGAATTGTGTTAAGTGCTTTACTTTTACAATGTGAAGTACATTAGTGTCCCATTGAACAGATGAGAAGTTCATGCTTCTTTAGCTTCTCAGAATCTTACAGTCAGTGAGGGATTAAACATGATTCTTTCTGACTGCTAAGCCTACATTTCTAATCAACATATTGTCTTGCTCTTCCAAAAAAGGAATAATACACTACATATAAGATTTCCACACAGATACTTCTAAGAGTAGGACAAGGCCCTGATAATGTACAAATAAATCCCTTTAAGAATAGTCTAGTTGTACAAGGGGAAGATTTAGGCACAATTAGAGAACAAGGGGAGGATGCTATGGGCTGAGAGTAGAAAAAGGAATGTCTTCTGTGTTAATGTCTTAAAGTAACAAAGCATCACAAACTGGGGAGTTACACAGCAGAAGTTGATTCTCTCATAGTACTGGAGGCTAGAACTCCAAGATCAAAGTGCCAGAAGTCAGTTGCACCTCAGGGCTATGACAAAGCTATTCTTTGCATCCAAACTCAGCTTGTGGTGGCTTAAGACATTCCTTGGTACATAGATGATATTCTCACTGTCTCTTCATATTGTCTTCCTTTTCACATGACTGTGTCCCAACGTCCCTTTTATATAAAGATATGAATTGTAAAGATTAGAAGCTTACTCTATTCTAGTCTGACCTCATTCTACCTAATCACATTTACAATCACATTTTTATTTCCAAATAAGGTCACATTCTGAGGTACCAGGGACTTCAACACATGAAATTTATGGGAACACAATTCAGTCCATAACAATCCTCAAAACAGAGTTCTCACACCTATCACTGGACACAGTTCTTAAAGGTTGCCTTATTTTGAAGCTACAGGGAGTAGGAATAAAGAACTTTAAAAAAAAACTCTGTGTGTGCCAACTTATTTCTCTCCATTTCCTTTGCAACCTTGGTCTCAATATACCTTCCAAATATAAATGGCTTAAAAATGGACAAATGGCTTAAAAACAAATGTACTTTAATTCTTTTGGGAAGATACCTACAAGGGGAATAGCTGGATCAAATGGAAATTTCTAGTTTTAGTTTTTTGAAGAATTTCCATACTGATTTACACAGTGGTTGTAGAATTCATATTATAGTAATACAAGCATATTCATGTTTATAGTAGCACTGTTCACAAGAGCTAAATCTTGAAAGCATTTTATATGTCTATCAACAGATGAATTGACAAAGAAAATGTATAAAAAGGGAAGAGAGAAGTGGGTGAATGGAAGACAGAGGTATGGGGAAAAAACAAGAACCAAGATATATTATATAAAGGTACAAGATCTCATTGATAAATGTAACTGTATTATTTGCTTTAAATGTACCAATAATCATAATGGGAAAAAAAAGCAAATGTGGTATTTACAAATAATGGAGCACTACTCTGCCATAGAGAAAATATTGGGTCATTTGTAGTAAAATGAGACCATAATGTTAAATGAAATAAGTCAGACACACAAGCTTAAATATCACATGGTTTCTCATATAAGAAAACAAAAACATAAATAAAGAGCAAAATAAAAGGTTGATAATAGAAAGAAGACAGATGGATCTTTCTCAAAGGGGAAGGTGATCAAGATATGGAGTGGGAGAGGGAGGAGAGAGACAGGGAATAAAAAAAGAAATATGTATTATGTACATATACTAATTCCTAATAAGAAATGTAAACATTATGTACCACAAATGTGTACTAATAAAAAATAAAGAGATAAAATAAATTCATTTGATCTCTTGGAGCTCAAAGAATTTCACAGAAAACTGATGTGTGTCAAAGTAATTTTAGTTATTCTCTTGAACAGGTTAACTTTGTAAAAGTGTTATATGCATATTATTTTTGTACCCCAGCACTGGGGACACCCCTCATTTATTCTGAGTGATATGGGTTTATAATTGGTGAGAAGGGTGGTGTGGAGACATAAACAGTGGACTTCTGGGCTGTAGGTTCCTCATCTTGTAACATGGGGTGGATGGGTGTGAAAGGCCTAGTATCAACAGTCTCTTATTTTTCCTTCTCATCAATATTACATGCAGTCAAATCACTGGTCTATTGAGTGAGGAAAAGCAATCATTTATAACTAGATCTCTAGCTCACAACTTTGCTGAGATAAGAATAGATTTGTTAAGACCAGCAGAAAAATTCATAAGATCTAATTTGGTATAAGGTGCCAGTTTAGCCAGAGGGGTTGTATCTCTTAATAAAGATGGGCAGAGCTGGTTCCTCAGACTAGTGACAAATAAGAGTCACAGCCAGATGTCAGGAAAGCTATAACCTGACCTTTAACAGGAACACATGAGAGCTCAAAGACTAGACAGACCCCAAATCACTCAGCGTTGAAAAACATGTGGGTGCTCAGCACCTAGTTAGCAACAATGACTCTCAGAAAATCCATAGCTTTTTAAAAAAGACTCAACTATTTAGATTATACTAAGTTGAAACACCTCAGGGAATCCACTTAACTTTCTTTTTAGCTTGCCGTTAGACACATGTCTCCTAGTGGGGACCTCTTCATCTACTGACCAAATAGAAAGTTGCATTCTCCTTGTATATTTGAGCTGTGCTACAAACTTTGTGAGCATTAAACTTGAACTGCGCTGCAGTAGCTAGCACAATAGACAAAATGAATAGACAAGGCATGCTGTGTAAAACTAGCGGGGAATAGCTTTGACCCGCTCTTCTAGTCTCCTCAGTGTCTCAAGGCACTTCTGGAGGATAAAGTTTAAAAACATTTGTATTAAGTGTTTGTAGCTACAGGACCCTTGGCTGGTGTTAATCCAGGCTCCTTTACTTACTAGTTGTACAGACACAAGAATGTCACTCAACCTGGCTTGAAGGATTATTGTGGGAAATAATCATTGCCTCTGCATGAGAAGAGTAATATATGCAAAGTGCTCACAATGGACTGTGCACACAGGGATGATTCAAACATGAGGTACAATGACAGCATCACATTGGGAATGATGGGAAGCGTCACGGTTAGTGCTTCTGCAAATTACATTTCATTCCCCCAAGGACCTTACCAGCTCCTAACTTATGTAAACCAAAGAGCTAAAACTATTAGAAAATCTACCTACTTTCACTCAAGAATCTCACTGTTTTCTCCTCAAAGAAAATACTACATTAAAAAAGTGAATCCTATCACACTAAATTTGCAACTGGTAATTATTGTATAGCCCAAGAAAATGGCCATGGTTTTTTGTTGCTGTTGTTGTTATTGTTGTTGCTTTGTTTTTATTGTTTGTTTGTTTGGTACTGGGGATCAAACTCAGGTCCTTGGCCAGGTTTGAAAAACAATTTCTCTGCCACTTTGCTCTGTGCTCTATCCCTTCAAAGTGGTGAATGAAATGATTATCTTAAACACCATTGAGACCTAATTTTCATCTTGGCAGAATTATTCTCACATCTGCAGTCAGATACTTGGGCTAGCAGTAAAAAAATCTTATTGTTCAGGCACTATGGAGATATATTGGTGTCTCAGTTGCATTTTAAAATCATGTACTAATACTCGGGAGTTGCATACTAAGATGGACAAAACACTGGAGTATGATAACATTTTGGGCTGGCTCTTCCACTATTAAGTGACCCAGTTGAAACAAATTTCATTATTCTTATTTGTAGAATGGATTATAATATCAACTTTCCATAGACTTGTAACTATTTCATGAGAAGGTTTGCATTTAAGAAAGGAAGTTATAAATGGTAAAACTTTGCTGTTATTGCATATGTCATAGTAATAATCATACAGTGCATGATTCCTCAATACCATTGATACTTAATATCTGTAATAAATTTCTGGGTGACCCCTTACATCCCAGGGACTTTTCCAGCCTCCACATTTCGAGCATCATTCATTAAGGCAATAAATAACCTGGCAACCAGTCTCACACCTGGGCCATTACTGCACTCACCTGGGCCCACCTTTTTTTTTTAATAAGAATATTGTAAAGTTTATTGATACTTTTTTTTGTTTTGTTTTGTTGAGACAAGGTCTCACTGTGTAGTTGTGACTGGCCTGGAACTCACTATGTAGCTCAGGCTGGTCTCGAACTCACAGTGATCCTCCTGTCTCAGCCTCCCGAGTGCTGGGATTACAGGCATGAGCCACCATGCCCAGCTTTTATTGGTACTTTTTAAGTAGACAGTACAGTTACATTCATCATTGGGATCTTGTACACCTACATGACAGATCTTGGTTCTCATTTTTCACTCATACCCCTGCCCTCCCTTCATCCCCTCCACCCTCCCCTATTTACAAAGACTTTGTTTCCATTTTTTTTTCTAATATTTTTTCTTTTCCCCTATTCCCTTTCCCCTACCCTTCCTTCTTCCCCTACACCTTTAGCCCTTTTCTTCCTATTTCATATTATCAGTTATACAATTTGGATCTTATTTACACTTTTAGTTTTTCACACCAGAGAAACTATTTGGTGTTTATCAAATGTATGTCTTATTTATTTCACTTAAGAGTATGGCATCAATATACATCCATTTTCCTATGAATGACTCTTTATGGCCAAGTAGTATGCAATTTTATAGAAAAACTACATCTTCTTTAACCAGTCTCCAACTGATGGGCAATTGGGCTGTTTCCAAGTTTTAGCTATTACAAACCGTGCCGCTATAAACATGGGCGATTATATATTACTGTAGTATAATTCTTTTCATTCTTTTAGAAAGATAACCAGTGGAGAGATAGCTGGGTCAAATGGAACCTCTAATCCTAATTCTTGGAGGTATCTCCACATTGATTTCCACAGTATGCACTCCTTACTTTAAGACAAGTACAAGCAGGAAGAGCTACAGAATGCATATGGCACAAAGAAAAGATGAAGGTTGTAGCTTTGAAGAGTTTATCGGTACATTTTAGGTATACAGTACAGTTACATTCATCATTGGACTCTCGTATCTTTACATGACAGGTCTTGGTTCTCATTTTTTCCCCTTGTCCCTGCCCTCCCTGCACCCCCTTCTTCCCTCCCCATTTACAAACACTTTATTTTCATCTTTTCAATTCCCTCTCAGAAACCAGAAGAGGTGGTATAGGCAGGATTGATTGGCTAGGGGTAAGGATAATTAATTTGGAGCATGGGATAAAACAGGTCCAAAAATATAGACTTCACTCCAGATTCTGAGGTGCTTGGAATCAGAAGTGTTCTCAAGTAATCTTATCTTTGCTTTTGTGGGATTCTAGCACCTTGAAAGAGGTAACATTAACGTATTAGCCCTCGGGAAGTATTTAAAGGGAACATGGCTGTTTGAAGTTTGCATACCGAGACTTTTTGTTTTCCTCTATTTCTGTTCAGTGTTCAACACCAAAGTATAGAGATAATAAGAATATTGAATTTAATTATGAGATTATATTCAAATCACAAAAGGAGATTGTAAATGCCTCTAAGAACAGAATATGTAAGATGCCACTGCACAGTGTGTAGACAGCATAGAAAAATGACAGAGACTAATAAGCCAACATGAAAATAGCACCTGGTCACAGACTCTCAGTCTTCTGTCTCCCCTCTTTCTAGTAGGTTTCTCTACACCCTATAAGTACAAACTCCTCTCATTAGACTATTTTATATACTCTAACATAGGAACTAGGCCAGAAATTGGATCATGCATGTTTTAATTACTGTCTTATTACTGAGATGCAATGTCCAACACCCATAACTCTAAGGAGGAAAAGTTTATTTTTGCTCACAATTTGTAGAGGTTTCACTACAAAGTTGGATGACTCCAAGGCAGGGCAGCACAGCAGAGAAGAAACAGCTCAGAGCTATCAAGAGGGAGGGAGGGAGGGAGGGAGGGAGGTAGATCCTGCCAGGCCATGCCACCAGTGACCCACTTGCTCCAACCAGTCTTCACCTCCCAAAATCACATTTAGCTATAAACTCATCAGTGGACTAATCCATTGATGAGTATCACACAACCATGATCCAATCACTTCCCAAAAGTCCCACCGATGAGTGCATGAGGCTTTGGGGGGACATCTAGATATAGCCATGACAATGTACTTGCTTGTTATCTGTATTGCAGCTGGGCCTCATCAGACTTTCAGTTCCAAAGAGACTTTTGTTCATGACTACATCCCAAGGGGCAGGCATGTAGCTATGATGAATAAATAATTTCTAATGAATAAATTGATGTCTTTGTTATAAAAAGTGCCTAGGACAGTGGTGGTGAACCTATGGCATGTGGGCCACAGTGGGCTGTTTATAGCACTGAAATCTCTAAAAGGTTCGCCATCACTGGCCTAGAATATTGTAGACCTCAGTAAATGTTAAGTTGAACTTTTTACTTTTTTTGCATAACCTACTCTCTAGGTTGTAACCCAGAGAATCAGGCTGATAAACTAAGGAGGCAATGGCTGAGGTGTTGGTGGCCATGCTGATCAGATCAAAATGAAGTTTCTCCACGCCTCCAAGCTATTAATATTTTTAAAGTTCCTCTGACAATACCAGGGCCTCTTTCCATATTACTCATCAATGTTGTGCTAGACATGGCCACCAACTGTTTTTAAATCAATTTTCTTTCCTACATAGATGGATTTTGTGTTATGTAATCAGGAGTTGGGAAAGCCTCATCCACACAAATTACTTCTCCCTGATTTTCAAAAAGGAACAGTGTTCATCACAATAAAATAACAACTACCTGGTCAGTTCTGTGCTTCTCTTCTATATTGAAAATGTATGGAACAGACAACTTTGCAGGCAGTTTAAGGATCAAGGAGGGGATTTTTCTACTATATCCTCAGCTTAGAGGAGGAAGCATAGGATGCTCTTTCCAGGGATGACCCAATTTTGTACCAGGTCCTTATCCAAAGTTTATTTCAATATATTATGAAGAGATTAGGCCATGCAATATCTCTAGGCTTTCTCACTTTCTGCCCGACTGCCTCCTTTTATCCCCAGTTTGAAATAGTACATTGAAAAATTAAAGTAATCAGAAAGAATTTTGCTAAAAAATTTGTCTGAGAAACTCCAAAATTGTTATTTATCTAATTTCTTAAAGCTAGACTTATTATAAAAAAAGGTACTTTTTTTAGTAGCTAGAAATACATATCTGTCATGGCTCTGATTAAGAAGGCAATACATAGAAAGACCTAAGTATCAGTATATAGCATTGTCTTCATTTATTTTTTGAAAAGAAATATATATCTTATATAAAATATATTTTTATATTATATAGATAGATATGGATCAAAGAGATAGTTGTCAACTAATTAAACCTCTAAGCTTCCCAGAAAGAAAAATATGTATTATATTAAGTATAAGATAATGGTAAAGATTAACTTATAGCTACCAATGACACAAACATTTTGCATCCCAGAAATACAAATGTGTAAAGCAAATTTTTTTTCTTGGGAAATTATCAATATTTCTTTTGTCTCTCAGGAGGCTCCTCAGAAGAGTTCTTGCTCTGTGAAGGTTGGCTCAATGAAGACCAAGCTTATTCATGAATCCCTGATGTGTTGGCTCTAAGCTCCATAAATGTATCTTATTCATCTCCATGTTCCTAGCATCATGTATGATGCTTTGCACAAAGTGGTTACAAATGACCAAATGAATAATCTTTCACATCTTTGTTCCTTCTCGTGCCACTGCCTACAATAACCTCCTTAACCCTCTTACCAGCCCAAAATAGCCATTTCCGAATTTAATACATGTCTTCTGTAAAGTCTTTCTGGGTATAATTCTATTTCCACTTATTGGGTCCTTATTGTTAATCCATATAAAACATACTCTCTCCACTTTGGTTCTATTTTGTGTCATTGTTCTCTAATTACTTTTTCCCAATTCAATTTCTAGCTTGGTATTGATTGAAAGGTTTTATCATTTATTTACCCCTGTAGGACCTAATGGTAGCACACATTTTGGTAAACAGTGGTAGCTTATGATCTGGCTATGCGTGGAACCATAATCTCTTTAACAAGATCCTCTTTCTTATCTTGGTCACAACCTACTTCTTCCTCCCAATCAGACTTCTAAAGCATCAGGTTTGATGTTTCTATAATGAGAAGCTCATCACTGCTGACTTACCTTAGCCCTACTGCTATATTCATGAGGATAATGAGACAACATGTCTGACAGGTGAGCCACAGGTTCAAGGGCAAGCTTGTGCTGAAGTTACAAAACAACGATAGCTCAACTTTGATGGCTAATAAAACAGACAAGCTTTGAAAACAAAGGCTGTTTACAGGAAAATGGTAGTATTTTGTGTGTAATTGCAAATGTTTAATTATCTATGAGAAAATGGAATGATCCTACACTTCATCTTAGCCAAAAGGCTGAGAAGTGATTGGGAATGATCCTAATATTTTCTTGAAATATAAGTCTTAAACAACATGGGAGCTTTACTTAGCCCGATTTCGCTCCCAAACAGCCTGACATAAGATTAGGTGGAGGTAGTTGACTTACAGAGTGATCCCAGGGAGGAGGAGGAAAGGAAAAGGAAGCAAAATAAGGAGGCAAGGGGTGTTGAATTGGCTACATTTTTCTCCATCAAATGGAAATTTCTGAGAAGCCTACAATCAACCACCCAAGGAATGGAAGGGGATGACAGATGTCAATCAGCTTCTGTTTCATGTCCCCACGCTTCCAGAGAATCTCTTGGGCAGGTAGCAAGGATGGATGAGCCCAAGGTAGGTGCTATAGGATGAAGGCTGCACAAAGCCAATTAAAGCCTGCCTAGAAGTAACATGACAGAGGTGGAGGAAAAAGGGGCTGAGTAGATCTAAAGCTGTGCACAAGAATGGCTCTACTCAGGGATCATTTTCTTTCCTGCTAATATTTCCAGTGGGTTCAGTGGGCCCTGATGATGCCAGGTCAGAAAAGGCCTGATCCTAGAAACACACATTTACCTCATGTTATGAAAGATATTCAATTAGATATGACCTAGACACAGAACCTATACTAAATTCAGTTCATTATAACAAGCCTTTTCCCTCTCAACTAAGGCATCAGCTCAGTTTAGAAAGGAGGTGATTCAGCATTGCTTGCTAAGAGGCAGACATTGACAGAATTTGTTATAACATCTCCTTGGAAACCATCACCATGGCTGAGCCTCACAGCACAAGCACTCCGCGTACAGCAAAGCCAGGTACAAACAGGATAACAAAGGACAGAAATCAAAGGCATGATGCATTGAAGCCTACTAAATGTTTGGTATTTATTGACTTTTCTCCTCTAAATTAATCTAATGCCAATTTGACTATGTCTTTCATCTACTGAAAATTAATTTTAAAAAATCCATCTAGTCTTTTGACCGTAGGGAATAGGCAATCCCATGACAAATTTATAATCAATAATACTGAAAATAAAACAAATTCATCTTCTCAGTCAATAACTGGGAGAAATTATCTTCTCAAATAGCATTCACAGTTCATATAATCTTAATCATTCAGTAGTACCCAAGGGAGTCCCCAGTGCAGAAAATTAAAATCTTATGAATAGGTATTCTCTCTAGCAGTTTCTACTTCTAAATTTTAGGACAACCATATTAGAAGCAAACAAGTGAAGGCCGTTATTCAAAGCCATTCTCAGTCAGTGGGAAGATAATTGCTTCCTTGAAATAACTCAGCCAGAACATTATTATGTGATAGTAAATGGTAAAAATACTAATCTATAGAAGCATTCTTGGACTATACACCATGTTCTTCTCCCTAGTGACAGGCAATTCTTGCTCCAAATCATACCAGAGCTGATTTAGTTTTCTGTCCTTGTTAACACATAGTTCTCCAGCTTTTCCTTTGTTTTTGTGAGTTGCTTTTGTGAGACATTTTGGTTTTAGCCAGTGGTTTCTATTTTGGCTTCCTTATGAACAAATAAGCCACGTTTGCTGGTCACTGATACTACCTAGAGCAACCTCCAACAAAATTACTGAGAATGTCATGTGTAGACAGTAAGCAGCACACTACGATGCCACCTTCACTCCTCAAACATTGTCTGACCAGAAATTTACCTAATTTTTAAAACAAGAAATCTTTTCTTTGTGTGTGTGTTAGAGAAGAAAAGCTTCTTAAGAAAAAAGGCTTCAACACCAAGCTGCCGTTATACAAGCCAGGTTATAAGAAAGTGGGGGTAAGTAAATTAATTTAACTTTTGCAATAACCCTGCCAGGTAAAGCTTGTCATTATCTTTTTGAAAATTAGCATACTCTCTATTACAGTGTTAACTAACGTATTTTTTGCAGATTGTTTGAATCTAGATCTCTCATATTCCAAAGCTCATACTATTTCCCCTAAGAAGTTTAAACAGCGTCAAGAGGAAAAAGCAGCTACTTTTCTGGTAACCATTTTTTAGGTCCCTGTATAGTTTAGGTTCAAACACAAAACACATTTTTCCCAGAAAATTTTTTTCCTTTAATTAAAAAAATCTATATAACTCATGAGGAATGCAATTCAACAGATTTCTAATATGTTTATGCTAACATCAAAATATCACATGCCAGCAAGTGCTTGGGATCTGAGATGTCTTTTGTCTTGTTAATTCCGGCTTGTTTTCCCCTAATGCCAAACTACTTTTCAATAAGATAGACTGAAGTCCAAAGGATATGAATTTGATTCTGAACTATCACCTGCTTAGAGTATAATAGGTTTGTAAATTTGTAATTTAACCTTTCACATTTATTGCATCAAAACACCAATGACACCAATGAACCAAACTGATTCATCTCCTTCAGTAGTCTTCTTCCTAATGACTTCTCCTCCTTTCCACATGTTCATGCAATCAAAATCCCATATCTGGAAAAGAACTCAAAAGAGCTTCACGTTTTGCAATTTCAAAGGCATTACTCTTCTTTTCTAAAAAACTGGGCTCCGAGTTCTGAAGCCACATAGTAAACAGTAAAGGTGGCCTTGATTGCCCTGACCAGCTGGTCTAGTGGGGTCCTCAGGTACCTGAGCATGAAGTTACTCTGCCTATCACAGCCAGGGGCCTGATAGGGGAAGTTTGGGGTGTTCTGGGATACAGAGGATCTACTTGTTGGGGAGGGGAGAGGGAAATTTTCTGGAGCTTGGAAAACTTCCAAAAGTTAGAAGGACAAAGGCGATTGCACTAGGTAAAGAAAATAAGAGACAAAGAGGAGAGATTTGGGGAAAAAGGAGTGTAGGACAGTAAGAGAACAAAATGAGTTCTGGAAACAAGATAAAGATGTTTAATACAGAAGACAAGGCCTGCTTCTGAGCATTGGGTAAGGAAACATGGATGGCAGCTTACAGAAGGACCCAGACACTGGTTGTGTCTGGATACCAAAAAGTCACCTAAAAATTCTGGCAGCATCAGTTAGGAGACCAGTGCTGAGTCCTCAAAACGCTTTCTGCAAGTATCAGAGCTCTGCAGCCCAAAAAGGCCATGGCAGCCCTGACCAGAGTCTGCTACAACGAATTGAGGGCTGATCTGAGGCTTGCTAATTGGCTGTGGACCATTTTATGGGGCTACAGCAGAGAGGCTCTGGAAAGTGCCTTTAGATGGTCAGAATGAATTCCAAGTTTATTTTTAGAACAAGCAAGGATAGTCTGAACCTGGGATATCTGAAGAAGGAGAAGAGAAACAATTTAGTTCTCTTGGTTTTCCAGAAGAAATCTATTTGGGGTTCAGGACATTTGTTTTTCAGGACATTTGCGGGGGCAGTGAAAGAATTCCTCCCTAAATGCAGGCTGTAGAATAAAATGCTGAGTACTTCCAGGGCCAGCCATGGACGATGTACAAGGGGGACCTTGTACCTGATCCTGCTCTGATGGATCAGATTCCAAAATTAGAGCCCCACTGTCCCCTGCTGGCTCGACTGAGCAGCTCCTCTGAGCAGTGGGCTCAATGTGCCCATTCAGGTTTCACTCTCTACTACCCATAACACCAACCAAAGATGATTTTATATTTTAAAAAAGAAAATGTTTATTCTGTGATGTAAAAGAGAGAGTTTTGAAGAATAGCTAACTGGACCACACTTCCCCTTGGCAGAATTTGATTTACCTTTGATATTTTACCTACAGCCTCATGACACAGGATAATCAAACAAACAAATAAAGCGGAAGAACTATCGTTGAGCATCTGATATGCCCCAGACACAAACACTTTCACCTTTATTATTTTAATTGAAAGTCACAATAACACCATGGGGTGGATATTCTTTCTTCATTTTATACAAGCAGGAGCTGAGGAACAGCGGTTAAATTTGCTCCAGATGTTGCTGGAGAGAGGCAGAAGCAGGTAAGACTCAAAGCCTGACCAACTCCAAAACCAGTGTGCTTTTTACTACATCACATTGCCTCCAGAAGGTGCAAAAGAGGTTTTGGGGTCACATGAAACAATACTTGAGCATTCACTATGGGAAGACTTAGCTTTGGCTACTATTGGCAAATTAATAAAGCAAAGGAAATTAGTCAGACAAGTTAAATTATTCTAAAAAGGAAGAAAAATACTCTAATGAGCTGAACTCAAATTTCAACAGCACTTTCTGAGAGAGGGAGGAGGAAGAGAGGAGAGGAGAGGAGAGGAGGAGGACTTTGGTTAACTCCAATACAAAAGATGAACCAACTATTTGAATACACTGACTAATTCAGTTAAAACGGCTGCTCTCAGAATCTCTATTACAAAAAGAAAAGAAAAGAAAGCCTAGGACAGAATTGAAATGGGAGATGCCACACTGACCCAGGACACTCAGGCCAGCTCCATTAACTGACCAGCTCATTAAAATAACCCAGAGGTCCACTTTTTGTCACCTCTCAGCCTTCTTCCTGTCCTGAGCAGTCTCCTTCTTGGAGGTGAGAACACCACACTGGTATTCCAGCCAGACGCCTGAGATAAGAGCAAAGCCCAAGTCCTACATGCATTTCCATCTTTTATACATCCTTGCAAGCAGCCATCAATACCACTATACATTGCAATACCAATCACACTGCAAACATAATAAGGGCAGTTCAACATTTTGTCCTTTTCAAAGAATTATCACATACTTTAAAAAATTTCATTTTAAACAAATAGCAAAAACAAATCTAGCAATATTCATAGTTTTTCCTTTCCTTTGGTCTTTACTTGCTGAGCATCTCCCTAACCTCTAGTTTTTTTTTTGTTTGTTTGTTTTTGTCAACCTCTTCTACAAATTGGTTTTTGTTAGTAACACTATTTTGTAGTATCATTTTTATAATTTATCAGCCTACCATTTATGCATGAGTGTACTTATGAGCATTTTATTTTGGTGGTTTGCTTGTTATCTACAGGAGTTTTTGCTACTAAGTTTTGTAGTATGATCATTAGTTGACAGGGCAAGTTCTTTTTTCTTCTCTTTGATCCTCCTTTTAATCAAGTTGACTTGGCTATTCAGGAAAGAATATGTTCTTCAATATCCATTTTAAAATAACATTTTTATACTTCTCAAAACAAATTCTATAGGAATTTTGATTGGTATTGTATTAAATTTTAGTTTAGTTTTGGCAAGAATTGACCATTTTTTAAAACTGTGTTGTTCATGCAAGAGAATAAACTTTCTCCATGTAATCAGAATTCTTATATTCTTTAACAGAACAAAAAGGTCATAGATATTCATTATTTATTTTCTATATACTTTGTAAAGATGAACGACATCTAATTGTGATTATATTTCACTGTTGGATTTTGCTGCTAAATAGAAATGTTACTGATGTTTTCTGAGTTGCTCCTCTATCTTTGTAGATGAAAATCTTTGTAGGTGAAGAGCAGTTTTTAAAGGTGAAATTTTATTTGCATCAGTTCTAATACAATTGGTTCTATTTCATAAAATGGCCTATAGGTATATGAAAAGATGTTCAACCTCATTAATCATTAGGGAAATGCAAATCTAAACAAGGACAAACTATCAACTCAGAACTGTTTTCAAAAAGACAGAAGATATCTAATGCTGGTAGACTATGGAGAAAAGGGAAGCCTTGTACATTGTGGGTGGAAATGTAAATTTTTACAGCTATTTAGGAAGTCAGTATGGAGGTTTCTCAAAAAATTAAAATGGAGGAAAGGGAATTAAAAAGAATTAGATGTGTTCTGTATATGTACCAACTCCCCACAATGAAGGTAATCATTATGTACTGCAAACATGTACTAAGAAAAATTAAAATTTAAGAAATAATGGGTCTACCATAAGATCCAGCAACCCCACTTTTAGGTACATATCCAAAGGATATGAATTTAGTATCTTGAAGAAGTATCTGTATTATCTGCCATAGCCAAGCTATGGAAACAACTTAAATGTCCATCAATGGATGAACAGCTATAGAAACAGAGGGTAGAAGGGTTGTTACCATTGGTTAGGGTAGGGGAGATAAGATGTTGGTCAAAGAGTATAAACTTGCAGATATAACATAGATAAGTTCTGGAGACCTAAATCATATCATGGCTACTATAGTTAATAATAATGTATTATTTGTTATTCAGAAAGTAGATCTGAAGTATTCATATCATACCAAAAACAAACAGAAAAAGATGAAGTGATGGATATTAGCTTGACTGTGAAAACACAAAATATATCCAAGCATCACATTATATACCTTAGATATATAGATATATATTTTTATTTTGAATTAGTATATGTTTTTGCTACATAATAAAGACCATCACAGTGGGGAATTGCGCACACACATATTGAATCCTCAGCCTTTTTACTTCCCCTCTCCCACTCCTATCTATCTCCCTCTATTCCCAGATCTCCTTCTCATCTCCACAAAGTTTACCTCACTGTTGTGTTTCAATAAAGCTGAAAGAGTGATTCTATTTGTCTTTATGATGGGAATTTCTTTAAAAGATCTAGGCATTTTTCCCTAAAGCCTACATTGTCACAACGAAGACTTTTCTCTGTAATGTGAAAATCTGGAAGTAAGACCAGGGGATACCTAGAGCAAATGGAAAATTGAACATGCAAATACTTGAGTATATAACCAAAAGTCACCACTGGTCCAAGGTTTCTGCTCAGAGAATTGATGATATAGTCCCTACAAATCCTCTAACTCCTTACTTTCTCTAAATTCATACTTCCTTATCTATCCATTTACGAAATTATGAGGGTCTAAAATTCAAGAAAAATAAGCCAAAAGCGGCCGGTCAACAATCAACCCAAGTGAGTGGTAAACACTTCAGAAATCCAGATGGAGACCTGTCCATTTGTTTATCTTGCCAAAGGAAGAAGCTCAGGAGCTGAGCTCGCAAACCCTGAGTGAGGAGCTTTCCCCTTCAGGGTATTCATCAAGCATTCTGTGTCCCATTAAAGTAGAAATGGTGCCAATTTAGGCATAATGAAGGGAAGAAGTAGGGAGGATATGGTTGTAACTAAATCAACACAGCTGAGATCTGGATGTTTACCTGAGTACATGCTATAGATAACAAGAGGCAGATGAATCTTCCATTAATTTAGTTTACCCAAGTTGTTCATATGTCAGGTGGATCATAATTTGAGGGTCCACTGTAATTTGTTCATTTAATAGGGTAGGAGAAAGCTGAGCTCTTATCCTGGAATTTCATTTTCCAGAAAGCTCAGAATTTCATTTTTTATGGAGTCTGTGACTTTCCTTTTTTAGGAGAAGGCTTCTTTGTGTATTGTGTGTGTGTGAGATTCTTTTTAAAATTAATTTTATGGGTACATTTTCGATATGCAAAATCATCACATTCATCATAGGGAACTTTTATACCTGCACATGATATATCTGATTCTTTTTTCCCATTTTCCTTCCCTCCTTCAATCCCTCTTTCCTTCCTTATTATACCCCACCTTATTTACAAAAGTTTGTTTCCATTTTTTCTCTTTTTTCTTTTCCTTTCTTTCTTCCACCCCCCCCCATTTCCTAGTTCCCTTTCTTATTTGAATAGTCTCTTCTTATTTCACAATACCTATTATACATTTTGGTCTTTATTTACACTTTCCATTTCTCACACTAGAGAAATTATGCAATATTTGAACACATGTGCCTGATTTATTTCACTTAAGAGTATAGTCTCAAGGTGCACCCATTTACCTAGAAATATCTCAATTGTATCCTTCTTTATGGCAGAGTAGTTCTCCCTTAGATTAAAAAAAAAACCACTCATCTTTATTCATTGATTGATGGATATTTGGTCTGTTTCCAAGATTGAGCTATTACAAACTGTGCTACTATAAACATGCATGTGCATATACCACTGTAGTATGATGCTTTTAATTCTTTTGGGAAGATACCAAGAAGGGAAATGGCTGGGTGAAATGGAACCTCTAGTTTTAGTTTTTTGAGAAGTCTCCACACTGATTTCCACAGTGTTTGCACCAGTCTATGCTCCCACCAACATTGGAGAAGGGTTCCTTTTCCCCACAGCCTTGCCAACATTTGCTACTGGTTAGTGAACTGGTTGCAGGACCTCTGCCAGTGCACAGCACAGGAACTGTCTTTCTGTGAAGTTCCCAAAAGGCTAATCCATTGAAGCAGCATTGTTGTGGCAAAGAAGAACAGCTCAGTGTCACAGCCAAGTGCTACAGATCCAGCAATTTGAAGACTCAAAAATCAGAAAGTTACTCTGAGAGATAAACTAGCTGGCTCACACTAAGTTTGACCACTCTGAATTCTGAGTCCAGAGTTTCAGTAAGAGTCAGTTTATATACAGTTGGGGAAAGGAAGTCAAGAGGAAGCTTTTAGGGCAAAGACATAGCTAGGGAAACAGGTAGAAACATCAGGTACTCAGTTAAACTGTTTGAACAGAACTCTTTTGATACATTGAGCAGGTACATCATACAGCACACATGATCACAGAACATTTTGATACATTAGGCAGGAACACTGTGTGGGCCAAATGGTTACACTCCTAAGACAGAACATCTTATGAAAAAAAATGGGGACAAGACAAAGACTTGTCCTGTTGTGCATCATTGCTTTATCAGTGCAGCAAAATCAAGCCACACAGGATAGGCCTGGGGTACACAGTCCCTTGCCTCTTCTGCCTTCCTCCAAATAGAGGTTGCAGCTGGGCAGCAAATTTCACTGGCACACAGGGTTAAGCGACCAGGAAGCTCCTCACCTCCCTCCCCTGTGGTCCGTCAGGTTTTTTTTTTGTTGTTGTTGTTGTTGTTGTTGTTTTCTTAAACTATGAGAGGATTAGAAAAAAAGCAAAACAAAACTCTAATTTGGGAACCATCGATACTGGCTCAGGCGCCATGCCCAGCTCACACGTGAGAGCGCAGCATGGAACCTAAAGGGACACATGGAGTTGAAGAGTGAGCAAGTCCAGAGCCACCCCAGGAGAACCACGTTAGGGGAGCAGAGCAGTGAATGTCCAGCGTAATAGTAGCTAACTGGAACCTCTAGAGACAGCAAGTTGAGGGTAAGGTAGTGAGTTGCAGTGCAGCACTCCCCCACCCTGCTCTCAGCGCAGTGAGGAGGGACTCACTG
Organism: Fukomys damarensis; assembly: GCF_012274545.1. NCBI lineage: Eukaryota > Metazoa > Chordata > Mammalia > Rodentia > Bathyergidae > Fukomys > Fukomys damarensis. The sequence continues at coordinate 59,053,579 of NW_022900928.1, forward strand.
GGGGGCAGCCTCAGGAGCTGTCCTCTGGGAGCAGGCTTTTAACCCAAATTATCCAGATAGTTGTTTTTGTCCTTTGTTTTATTTTGCATGTATAATTACTCCTCAAATGGATTAAAGAAAAAAAAAAAACCACTGAAGAATGTAGAAGGTTATTTGTCTTCAATGCCTTAAAGGGCCACCATTAGTAAGCACATTCTTATTGTTTGGATGCAAGCCCTACACTTATTTCTTCCGGAAATGATTTGTTTCCGATAATTTTTCTATTAGTATGAGTTTTGTGATAGGTACTCTGACACCTCTGAAAGCAAATTCCAAAGTCTTCTGGAAACTATTTTGTAAAAGAGAAACAGTCATAAGGAAGGATTACCAAGTAGAATTTTAGAAGCTGGCCACCCAATTAGACAACTTTTCTTCTTTAAGAACCTATAACTCAGGCCCACAGTTTTAATATTTATGTGGACACAGCCCTTGTGCTCTGACAATTTTAGAAGAAATGAAGCTGTACCAGATATCTGGGCTTAGTGACAACCACTTTGGTCTCCTTGGAAAGCAAATGTGCACCCTGGAAAAGACAGAGGACTCATCCCTTCATCAGACTACCAGTCACTTCTCCTAAAACTGATGTATGGACAGGAAACACAACCTTTGTTCTAAATTTGGAGAGAAGGGAGGAGAGAGAAGAGAGGTAAAAAGGATAAAGAAGGGGAGGAGGCTAAAGAAGAGAAGATTTTGAGTAAAAATTCAAGCTAGAGAGATACAGGGAAAAAGAGGGCCAAGTTAGTGTGGAGTAGGGAGGGGAAGGACACAGTACAACACCTGGCAGAAAATAAATAGGGAAAGTCAAGGGCTATCTTAAGTCACATCTGGAATTATTTCTTACATTTTGGAAGGGCAGAGACCACAGAAATATTGATTTGAGTTCAAATTATGCCCATACAGTTTTCTAGTTGAACAGTTCTTGGTTTGTTACTTAATCACTTTGGACTTCCGTTTATCATCTATAAAATGAAATTAACAATCCTGTCTTTTTCATTGCTGAGACACAATACTCAACTCTTACAACTTAAAGGAGGAGAGGCTTATTTCTGCTCATGTTTCAATCCATATTTCACTGACTCCAAGCAGGGTAGCATGGACAAACAGCTTGTAGCTTGGCAGGAAGCAGAGAGAGATCAAGAATCAAGGGAAGAGGGAGGAGAGACTACACCCTTCCAAGCCACACCCTAATGACTCACCTCCTCTAACTAGGTTCAACCTCCCAACATCACATGTAGCTATAAACTCATCAGCGGACTAATCCACTGATAAATATAACAGTCCCATAATTCACTCATTTCCCAAAAGCCCCACCTACCTGAGTGCATGAAGCTTTGGGAGGACATCTAGATATAAACCATAACAAATTTCAAACTTGCAGCATTGTTAGCAGGGTTCAAAGTAATGTGCATAAAGACCCTTGCACATTACAACTCCTAAAGCAAGGAGCCTTCACCAAGAACATGTCCCTGGTCTTAAGACTGACTCACCAGTAACTACTGAGGCCAAACTGCTATCTTCTCAGGTGACCTAATTGTCTTGATGAAGACCATGGGTAAGACCACACTTCTGTGAGTAGGGGAGGAGTTTCCCTGAGGGTAATGAGCACCACACCTGACATCTATTCTTGAAGGAGGCTAAGATCAATCCTGAAACAGGGAATCAAGACATTAGTAGCAGGCAAAGATTGCAAGAGACACTTCTTCCTCTCTGGAGGTGGCAGGGCCTTATGTTGGCTAGTTTTATGCTTTTCTACAGGAGAATATTATAGGCTATTCTCTCTAGACAGAAGACAGATGATCTTTTTAAGACAGTGGCCAGCTGGCAATAAGCCAGAGAGAGCCTCCTCAGTGATCCGTAGGCTGAGCTGCTCTGAATACCACAATAGTTAGTGTCTGCCTTATATTTTCCTCCTTCACTGAATTTCACTGAAGCTTTCAAAAAATTGCAGCCTGTTCTCCAACATCCTTATGGGTAAATGAGCATAATGGAATGCTCAAAGGCAAACAAGTGAGATTAAAGCTAGAGAGAAATTCATCTACAGTGCAGAAAGAGAGCAGAGCACATGAGTGCTCATGGGAAGCCTGGATTGCAGTTAACAACCAGAGAAAGCTCTAGGGAACATGTTTCCCTGATGTGTGCTCAAAAGACTTGGGAGGGGTGCAGTCTGATAAATGTTAGACTTTACATAGACAAGTCAGGTGTGACGATGTTAATGAATTATCTTCTAGCTCAAGATTTGAAAATTTCATTGTTCCATTTCTGGCTATGGATGTGAGGAACTTTCTACGAGGTGGTAGGTCAGCTTCTCATAAAGACTATAAAAAGGGGCCCTGTTGATCTCAACTTACTCCATGAAATGGCCTGCCACAGAAAACCCTTTGCTCTGACACTGAGCAACCCTCCCTCTTAGGAAATGTCTCCAAACTTCTTGCCTGGACTTTTACAGCTGACCAAGGATTCCCAAGTGTACCCAAAGATCAGAGACTCCCTTGCTTACATATCTCACCTCACAAAAAGGAGCCTGACCATCAGACGCTGGTCCCAGTTCCTGTATTTACTGTATAAAACAAACCCTTGTTCCTAATACCTTTAGGCCTGCATTCAAATGCAAGTGACAGCAGATAAATTCCCTCACTGCAAGTTTATGAATAAACAGCCTGTGTTAATTTTTTTTGTACCAGGGATCAAAGTCAGGTCCTTGCACTTGCAAGGCAGGTGGCAGAACCACTAAGCTAAATCTCTGGCCCCAGCCTGTATTAATTTTGTGTTGAACTTAGTTAATTTTTGCCAATGGAAATCCATACCCAGAAGTATTGTATTTACCAAATGAGAAATCTGGAGGAGAAATTCTGGAGTAGTAAAGAGTTTGAATTTCTTGTTTTCTGATTAGAAGGGAACATAGAGAAAGAGACAAAGCAATAAGGGAGCACCTATGCACATCAGGCCTGGAACCCAAGGGAAGTCATCGCCCTCTACTTCTCCTTCATGATATATTTCCTATCAGCATTTATGAGAGAATCATGTTGTAAAACAGGCAAGAGATTATTTTTATGCATCAAATAGCTGGAGAGGTAGAAAGAAAAGTATTTAGAGACCAAGGATGTCACTGTTTCTCATGGGTGTAGCTAATACACACTTCAGAGCAAGATAATATACCAAAATAAAATATATACTATCAATACCTTAAACCACATGAAGTAACGTGTTAAACGTCTATCATGTTCAGGATCCAAAATATAACTGATAATCAGTATGGTGCAATGAGAATTTAATCAAAACAACCCTAGCCTCCCAAAGAAGTTCCTACCAAGAAATCCAGGTTTTAATATTTTTTCCAGAGTCTAGTAAACAGTCACAATAGGAATGGGATTCTAAGATGCTCTTGAAGGTTGTGGGTGGGTTAGCTGCAGTAACTGTAGGCATTAATTTAGTAAGAAGTTTTGAGTCCATTTTATCCAACGGCAGTGAGTACCAATTAACTTTATTATCTTTAGGTAGGATATTATACCATTCCTTTGAAACTAAACTGTCCCAGCTAGCCCTCACGATGGTATAACCGAACCATAGTGGCTTTCAACCATTTCTCCCTCATGTAGAACCTCCATGGCCTTCCTTTACAATTCTTCCCAGTGATTCTTCAGTGCTCATGGTACAATCCAGCTACTGACATGGATGCCCTGGATGAAATAACCTCCTTCCCTTCTTACTGCCCTGGGCTGACAAGTGCCCTCAGGTGAATGATTACTGCAGCCCAGCAGCCAGGTAGAACTGGGCTTCTCAGCTCTGAGTGCTCACTTTAGCTCAGACACACAGACTTTCAGGCCAGGCAAATCTTCCATTCTGGTCTTGAATGCCTCTTCACATGGCCTTAAAGCTAATCCCTCAGGCTTCAAGGTCCAAAGGAAATAGGAACCACATCACAACCAAATCACCTAGTCTTTATTGTGTTTCTCTTTCTTCTCTTCTCTCCTGCAGAAACCTTTCCTTTCTTTCAGCAAAAATAAAGCTGCAAGCATAACTGAATCTTTCCAGCTCACTAAATTTTTCTTAGATGGCCACAGAGAATCCCATCTTGATCTAGCAGGAAGCCTTCAGGAGCCCTTGATTTGAAGCTTCTAAGATTTAGTGTGGAGAAGAGGGGTACTTAAATCCCCCATTTCTCTCTGATCAACTTACTGATCTAAGGCCAATATAACTACCCATAGATTTGTGAATGAATATGTAAAAGCTGGGGCTTCCAATTTGCCTGAAGCTCTATTGGTGGGGAAACATAATATCTTTTTTCTTAAGATTCAGGCATTCCTGCAGCCTCCTGACCTCAGTCCAGAAGGCCATCCCTGGTCCTGCCTAGATGCAGACTCTCTGTTTGAACTCATCTTAGCTCACTGTGCCTCTCAAGTGCCTCAAAACTTGTTTCGATTCAAGGTTTATGGATTTAATTTGATTATAGGGTCCAGTGTACAGGAATCCATTTGCTTGGCTAAGGCCTTGCTTTTAACTATGGTTGAGCAGAAAAATTTGCTCATTTCAACTCTGTTCAAATCACTTGTGGCCAACTCTTCTAGAAGGTGACAGAAGTTGAGCTCACTCAGCAGAGCGACACCCACCCTTTGCACGACAAACCCCACCGGACCCTGGCTGAGTCTCGTTGCAAACACCAGCACAAATTCACCCTCACACTCTGCACCAGTTCTCTTGGACATACACAAGTGCTCATTTTTCCTTTCCTATTCTTGGAAACGCCATTAGTCTCCTCCCACCACAGCCTTGGCTACATTTCCAAGGCTCTGGTGCCTGTGCCACTGCCATGTACCCCAGCTTTCTCTGCTGGAGGGAACTCCCCAACAGGTGCTCCCACCTACTTCTGACAGGGAAGTAAGAAATACCCAGTAAATCAACAGAAGCTGTCAAATTAGAAAAGACCTTCTTTTTTTGTTATTGTTGTTGTTTTGAGACAGGGTCTCACTATGTAGTTGAGACTGACCTGGAACTCACTGTGTAGCCCAGGCTGATTTTGAACTCACAGTGATCCTACTGCCTCAGCCTCCCAAGTGCTGGGATTACAGGTATGTGCCACCATGCCCAGCCTTTATTTTCTTTTTAGAATCACAATACCTAGTTTGGTAAAATAGGAATTTTTACTAGTTGCTTGTGGTGTGGTAGGATAAATTGTTTCATTAATTGTAGAAGGCAGTTTGGCTGGCAAGCATCCTTAAAATGTTCATATCTTTTAATCTAACAATGTTAAACAAATTTTACAAGTTTCCTGCAAAACACACACACACACACACACACACACAATGAAAAAAGGCACTCAACTTCATTAGTAATGAAAATTCAAAGCAAAGCATCAAGATTTTTGTTTTATACACCACAGTAGTAAATATATAATAGGTGGTAAGAATGTGAAGAGATGGGCACTTTTCTATATTGTTTGTTTGAGTGTGAATTGGCCCAGCACTTAAAAGTATACATCCCCTTTGAGCCAATAGTCTGGATTACAGAAATTATCTTAAAGAAATAAAAACCTTAGCATATAACAATACATATAGAACATTTAATGTATCAGTAACTCCTAAAACATGTATGTCTTTTTGTTGGAAATAACTTAATCAACTATGGCACATTCATTTTATAGAATATAATAGTTATTTGAAAAGAATTAGAACTACATGTTTTCCCCTGGAACATTACTTGAGTTATAATGAGTGAAAAAATATTTCTTAGAAACATGTATGGTGTTTTTATTTTCTGTTGCAGAATACTTAAAACTGAGGTATTCATAAAGGCAAGAAATTTATTTCTTATATTTCTGGAGGCTCAGAAATCCAAGGTCAAGGGTCCATGTTTGGTGAGGGCCTTTTTGCTGATAAGGATAGTGGGCAATGTCCCAAGCCAGCCCAGGGCATCACACAGCAAAGGGGCACACACAAGAGACAGAAAAAAAGCCAGTTTCATAACACTTAAAATAGCCATCAACCCATTAATCTACCCATGGACTAACCTAACCTATTCTCTGGGAGCAGAGGCCTCAGGACCTAATCACCTCCCAAAGGTTCCATGTGGATTTACCTCTTAATGGTGATTAAATTTCCACATCATTTTAGTGCAGTCATTCAAAACACTGTAGTAAGACTTGATTTTTTTTAATTTGAAAAAGAGGTAAAAGCAGTTTTTCATTTTTTAATTAAACAAATGTTTATTAAGGCCTTGCTAGCTGTATGCCAGGCACTAGTGACATAGTGCGAAACAAATAATTCCTGCCATCCTGTTGGCTATTTAAGCATGAAAACTTTGTAGAAAGATAATATACTTCAAGAAATTGTGGCTACTATCAATAAATCAACCAATAACAAATGTTGTCAGGGTTGTGGGGAGAAAGGAAGCCTTCTCCATTATTGGTGGGAGTGCAGACTGGTGCAACCACTATGGAAGTCAATATGGAGATACCTCAAAGAGCTGGAACTAGAGGTTCCATTTGACCCAGCCATCCCTCTGCTGGGTATCTTTCCAAAAGAATTAAAAGAATCATACCATAGTGATATATGCACACCTATGTTTATAGTGGCACAGTTTGTAATAGCTAAAACTTGGAAAGAGCCCATTTGCCCATCAGTTGGAAACTGGATAAAGAAGATGTGGTTTTTCTATAAAATGGAATACTGCTCAGCCATAAAGAATGAAATTAGATTCATTCATAGGAAAATGGATACCTATTGAGGATATACTCCTAAGTGAAATAAATAAGTCACACATGTGTAAATAATGAATAGTTTCTCTGGTGTGAAATGCTATAATAGTAGATAAGATCCTAATGAGATTACTGACAATGTGAAATAGGAAGAAAAGGGCTAAAGGTGTAGGGGAAGTAGGAAGGGTAAGGGAAAGCTAATAAGGGAATAGAAAAAATATGAGAAAATAAAAAATGGAAATAAAGTGTTTGTAAATGGGGAGGGGAGGAGGGGTGAAGGGAGGGAAGGGACAAGGGGAAAAAATAAGAACCAAGACCTGTCATGTAAAGGTACAAGATCCCAATAATGAATGTATCTGTACTGTATACCTAAGACGTACCAATAAACTCAATGAGAGAAAAAAAAAGAAAGAAATTGTAGAAGGAAAGGAAAAGAAAATCCTTTTTTTTTTTTTTACATCTCTACATTGCTTTATTGTTTCAATGAATCTTATCACTTTTATAATTAAAATTTAAAATTCTGTCTTGGTCCTCATTTTCTTCTCCCTCTCCTTCCCTCCCACCCAAGAAATAAATGAATAAATAACCTAATGAAAGAAACACAGAGGTATGTGACATGTTGTCAGATAGTAGTTATGGCCTGATTTTTGAGTCAGACCCAAGTGTTTCTCCCCTGCTGCTGAGTAGCTGTGTAAACCCTAGGAAATCCTTTGACACTTCTGTCTCAGTTTCCTTCTCAACAGAACAGAGATAATAAGGGAAGAATCCTAAATGAACAAAAGTGATTGTGACTCTGTTAAGGTGGGAAAAATGATTGTGACTCTGTTAAGATTAACTCTTAATGAATCTCTGAGGATAGAAGGTTAGCTGAGACCAAAAAGCAAGAAAACTCAGAGGATTTTATGTGAGAAGGTGAAGACTCTGACTTGGAATGAAAAGTTTAGAACTAGAAAGGAATTCTGAGATATAAGTCCTTTGCTCTCAAATAACCTAATTAAGTATGATCTGTGGATCACCCTGGAGCTTGTTAGAAATGCAGAATCTCAGCCTCACTCCAGCCTGTCAAAATCCCCATTTTAGCAACATTCCTAGTTGATTCATTTGCACATTGCAGCTTCAGAAACAAAGTCCATGTGAATTTTGAAAATGGGAACCTGAAATTCTCAAGAGATTACATGGCATGCTCAAGTCCACATTTTAGTGGTAGAGACAGGACCAGAACGAGACAACTCGATGCCTGGCCCAATGTTTTCTCACTGTGTCTTCCTTCCCTTCACTATGCCTATTACCCAGCTAGACCCCCAACCCAAAATGTATTCTGTAGAACTCACCTCACAAGTCTTTTCCATTCCAGTAATGTTTTCACATGCATGTGTTTTATTCATTATGATTTTATTTCACTGAGACAAATTACTCTTACAATAAATAGCTAGGTGGCAATGGGTAAATTTAAGATCAGCTTCCATCACTACAATTATTGAAAGTGCCTTGGTCTAACTGACTAGAAGCTTCCTACATGTACTCTGAAACTGGTCTTTAGACCTGTCCAAATTTTTCTGGACTAAAGTAAATCACCATATCCAAGTGAAATCATGGTCCAAAGGGTGACTAAAAAGCCCAGCGTTTCTGACCACAGACTACACTAATATCTTCCCCTCCAGTTTTTTCCCTTGCCCTCTGTCTTGATTCTGTTCCCATTCTCTTTCATTTCCATCAAAGGTTTAAGTATGCTTCAAGATTTGATCATAGATTTATTAAATATTTAAGTGTATGTCCCTAGAATAATGGTCTCTCAGTAGAGAGGTGCATTCAGAAGGAGACTAGCAGGTCAAGCATGAGTGTAATTTAGAAGAGTTTGGCATCAACAATTTGATCTCTGACAGGGTTAACCACACTTTTGGTTACCAACTGAATTCTGCCTGAAAAGGTCAACTGAGGTGCCTCAAATTAATTTTAAAGACAAATGGCTGCTTGGGGTTCACTGCACTTGCTTACAATATTAAACAACAAAATAACTACTCATTTGATATCCCTCCAACCTATGAACAAAATATAAAGATACTGGCTGGGGGGGGGAGTAATGGGATAAAATAAAATAAAATTTACTTTTAAAATATATAAAGATATCATGAAATGGTAGAAAATAATACACTACCTTAAAAGAAAAATAAAATCAATAGATATTGCAGTATTTATAAAGAAGGAAAATTTTTAGAGAAAATCTGCCTCTTCAAGACAATATAAAGGACATGTGAAAGTGGCTGAGTATTAAGTTAATCCAATTCAATAAAGATTTAATTAGTAAGCTGTATAAGGCATTGTTTTAGATGTTGAGGCAGGGGATCAATATGACTCCTGGAAGGATTTTAAAGAGTAAACAGGCAGAAACTCAGAATGATGAGAGCAGTCTCCATCCTGTGGGGCTTCATTAAAAACACAGAGCTCACTTTTCCTCATTCTACTCTGCAAATTCTTTTTTCTGTCCTCTTATGCCAACTCAGTCTCTTATTCCACCATATTATTTCTAATCTCCCTTTCTGTTCCTGTTCCTGCCCTAACTCAGATTTCTTCTTTTTTCATTTTTTAATGTTTTTCTCTCACTTTACTTGACTCAAGAGTCAATAGGTCCAAAGGAAAATGAGCCCCAACCACTGTTAAGCCATTATATTCTTATCCTTATTCTTGCACTCTGTCTTTCCCTTTTGACTTTAACAGTTTCCTAAAGATTGTATGGTCACTCTATGTCCTCTGGCTTCACTTGAAACCTTCTCCAATTCTTTTACTTATCTACTCCTCTCATCCTAACTCTGTCTAAGCCCCATCCTAAAGGGTAAAGATGCTATATTGAAGAGTTTATTCACTGCAAACATATTTTGGGCTGCTTCTTGATTTTACTTTAATTCACATGGTTTAAAGGTGATAGATTAATGACTACCACAAGTGGGCAATTTGTAGGTTGTGCTTGATCCTATTGTGTTGCTGATTGTATCAACTGGGCTAAATAATTGTGATTGATTTACTAAGTTGTCTTCTCTAATATTGTGAAAATGAGAATGTCTATGAGTCATTACAGACTCAAAAGCTAAAGCGCAACTATATCAGGAAGATTTAAGTAAGAATCCAGGAATTAAACAAAGGACAATCCAACAACAAAAATAAAAATGAGAAAACACGTAAGCAAGACACAAAGAAAGACTTCCAGTTCACCAATGGCAAACAGTAGGGCAAAGGAGGATGAAAAATATGATAGTGAACCACCAGGACACCCTGAACTGATAGCACAGGAAATAACAAAGCAGATCAATCAGGCTCTAGAAAAATTCAAAACAGAAGTAATTTCCCATATAATCAGGGATGGTGAGCAAAATGAAAGTCATGATTCAAGACTCTAGAACAGAAACTGACCAAAAAAAAAAAAAAAAAAAAAAAAAAGATGAGCACAGGACTAAGATAGAAGCCATGAAGGCCCAGCATTAGAAAGAAATGGAAACCATGAATGCCCAACATAGGAAAGAAATGGAATCCATAAAACAGATTCAAACAGATATCCAGGAGATTAAAAACTCTATTGAAAGTGTTCACAGCAGAATAAAAGAATGCAAATCTAGACTCTCAGATACAGAAAATAGGATCTCAGTCACAGACCCTGAAAAGAGAGATCTCTTAAAATCAGCAAGGGATCATGAGAAATTGATCCAACAATTCCTAGATGATGCAAAGAAGAATAACATAAGACTCATAGGAATCCATGAATTAGCAGGAGAAAATGCAAATGACTTAAAAAAGCTGTTGACAGAATTAATGATGCAAAACTTCTCAAACAGAGGGGAAGAATTTGACATACAGATAAGTGAGGCATATAGGACTCCACTTAGCCATAATAAAAAAAAATCGACACCTAGACATAAAATAATCAAGATCCAAGAAATCCAACAGAAGAACAAAATACTACAAGCAGTAAGAAAAAAGAAACAAATCACATGCAAAGGAAAGCCCATGAAAATCACAGCAGACTTTTCAACACAAAACAACAGGTCAAAGAGAGTCTGGAGTGAGATATTTCAAATCCTAAAAGAAAACAACCTCCAACCTAGACTGTTGTATCCTGCAAAACTCTCTTTCAAAATGAATGGGGAAATAAGATACCTCTATGACAAAAAATACCTGAGAAACTTCATGAATATGAATCCAGCACTACAAGGAATTCTAAACAATATCCTAGAAAAAGAATGGAGGTTACAACACCATGAGACTCAACAGAGTAAATCAAATAGGCAAGCCATGAAACTAAAAGGAGAGGGTGGAAAAAGTAAAAAGAGTTTACAAAAGGACAATAACATGACAACAATAAGTCAGTACATATCAGTTACAACATGATGGTTGTCAATGGCCTCAATTCACCAATCAAGAGAAATAGACTGGCAGAATGGATTAAGAAGCAAAATCCCACAATATGTTGTATATGGGAAACACACCTAGTGCAAAAGGAAGCCCATAGACTGAAAGTGAAAGGATGGAAAACAATTCTCCATGTGACAGCAGCCCAGAAAAAAGCAGGGGTAGCTATCTTATTTGCAGACAAAGTAAATTTCAAACTAAAACTGATTAAGAGAGACAAAGAAGGCCACTACATCCTTGTAAAGGGAACAACCCAAGAAGAAGAGATGACAATCATAAACATATATGCACCAAATATTAATGCCCCCAATTATATAAAACAAATATTAAATAACACGAAAAACCAAATAAGCACTAATGCAATTGTAGTCAGGGATATAAATACCCCACTATCACAAAGAGACAGATCATCTAGGCAAAAAATCAACAACGAAATACTAGAACTGAATCAAGCTTTTGAACATATGGATTTAAGAGATGTCTATAGAGTGTTCCACGCCACAAAATAAGAATATACATTCTTTTTAGCTGCACATGAGTCATTCTACAAGATAGATAACATACTAGCTCATAGAACAGGTTTGAATAAATGCAAAGGAATCAAAGTTATCCCCTGTATATTATCAGATCATAGTGCAATCAAGCTGGAGATCAATAGCATAAGAAACTATGGAATGAGATAATTGACGATGTGAAATAGGAAGAAAAAGGCTAAAGGCATAGGTAAAGTGGAAAGGGTAGGGGAAAGATAATAAGGAAAAAGAAAAAAATATGAGATGATGAAAAAATAGAAATAAAGTGTTTGTAAATGGGGAGGGGATGAGGGGATGAAGGAAGGGCAGGGACAAAGGGGAAAAAATGAGAACTAAGATCTGTCATATGAAGGTACAAGATCCCAATAATGAATGTAACTATAATGTATACCTAAAATGTACCAAAGACTTAATGAGGAAAACAAACAGACAAAAAGAAGAAACCATAGGAACTTCACAAACACATGGAAGTTGAACAAAACTCTCCTGAACAATCAATGGTCACAGAAGAATTTAGACAATTTTTACAAATAATTGATATCAGTGTAACGTGCAACAATCTATGGGACATAATGAAAACAGTTCTATGTGGAAAATTCATAGCATTGAATGCCCAAACTAGGAAAACAGAGCAAGCTCAAATAAACAACCTGATGATGAATCTTAGACTCCTAGAAAAAGAAGAGCAATACAAACCCAAAGCTCATACAAGAGAGGAAATTATAGATTAGAGCAGAAATCAATGCAATGGAAACTAAGAAAATGATACAAAATAAATGAATCAAAGAGTCGGTTTTTTGAAAGAATAAATAAAATTGATAAACCCTTAGCCAACCTTATCAAAAATAGGAAAGAAAAGGCTTAGATCCATGCAATTAGGAGTGAAAAAGGTGAAGTCACAACAATCCAGCAGAAATCGAGAAGATCATCAATACCTACTTTGAGAAACTGTACTCTAATAAAGTGGAAAACACAGAATAAATGGACAGATTTCTAGATACTTATGAATTACAAAAGTTGAATGAAGAAGATAAAAAGATTTAAACACCCCAATTACTATCAATGAAATTGAAAATGTAATTAAAAGTTTACCAACAAGAAAAGTCCAGGTCCTGATGGATTCACTGCTGAATTTTACAAGACATTTACAGAAGAACTACTGCCACTACTCTAAAATTTTCAGTGAAATTGAAAGGGAGGCAATACTTCCAAATTCATTCCTGAAAGCAAGTATTACTTGGATTCCCAAACCAGGAAAAGATGCAACTAAAAAAGAGAACTACAGGCCAATCTCCTTAATAAACATAGATGGATATTCTTAATAAGATATTAGCAAACAGAATACAGAGGATCATCAAGAAGATCATACATCCTGACCAAGTCAGATTTATGCCAAGGATGCAAGGATGGTTCAACATACATAAGCCAATAAATATACTACACTATATTAACAGAGACAAGGACAAAAACCAGATGATCCTCTCAAAAGATGTAGAAAAAGCATTTGACAAAATTCAACAACCATTCATGATAAAAACCCTACACAAAATTGGAATAGATGGTCTATATCTCAACTTAATAAAGGCTATCTATGAAAAAACAACAGCCAACATCATATTAAATGGCCAAAAATTGAAAACCTTCACGTTAAAATCAGGAACAAGACAAAGATGCCCACTATCACCAATCTTCTGCAATATAGTTCTGGAAACATTAGCCACAGCAATTAGACAAGAGAAAGAAATTAAAGCAATAAAGATAGGAAAGGAAGAAGTTAAACTGTCATTATTTGCTGATGATATGATACTCTACATTGAAGACCCAAAAATTCTGCCAAAAGACTTCTAGACTTAATTGGTGTTTTCAGTAGAGTAGATGGATACAAAGTCAACACTCAAAAATCAATAGCCTTCTTGTACACAAATAACAGGCTCACTGAGAGAGAATTTAGAGAAATAATTCCTTTCACAATAGCATCCAAAAATGAAGTATCTAGGAATTAATCTAATGAAAGAAGCAAAAGAGCTCTACATTGAAAACTACAGCGTTCTGAACAAAGAGATCAAAGAGGATATAAGACAATGGAAAGATATCCCCTGCTCCTGGGTAGGAAGAATCAACATAGTGAAAATGGCCATACTACCAAAACTGTTATACAGATTCAATGCAATGCTGATTGAAATTCTGACACTATATTTCACAGAACTAGAAAAAATAATTCAAAAATTCATTTGGAACCAGAAGAGACCTAAAATAGCAAAGCCGTCCTGGGCAACAGAGACATGGCAGTGGGTATAACAATTCACAATTTGAAACTACACTTTAAAGCCACTGTTATAAAAGCAGCATGGTATTGGCAAAGTAACAGACCTGAGGATCAGTGGAATAGAGTGGAAGACACAAAAACAACTTGAGCTGTACCCAGCTACCTCATCTTTGACAAAGGAGCTGACCATCCCCACTGAAGGAAAGATAGCCTCTTTAATAAATGGTGTTGGAAAAACTGGATTTCAACCTGCCACAGATTAAAACTAGACCCTTATCTTTCATCATGCACTATACTAAAATCCAAGTGGATTAAAGATCTAAACATTAAAAAAGAAACACTAAACTTGATGGAAGATAAATTAGGCAGAACTCTTGAAGATACTGGCATAGGAAAAGACTTTATGAACAAAGCCTCAGTAGCATGGGAACTAGCACAAAGAACCAACAACTGGGATCTCATCTTATTAAGAAGATCTGCACTGCAAAAGAAACCATGAATAGAATTAAGAGATAATCCAAACTGTGGGAAAAAATGTTTTACCAGCTGCTCCTCAGACAAAGGACTATTATCTAGCATATATAAAAGAACTAAAAAAAATCAGGCCTCCCAAATATGAAGACCTGATTCAAAAATGGGCATCTGAAATGAACAGACATTTCTTAGACACAGAAGTAAAAGCAGCAAAGAAATATATGAAAAAATGTTCCACATCACTGGTTATTTGAGAGATGCAGATGAAAACAACACTGAGATTCCACCTCACTCCACAAAGAATGACTGTGATCAAGAAGTCAACCAATAACAAATGTTGTTGAGGTTGTAGGGAGAAAGGAACCCTTCTCCATTGTTGGTGGGAATGCAGACTGGTGCAACCACTATAGAAATCAATATGGAGATACCTCAAAGAACTAGGTTTAGAGGTCCCATTTGACCCAGCCATCCTTCTGCTGCGTATCTTTCCAAAAGAATTAAAAGAATCACATCACAGTGATATGTGCATACCTATGTTTATAGTGGCACAATTTGTAATAGCTAAAACTTGGAAACAGCCCATTTGCTCATCAGTTGGAGACTGGATAAAGAAGAAGTGGTTTTTCTATAAAATGGAATACTGCTCAGCCATAAAAAATGAGAAGTTAGAATCATTCATAGGAAAATGGATACCTATTGAGGATTTAGTTCTAAGTGAAATACATAAGTCAGACATGTATAAATGTTGAATAGTTTCTCTGATGTGAAAAATTATAATGGTATATAAGATTGTAATGATATAATTGAAAATGTGAAATAGGAAGAAAAAGGCTAAAGGTGTAGGGGAAGTGGGAAGGGTAGGGGAAAGGTAATAAGGGAAAAGGAAAAAAATGAGAAAATGAAAAATGGAAACTTGCAAATAGCGAAGCTAGGAGATGGTGAAGGGTGGGCGGGCAGGGATAAGGGGAAAAAATGAGAACCAAGACCTGTCATGTAGAGGTACAAGATCCCAATGAGGAACATAACTGTGCTGTATACCTAAAATGTACGAATAAACTGAATGAGAGAAAAAAAAGCGGACCTCATTTTTAGGTGGATATCAGAAGGGGACACAAGTAGTGCTATGTGAGATAAGCTTTTCAATAGAGAATTTATATATTTCAATATATATTTTAAATTATTAATGAACTTCTATTCCATTATTCAACTTCAAATATTGCAACTATATATGACATATGAATTTTATAATAAGTTAAGTCCCACAAAGGCACATTAAAAAGCATTGAGTGCTTGCTCTCTCCAAACCTATCTGCTCCCCACCAAGGAAGTTGATGTCAGTAGTTTGGTATATTATCCTTATTCACCTACATATATATTGTTGTATAGGACTTTGTGCTATTGCTATTGTTATTATTGCTTGTGGGTTTTTTGTAGCAAATATAGGAATATATATATATTTTTAAATAAAGTCTTGAATATTTTCTCAACTTAATTCATATTGACCAACTTCTTCCTTGCAACAGATATACAGTGTATCATAAACAAGACTGTTTCAGAACTTGGTCCACCATTTCCAAAGTGATAGTGATTCAGGCTGTTCCCAAGATTTTATAACATAATAGTTTGATTTTTTTATGGGAAAAGATGGAATCAAAGAGCCAAAAAGATAAGGAAATGTAATTTTGGATTAAGTGTTATAATTCTGATAATTCTCTGTAGTCATTCCATTTTTCCAGCTATGCTAATTGGGGGCCCCTTGTTGATCCCTTCTGTGTTCTGGCCTCTTTAGCCGTCAGTGACAACTCTCATAGCTGTCCTATGTTTATGCCATACCAGAAATCCAATCATTTCCTCTTAGAATAATATCTTCCTCATCCTTGCACCCTATTAAAAACCTGCCCATATCTCTTTCTGGGTTCGAAAATCTCTTTCTGGGTTACCAGTGAAGTAAGTCACCTCTGATTGAATTGAGGTAGGTACCGGATCAAAATTAGACCAATCAAAATCTGTCTTCTGCATAGAGTGGAAACCCGAAGAAACAACAGCAATCATATGAGGTGCTGGACCCGAGAAGTGGTGAACGACAGAAGACAGGGCTTATATACAAGTGGAGTACATGACAAAAGATAGAAGGTCAAAATCTGCGGAATGGGTGGAGGATGAAGCCAATCTGGGGGAGAGTGAAGGGAGGAGAAAATGTTTCTTCACTTCCTATTGACTCTCAGTTCCTAATTCCAGTCCCTTAGGAAGCCAGACTGCTTTCTGACCTTGAGTTCGATAAGACACCTTTATTTTATTGTAATAAATTCCCTTTGTCTAAACAAGTTTGAGAAAGATTTTTTGTTTTTGTTTTGTTTTATGTCTGTTATCTTTCTACCAAGTGATCCTTAAAACTAGAATATTTGGCCAGAAGTAGAGCTGAGGGAAAATTATTCTTCCCCACCAGATTCAAGCTAAAAGAGACATATCATAGCTATCTCCCTGGGGGATGCAATAACCTAACTTCTTTCTGACAAGGAATATATGATACATTAATAGCAGGGTGTTTCTCACTACTGGATATACCTTCAAAGTATGAGTGTTAGTGATTTTCTGTTTTCTTTAAATGTTTTTTATGAGACTGAAACAGAAATACTCAAAATATTGCATTCAGCAAATTTGAGGCTGAACCTCTGTGGAGAATGAAGTCATCAGAACAATCAGGTCCAAAGTCTGGTGTCATGAAAAGAAGGTAGACTTAGGAAAGCTTATGTTTTGCTACATCTCAGTGAAGTGACTATGGAAACTGGAGCCTCATTTTCTTTCTTCTGTAAACAGAACAATCTGGTTACTGGAGAGATTAAATGCAATAATGTAATACATGGCATTAGGTGAGTACTGGAGTGTTAACTCCACTTCGCTTCTCCCTGCATGCCAGTTATTTTTCTCAGTACTCTTAAGAATCAAGTCTCCTTGACTCTCATATTTTCTAAGGTTGAAGTTGCTCTTACCTCTCCCTGGTACCATGTATGAGTATAGAGAGAAGCCCACAAGAGACCACCATCACCACCCCACCACCAGAGAAAATTGATAGAGGAAAGTGACAGAATGCTGAAGCATGGGTAGGAGAGGAAGGGCTGAATATGTTGCAAAATCATTGCACATATTGTTGAAATTAAAAGCTAACAGGTAAAAAAATTTCAGGACTAACCAGTGAGATTTTTTATGACTACAAAAACCAATGCTGTGAACTAATGGTTGTTTGGAGACATAGGCATAAATAATGGCATGCAGTGGATCCCTGAGCTGTTTGTTCATTAGCTAATGGTTATTCCCTGAGTCCTTCTCTAAGCTGACAGCTACAGCTACTTTGTATATAATGTTGATTAAGCACAGCCACATGTTAGAATCATATACTGACTGACCAGTCTTTATCCTGAAGAGTTTATAAACTGCAATGAGTAGATTAAAAGATACATACACACATACACTTGAGGGACAACAAAAGAAAGAAATTTTTAAAAATTAGGCTATAAATAAAAATATTGATTAACATTAAGCAATCATGAAGTTCTTAGTGCCAGTAGTCTCTGTGTAGAACAAAGGGATATTGGGAGATTTTTTTTTTTAATTTCAAGAATTTTCATTCTAAAAAGAACAAAAGCCTACTGGAAAAGTCAGTGCTGGTCTGACTTGTCTAGGTAAGGGGTCAGATGGCATAGGAACTTTTTACTGTGAGCCCATGTCCTGCTGGATTGAGTCATCTCTTCATAATACAATTGATTGGCTTATTGATGTAGTGATTATTTTACTTATTCATTTTATACAGGAACTGGGAATGCAACAAATAAGAAGGCATGATGCAGTGGGGTATGGTAATCGTGTGTAGATGTTCCCACAGTCTCAGGTGGTCAGAGGTGGGGTTTTTTCCAGGTGACTGAATCTAGAGGTGTGCTGTTGGAATTAAGAGTGTGTGATTACTAAATCAGTCCACTGATTGATTTGGCATCACCCTAGTCCTGGTAGCCTGGGTACAGTATAAGAGACAGAAAGAGGCTTCTCATGTCACTTGCTTGCTTTGCTACCTCTGCCCTCCTTAAACTGTTTCTCCTATGTGACACCTGTCTGCCATGCCACCCAAACTTGGAGCCAACCAGTGAAGGGCTGATGAGCTAAATAAACATTTATTTCCTCCTTTAATTTTTGCTGTCAGGTATTTTGTCCCCTCAATGAGAAAAATAACTAAGACAACACCTGTAATCCCAGCATACTGGGAGGCTGAAGTAGGAGGATCAAAAGCTTAGCACAGCCTGTGCAATTTAGTGATTTGGTGAGACCTCTATCTCAAAAAATAAAAAAGGGCTAGGGATGTAGCTCAGTACGTAGGTCCTGGGTTCAATGCCTAATACTACAGAGAGACAGAGAAGGAGAAAAAATGGAAGGGAGGGAAAAAGGGAGGGAGGGAGAGAGATACAGAAGTGGGGTGGAATAAGACTTTTATCCATAGGAACTTTTAGAATAGAGAAGACAAACATATGAACAGATAAACTGCATTTTCATTTCCCCCGGCCCTTACATAAGTCATTTTCTTTAAAAAATAAGCCTTGATTACTTTAGTGGAAATATTTAGAATCCAAGATCCCAGGACTAGATTTATTTATTGCTATGACACAAAAAATACTTTTTAAAAATAAAAGTTTAAGATCCCCCCAAATAGAAGTTTCAAGTGCAGCTTTTGACTTGGAGCTAGGAGCTTAAAGCCACATCTAACCCTAAAATTCCACCACAGGAAGAATGAGAGAATGAACCACTACAGCTGCTTAAACTGTGTCTTTTATTTCCAGGAAGATATCCATATGCAATCATCTGAAAATGAAAGTCTTATTATTGTGCTGCAGGGATCAGAGAAGGTTTGCTTTCATCTTAAATTAGAAAGCATTTATTGTTATAGAAACTGATGAATACCAACTTGAAGACAAGAGAGTTCAATTAAGAGGTTTCCTATTGTAGAAAATTTTAAGTTTGCAAAAGTATCCAGTATTCCTTTGTTTTAATAATTTTCTTTCTTTTTCCAAGGGAGATAATGGTGTTGAATATGCAGAAAAAGGGTTCAATATTGATATTTGTAAAGAAATTATTTTTATCAAGGTACAAAAGGGGCTATAGCATAAGAATAAAAAATACTCTGTTCTTTTCTCAATAACTGTCTCCTTAAATATGAGAAATGATACCCTGTTCCCTTGTGACAAGAAGCAGATCACCAAGTCTCCCGTTACTGTTTTACTTAGAAGCACTGAGTCATAGGAATGGACACTTTATTGGAAACAATTAAGCTTTGAGTCTATTGTGGAGAAAAAAAAAAGGCAAAGGAGATCAAGGGTTCCCTTTGCACACTTCAAATCATCCTCAGTGACATTCTACGAGGCATTCAGAATCATCTGTGGCAAGAACCTGTCACCATTTTAAATACATAAACTTTCTAGGTTAAGTACAGTGATTTCTATTCTGTATCTATCAATAAACCACATAGTGAACCAGTATTGGGCTAAGCACTATGATACATGCAGAATCATCCCTTTACCATTGTATTGTGTAGGCTACTTATATATCACATGGGCATATTTTTAAAAATCATGATAAAACAAGGTCCACGAACAGTTTGATGTAGAAAGAACACTGGAACAGAAATCAGAAGAAAAAGACTCTAGCCCTAACTCTGAAAGAAAATTGCTGTATTTTTGTGTGAACTTAGACTGGCCACTTTACTTTTTGGCTGGTCTTAAAGCATAAAATGAAAGCCTATGCTATTCAATGTAATGAGGAAGAACCGTGAAGCATTTTAAGTTGTTATAAATAATATACTATAAGATGTGGGCTTGTATTGGGTAATTTTGGGGAGAGTTTGAGGAAGTAGGGCTTTGTTTCAATTAGATACTATCCAAGGGGGCAGGTGTTTCCATAAGTAGGCGTCCTAAATCTTATCTAGGAACAGGGGGAAAGACAAGACTGCGCCAAGATGCCATCAGTAAAGACACAGCAGTCACTCATCTGAGTAGGATTAGAGATGTGTGGTTATCTTTGTGCTACACGATGTTCATCTTTCGCCTATGTTCACACGTGACTGTGGGATATCTGTTTTTGTCTTGATCTGTCACAGTTGCAGAGTAGATTTGTCTGACGTCACTGCTATGGTGGAATTGTTTCTGTTCCACAGGACCACACAACGGCCTTGCCAATACTGCTAGGCTAACTGGCCACCGGCTGTGTGTTCTTCGTCCTCTGAAGCAATACCTACACTTGCCCAGGAGTAACACATGTAGGACCCACAGTTCCAACTCCTGCCATGTTATTTGTATTTTCATAGCCCCATAGGGGATAGGAAAGGAGATGAACGTCAGTGACTGATTCTTCTGTTTCATTTTGCATCTTTCTGTATGAACCAAATACATCCATTTCCTATCTCCTACATTTATATGTTCTCTGTTTAAATGGCTGCCATGAATTAACAACAGACCCTGAACCATAACCTTAAATTCCCTGGAGATAGATTATGATTAACGTGATTGGGTCAGATGACTGCACCTGCCCAAATTTTGTGTAGGAGGGATAGGATAAAGAAAGACAAATCTTATTTTCCAGCCTACTCTGTGAAAGAGGGGATTCATCAGAAAATGACATCCTATGCTGGGTATTGCTTAAAGCATGGACAATTTATCCAGGGCATCATAAGGGACTTTGACAATAGGGCAAAATAATAATGAAGTTAATAACTTGTATGGATTTAGTACTTTACAGAATCAAAACTTTTCCACGATAATTTTTGGTTTGTTTTTTGAAGCAGTTCAGGGAGGCCTTGAACTCACTGTGTAGCCCCAGCCTGGCCTTGAACTCTCAGCAATCCTCCTGCCTCAGCCTCCTGAGTGTTGGGATTATAGTCATGCACCACCATGGCTGGCTCCACGATAATTTGATAATTTTTAAACTCTCCAACTAGCCTGTGAAATGGTACTACTTCACTTAATTTCACTTAAAAGTGAGAAAGGTGATGGTCAGGGGAATTAAGAGATTTTCCTAAGCCTATACCACTCGTCAGTCCATTCTGAGAACAGAATGGGGCCTTTTAGTTTTCAGGACAGTCTCTCCCACACCTGATCTATTATGAGATTGAGAAAGTCATTTTCCCCACACTCTGGGGCACATTAAGGAGGGATCAGCAAGAATTCGATCTAAGTGAAATAGTAAGACGCACAACCAGGTTGCTACTCCTTTGTCTAATTATAAGACCAATGTAAAATGGTGAAAAGGCTAGCAGAGTGGAAGTAGGGAGCAGTCTTATAGAAAACGGAGCTGTTTTCCTTTAGAAGGGGAGAGGCCTGTTAGAAAAGGGAGCAAATGATGGAAGTATGGCTGAAAGTCCCCTTCAGCCTTCCAGCTCTGTGATCTATGAGTTTAATAAGCTTCACCATGCCAGAAGATCCTATAAAATTGCCTCTGGAGCTGTACTCTCTCCAGTCCCCAAGGGTGGTAGCAGTTGTGCATTGAACTTGTTTTATAGACTTGGTTCATTCTAGCTGGGCTGTTCTTAGGGGGAAATGTGTCCAGAAAGGCATGGCACTGATTCCATTAGCGAACAAATATCACAGTGGCTCTCTTATCATTAAGATCCTAACCAGACACAGACAGGCTCCCTCCAGCACCTGATGTGCTCTCCCAGTGGGTGTTCAGAGGAACAATGAGCCAGCTAGGGGATCCCTATCCTACAGCAGGTACATTCTAAAAAGCATCAAATCATTTGAGGAAGTTTGGTAGAAGAAAATAAGGGCCCCCAGGAAGATGAAGATACATTTAATAGAGCTTAAGACATTTTTTTTTCTCTTCATGTTTCCATTTAAATTTTTTAAAAATATTGGAAAGGCAAGTGACTATTTTCTCATTTGTCACTTTAGGAGCTGGTGATGTTTTTTTTAAAGGATTAGCAAATCAGTTCAGTTCTGGCCTGGTCCCAGATGTTTCCTGGCAGTGGAGGGAAATGCCCTTTGCCTGGGTAAGTAGGAAAAGGCTCAGGAAAGAGAGTCAGTACATAGCACAGCAGCCTTCAGATATCTATCACTTCTTATTTGAAAGTGTTAGGGGAGGGGGCCTCCTGCTATGGTATTCCCTGGGACTTTCCTTGCTAAGGGTAGCAGGCAAGGACACACTAAAATGTCTGTGGCTTTTTGCAATACAACCTGCCACAGAATATGAGGTTAACCAATGAATAATAAACTTTACCCAAATGATGCATTTCCCTAACCCTTGGCATTCCCGCACAAAATGTTTTAGTCTATTAATTTGTGTCTGGCACCCCCACCGACCCCATGTTCAGGGCCCCATTCCACTCCTATGGTGGAAGTACTCAAGCCCAGCTCTCCCTCCTTTGCTAATTGTAATTTATAACTTCTACACATCTGCCTACAGTGCTGTACCCTGATCCACCTACTTCCTCTCAACGGCTGTGTGTAGAAGTCAAACACTGTGGAGGGCTTGAAGAAGAGGGAACAGAATCTCTGGGTTGGAAGTACAGAATACCATGAGACATAGTCTTATTCTGTTGGCCTGGAATCAGGACTCTAAGTGCTTTGTCTCTCAAAATCTAGGTTCTCTTTCTTTCTGTTGTTACCCTATGGTTTGTAGACAATTCAGTTCCTCTTTCACCCTCATCATATCATGGGTTCAAAGGCTGAGTTCTTATGGTGAAAGTCAAAGACTAATTTTCCATGATGTATTTGTCATTTGCCTGTTGCTGGAACAAAATACCCAGCACCCACAATTTAAGAAAGAGAGGTTTATTTTGGCTTACAGGGTTCAGTCCATGGGTTTACTCCATGGTTGGCTGGTTCCAAGTCAGAAATGGCACGATGGAAGGGCCTCACTGAGGAAAGCTGCTCAACCCATGGTAGCCAGGAAGCGGAGAAAGAGAAAGAGGGGCCAGGGACAAGTATGTACACTTCTGGTCACACCCCAAGTGACCAATCTCTAACATGCCCCACCTCCTAATGCAATCAGTTGTAAACTCACCAAGGCTTGAAACTTCACACCCTCACACTACTGCATAACTTTCTGACTTCACCTGCTATTCCATGAATGGTAGAAATTTTAATCCTACAAAACTCCTACCTGGATATTTCATTAAACTCTTCCCACCCTGGATGCTCAACTAACAAACATGACAATTTCATTATAGGTCTGCTGTCCTGGCTGTCTCAGGATGTCACCTTTGCTTTACCTAGGAGTAGGGAGAACATGGCCCAAGCTAGACCTCAGGTGAGCACCCACATCCTCATTCACTCACAGAGGAATCATGCCAATTTCTGGTATCTTTTCCACAGTCTTCAGAAAAACTACTTCCTAAATAAACTACAGTCTTCCTTCTAAAGAATTTTAAATGAAATGTTTCTGTTCCCTGGTGGCAAGCTCGCTCTTTGCTTGTTCATGATTGTAATAATGTAGGTAGAAGTTGTTGCTTTCTCTTTCCTAAATTGGCTATAGAAACAATATTTGCCTGATATTTTTTTTTTATTTAACACATACAAAAAAGCATCTCTTTTTCTTCTAACATTTTAGCTTTTGGGTTTCTACAAGTTTATAATGAGCAGGTCTGCTAAAGCTTATAAAAAGAATAAATTTAGAGGTAGAATGAGTGTGTGTGTGTGTGTGTGTGTGTGTGTGTGTGTGTGTTTATTCTCTTGCCATAAAATTTATCCTGAAATCATGAAGGAAAGGTTAAGGTTTCAAATCCCAAAAACATAATCTTTACTGGTTCTGTCTAGTGGCTCTGAGGAGAGTTCAGGTTTAGGGTAGTTGTGGGGTTGAATAAAGGAGATGAAGGGCAAGATGTGAACTTCATCAGAAGGCATCAAAGAGAGGCTGTGTGATGTCAAGTCACTTGTCACTTCTACTGCCCTTACTGTGGAGAGAATTTTTTATCCTTAACTTTAGGATTACAGCCTGGTAGCTATTGTCTCCCCATAACCCATAATGTTCAAAGATGGTCAGTTGCCTAACATTTAAACTGAATGCTGCTAAATGTGTGAGAGAGCTGAGGGTAGAAATATCTGAACTGTCAGGCAAGGAAATCAGAGAGTACAATCTGCTCTTAGCCAGGTCACCTGTAGGGGTGGCTCTTTACCTTGAGACTTTTTTGGAATTCTAACATAACAATCCCTAACCCACCACCTAACACTTAAATTTGAGGGGCATTTTATACTCTTTGATGAATCTTGCGCTACTTTCTATCTCTTAGGAAGATGTTATCTTCTTTTAAGTGAGAATCCATGAGTATTAAAGCTTGAAAGAAAAATAACTCTGAAGCATAAAGCCTCAAATCCATTTAGGAAAAGGTGGGGCCACATGGTACGAATGAAGCAAAAGTGAGACAGAGCTGGAATAGCCCACACTTCATCCAAGCAGTGCCCCTGGGACTGTAATCACAGCACATGTACCTGGGAAAAAGCCACCATAAATATCTAGCAAGCTGATAATCGAGCAAGGGCTGATGGAGAACAGAGGCAGTAAATTCTGCTCTAAGGCATATCAGATATTTTTCTTGGGGGAAAGAATTTATGAGTACTGTGGGGGTAGAGGAGATGAGGAGTGAAGAACTGAGCTCATGATTTGTTATGATACTTACTTTCAGGACTTGAATTTACTCCAGAGTGTTTTCTGCATCCTGCAGCATTGTGTGGTGTGTGTGTGTGTGTGTGTGTGTGTGTGTGTGTGTGTGTGAGCATATACACATGTGCGTGTGCACACATGTATGTGAAAACATAATCATCAGTTCTGATTTTAGCCTGAGAAAACAAACTACAACTTCATGAATTCCCCAGCCCTGGTTATATTTCAAGATTTGATTAAATTTTGGTTTTACATCACTCTTTTCTTGAGTAATCAATGCAAAGATTATCTATTAAAGCCTTTTCCTTCACAGGGCAAGATACTATATCTTTCTCTAATTTTGCAAAAGTCTTGGAAGGTCAGGGCTGGGAGATTAGCTCAGTGGAACCTGACACCTCACCTGCATCTCAAGCACAAGGTCCTGAGTTTAATCCCTGGTACCTTCCCCCACCCACCCTCATCCCCCACAAAATCTTGGAAAGTCCTTTGGTGGCTAAAGAAAAGACTGAGTACTAATGGAGCCCTGAAGGCCAGACAAAGCCCTTGTGCTAGCTAGAGGTAAACTGATGAACTCCTAGAGTGCTGCCTATAGACCCTACTGGGGGAAAGCTAGTTTAAGCTAAGATGATGTGATTTAGTAACTAACAGTGAAGTTCTAGAAAAGGTAACGGTTATCCATAACTCTGGATTTCCTAAAAATATATTTATTTTGTCTAATAAACACTAATGTTGGTCAGCACAGATTTGAATTGCTCAATGTTTCCCAAATGTATTCAAGAAAATTTGTGTCTCACATGTCCTGAAACAAAGAGTTTCTGTACCAGCAGCTGGGAAATTCTGTACATAATAACCCTCTGGGAGACTTAGGAAGTGGGAGGTCATACCAAAGCCTTTGAGATGCCCTGCAGCAAAACAGTTGGTCCAGTTTTACTTAATCCAGAATTTCCCAAACTGATGAGACTACTGTTGTTAACCTTCTTCCACTGTCTAAGAAGCAGACCTACTCCAGCCACAGCTGACTTGGGGCAGTTTCAAGAAAAAAATTTCACCTCTCCAAGTTCCACACCATTGCTCACAGGGATTTCCTTGCTGGGTGATACACTTCCTTCCCTTTCTTCTCATCCCACCTTTCTAATTCCAACTGTTTCAGCATAATTCATCACCCTCTCTAGGGAAGCTTTCCTTTATCCCCTGGACTGATCACAGTCCAGTTTTCTATACTCATCGAGCACAGTTGCATTTCTGTCCCAGCACATAAGACACATTGTTGTGATTATAAACCTGTAATTATATACCTTTCACTAAAGCTTTATGAGGGAAGGGAACATATTTTACTCCTCTCTGATTTCTCAGAGTCTAGCATAGCAGTGAGACCAAAATACATAATAATAGAGTGAGTAAAGGAAAATTAATGGAAGAATTTGTGCAAAGCTATGTAGCCCACCTCTGCAATGCCTTTCCTACTGGGGGAGGGGTTGTATCATCACTCTCCTGGGGTTTTAAGATTTTTCTATGGAGTGCCCTTAACCTTTCTGGAGCATTTATGGAACATGTCCTCATATGGTGGCTCATGTCTTCTCTTGCTGGCATATCAGATATTAGTCAGCAGCCTAGTGACAGCCTAAGTATATCAGAATCTACATTTTTCTAACACGATCTATAGATGATTTGCATGCGATTACAAAGGGAGAACTACTACTTTCAGGTACAGTGTGGCAGGACAAGGCATTATGAAATGGAGTGTTTCCCCTAAGGCTTCAGTAGAAGAACTGGCTGGTTCTTGAAAACAGGCTGGTTGTTGAAAAAATTTATTTAAGAAATTATAAAAGTAGGAAAAATAATTTAAATGTGTTTTTATTGTGCCAGGCATTTGTTTGAGGTGCTTTTAAATGCATTAGCTAATTTATTTATCCCATCAACCCACCATAGGTAAGCAAAGGAGCATACCAGAAAATCACCTCATATAGAATCAGACTCACTAAAAACAAAACAAAACAAAACAAAACTTTCTTTTAATCATTTGATCCAGCTATACCACTGCTTGGTATATACCAGAAGCATTTAAGTCAGTACATTAGAGGGTGACCAGTGTACCCATTTGATGCAGCACAATTCGCAATAACCAAGACATAGAGCCAGTATAGGTGCCCATCAAGAGATAAATAGCTAAAGAAAATGTAATATATATATTCATACACACAGTGGAGCATTATAAAATAGTAAAGAAAAATGGAATTATATCATCTATAGGAAAATAGATGGAACTGATGACAGTTTTGTTAAGTGAGATAAACTGTACTCAAATATGGTGTGTTTTCCCTAAAATATGGAATCTAAAAAAGATGACATAAAAGTAGAAGGGAGGATATTACTAGACAAAAGAAATAAGAGAGGGAGCAAGGGAGTGTAGTAGGGGTGGAAAAAGGGTTATTAATGATATAGTTAAGAGATCATGATGTTGATATGAAATTATTGAGGTAAAAAGGTGTCCACTACACTCTGTTAGGTGAAATGGCAGGTCATGAAACAGTACAATTGTTTTGATATGTCTCTGGGAGTGAGATGATGAACACATTTTTCTTTTTTAATAGTTTTTTAGGGCCAGGGATTTAGCTCAGTTGTTCTGGCACCTGCTTCGCAAGTGCAAGGACCCAAGTTCAATTCCTGGTACTAGAAAAACAAAACAAAACAAAACAAAAAAACCACTTCCTTAATAGTTTTTTATTTGTGCTGTTATAAAATGTTTCTAAGTGGAAGAAATTAAGAACTGCTATAAATATGCGAGGTAATGGATATGTCAATTAGCTTGATTGTAGTAGTTTACAATGTACATGTATCTCAAAACTTAAAATATAATTGGTTTTGTAATTATACTCAATGAAAAGTTTTTAAAATTTAAATTTTTTTAAATTTTGAAATAATCATAGACTTACAGAAAGTTACAAAAATAGCAAAGAAAGTTTCCACATACTTACCCTTCACCTAGCTTCTGCCACTTTCCTCTGATGGCAGTATCTTATATAACTAACTAGGAACTTGATATTAGTACTTAGATTTCACCAATTTCTACATATACTCATGTATGTGTATGTGCATGTATGTTGTATATTTTAGCTCTGTGCAGTGTTATCATATGTAAATTTGTGTGACCAACACACACAAAGAACCTCTCATCACCACAAAAGAGTAGCCCTGTATAACATTTTTATGAGACTGACCCAATTTTTGAGGGTGCCTGACAGCTATAGCTCATGCTCAGGCAACAGCAAACCTCTAATACTGAGACATCATCTGGACACCACTGCTAGCCTGCATGGCCATCACTGAGCTTCCAGGATGCAGACAGCCAGGAGGGAGCAGTATCTCCTGCGGCCTGACTCCTGACCCTATCCCTGGCTTCCCTTACATCAGCAATGCAAACACAAAGTTCAAATGCAAAAAACTCAGGGCAGCACTTCCCGCAGTACAGGAAAAAGCTAGATTTCCTCCCTATGTTCCTTTTGCATCTGCGTGCTCTGACACCCTGACATTTCAAGGAAAAATGTCTCATCTTGGTGAAAGGTTTTTTTTCATGGGAGTAAGCTAGAGGAAAATCAACACTATACAAATAAACAGATATTGTGAAGTAGGAAGGAGTTGTTTAAAAAAAAAAAGCTACTAGGGAGGGGTAGGGGAAAGGAAGGGAAAAGAAAACAATCAGAAAAGAAGGAAAAATGAAAACAAAAAAGCTTTTGTAAATGAGGAGAGGAAGAGGAGTTGAAGGAAGAAGAGGGGAATGGGGAAAAAAGAGGAATCAAAATATTTCATGTACAAATTCAAATTCCCTATGATGAATGTGATCATTATGTATATATAAATTGTACCAATAAAATTAATAAAAAAAGAAATAAGGCAACCCCGGTTCACCACTGCAACCCACTGTTGCTCAGTTAGTCGATACCCTTACTTGTTCAGATTAACTGAAGAATGAAAGTGAGGAGCTGGTCCCTAGTCTCAGCATTTGGGGGATAAGGGTTGGGAACAACACCCTCCAGCATGGTGTTTGACCCAGTGTAGGCTAAAAGTAATCACAGTAATGCCTTTATTAATTGATTACTTTCTATGTCAGGTGTTGTTCTAAACATCTTGGTACAAAAGCTCATTTCATCTTCAAATCCAAGTAAACTAAATCTGAAGTCTCTTTTCCTCATTCATTTATGTTCTGCCACTCCAGGCATCTAATAATCGAACAGTCTTTATCATCACAATTATGACATGCATCATTTTTGTAACTTTAGACACATTATCCTTTCTCTTTCCCTCTCAAGTTCAACTCCTGGGAGCATCCTATCACGCTTCTCAATGCTTGCCAATTCTGAACTCCAGGTGTATTTATTCTTTTGGTATTTAGACTATGAAGATCAGATGTCAGTCTTGAGAACATCTGGAAGTAAAGGCAGCTTTTATTATGAGCCATTGCTGCAGCCCTTCACCCTGGCCAACTCCTACTGCGTCTGCAGAGCATTTTCACATAGAGGATCTCATCTGACCCTCATAAAATCCTACCATGTGTGGCAAGGGAACTCTCTTTCAGGAGATTTCCAGGTCATCTAAGAAGTCTCTTGGCCTCAAATCCCATGTTCTGCTTTCCCTGCCATCCTCACAGTAAGCACACTTTTAGGTGAGCTTTTACAAAGAAGAAAAGTAGTGATGATAATGCTATGTTTGTCACTACCAATAATAATGTAAAATATAAACTCTGTATCTCTGGAATTGAAAATAATCATTTTCAGTTGTGTGAACTATACATTTCTTCTATTATTTACATTAGTTCATTTCACTTTATGAAAATTTCCATATCAATTTAAATTTTATCCCAACTAAAACAATATTAATGTGCTTCACCTGCATAACAACCCTGGAAAAGACGCAGGGGTAGCTGAACAGGGAAGTCAAATAATTTATCATACATACTGGAATACTTCTGAGAGTGAAAGGAGGCCCTATAAATGCTTACATCAGGGCAATAATTCTGCACTGTCTCTGAATAAGATGAAACATGAGAGCACTCTGCACATGTAGAAATCAAGCTTCAGAGAGTTTAGGAAGCTTACCAGAGGTCAAACAGCTACTAAGTGGCAGTATATGGATTTAGAATGAGCAGAGACTTACTCCAGAACATGAACTCTACCCACTGTGATGGGCTGCATGGCTTCTCTGCCTAAATACAGATTTAAAAACACCAACTTCTTATTTCCTAGCTATCAATAGAGACATGGGCCATTTCATGGGCAAAAGACAGGCAGGATTCTGTGAAAAGCAAATATCACCAGTCCTACTGTGTTTCTTAGACTGTTGGCTGGCTCTTGAGGGTGCTGAAGCAAGGGGCTCCAATTGACTTCACACCATGGCCTCCAGGAAGAACTACTACTTATGAAGTGGCTGGTATTCAAATGGTATCAGGTTCCCAGGATGATGTCCTTTGAAAACAATATTTAAGGGAGCTGGGGATTTAGCTCAGTGGCAATGCACCTGCCTCACAAGCGTAAGGTCCTGAGTTCAATCCCTGGTACCCCCCAAAAAAAAGAAAAGTATATTTAAAACTGAGTTTGTGAAGCTCAACAATTTTCCCTTTCTTTTAAGTGAAATATATTACATGAGCACTTTGGGGATGGCCAAGTGTCCTAGAGATCATTCATGCATAGTCCAACAGTTCCCTTGAAGTAGAGTGGGAAGCCCTTCAGTCCATCCAGGGCATCATCTTAGCTGAGCTGAGGTCCCTGTTCCTTAGATAACAACTATATTTTTATTTCCCTTAACTATCACCCCCACCCCCCACACACACTGCCCTGGCTTGGATCATGCTGCACTCTTGCTCTTTCTCTGCTGCTAGTCTTGGCATAGGCTGTTATTTCTACCTACTGTACCTTCTTTCTTCAGTACTCCATTCAGTATGGAAAACTATCATCACTTCTATCGGTATGGGAAAAATCACCACTTCTAAAAATCTTCCCTGGCCTTTTAAAAAAGAATTAAGAATGTTATGCGTTTCCTCTCCATATATGTAGTATCTTGCAGCTCTAATCTGGTCCTATCATTTTTTTCTTAAGGCTACTTTATTAGGCCATGAGGCATGGATGGCAGAGGCTGAGCTCTGGTTATCTTGGCATCCCCAGTTGCAACACACAAGATAACTTGGCAAATGTATATCAAATGAATGAATTTATCATTCATAATAGCACCACCCTTTTATATTCCTCATTGGCTTATGGGTATTATGACCATATTCTGAATGTGTTGGAAACCAATCACTTTAACCTGAGCTAGACTAGTCTTATGGCTTCCACATCCAAATGAAGGAGAAGGAAAATATATTGAGTGCTGAATGTGCACAGTACCTAGTGAGAGCTCAGCCAGTGCTCATTTGAAGAAGGAACAAGCCATCAAACAAGCCAAAGACAGTTTTTTTGTTTGGTTTGGTTTTAACATAGGTAGTAGAATGCCACTTTACAGAAGACAAAGATTCACCTCCTAAGATCAAAATGGTAGTAAGAGTGGAGGTAGATTTGAACTCAGATCTGGCTTTTCATAGGCCCAAAAGGGAAAAAAAGGAACCACCATCTTATAAAAGCCCCTTCATGGACTTCACTGGAATCCCAAAGGCCAGGCAGGCTCTCCTTTTCCCACACCCTCTGGCTCCCACACACTTGCTCCTGTACACTGGTCCCTAATCCTTTCTTGGAGCGGCCCTACCTATGCCCACCCTTCAGACTCAGCACCCAGATGCCATCTGATAGGCTCACCTCTCCTGAGTGAGTAATGGATGTCCCCTTTCTTCAAAGTGAAATACTTTTATTATATAATGTTCTCTTCCCTGAAAATTGAAAATCCATACAGAATAGATGTGAAAGTGGGAATTCCAGAAGATGGGTTGGGGTAGAGGAAGAAAAAGAGTCTAGAATAAGGGGTCCTTAAAAATTATACATGTAGTCCCTCTCTCTCTCTCTCTCTCTCTCTTTCTCTCTCTCTCTCTCTCTCTCTCTCTCTCTCTCCCTCTCTCTCTCTCTCTCTCTCTCTCTCTCTCTCTCTCTCTCTCTCTCTCTCTCTCTCTCTCCTCTCCTTTCCTTTTTCACTCCCTCTTTCCTTCCCCCTTTTTCTTTACCCCCAGTTTAAGCTTTACCCCAAGTCAGCAGCACTTTCATAGGTCCTTTGTTCTGTTACAGCCAACACAAGAACCTAGGAGACAGAAGGAACTGAAATAAAGCTGAATGGACAATAAAAAGGGAGGAAGCCCTGCAAAGCTCTACAATAATGACTTGGAAACAATATAAAATCAGTGTCAAATGGGCTCATAGGAAGGACATACCCGTTGAGTGGCAGTGATGGACTCAATAATAAGAAGGCACTCATAAACATCTACTTATGCCAGGAACTTCAAAGCTTATATAGTCCTTATTGTGACCATGAGGTGGGTGCTATCGCATAGCCACTTTGTGGATGAAAAAACTGGCCTGGAGAGGTTAAGCGGCTTTTGCCAGCAAGTAAGTGAAATGTGGCTTAGGACACATCATATTACTTTGTTATTTATAAAGTCTCTATTGGAAATTATCTTGCCTAATTGCTGAATCGGTCTTTCTCCTTGCTCCCTTTCCCAATCTATTTACTACCAAATGTCAACCAAGAGATGGCAGGGATCTTATCTGTCCTATTCGCAGATGGGTCACTGTGCACACAGTAGACTTTCAGAAAAGATTTACATGAATTAAATGGTGGATTTAGGATTTGAAAACAAACCCGCATTGCTCCAAGTTCCTTAAACATCATCCTATTTTATCTTCCTGAACCACTGTGAGCTACCTTGCAAAAGATATAAAAAAGCTACCTTTCATGGGGAAAATGGTATTTATAAATGCCCCACAGCCTTGCCTGACACATTGAAGTGGTCCACGAGATGGTGGCTATTGTTACTGTTCCGTCTGCCTTGAACACATTCTCCATTTGGCAATGCAGACTCCTGGGCAAAGCAGAACTGGCACTGAGCACGTCCATTTAAACTGGTTATTCGGGAATGAATTTTCATATGAAATGAAAACACTAGGTTTCTGGGAACACCCAGAGTTCTGTGAACTTATTAATGTTTAGGCCAAGTATGAGACCTGGCCTGGATCTTGTCATCAAGGATCTGCCTGTTCCCAATCATCACATAGAGTGAGTACTATAATGGAGCCCATGGGACAGCTGTAGCCACAAGGCCTTATTTACCACACACCAGTTTCCTCAATGACTAAAGAAGCATCCTCACCTGGGGATTCCTTGGCACATTCTCCCCTGGCCAGGAGCAAATCCATCTGCAATATGTAACTCTGAAACCAGATGCAAAGTTAGGGGTTTAGGATTGCCAATGTCTACATTTATGTCTCTTAAAACACACATTGAAAAGAAAAAGCATTCTGTCTGCCAATATTCTTCCTTTGCCCTGTACCTCACTGATTTTATAAGAGAATTTTCTGATGCAGGGGTGAATTATCTTTACTAAATTTGGCTTTGAGAGGTGCCTCTCTGCAAACTCAGCCCTCCAAGATATTTTAATTGGTTTAGCCCACATGAGACCTTTTAATGTTCAGTAACTATCCCACTCACCTATATGATGCCAGGCCACCCAGGCCAAGGTTAGAGCTCTAATCCCAGGCCAGCCAGGAAGTCTTTAGGAAGAAGTAGGGGAAAGGCATTCAGCAGAAGGGAGAGTGCATTCACTTGGTCTAGCTCTCCAGCTCTATTATGAGTTTGAGCAGTTAAAACATAAGCACCTTTTGATGTAATTCCTTAAGGCCAAGCTTCTTTCATCGGGGGACAATAGCCTAACTGGTGAGTCAATATAAGAACAACCAAGTGAACAAACAAAACAATATAAGTGTGAGTAGCACTGATCTATACACAGAGATGTCACTGAGGACTGCAATAACTGTGGAAGATTTCCTAGCATTGAGTGACCTTAGGTAAAGTTTTGGGAGCTGAATAGACTGGATAAATAAAGAGAAAAGAGGAAGTCCAGATGGGAGAACAGCATAAGCAAAGGCTCCAAGATGGAAGTGTGGGGGTGGAGAAGGAAAAAAGCAGAGTATGTAATTGGGTAGGGTGGAGAGACTTGGCAAAAGCCAAACCTCATGCAGAATAGTGGTAAGAAATAGGGCTGAAGAAGGACACAGCTGTTTGGCATATGACTCAATAATATTTACTTAACCTAGTTTGTTGCCCCTTGAAAGAGAGATGGAATGTTCTGCATCTTGAAATCTCAGTTATTCAGGTCACAATGGAGGGATTTTGTAACTATA
This sequence comes from Fukomys damarensis, assembly GCF_012274545.1. Taxonomy (NCBI): domain Eukaryota; kingdom Metazoa; phylum Chordata; class Mammalia; order Rodentia; family Bathyergidae; genus Fukomys; species Fukomys damarensis. Next base: position 59,087,923 of record NW_022900928.1, read on the forward strand.
CCTAGGTTCCAGGAAAGAAGCACATTAGCCTTTGCTGTACATTCTTTAGTCTGCTCCTTAAATATTGGTATGTTTCAGGAATCAATTCTTCCTTGATCTTTCCTTTTGAACATTCTCTCAGAATTGTATCCTCTGCCATGCCATTAACCACCACCTATGGGCTGCATCTCCCAAGTTTTTTGCTCCTGAGGAGATCTATATTCTAGAGCTTCTGACCATAAACATGTGTTTGATAATCATCTCAATATCTCTTTAACTGAATATCTTCTTCCCATTTTCTCTTGCATCCCTACTTCTCTTAAAGGTTCCTTCCTTCCTTCCTTCCCTCTGTCCCTCCCTTTTATCATAAGGCATTAATTGAATACCTGCCATCTGCTACACATCATATTAAATGAGCTTTTGTATTTGAAGAGTTCCTAGTATAATGGAACATGTAGATGAGTTCAACACTTTATTTTTCTTATTTAAAAACTATAAATAACAGTATGAAATAAATATCCGTACAATGCTGATCCAAATAGAACTAGACACATAAATGTCAAGGAATCTGTAAAACTTTCACTTAGAAGAGGAGGTTCAACAAAGGCCTTTTGGTTAGATAAAATCTGAGCTGAGTCTTAAATCTCGAGAAATTAGTTGAACCAAGAAGAAAAGATAGGAGAAATAGTACAGGATAGGATACAAAGGAGAAAGAGCAAGTAATATTTGAAAAAGTGTTCATATTAATACAAATGACAACTTTTATTTAGCCCTTACTATGTAACAATTACTAAGATCAGCACCTCACATGTTTTGTTTTATTTTTATTTGACCTTCATAATAACCTCAGAAATAGATATTTGTATTTTACCCATATTTCAATTGATGATATGGAGGCCCAGATAAATACCTTTGTCCTTGAACATTTTTGGATAAGTAATTGAACTGGAACTCTAAGTTTCTCTAACTCCAGAGATATAAGAGAAAGTCAGATCAGTATGTAGAAACCAGATTCTAGATGGTTTTACATGCTTCAGGAAAGGATTTGAATTTTATCTATCTTGAAAGAAATGGGGAGCTACTCTAGGCTTTGAAGCAGAGAAGGTACCTGAAGCATATTTCCATGGTCCAAGGTTGCTCTGGGAGAGGAGTCCAGGATGAATTTGGGGATGGGTGGCAAAGTGAAATAGATGGATCCTTCCTAGACCAGGTAGACTGCTGTCATAGACTAAATGAGCTTCTTGAGCTGCAGAAAGAGGCAGAATGGAATGACTGCCAATGGAATGATTGGGGTGTAAGGAGAGAGTAGATCAACAGCAGTGCCTAGGATATGAATAAGTTAAATTGCTTTCTTAAAACTACTACTCACTTGATAACTCAATCAATATATATTAATGAGTATCTGCCTTGTGCCAGACTCCCTCTAGGTCCTGGGGATACAATTGGTCTATACCATATACAGCCTCTAGCCTCAAGTAACCTGTGCTCTAATCATGTAGAGAAAGTAAAATTGCCACAGAGAGCACAGAAAGTACACACACACACACACACACACACACACACACACACACACCACTGAGTTGAGGAAGGGTGAACACAGGCAGGCTTCCTGAAGGCAGAATGCTCTTCATCACTTTCTTAATCTAGAGATTAATATTTCTGACTACCGACTGGTTACCTAAATTGGCTGTCCTCAGAATTGCTATCTCAGTATATCCAGAACTTAAGTTGAACTCACTCTCTCATCCCTGACCTGTGTTCCTTTTTTTAATGTGCCATATTCCACGTCCTGCTTGATTTTTTTCATGTAATAGATTCTTTGAATAGCTGTAACGTGCTAGGTATTGTATGAGGCATGAAGCAAGTTAACATTTTCATTTTAGCCTAAAAATGAGAAAACAACAGATCTTGGGCATCTGAATGAGGTATTTGGAACCATATTACAAGGCCACCCAGGCAGCCTTAAAAACAGCAGCTTTCACATTTCTGAATTTGCTACTACCTGTCAAAAATGTGGTTCACCTTTACAACCAAAGGAATACACAGGACTGAGGCAGATTTTACCTGAGGTAAAGCAGAAACACTGCTCCTTTGCTACCACAGTAAAGACTACTTTGAGGTGAGTGACACTGCTCGTGTTCACCCCCCAAAGTCTGACTCCAGATGGAAGAAACAGGCAGGGGGTGTCAGACAGGCTCCACAACTCCTGCCACCATTTCGTCTGGCTGGAGTGTGGACAACGAGAACAGCTTGTAATGTTCTCACGATAAAGACAGAGATTTAATGGAACATTTCTACTGAGCACAGCTTGCAATCTTTCACACAGTTCTACCCTCCTCCAGAGCTGCTCAATCTTTGTTTGTGTAACAGCACAATTCTCAGCAGAAGCTTTGTGATTAAACAGAGAGAGGAAGAATGTTGGTAAAGAAGATTCCAGGGACAATATGAAGGCCCAGAGGGGGACATCTCCCACGGAACCTACCCCTGAGCCTCGTTCCTATCATGTACTCCACAGTGCTCAATAAATGAATGACAAAGTGAATGCATACACGGAGGGAGAATGATTGGAATGCTGTTAGAAAGCCGTGGGGTGGAATGAGACTGCAACACCCATGAACTTTTTGATTGGGTGTTTTCAGTGGTATACCCCATTGACACTTTATTCCTGAGGATCCTAGGGAGAGAGCAGAGACTGAAATGCCATAAGTGGCCCTATAAAATTTTGAGATCAATGCACTGGGGAGCTTCTGCCAAATCTGTCCTCTCTGTGGCCCCATGAGAGTTCTGAGCAGCTGTATATTTCTAGAGAGCTCATTATTTCCAAGGCTGTGGTAGAAGAAAGAGGTAACAGGGAGGCAATATTTCAACATGAAATTTCATACCAATGTTTTCAAATAGTTTTTCCTAAATCCCAAGACCCCAAACCCCAACCCAACTGTCCACAATGTATAACCGGCTTCAAAAACTCAGTACCACCACAATAAAGGCTCAGGCCTAAGTTAAAAAAATAAAATAAAATTTCTACATCCACTGAGACATGCAATCTCTATCAACTCAACTAACCATTGAATTAAGCCCAACTGGTAGCATATACCGCACTTTCAATGTCTGAAGAGTTTTACATGTTTCTTCATTCCTTGGTTGTACTTCTGGCCAAAAGTCAAAGCATAGCCTTGCCCTTAGGAAGTGAATCCTTGATTCTAAAACTCACTTGGAATGAGGAAGCACTCTTCTCTCATGAGCAATCTTGTTCTCACAAGTTAGATAATTTAGATAAATCTTTGGGGTTTGGAAAAGTTAGGATAACACTCTGCACTCCAGGGCCATTGAACAAACTGAACTGTTTAACCTTGTAAAGTTTGCACAATTCTCACCACAAGTCTAGTCAGAAACTGGGAGCTGAATTTCCAGCTGCAAAGATTCTGGGTTCTGGGCCCAGAGCCCAGCTGATCTTGGTGGGTGGCAGTGGCACGAGCGAGGCCCACAGAGCATTCCAGTTGGAAAGACAGGAGTGTGACAGAGAGGTCACAACTAACAATTGCAACTGGAACAGATAGAAGCAGAACCACTGAAATTTCATGAATGCTTCTGAGGTCACTGGCCCCTTCTCGCCCCAGGGTTGCTGGGGTGGTCAATGGGACAAAGCATGGCTGCTCACTTCCACCTGACCTATCTTGCTGGATCTCTGCCACACCTTAGGCCAGCTCTTCCCCACTGGTCTTTTACCACTGCCACTCAACACAGCAGGGCAGAAGCTAAGAGGATCAGACGGCTCCTTGAGCATCAGACCCACAGGAAGGGGAAGGTCAGATACAGTGGATGAGCTCAGGGATCCAGAATCAAAGCAGATTTAGTGCAGCTTCCATGACCACAGCAAGATACTTTCTCTCTTTTGAGTAATTTTATCTCTTTTTTGTCTAACTGCTGTTGCTTAATTGATGCTACCTTTGCTTCCATTGGAGTTTGATCAGCCTGTAATTCCTGAAATAACGTTTTTAGACTATAGCTTTGACATAATTTTTATGATATTATTTGTACCTTATTGGACACTGTCTAATTGGATAGCATTAAGTACTGGCTTGAGCAAAGGAAGAATTTTACTCTTCCTTAAACCATCACTGATGCTTGACACAACCTCTAGGAAATGTAAAATAATAATAACTACCTTGACATATTCTGAGCTCCTATTAGAAATCTATAAAAGTAACCTAATATTTACCTCAACAATTTTGTATTTGAGAAACATCATATATTTATGATGCACAACATGATGTTTTGATATATGTACACATTAGTGGCATAGCTAAAGTCAGCTCTTAAATATATGTATCGCCTTACACACTTAACTTTTTTTCCTCATTGAGTTTATTGGTACATTTTAGGTAGACAGTATAGTTACATTCATCATTGGGATCTTGTACCTTTAGACATGACAGGTCTTGCTTCTCATTTTTCCCCCTTCCCCCTGCTCTCCCTTCACGCACTCCTCCCCTCCCTATTTACAAATACTTTATTCCCATTTTTTTCATTTTCTCATATTTTTTTTTCCCTAACTTCCTTTCCCCTACCCTTCCCACTTCCCCTACACCTTTAGCCCTTTTCGTCCTATTTCTCATTGTCAATTATACTATTAGGATCTTATGTACAATTACAGTTTTTCATAACAGAGAAACTATTTGGTATTTACACACATGTGACTTATTTCACTTGAGTATATCCTCAATATGAATCCATTTTCCTATGAATAGCTCTAATTTCTCATTCTTTATGGCTAAGTAGTATTCCATTTACCTTTTAAAAGATAAGAACATTTGAAATATACTGTCAATTCCAACTATATAGTATGCTCTTACTCACTCTAGTAACCATGATGTAGAATAGATCTTGTCAACTTTATCCTCCCTGATATTTGAAATTTTGTTCCCTTCACCTAACATCTCCCTAATTCATCCACCTCACCCTTTGGTAATCACTGTTCAATTCTCTTCTTCTGAGTTTGACATAAATACATTCCACATATAAGTAAAACTATGTTGTATTTGTCTTTCTATGTCTAGTTTATTTCACTTAATGTAGTATCCTACAAGTTCATCCATGATTTTGAAAATAACAAGATTTAATCCTTAAGAAAAAGAATATTCTCATTTGTCTATTTTTACTCTTGTTGCCTGTGCTTTTCTTTGAAGTCATGTCCAAAAAGATTATTGCCTATACTAGTGTCATGGAGCTTTCCATGTATGTTTTCTTCTAGTAGTTTTATGGTATTTTAAGTCTAATCCATTTTGAGTTGATTTTTGTAAATGGTGTGAAATGGAGGGCCTAGTTGTATTCTTCTGTATGTGGCTAGCCAGGAAAATTTTTTAAGCATCATTTATTGAAGATATTGGATTTTTACCATTTTACATGCATGAAAACTTTGTTGAAAGACAATTGACCAACTATGTATACATTTATTACTGGGCTCTCTATTCTATTTTATTGGTTTCTGTGTCTCTTTTTATACCTGTATCACACTGTTTTGATTACTATAGCTTTGCAATAGATGCCATTATGCCTCTAATTTTATTCATTTTCTTAAGGATTATTTTGACTCTTTTGCATCTTTTGTGGTTCCATTTGAATTTTAGAACTTTTCTACTTCTGTGAAAATGTTGGAATTTTGATAAAGATTGCAGTGAATCTAGAGATCACTTTGGGTACTATGGACTTTTTTTATTAGTACATATTTGCTTTATTTTACATTCCTTTTGCCGAGCTTGTTACATGTACATAACACATCTTAATTTCTTTTGTCATCTCTTTTTCCTCCCCTTGCTCCCTCCTCTCTCCATATCTTAACAATATTAATTCTTTCAATTCATAAACAAAAGATATCTGAATTTATTTGTATTTTATTCAAGTTCTCTCATCAGTTTTTAGTTTTCAACATACAAATCTTTCACCTGAGTTAAACTTATTCTTAAGTATTCTTTGTAGCTATGATACATGGGATTATTTTCTTTAACATTCTTTTGGATAATTCAGTTGAGTGCATGAAGGTGCTAATGGCTTTTGTATATTGATTTTATGTACTGCAGTTTTTACTGAATTTATTGCTTTTAATATATTTTAGTGGAGTCTTTAAAGTTTTTTCATGTTATTTATAACTATAGGCAATATTACTTTTTCTTTTATTTGGATGCTTTTGGTTCCTTTCTCTTGCTGAATTGCTCTAGTTACGACTTCCAATGTTACACTGAATAGAATTGGTTACAGTTAATTTTAGAGGAAAACTTTCCGTATTTTTCTCCTGAGGAATGATGTTAGCCGTGGGCTTGTCAAATATGGCCTTTACCATATTGTGATATATTTCTTCCATATCTAATTTGCTTGTTTTTTGTTAAGAGTAGGATAATTTATTTGGGAATAGGGAGTAGGAATGGGAATAAGAATGGGCTTCTGGGAGATAGAAAGTTGCCAATGAGCCCACTTCTCAAAGGAAGTTTTATAGAGCAAAGTAATGAAGGGTGAGTACAGTGTGGGTGAAAACTATAATCAACCAATAAGATTACAAGAATAGTTGCATAGGTAATATTGCCCCAGGAGTAACAAAGGTATATGGATGACACACATTGATAATCTGTATGTAGTCTTAGTCTTAAATCCTCTTAGTCTTAGTCTTAGTGCTTGGGAGAAGATGGCCCACCCATGAAAAGATGTTGAGTTTGATTGAGGGATTTTTCTTTTTTTAATTGAGTTTATTTGTACATTTTAGGGATACAGTACAGTTACATTCATTATTGGGATCTTGTACCTTTACATGACAGGTCTTGGTTCTCATTTTTTCCCCTTGACCCTGCCCTCCCTTCACCCCTTGATTGAGGGCTTTTTCTGCATCCATTGAGGTTATCATATGGTTTGTGTTCTTCATTCTATTCTGTTAATTCTATTCCTTAATTTGCATATGTTGCATATATTGATATGTTGATATATTGCATATCCTGTATCTCAAAAATAAATTGCCTTTGATTATAATACATGATATTTTTTATGTTCTGCTGAATTAATTGTTCTTATCTTGCTAAGGATTCTTATATCTAGATTTATTAAGGATAATAGGCCCTCCCAAAATAATTTTCTTTTCTTACAGTATGCTTCTATGGCTTTGGTATCAGAGTAATGCTGGCCTTAGAAAAGAAGGTTGGAAGTGTTTCCTCCATTTCAGTTTTTTGGAAGAGTCTAAGAAAGATTGGCATTAAGTCTTTAAATGTTTGGTTGAAATCAGCAATGAAGTCATCAGGTCACGGACTTTTCTTGGTGGGAGATTTTTCATTGCTGATTTAATCTCATTATTCATTACTGGTTTATCCAACTTTTTCATTTCCTCATGTTTCAATTTTGGTTGGTTGTATTTCTAGGAATGCATCCATTTCCTCTAGGGCATTCAATTCTTTTGGCATATAATTTTTCATAGTAATCTCTTATAAGCCTTTGTATTTCTGTGGCATCAGTTGTAATACCTCCTCTTTTATTTCTGCTTTGAGTTTTCTCTTTTTTGTTAGTCTAGCTAAAAATTTGCTTTTGTTCATTTAAAAAGATTTGTCTTGTTAGTTTTTCTAGTCTCCATTTATTACTTCTTCGTTCTTTGTTATTTTCTTCTTTTCACTAGCTTTGCTTAGTTTTTCTAATTTTTTTGAGCTATAACACTATCTTTAAAAATTTTAGTTTCATCCTTTTTCTTTTTGTGATATAAGCATTTATCACTATAAATTTCCTTTAGAAAATCTCTTGGTGCTTCTAATAAGTTTTAGTATGTTGTGCTTTTCATTTGTCTCAAAGTATTTCTTAATTTCTTCTCTGACCAATTGGTTGTTCAGTAATATGTTTAATATTCACATATTTGTGAATTTTCTGAAATTCCTTCTCTCATTCTTCTTTAGTTTCATGACACTGTGATCAGTAAGGATATTACACTGACTCAGTCTTCTTAAATTTGTTAAGATCTGTTTTGTGGTGTAATATATGAACTGTCCTGGAGAATGTTCCATGTGCACTAGAAAAGAATGAATATTCTGCTGGCATTGGATGGAATATTTCTAATAGCTCCATTTACTACAAAATACAGGATTTGAACTGATTTGATATTTATATGATCTGTCCATTGTTGAATGTGGGGTATTGAAGTTTCTTACTATTATTTTCTATTTTGTTTTATTTTTAATTAATTTTATTGGTACATTTAATGTATACAGTATAATGACATTTACTGTTGGAAATTTGTACCTCTACATAACCAATTTTAGTTCTTATTTTTCCCCATTCCCCTGACCTCCCTTCAACTTCTCCTTCCCTCCCTATCTAAAAAGACTTTGAGAAGTCTCTTACTATTGTTGCGTTCTAGTGGTAAGAACAATGGAATGTGTGTTCAAAAAGAGAAGAAATATTTTGAGGAGAATTAATGGCAGTGACTTTTTTCACCATAATAAATTTAACATTTATAAAGCCACTGTATTTCTTGGTCACATGTCTTATACTGCTGTCTCCTGGCCTATACCATTTCTGATGAGAAATCTGATGCTAATCTTATTGAAATGTCCTTCAATGTGAATTACTTCTTTTTTCTTTTTCTTTTTTTTTTTTTTTTTTTTTTTTTTTTTTTTTTTTTTTTTTGTGCTTCCTTGGGATTTTTTTTTCAGTTAAGTGTACTGGTACTTTTAGGTATACAGTAAAGTTACATTCATCATTGCAATCTTGTACCTTTCCACAATATATCTTTATTCTTATTTTTCCCCATACCCCAGCCCTCCCTTTACCCCTCGACCCTTCTCTACTTACAAAAACTTTGTTTCCATGTTTTTCCTTTTCTAATATTTTTCTTTTTCCTTCTTTCCTTTCCCCTACTATTCCCACTTCCCACACTCTTTTAATCCTTTTCTTCCTATTTCACATTATCAATTATACATTTTGATCCTTATTTACACAACCCCACCAGTATTTGCTATTGGTTGATTTCTTTTTTCTTTTTTTTTTTTCTCATTGAGTTTATAGGTACATTTTAGGTTTACAGTACAGTTACATTCATTATTGGGATCTTGTACCTTTACATGACAGGTCTTGGTTCCCATTTTTTCCCCCTTGTCCCTGCCCTCCCTTTACCCCCTCCTCCCCTTCCCATTTACAAACACTTTATTTCCATTTTTTCATTTTTCTCCTATTTTTTTCTTTCCCTTATTACCTTTCACCTACCCTTCCCACTTTCCCTACACCTTTAGCCCTTTCCTTCCTATTTCACATTGTCAATTTTCTCATTAGGATCTTATGTACTATTATAGTTTATTCACAACAGAGAAACTATTCAGTATTTACACGTGTGATTTATTTATTTCACTTAGGAGTGTTATTGGTTGTTTTCTTGATAATAGCCATTCTTTCTGGGATGAGGTGGAATCTCAGTGTTGTTTTCATCTGTATCTCTCTAATGAACAGTGATGTTGAACACTTTTTCATATATTTATATGCTGCTTTTACTTGTTTTTCTGAGAAATGTATGTTCATTTCAAATGCCCATTTTTGAATTGGGTCTTTATATTTGGAGGTCTGATTTTTCTTAAAAAGCTTCTGCACTGCAAAATAAACCACCAACAGAGCTAAGAGACAATCTACAATGTGGGGAAAAAATTTTACTAGCTGCTCCTCAGACAATAGCAAAAGCAATTCTAGGCAACAGAAACATAGCAGGGGGTATCGCAATCCCTAACTTGAAGCTATACTACAAAGTCACTGTTTTAATCTTTTACAGGTTAAAATCCATTTTTTTCAACAAAATTTATTAAAGAGGCTATCTTTCCTCCTGTGAGGATGGTTGATTCCTTTGTCAAAGATGAGGTAGCTGAGTACATCTGGAGTTGTTTCTGTATCTTCCAATCTATTCCATTGATCCTCAGGTCTTTCTCTTTGCCAGTACAATGCTGTTTGTATCACAGTGATTTTGGAGTATAGTTTGAAGTTGAGAATTGTGAACTCCCCTGCTATGTCTCTGTTGTCTACAATTGCTTTTGCTGTTCTACTTCCCTTCTGGTTCCAAAGGAAGTTTTTGGATTTTCTCCAGTTCTGTGAAATGTACTGTTGGAATTTCAATTGGGATTGCATTGAATCTGTACAGCAGTTTTTCTTCCTTGTGACTTTTGACAATATGAATTATATAATATGTCTTAGTATAGTCTTGTTTAGATTGAATCTGATTGGAAATTGTCAAGTTCCTTGAACCTTGATATTTATAGCTTTCCTTGGATTTGGAACATTTTTTTGTAATTATTTATTTAGTTTTTGGGCTCATCTGTCTCCATCTTCTCTTTCATAAACTCCTATAATTTGCATATTTTCTATTTTGATGGCATCTCATTAAACTTCCTTTCTTCCTCTTATTCTTATTTTTAAATTTTTCAATTGATTGTACAGTTTTCAAATAACCTATCTTTTAGTTCATAGATTATTTGCTTCTTGCTCCTCCTCCTCCTTTTGTTTCTTCTTCTTCTTAATGAATTCAGCTGTTGAGGGTTTTTATTGCACATTTTTAAATTTTATTATATTTTTTAGGTCCAGAATTTCTGTTTGAATCTTTAAAAATATAATTTCATCCAATTAAAATGTTTTATGTACTTTTAAAAAGTCCACACAAGGAACATAAACATTATGTACTGCAAACATGTACTAATAAAATAAAAATAAATAAAACTTTGTATGAAATGTTCATTGTTCTGTCTGAAAACACAGACATATATATTTTTTTCCATCTTTAGGTTAGATTACTTATTTTAGTTGTTTAGTATTTTACTGATTCTAGAGAATCATTTCTCTATTTTCTTGTTTACTGAGTTTCCTTAAAGCAATTATTTGGAATCCTTTGTCAAGTAGTTTATATGTTTCTATTTCTTAGCTAGTGAATTATTATTGTGTCCTATTGTGGTATTATGCCTTCTTGTTTTTTTTTTATTGTTTCTCATGGCCTTATGTTGATGTCTGAACATTTTGTGAAGACTCCCATATCTTGAAGGCTAGCTTCAAAGTGGAAAAATCTTTAAATCGTTCTCAAGAGGGTGCAATGGCATTTGGTGGGTGTGGCACAGTGGTTCTGGTACCAGTGAGAGCACAGCCCTATAGCATCTCTATAGTTCTATCTGCCAAAGCTGCTGATGAAGATTCTAGGTCAAATGCTGTGGTGACTACAGTGGCTAGCAAGGGTTGTTGGGGTCTTTAGTAGCAGTGGCTGGTGGGATGCTCCCAATGTCTTTTTCTCCCACTGGGGAAATTGTCGCTGTAAGGATACATTCTAGCACTGGGTATGGCCTATGGACTCACTTGCAGTGGTGGTAGCACTCCAGGAGTAGTACTCCAGGAGTGGCCACATTACTGAGGTCTGAAACATGACCATACCTGAAGGGGCTATGGCTCTGAGATCTGGGGAGTAGAGGTGCTATTGTCTGGGAGGAAGGCACTCCTGATACCATGTTAAAAACAGAATATGCAGCACAGATGGTTATGAAGCAGCCAGGGAAACCAATAGTGGGTGCACAGGAATATGCAGAGAGAATGGTTCCCAGGTCAGGGTGAGACATAGTTCTCTATGGTGACTAAGCCAGTGCCCTGAGCATAGACAGCAACAGGTTGGCTCCTAAGCCTAGAGTGAGAACTAGTTTGCTATGATGATAGCTCCAGTGCAGCCACAGAGCCACAGAGTAGACACTCATGGGGCACCTACAACTCCAGGTTGCAGCCCATGTGAGACTGGAAAGGGTAATGGCTCCTTTTAAAAGAAGATAAAAAAAATCACTTGCTTCTCATGCACAGAAAGGGTTCCCTTGTAAGGACAGCTGTTGGTTACTTTAGTGGCAAGAGATGTCAGTGTTCTCTGGGGAGTAGAACATTGGAGACCATAGTAATTCCTACTACTTGGCCAATATCCACTAAGTCTTTTCCTTGTTCCTCACTGTTTCTATTTCTGATGTATAACTATTACCAGCAATCTTTCCCATATGGATATTCTTTGTTTTCTTACTCTACTGTGCTGTTGATGATTCTTTAATGGGCACCTGAGCCTCTCTGAGTCATTTTGGGAATAGATAAAATCTGGTAGCTTCTATTCTGCTATCAAGATGACAGCACTCACTTCAGTAAATTTTTATTGTTGTAAAACACACACACACACACACACACCCTCCTAAACAACAATATCCCAAACCAAACTGAGTGAATTTTTATGAATTCAATTACTTGGCTCTATAGATGTCTTTATGGGATATTTTACAACCATTTGTTTATAGTTCTATGATCTCCTTTTTATCTTTACTATTTTGCTTAGGGTGTTTTTTTCTACTTAAAAAAGTCTAAATGTATACATTCAAAGTAAAATGATGTGGTTTTTCTATAAAATGGAATACTACTGAGCTATAAAAAATGAGAAATAAGACCCATTCATAGGAAAATGGATACATATTGAGGATATACTCCTAAGTGAAATAAATCTCACATGTGTAAATACCAAATAGTTTCTCTGGTGTGAATAAACTGTAACAGTACATAAGATCCTAATGAGATAACTGACATTGTGAAATAGGAAGAAAAGGTCTAAAGGTGTAGGGAAAGTGGGAAGGGTAGGGGAAAGGGAATAAGGGAAAGAAAAAAATATGAGAAAATGAAAAGATGGAAATAAAGTGTTTGTAAATGGGGAGGGGAGAAGGGGGTGAAGGGAGGGCATGGACAAGGGGAAAAAATGAGAACCAAGACCTGTCATGTAAAGGTACAAGATCCTAGTAATATATGTAACTGTACTGTATACCTAAAATATACCAATAAACTCAATAAAAGAAAAAACAACAAAGTAAAAAAATTTCCCTTAGAGGAAAAGAAAGAAAAAAACATGCTTTACTCCATGTGTTCAGGGTTTTTTTACATCACATGATTTTTCAAGATAAAAAGCTTAACAACTTTCCAGAAACAGAGTTTGTTATTTCCTCTTAAAACTTTCCATTTAATACTTTAGTAAATAAAAATATTAATACAAAAATACTTTAAAGAATTATTGGGGAAGGTTGGCAAAAATAAGAGCAGGAACAGGAGCCTGATCAGTCATGCACTGTGGTGGTTATACATCATCTAGCATCACCGAGGCATAAAGTGTGAGGGTGAGAGGTGGGTGTGGCCAAGTTAGTGCAGCACAGGCCTTCTGGTTCATGCCATCGAATTTAACTCTCCATGTGATTGGGTTCTATTTAAAGGACTGGAGAAAACATGTGTTTCAGAAAGATCATTCTGTCTAGAGAAGGAATACTAAAAGTGACAGGGGTGAGCCCAGAGGATAGGAGAATAATTAGGAAGGTGTTACTATAAACCAGACAAGAAAAAATTGTCTAGCTAGGGCACAAATACAGACATAAATACAGAATGGAGAGAATCTAGACACACTCAGAAGAAGGGGAATAAATCAGAAACATTTAATTAGTAAAATCACCGTAATTTAGTGAGGAATTATACCTAGTTTCTCGTGCAAGTAACTGAATGCAAGGAGCATCCACTGATTAAGGGTGTTGGTGAGGAAGAAAGGTAGATTTTAGAGGGAAGTGGTTGGATTATGTTTTCAACACCTTTGACATAACAAGATCAATCTGGGTATCTTTGATAAACCTTTCCTAACTTTCTCTGTGTTTAATCTGCATATTTTGATTATAATTCAGTACCCTAGATTGAATATCTACTTTATATCTCCTGCTTCAGACCCAGATATAGCCTCTCAACTCTGGTTCTCAATGTATTATTTAGAGGAAATTAATTTGATGGCTGCAGTTTCTGAGATGTCTTTGCCCTGAATCAGTGTTTTGTTGTAATAGTGTCTTCCATGCTTTCTTTGATCCCTAAAGGAAACCACTATCTATACATGCTGGAATGAATTGCTCTCAAGGGTAGCTATGTGTTATGTCTTTTTTTCCTTATTTATTTATTTTTAGTACATGTTTGCAGTACATAATGTTTACATTCTTTGTGTGGAGTTGGTATATGTACATAACACATCTTAATTTCTTTTTTCCTCATCTTTCCTCTCTTCCCTCTCCCCTTTCCATCTCTTGATTCCCTTCCATTTGAGAAAGATCTATGTCTCTATTTCCTATTATCTATCTTTTATTTGCTTTTTATTTATACTTTGAGAAGAGTAAACATGCAATATTTAACCTTTTTGTCTGATTTATTTCACTTAACATAGTCTCAATGTGCATTCATTTTTCTTTTTTATCTTTTTTATGGCAGAGTAGTACTCCATTGTGTGTAAATACCACATTTCCTTTATCCATTCATTTGTTAGTGGACAGACAGGTTGTTTCCAAGATCAGGAATTATGAATTCTGCTGTGCTGGTATGTGTGCATCATATAATATGATTCCTTTAACTCTTTTGGAAAGATAAATAGAAAGGCAGATAAATGGGTTAATTGGAATTTCTGGTTTAGGTTTTTTTTTTTTGAGGAACCTCTATTAAGGGAAATAAATCAGAAATTTTAAAATCAGACATGGTTTCTCTTATATGAGAAATAAAAATAAAGAGCAAAGTAAAGGAGAGATGGTAAGAAAAGGGAGACAAAAAAAGGGAGGAGACAAGGTTAGTGGATCAAGGGCAAGGGAAGAGGGGGAGACCAAATATGAACAAGGCATTATATTATATATGAATGCAATTCTTATTATCAAAAACATGCTAACAAAAAATCTAAAAAATAAAATTTTGAAAGGAACATAATATATCTAGCTGTTGTTTCAGGATACTTCTTGCCTTTCTTGGTTATATATTCGAAAATCATAACATTGTTTTTGCAGTCAACATTGATCAAAGGCCTGCTATGTACCTGAAACTAGGAATTCAGCAGTGAGTATATAACATTGCCTTTGCCCTCTATAATCTCACAGGTTAGTAGGAATAATAAATAAACACATATACTTATAAGAATTATCATTTTTCCTTTTCACTACCCTTTCAAGGCTTGCTCTTCATAAGGTATTATAGATCTTATACTAAAAAATATATTGTTTATGGATTCAATGAAATGAAAGCTCTAAGTATTTTTCTGATTAAAATTTTAAAAAATACTTCAGTTTTAGATTTTTCTATTTCTCCTCTGTTTTTGTAGCTAACTTTGCTCCACTGGGGACCCACTGTTACCTTGGATTTTGTACTGGGATAGTAAGCCTTTTGAGATGGGAAGTAAAAGTATGTTATTGCAGCTCGTTGTCCTTTCTCAAGTAGACAAGCTAGGGCAGTGATGGTGGACCGATAAGAGCTTTCAGTGATAATAAACAGCCTGCTGCAGGAAATGTGCCATAGGTTCACCACCCCTGGGTGGCGGGAGTAAGAGTTGTGTTTGTCTTTCCTACATTATCCTCTCTAAATTACTGCACATGAAAATAAGAATGTGTATGTCTGATACGTGTATAGTATATGTGTATTTTTTCTAGTAATACCCAAGGAAGCTCCGAATAAATACAGTAGGGAGAGTGAAGGGGCATTTTTTCCCTTCAACATATCTGCAAGCCATCAAGGAGTCTTTACATAGGAAAAAAGAGAACAGTTCTATTGAAGGACATATTCCTAACTCTGTATGTCCCCATCCCTGATTTCCATAGGTTATATTAGATGAACAACCAAGACCACAACACAGATATTTCTGACAACTGTTTTGTATTGTTGATTGTCCCATGAGAAAGGAAAGTACAGAGCAGTGAGAGACAACTTAGGGCACATATGTTATTTGTTTTTTCTTCTAAGACAAAAGATGTTAATGTATACATTGTTTTCTTTTAAACTAAAACCTAAGTATTATGGTTTAATTGCACTGTTGGCACTTTGCAACAGTGGATTTTGGGTTATAGTTTAGGCACTTGTCTCTAAAAGGTTCACAATCACTGATGTATAGAATACTAAGTATCTGTCAGAATCATCTCAGACCACATTTCAAAAAATGTTTGGTATTGGGGCTGTTATTCAGATGAAACAATTTTGGGTCCACCCTCTTTTAGCTCCATTCTACCTGTGCTGTAGGGCTTGATTTTTTTACCCACAACTTTCTCCTTTTTGCCCTATTCCATTTGCTTTATAGCAAGAATGGCCAATACAGGATGCTTCCTCCTCTCATCCTCCACATAACTATCAGACAATGTTGCTCTTTTCTATTGAATTCACTAGGTAACCTCCCTCAATAATCTTATTATTTACAGCCAACTGATTATTCACTAGACCATTTCCATTGAGTACTTTCCCTCCCTCTCAATCTGGTCATTAAATTCTATAACTTTACTTTTTATCATCTACCTATTTAATTTAGCAGTGACCACAACTGAAGTCCACTGAAACTTTTAAAGAGATAATCCCCAAACAGCCACATTTTAAGGACAACAACAAAAAAGGCTTCCATTCCTAGCCTGAATGTGCAGTAGAGAAGTTGATATAAATGCTTATTAGATGACCGATGGAGTGAGCCCACTACTTACTCCTTTCCAAATGCTTGTTGAAATGTAGTTATATTGGTATAAAATACAAAGGAAATTCAATTAAAAGTATGTACACAATGCACTCCAAGTCATGTCAGATCTTTGAAGAATGCCTTACCTTTTAGCCTATCAGAAAATAAAGCATGCGTTTGCCAATTTAGGATGTCAAATTGCTTGAATTAAATAAGACATATATCAGTACGCATAGAAAAACAGCAAAGTCTTTTTAATGCAGATTTTAAACTTCTTGTTCTTACTTGTCTGCAGATAGATATTAATGGGATGTAAAATCTTAGCCTTGGAACACTTTCTACTCCATTTTTCCCCTCTGAGGACAGTCAAGGTCAGGGTGTGAAAGCTCAGCTGTCACTTTGCCTTCTGTTCTATAGGATTTATCCCCAAATCAGTAAACATGGTCCCATCCCAGAGCTCATTACAAAGGATGACTTTTTTTTTCTTTTTGCCTATAAAGAAATTTCTACTGGGGAAAAAAGGTCCAATGGTCTCACTCTAATCTGATTTTGCTGAGAACTCTGAAGAAACATTTTCCTCCAGATAAGTAGATTTCCTATTTTTTGGCTTTAAACATTTAGGTCTTGTTCAATATCTAGGACTGAAAATGGATTAAATTAATCCATTAATCCTGTTTCTGTATGATTCCTTATTCTAATGGTCCAGACTTGGTGGCTTGATGATGTAAATAAGATGATGGCAGTTTCTTTCTAGTTAGCATGTCTTGGACAGAGATATACCAATTAATTCACATTCCTGTGAGTGCCCACCTGAGTGTTTATGGAAAGGGAAGAGAGATAGTACTGAAAAAAAAGTTCATTTATCCTCCAAGAAGCTATTGGTAATTTTTACACATGCTCCTCATCCTCACATTCTAAAACATTCTCCAAGTCATTCCTTCAAATATTCAACATATCCAACAATTATTTATTTGAGCATCTGCTTTATGACAGAAAGTATGCAAGGCATGTGAGTACTAGTAGAATGTGATCCCATTCCCTATCCCTAGACTAGGTGAAGAATCATTTATGCAATAAAAAGTTCAAAAATGAATTCTCTGCCTTTCTATCCAACTCATTTTACCTCCAAATCTCCTTCTCAATCACATCTAATTTTCCCCACCAGAAATCTAGAAAGAATCAGTAATATTTTTCTTCATTGTCTAATGGATGGCCCAAGTCCTTCAGATCAGCCTTATTAATAGTAATCCGCCCTGTGCTATAGTTTAGGTGTGCTTTGAGTGTACCCCAAAGGCACACTGTGATTGAAGACTTGGCCTCCTGGGTGGTGGTACTGAGAGGTGATGGAAACTTTAAAGGTGGAACCTAGTGGGAGGTCCTTGGGTTACTGGTGGTGTGCCCTTGAAAGGTAGCTCTCGTATGACCCCTCCCACTACCTTCAAAAGAGTTGTTATACAGGAAACAAGCCTGTTCCCTACCATCCCCTCTATCTTTGAGATATGACTACTTGCTTCTACACATGCTCTTGCCATGATGTGCCAACATCCACTGCCCTCACCAGAGACATAGCAAACGAAGCCACCCGATCTTGGACTTTAAATTTCCAAAACTTGTAATCTAAATAAATTTCTTTTTATTTATAAGTAGCCTGCATCAGATATTCCATTAAGTGACAAAAAAGCTAACTAATGCATTGTCTTCCCTACTTTTTTCCCCACTACTTGGTTTTGATCTTTGTTGTTTTCTGCCTGAATATCTGCAAGTTTTCCAAATGGTCTAATGGTTTTATTCCCCTAAAACCCACCCTGTACACAGGAATGATATCTTTAATACTCAACTCCACTTAAATTTTTTCAATGACTTTACATAATCTTTGACACAAAGTCAACACAACTTGGCTTAACATGGAGGGCATTCTTTGACCCAGCCATTTATGACTTTTCACCTCATTCCTCCCCATTATGACTTCACATCATGTGTCCCAGCCATATGGACCTTAAGGTTAAGGATATAGGTTCCACAGCAGATATTCTGAGTATCATTTCCCAGATCCACTTCTTACTAGATGGGTGGTCCAATGCAACTTTGTTAATGGCTGTCCCTGGAGCTGTGTAAAGTGCCTCAATGTGAATTTAAGCAACTTCACTTCTAGTTGTCTCAGTTTCTCATCTAGAAAATGAGATAATACAAAGTTGTCACTATGTAGTGACATAGTTGCAGTGGTTTCTGTGAAGATTCTGACTTATCATACAGAAAGTGTTTCAGCTTAGGCATTAGTTCTTCTGGTACTTTTTCCATGAATTCATTCTTCTACAGACTACATTTTCTCTAAGTCAGATGCTCTGCATATCTCCACCAGGACATTTAACACATTGCTGTAAAATTATTCTGGGATGTTTACCTTGAAAATTTTTAAATATATAGAAAAGTTGAAAGAAGAAAATATGTGCACTGTCTAAATTTGGCAAATAACACTTAGCCAGTTTATATACTTGCTCACTTGTTCATGTGCTTGTGCTCTTTCTCTCTATATGTACACATACAGCAAACATGCTAACACACTTCCTTTTTTCCCTTGACATTTTGTCATTTTTTTCTGCCTAATTTTGTAGGGACCCCAGCCAGAGAACATAGAAGAGTTTAAAAAAATGGAATATTTTCTCTTTCTCCATATATAAATATATAAATCTACATATAGAGAGAGATATAAATAGATATATATCTATATAGGCCATTCTACATGTAGCTATATGTACTATTTATATACCCAAATATATTTACATTTTTAAATGAACCATTTATATGTAAGTTACAGATATCAAAATATATCACATTTTGCTACCAATAAGGACATTCTCAAATATAAACACATTTTTAGTTGTAGCTAATCCCCTTTTTTTAACAGTTCAATTCCATTATACTTATCCAAATTTGAAGAAATTAATGAAGAATAATGTAATAGTGACTTCTCAATAAGTACAATCATGCAGATCCAGCAGACCAGTGAGGACCGGTCAGCCACATGGGTGACTCTGCAACATAACAACCCCTCCTCCCCCATGCTCTCAGGCCTCCTGATTGTGCCAGTTCCTGGATCCATACTGCAGAGGCACATGTGGTCATAAAGGTCATTTTACTGAGCTCCAGAAGATAGATTGGAAATGAACAACTGCAATAAAGGTACATTGACCTAAACAGTTGGTGAATTGGAGAGATCACCACCTTCCATCAGAACTTGGACTATCTTCAAAGAAAGGGTAGAGGGAACCTGTAGTAGAACCAGGCATAGTTCAACCCTGCAGGAGGTCAGGGAGCTCAGTTTGGGATGTGCAACCCAAATTCAGCCTGAATCTCAGGGTTCAGCCATCAGATAGTTGAGACTAAATGACTTAGTTCTGCACATTGCTGCCCACATTGTCTATTGTGACAGCAGAGATACCCTGAAAGAGGATCTTCAAATTATTTTTCTTCTTTCTTTCCCTCATTCCATTCTACAGATTCTATTTTCTGTCTTCTTTTTCCCACTCAGTCTCTTGATCTCCCCATGTTATTCTTCATCTCCCATTTTACTCCTGTTCCTGCCAAAATTTAGATTTATACATTTTTCTTTCTTTTCTTCTCTCTTTTTCCTTCACTCAAGTGTCATTAGTTTCAAAGGAACATGAGTTCCTATTACTGTGAAGTTGTTCTATTCTTGTCATTGTTCTTGCACTCTGTTTTTCCCTCTTGTCTTCAATATTCTCCCAAAGTTTTTATGGTCATTCTGTGTACTCTGGCTTCACTTGAAACCTTCTCCAATCCTTCTATCTATCTATTTCTCTCCTCCCAACTCTGTCTAAGTCCCCATCCTAAAGGGTAAGGTTGATATATTGAAGAGTTTATTCACTATAAAAATATTTTGGGCTGGTCTCAATTTTGATTTAATTCACATGGCTGAAAGGTGATACCTTAATAACTACCACAAATGGCCAATTTTTAAGCTGTGCTTAATGCTATTTTGTTGCTTATTGCATCCATTGGGATAAACGTTGTGATTTAAACTGTCCTTTCTGATATTATGAAAATGGAAGTGTCTATAAGTCATTTAAGACTCACAATCCAAAGAGCAGCTATATCAGGAAGATCAAAGTACTAGCCCAGGAATTAAACAAAGAACAGCCCAACAACAAAAATAAAAATGAGAAAATACTTAAGCAAGGCACAAAGACAGACTTCCAGTTCACCAACAGCAAACTCTAAGGGAAATGAGTTGGAAAAATCTTACAATAAACCACCAGTACACCCTGAACTAATAGCACAGGAAGTAATGAAACAGATCAATCAGGCGCAAGAAAAATTCAAAACAGAAATAATTTTCCAGATAACTACAGAGACAGTGAGCACAATGAAAGACATCATTAGAGACTCTAGAACAGAAATTGACAAAAAAAAAAAAAATAGATGAGCTCAGGACCAAGGTAGAAGCCATGAAGGCCCAGCATAAGAAAGAATGGAAACCATAAATACATAACATAGGACAGAAATGGAATCCATGAAACAATTTCAAACAGATATTCAGGAGATTGAAAATTCTATTGAAAGTTTTCACAGCAGGATAAAAGAAGATAGAATTTCAAATATAGAAGATAGAATTGCAGTCAGTCACAGTGAAAAGAAAGATCTCTTAAAATCAGTAAGGGATCATGAGAAATCTATCCAACAACTCCTAGATGGTGCAAAGAAGAATAACATAAGATGGATAGGAATCCATAAAGTACCGGAGAAGATACAAGTGACTTTAAAAAGCTGTTCACAAAAATAATGATGGAAAACTTCCCAAACAGAGGGGAAGAAATTGACATACAGATTAGTGAGCATATAGGACTCCAACTAGCCATGATAAAAAAAAAAAATAAAACTACACCTAGATATATAATACTCAAGATCCCAGAAATCCAACAGAACAAAATACTACAAGCAGTTAGAGAAAAGAATCAAATCACATGCAAATGAAAGCCCATCAAAATCACTTTTAACTTTTAGACTTTTTAACACAAAACCTCAGGTCAAGGAGAACTGGGAGTGAGGAATTTCAAGCCCTAAAAGGAAAAAAAAAATCTCCAATTTAGGCTGAGGTATCCTGCAAAATTCTCTTTCAAAATGGATGAGGAAATAAGATACTTCCATGACAAAGAACACCTGAAAATCTTTGTGAAAACCAAACCAGCACTCCAAAAATTTCTAAACAATATCCTAGAAAAAGACAATGACTGTCACAACTCTATGAGACTCAACAGAGCAAATCAATTAGTCAAGGCAAGAAAAGAAACTAAAGAGAGAGGGAGAAAAATTAAAAAGAGCTAACCAAAGGACAATGACATGACAATGATAAGTCAATACATATCAGTTATAACCATCAATGTCAATGGCCTCAATTCACCAATCAAGAGAAATAGACTGGCAGAATGGATTAAAAAGCAAAATCCAACAAAATGTTGTACACAAGAAACACACCTAATGCAAAAAGAAACCCATAGACTGAAAATGAAGGAAGGAAAACAGTTCTCCATGTGACAGGAGCCCAGAAAAAAGCAGGTGTAGCTATCTTATTATCAGACAAAGTAAATTTCAAACCAAACTGATGAAGAGAGACAAAGAAGGCCACTACATCCTTGTAAAGGGAACAATCGAAGAGGAAGTGATGAAAATCATAAATACATATGCACCAAATATTAATGCCCCCAACTATATAAAATAAATTTTAAGGAACATGAAAAACTATATAACCACTAATACAATTCTAGCAGGGGACCCAAATATGCCAATATCACACACACACAAAAAATAGATCACGTAGACAAAAACCAACAACAAAATACTAGAACTGAACTAAGCTTTTGAACATATGGACTATGTCTGTAGAGTCTATAGAGTGTTCCACCCCACAAAATCAGAATATACATTCTTTTTCTCTACACACAAGTCATTCTCCAAAATGGACCACATACTAGATTAGAGAACAGGTTTAAATAAATGTAAAGGAATTGAAGTTATCCCATGTATATTATCAGACCATAGTGCAATTAAACTGGAGATCAATAGCATAAGAAACTGTAAAAACTTCACAAACACATGGAAATTAAATAACACTCTCCTGAACAATCAATGGGTCACAGAGGAAACTAAAGAAGAAATTAGTCAGATTCTACAAATGAATGATAATGTCAGTACAACACTTAGGAATCTATGGGACACAATGAAAGCAGTTCTACAGGGAAAATTCATAGCAGTGAATGCCCACATTAGGAAAATAGAGCAATCTCAAATAAACAACCTAATGGTGACTCTTAGGCTCCTAGAAAAAGAAGAGTAAGAAGAAAACAAAGCTCATACAAAGTAGGAAATTGTAAAGATCAGAGCAGAAATGAAGGCAATGGAAACTAAGAAAATGATACCCCCCCAAAAAATGAATCAAAGAGTTGGTTTTTTGAAAGAATAAACAAAATTGATAAACACTTAGCCAAACTTGTCAAAAAAAAGGAAAGAAAAGTCTCAGATGCATGCATTTAGGAATGAAAAAGCTGAAGTCACAACAGATCCAGAAGAAATCAAGATGATCATTAATACCTACTTTGAGAACGTTTGCTCTAATAAAATGGAAAACACCGAAGAAATGGACAGATTTCTTGATACTTATGAATTACCAAAGTTGAATGAAGATAAAAATATTCTAAACATCCAAATTACAATCAGTGAAATTGAAAATATAATTAAAAGTTTACCAACTAAGAAAAGCCCAGGTCCTGATGGATTAACCACTGAATTTTACAAGATATTTAGATGCAAAAATCCTTAAGAAGATTCTGACAAACAGAATACAGAGGTTCATCAAGAAGATCATGCACCCTGACCAAATCAGATTTATTCCAGGGATGCAAGGATGGTTAAACATATGTAAATAAATAAATGTAATATACTATATTAACAGAGTCAAGGACAAAACTGTATGATCATCTCAATAGATGTAGAAAAAACATTCAACAAAATTCAAAATTCAACACCCATTCATGATAAAAACCCTGCAGAAAATTCAAATAGATGGTCTTTATCTCAACTTGATAAAGGCTATCTATGAAAAACTAACAGCCAACATCATATTAAATGGGCAAAATCTGAAATAGTTCCAGTTCAATCCCTGGTACCAAAAAAAAAAAAATCAATATATTTTGGAAATATTAGCCACAGCAATTAGACAAGAGAAAGAAATGAAAGCAATAAAGATAAGAAAGGAAGAAATTAAAAAGTCACTATTTGCTGAGGATATTATACTCTACATATAAGACCCAAAAAACTCTACTAAAAGACTTCTAGACTTAATTGACACTTTTCAGCGGAGTAGCTGGATACAACAAGGTCAACATTCAAACTTATTGTAAACAAATAACAGATTCACTGAGAGAAAAATTAGGGAAACAATTCCTTTCACAATACCATCCAAAAATGAAGTATCTAGGGATAAATCTAATGAAAAAAGCAAAAGACCTCTCTACACTGAAAACTATAGCACTCTGAGAAAAGTGATCAAAGAGGATATAAAAAAATGGAAAGATATACCCTGCTCCTGGGTAGGAAGAATCAACATAGTGAAAATGGCCATACTACTAAAACTGCTATACAGATTCAATGCAATTCTGCTTGTAATTCCAACATTATATTTCACAGAACTAGAGAAAAATAATCCAAAAATTCATTTGGAACCAGAAGAGACCTAAAATAGCAAATGCAATTATAGGCAACATAAACATAGCAGGGGGTGTAACAATCCCCAACTTGAAACTATCCTACAAAGCCATTGTGACAAAAATAGTATGGTACTGGCAAAGAAAAAGACCTGAGGATCAGTGAAATAGATTGCAAGATACAGAAACAACTCCAAATGTACTCAGCTATCTCATCTTTGACAAAGGAGCTAACCATCCTAAGTAGAAGATAGATAGCCTCTTTAGTAAATAGTGTTGCAAACTGGATTTCAATACGCCAAAGATTAAAACTAGACCCATATCACTCACCATGCACTAAACTAAAACCCAAGTGGATTAAAGATCTAAAAATTTAAAAAGAAACACTAAACTTGCCGGAAGATAAGTTAGGCAGACCTCTCAAAGCTATGGGCACTAGAAAAGACTTTATATGAACAAATCCTCAGTAGCACATGAACTATCACAAAGAATCAACAACTGGGATGTCATCTTATTACAAAACTTCTGCAATGCAAAAGAAACTACCAATGGAGCTAAGAGACAACCTACAAGGTGGGAAAAAATTTTACCAGCGGCTCCTCAGAGAAAGGACTAGTGCCTAGAATGCATAAAGAATTCAAAATAATCAGGCCCCCCCAAAATATAAAGACCTGACTTAAAAATGGACATCTGAAATGAACAGACATTTCTCAAACAGAAAAGGAAAAACAGCCAAGAAATATATGAAAAAGAGTTCCACATCACTGGTCATTTGAGACATGCAGATGAAAACCTCACACCAGAAAGAGAGATTCCACCTCACCCCGGAAAGAATGGCTGCTATCAGGAAGTCAACCAATAACAAATGTTGGTGGGGTTGTTGGGAGAAAGGAACCTTCTCCATTGTTGGTGGGAGTGCAGACTGGTGCATCCACTGTGGAAATCAATATGGAGATCTCCCCAAGAAGTAGGACTACAGGTTCCATTTGACCCAGCTATCCCTCTGCTGGGTATCTTTCCAAAAGAATTAAAAGAATCATACTCCAGTGATATAAGCACAACTCTGTTATAGTGGCACAGTGTGTAATAGCTAAAACTTGGAAGCAGCACAATTGCCCATCAACTGGACACCAGATAAAGATGTGGTTTTTCTATAAAATGGAGTACTACTCAGCCATAAAGAATGAGAAACTGGAGTAATTCATAGGAAAATGGGTACATTTTGAGGCCATACTCTTAAGTGAAATAAATAAGATACATGTGTAAATACTATATAATTTCTCTGGTGTGAAAACTAAAAGTGTAAATAAGATCCAAATTGTATAATTGAGAAAGTGAAATAGGAAGAAAAGGGCTAAAGGTGTAGGGGAAGTGGGAAGGGTAGGGGAAAGGAAATAAGGGAAAATAAAAAATAGAGAAAATGAAAAAAATGGAAAGAAAGTCTTTGTAGATAGGGAAGTAGAGGGGGGTGAAGGGAGGGCAGGGGTATGGGAAAAAATGGGATCCAAGATCTGTTATGTAAAGTTACAAGATCCGAATGATAAATGTAACTGTACTGTATAAAGAGTAGCAATAAAGTCAATGAGGAAAAGAAACAACAATCATGCAGAGTCTTGTCTAGTCAGAAAGAGTTTCTTTTGTTTTTTTTGTTTTTGTTTTTGTTTTTCAGCTTCAGTGATGACAACCTAGTCCTCAGGATTAACTTCCTTGAAGAAGCTAGCATCAAAATAGACAAATAGTTCACAATAGTTCTGTGGTAAACACATTCATAGTTTTGGCTGGGCATTCACTCAGATACTATTAAGACCAAAGAAATTTCTTGTCTTCCTTAATGTTTCTTTTCTTTTCTGTTACAGTTGGTAAATTACTTTCTGAGGAATCTTGTGTCCTTTAAGAAGAGTTCATCTGTTGGTAAAAGCTGTATTGCATCACCTGAGGTAAATTAGGTGACTGGCATCCATCTTTCACACCTTAATAAAATACAGCACACAATTTGATTCACGTCAGAGAAGAAAAGCAAAGGTTTTGCCCTCTGTTATTTCACAGCACTGAAGAAAACATTCTTTAGATTGAGAACTTCTCCCAGATATGGACAGAGGTATACATTTTATGCTGATGCTGTTAAGCAACTCAAAGTGCAAATGACATCCTGGTGTTCATAGTTTGTAAACAAAGCAAAATGGAATAGTTAACATTCAGAATCTTCAGCATGGTATATGATATATTTAAATGAACCCGTGAATTGTACTGCAGAGTAAATTATTTTATGGCTGTGAAGGAGATCAGATTATGCTCCCACAAAATATACAATATTGGCATACAAATTATTTTGTGCTGAAGATCTTGAAATCCATAAGGAAAGAGAATAATATTTCTCTTAGCTGTGTAGAACCATAGTGATCATCTAGGAGATAGGTCACTACAGCATTTAAGATTACAAGCCAGCAATCTGAGGAGGTAGACCTAAACTCAGACTTAAAGCTTTGAAACCTCGGTTGTTTCTACTACATGATCCCTTTCAATAAATACCAGGAACTATTATTTGAAACTAGCAGCATCAGAAATAATAATCAGCCTTGCAATTACAAGGTCTCAAGTTTGATCCCTGGTACAAAGAAAGAAAGAAAGAAAGAAAGAAAGGATGGACAGAATGAAGAAAGGAAGGAAGGAAGAAAGGATAAACAGAAGCCAACTAAGTACCTTGGAAAATAAAAAACATGGAAGTCATTCACCTGATTTTTTCCATTTATAGTTATTTTATCCAGGGAGCAAAGAGCTGTAGATGGACAGAATGAAGAAAGGAAGGAAGGAAGAAATGATAAACAGAAGCCAACTAAGTACCTTGGAAAATAAAAAACATCATGGAAGTCATTCACCTGATTTTTTCCATTTATAGTTATTTTATCCAGGGAGCAAAGAGCTGTAGCCATCTGGAGTAACACATGTATTGCATTTAATTGGAATGAATGGTGCAAATCAAGCAGAGGAATCTTTTTGGGCTGGTTCAGATTTTCTTTGCTTTTTTTTTAACATTACACTATAAATTCTAGATGTTTGCATATGGGTAAAGCAGGCAATGTAGCATTTTTTTGAAATTTCACTTTCACAATGAATTCAAAGAGCTTAGGGGGAAAATCAGCCACATGAATTGAAAGCTGCTAAAAAATGACAAATTGAGTGTGGGTGAGGTACCTTGGGATCTAGTGTTCAAGATACTCAGGGCTCATTCAATATACTCAGAAGAGTGAGGCAGTGGTGGTGGAAATGCTCAGAAGTGGGGAGATCCTCAGAAGCAGTTTACAGGGCCTCTCGGGCAGGATCTGTTCATTACCTACAGTTTTACTCAGCAGATTTTCCATATTCCTGGCATCTCCAACTTTTGGGTCTTCAATGAACCCTCAGCTTCCCCCACAGAGCTTCATTCACTACCCTCTCAAGGGCTACTTGCCTGGCCTTCCTTGTCTTCCTTTGAAATCTAAATAGACACTTTCATGACACCACAATTCTCCCACTCTGCATTCATGCCTGAAAATTTGTTTCCTTCTGGATGATGCCAAGATTTGCGGCCATCTCCAGTAGTAGCCTGGCCTAGGAACATGATTGCAGTGGGCTCTGAGTGCCTGGCTGAATGAACTTGGGGAAACAATTCCATAGGCAGCCCTGAATGAGCAGGAAACCTGGGGCTCTCTTCTCAAAGGAAAGTCTTTCCAAGGACTTCACCCTTTTACATCCTTGAGCCTGTGCGGAGCAGGAACTGACCTATCCCTGAAATGCTTTCAAGCCATCTTTCCTATTGCATTGACACAAAATACTTGGTTTCTTTTTAATGCTAATTTTTTCAGCAACCATGCTTTCCATGGCCCCAGATTTGCAGGCAAGCTTCCTTTCTGGTGAAACAGCAAACCATCACATCTTTCAACTACTTTTACTTTCTGATTCTCACTATAAATCTGGCTTAAAACAGCCAGCTGTACCCATGCTACAAACTGAATGTTGGGAAGACTTGAAATTTCCTCTACCAGATCAATTAATCCACCACCCTTAATCTCAGTCTCTCATAAATTCTCAGGGCATGGACAAAATATACACAAACTTTTGCCTCTAGTCTAATCGCCAATGGAGCCCTGGTTCCCAATTAACAACTCCTAGGCATTTACTGTCTACATTTCTAACAGCATTCTGATCTTCTGAGCCCTGACCAAAATTATCCACAAGGCTCTGCTTATAGATTTAAAGGCTTCTCTAGCCCTAATCTTCAAAGATTTCTAAACTCTTTCTACACACAAGTTTAAAGGCTTAAACCACATTGTAAAATATAACCACAGCAAAGCCCCCTCTCCTGCTATCAGTTTTCCTTATTAGTCACTTTCTCAGGACTAGGACAAAATACTCATCTCCTGCAACTTGGAGGAGGAAAGGTTTATTTTGGTTCATCTGTCAGAGGATTCTGTCAGTGTCTTTCTTGACTCCCAGGCAGAAACAAGAAGGTAAATGGGCATGGTGGAAGAAAGCTGGTCAACCATGGCAGTGACACACACACACACACACACACACACACACACACAGACACACACACAACTAACCAACCAAACAAACAAATACAGGAAAAAGAGAAGAAGGAGCTGAGGACAAGAATATACCCTTGCAGGTCACACCTCCAGTGATATGCATCTTCTAATCAGGTCCTATCTCCCAACAGCACAGTCAGCTATGAACTCATCAGTGGATTAATCCACTGATCCAGCTCCCAGGATCTGATCATCTTCCAAAATCCCCACCTCTGAAAAAAGGAGACCTATGAGAGACATTTTAGATCAAAACCATGTAATAAATAGAGTTAATACATTAATCTTGTTTTATGGAAATTTGCTTACATTGTTGTTTCCCTACTTTCTAAATTATCATTAATATGACTACATTATCCTTAAATTTCTATAAAATTAAGATAAAATGAAAAGCATCCATGGAAAACCTATATCTCATCCATTCCACAACTCTTAAAAACTGTGGTCAAGTGACCATAGTAGGAGAGAGAGGAATCCAGTAGAGGCAGGTAGTTTCCAGTGGAAATACATAATAAAGTCCACTGTTTAATTGACATTTTTCCAGCATATAAGATTAATGGGAGAAGAAAATGGCCAGTAAAACTAGGGATGTGCTGTCTAGTTTACCTAGTCATGGGAATCGTTCTTTCAGAGATAATAATTTTCTCCTCTAAACTCCAGCTTCCTTTGGCTAGTATAAGTGTTTACCTTAAGGAAATACCTTTCTGCTAACCTCCATGGACCATAGATTCTTAGGGGTAAAAGGAAGTGTTATATATTCACTTAATTTAAAAGGTTGATTTTGATCAGTTCTATGTTTCTGCCAATTCATACAAACCAGAATATCCCTGCTTGTAAATAGCATAACTGTTAGCAATATCAACCATGTCTGGTGCCTAAGAATGACCTTTGGCTTTTATGGAGATTTACTTTTTATGTATGATTTACCTTTTATGTCACTTATCCTATATAATTGAATCTCACAAGGGCTGGTGGGGAGGTAGAAGAGAATTGGGCAAAGGAAAAGTAAAAAGGGGCATTTTCAAAGTTCTCTTAGAAAGTCAAGATGAACACACCAAAATGTATGGAAAACATTGTCCTAATTAAACAGATTCCCTACCCTTTTCCACCTCTAGACTGAGCTTTGCAGGGCTGGACTATGTAGCTTTACTCCTGTGTCCAGTATTATATGCTTTATAGACTTTCCTTCCAACAGATGATTGTTCAAAAAGAGTGTCAAAAGAATCATTTTTCTGCCTGAATTTTTAATTTATGTCTTATACCTTTAGGAAAAAATAATAGGTTACTGGAGGAGCTTGGCTTTTAAGAAATAGTGAGATAAAACGTTATTTTTTCATTAACCCAATTAAGGCAATGATTTCTTATACAGAAACTTGACTAAACCGCAAACAATGTCATTAATATAATAAAGTCTGTCTTCTTCAAGCACTCATCTAAGGTTATGTAAATAAGAAATGTAAATGAGTTCTCTTCACCATATCTTAGGTATTTTGTGATAGACTGACTATACAAATTGCCCCAATGTGCTGTCCATTTCTCATATCTGCACCTTATGTAATATGACTTTACATCAGCTCTCATCAAGAGACAGAGGTAACCTCCCTATTCCTTGAATCTACTCTACTACGTGGTTTGCTTTGACCAATAC
Organism: Fukomys damarensis; assembly: GCF_012274545.1. Lineage (NCBI taxonomy): Eukaryota > Metazoa > Chordata > Mammalia > Rodentia > Bathyergidae > Fukomys > Fukomys damarensis. The sequence continues at coordinate 59,118,310 of NW_022900928.1, forward strand.
AATGTAACACAAATAAAAATGTGTCATTCCTAAACCTATATTTTAAGTGGTCTTGTAAACATTTCTCTCTTTCTCTTGGGCTCCTGCCAAGGTATAAAAAAGCAATGTGAGGCTGTTTGGGAATGAGAGACTGTTCATGTAGTCTTCATGAGCAGAAATGGATTGTGCTGTCTGAGGCCAGTTTAGACCAGTCAGGCTCTAGCTGACCATCAGATAATCAGGGATTCATGAGAGAGTTCAGCTGAGAACAATCTAGAGCAGCACAGGTTCATAACTGCCCTGATAACTCATGAAAAATTACACATTTATAAATTTATACCGCTGAGGTTTTATGCTTTATTTTACAACATTAGTACATCAATAGATAATTAATACCATTAAATATTTTATAGGAAAGAGCATCCATTCTTAATCACTACCACTTTTGCTAACGTGTAAATTGCTTTTTTATGAATGTGTATAAAAGTAAATATTTCAAGCACTATAAAATTATTTAGATGGACAAAATCTAAATTCCAAAGGATTAAGTGATTTCTATACAGATACATACATACACAATGAATATCAAACCAACATGTGATTCCAAGTTGAGTGCTCTGGGAAGGCGGTACTGGAAAGAAAAGGTAATGATGATGGGTATGGTGATGATGACATTGAAGAAAAAGAAAAAGTAGAGATATTATTTGTGGTGATAGAGGTATGATAGTGCTAATGATGCTAACTATATATGGATAATGTATTATATATTAGATACTGTATTAAAAGCTTTATGTGCAACATACTTTAATCCTTATATTTCCATGAAATATGTTTATCTTCATTTCTTCAGATGAGAAATTACAAAGTAGTAAAGAAACTTGCCCAAGACCACATAGGTGGTAAACAACACATTGGTATTCAAATTTCCATGTTTGATTCCATGAATTTTCAAATCTGTGTGCTGTCATGTCTTCTCTATGTACCAATACAAACCAGTACAAACCACAGACTTACCCAGTATGCAAACAGAGGACTAAAAAGAATTAAACATATCCCTAGAAAGACATAATCACAAATCATACCTTCTATATAAGATAGAAATTATGTCACTCTCCTTTGTGTATGATTTTCTTTTTGTGGATGGGACATTAAGGATTGTGCCACAAGTGCTTGAGCAGAGGTCTTGCCTGCCATTGCTATTAGAATCCTTCAACCACCATGCTAATAGTCTGATTTAGCTTCCCAGAAAATGACAGACCCTATGGGGAGAGGCCACAGTCATCCCACCTGTCCCCGGTAAAGCTATTTCAAACCAGCCAGCCAGACCTAGACAAGAACTGCTCAGTTACAACTATGCTGCAGAACTCTGAGCTTATCAAAGGTATTTTCAAGCCATGATTTTTTAGAATGGTTTGTTCTCCAATCATAGAATTCACTTGAGCAGCACAGTCCTTGTATATGTAAAGGCATGTCAGTCATGTCAATCTTTTAGGATTAGTGCACTAAGATCCAGAACGGCAGGGCTAGGGATTTAGCTCAGTGGTGCCAACACCTGTCTCGCAAGTGCAAGGTCCCAAATTTGATCTGGGTAACAAAAATAAACAAAAACAAATAAACAAACAAAGATCCAGAACTGTCAACAGGAAAGTTTACATACTGTACTGTTAGCAAATAACACTGGAGATACCATATGAGGCTACCACTTTCCTAGCTATTTGTTGTACTACTGTGATTTTCATAGCTAGATAAATGCTGTTCTATCGATATTTAATGTTTTGGATGCTTTTCTCTCTTGGCTCTTCTGATAAAGTCACAACATTGACTTACCATTTCCTTTCCCCCAGCTCAGCTCGAGGGAGCCATTTGCAGCCAAACTTGATTATTTCATCACCACCACCTTGGGTTTACAGCAGTGATGGCAAAACTATGGTACTTATGTTGTTTTTCTTTTAAGATAAAAGATGCTAATGTATGAGTTGGCTTTTTTCTAAACTAAAACCTCAGTGCTATGGTTTAACTGCAGTGTTAGCAGTTTACAATACAAAAATGGGGTTGGCTTGTAGTTTGGGCACTCGTCTCTGAAAGGTTCACAATTAGTGGTGTATGGGATACTATGTATCTGTCCATATTGTCTTAGGCCACAATATGTTTCTAAAAATTATTAAATCCTTTATTCAGTGGTTCTACTCAGATACCTAGGGAGTATGTTTTAATTATCCATGATAACTATGTGCTGTTGCCCCAATAGGATTCTATAATTGAAATTATCTTTACATGAGTTCATCTGTCCCAATCAGCTATAAATTCTTCAAACTTAGCAACATTTTATTCTTTGAAATTTCCATTCTTAGTAAAAAGTCTAATATATACATTTTTAGTAATTTTATGAAATGAATCAATCAATAAACACTGGACAGAGCCAGTATCTATCAGTTCTTCAATAGGACCACAATATGAGAGTTTTTGTTGTTGTTGTTGTTTTGTGGGGGGTGCTTTTGTTTTTCGGTTTTGGGTCTTTTCTTTTGGTTTGGTTTGGTTTTTTTGCATAGCAGACTTCTGCATTTTGAGTCGCATTGAATCATCAAAGGTTTTGCTTTGACTTAGATTTTGCTTTCAGGATCACTTTGATCTTCACAGATTCAAGTTATTTCTAATAAAATCAAATGTAGAATTTGCTTTACTGTTTCTACAAAAATAAAGATTAAGGATTAAGGAATAATAAACTGAGAGAAACATCCAGAGAATTCAAGGAATAAGGGAAATCTATTTTCATCAAAAGGAGTCTTTGCTTAGATAATTATTTTCTCTACAAAACTAATACTTATTAGCCCATTTAAACATCAAAGTTCCATGCCAACCCCGACAGACCACATTCTGCTTTAAGTTCAAAGCATTTACTGCCTTCAAATATATCACAATGCCTGGCTATATATCATAATGCCAGTAGGTATCCAATAAACACTTGTTAAATGGTTAAATATATCCACAATTATTGTGGTAGGCAAATTCTTAGATGACCTTCAAGAGTCTCACCTCTGGCAATGCACACCTGTATAATCACCTCCATTGTAGTGTGAGCAGGGCTTGTGAATATTATGAAGTGTTGATCCCCATAATGTGTGACAAAAGTAAAGAGATTTTACAAATGTGATTAAGGTCCCTAAACTAATCAAAAGAGATTATCTTAGGTAGATCTGGCCTAAACAGACATTAAATTCTACACAAAATCAATGAGCTCAGAAATGAAGCTAGAATCTCAAGTAAGATTATAGCCTCAGCTTGACCAGAGCCTTAAGAGACCCTTAAGAGAAGACTGAAATAGGCTATTTATGGACTTCTGATCCACAGGAACTATTAGATTAAAAACAGGTATTTTTTTTAAAGCCAGTCATTTGTTGTGTAGGAATAGAACACTCATACAACGGTGAACTCACCTGTTGAAGAACGGGGCTAGTGGAACTAAGGAGCTCTAGAAAATTTCTCCATGGTGAGTAAAAACAACAATTCCTCATCTTGGCCTCTGATGTAACTAACCCACTACAACATCAAATTTTCCTGGGCTGTATGTGTCAAAGGCCTCTGCCTCCTCTCCATCTCTGCAGCCCTCCTAACATGAACATTTCTATAGTTCAGATGACACTAAGGGGTTTCCAATCTTCAAGAATGTATGTAAACTGGTGAGATCTCAAATTTCACTTTGTGGTTAAGTGATTCCTGCTCCATGTCTTCTAAGGGTTTCTACCTTAGTTTTTCTCATTTGCCTTGGTCTCTTTTCCTGGAGTTCCTTACACTGATTATTTGTACATAGTCAGGGATACCATAACTGCACAATGAAATCCCCAAGGAATTTTTCAAGGGCTTGGTCCCCAGAGATTCTGTTTTCATTGCTCTGTAATAGTGTTTGTACTTGAACATTTTCAAAAAGCTCCCCAGGATGGTGCAAAGTACCCCAGCTAAAGAGTCTGATCTGATATCCAAGGTTTGCTCCTACTTTGGCCCCTGTAAAATGTCAAACCTGCCAGGCATGCAGTAATTTTGGTAGATTTGCTCTAGACTCATGGGGATCACAATAAGAGAACTGTTTTTGCTATATGGTGTCTGTTCACCATCTCATAAACTTTAGCTTCACATAATTTCCTTTCAGAGCTTCTCCCCTACTGTTCAGCTGCTTTCCCAGCCCATGTTCCCACTGTGAAAACCTTGGTATATGGTGAAATGCCCTTAGAAGCATGATTCAGTCAACCCTCTTTCATTTCCAGGCTGTCATGGAACAGGGAGAAGTCAAGTTAGGTTTTCTGGGACTTCTTGGGCATGTCACTGTCTTGTTATATTTGGAGGTCATTTTCTCTATTCATTCTCTCTATTCATAACCTTCAAGATGTCTATGTGTCTCCTTCCCTCACTCCCTCCAAAAAAGCAACTTTTAAAATCCTCATTAGGAGCTCTTTCTATTCTTGCAATCCATAAGCCTGAACAAGCACTTACTTGACTCCATCCACAAAGTAAATGATTGCTTCAACAATAGTCTTACTAAGGCTTTTAATTCCTTCATTCTCTGGTCTTTATATGGTACCACTCAGCAAGTTACCAATCCTGGTGCTCTGGCCAAAATTTGAAGAGCATGAATTGGTGAAAGTCCAAAGGTTTGGTTGCTAGCTTTCACTAGCCATTTGCTAATAGTGTTTTGTTATTTCATATCAGAAACTTTGCAGTCTATCATTTGATACTCCCAACAGAGTATGAGAAAAATATTATTATTCCCATTTTGTGGATATTGAAACAGAAACTTTCCAAAAGCTATACAACTGTTGATAAGATTTAAGCCTGCATCTGTCTGCCTCCAGTGTCCTAAAATTGAGGCATTATAGTTTTCTGCCCCACAATGGGAAAGATTGTCTTAATTTAGTGACTCTGTTTTTAGATTCAGTGATGATAACACAATTCTCCCTGCCATCTTATCCCAAAGAAAAGGTCACCTTTAGTTCCCCTTAGTTATTCCTATCCTCTCCAGATCCTAAGAACATCCCATTTCAACAGTCCCTTCTCTTTAAATCTTTAATCTGTTTCTCACTAGTAGTTTTTTAAATCTAAAAATAAACCACAAACTCAAGAAGTGAGTGGGGAGATCCTTCTGGATGTATTTTGGATACCTCAAACATAACTTTTCCAAAACAGAACTCATCAGATACAAGTTCTACACCTGCCACAAACTTGTTCTAGTCCTACAATTAATCTAATAATAAGTAAATATATATAATTTTAAAAGCTCTACTCAATCAAAAGTTCATTCAAATGACTGAATTATTATTAGTAGCCTCAAAACAATGTCATTTCTATCAATGAAATATAAGTTAAAGCATTAAGCTGGTGATGCTGACAGCATTAATTGTATTAGGTTGACAGCTATAAACTACACAATTATACTGATGAAATGGAAAATATCTAAGATAACTTGGAGAGAGCTCACACATCACTGTATACCTTGTTAAATATTGGTTATTGTGAAAATTATCTCAAATCAGCAATAATGCATGCCATGTGTTTTAAAAATTATATGAAGAAAAATTTTTAAACAAAAAATGTATCTTGATGTAATTAAACTCTGATTTAGCTCAACGTTTCCATTGCCTGCCTCACAAGCACGGGATCCCAGGTTCAATCCCTGGTACCAAAAAAAAAAAAAAAAAAAAAAAAAAAAAAAAAAAAAAAA
>NW_022900928.1:59124165-59279187 GCF_012274545.1 Fukomys damarensis
ATTCCATGAATTTTTTCTGTAATTATCATAGGAAAAATAGGCTCATGTATCCTCTGTGATCCAGAACACTTCTCCCAATTATTTATAATGGCACCATAACATTGCTCAGTCTAGAGCCTTTTATCACCTTAAGAATCCCAATTCGATCCAGGAAGAGTCATGTCATATCTTTTTTGGTGCAGTAGCATAAAATGCCCACAGGGCCCACTTATTTAAAAAGAATGAAGATTTAAAGTGAGATATTTGTGTAGGTAAAACTTTCTTTTGGGGGTAAAAGTCTGTACCAAAATTGAAAGCAGGAGTAAGGATACAATATTCTAGAATATTTTTATTCTAGAATGTGCTTTTTCTTTGTGATTTTCTAGAAATTATTGTCATCAGTGTCAACACCACCTAGCCACCTTTAATCTCCCCCACTTCATTCCTACACACACACATCCCAGAACTGTTTGCTTTCCCTCAGAAATTCAGCAACCAGACAGCCCAATTTTGTAAGAGTATCTTATTTCCTAAAAAGTTCACTAAATGTTCCAAAAGGCTCATCTCTGGGCCTTTTAGCCAGCTTGTTCACTACTTTGAATCACACATGAATCTTGCTGAGATTCCTCTCTGCCAGACAAAGTCAAGATGCCACAGAGCTCAAGAGTAATTTTGCTGCATCATAGTAATACATGTCCCTGTTGAACAATAACACTTCAAAATGCTAATATTTAGCTCTGACTCAGAAACCAAAATTCTAATCTGGGGACAGGGTGGAATGAGCCAAGGACTTGTTTTTCATAAATATTCACTACTCTTTGTACATCTGATAAATTATGCAGTACATGTTCAGACTTTCTGAATATCTGATCTCTGCTTTTCTTCTTGCTTGATCTCTTCCCAGTCCATGGCATCATCAGCCTGCCCAAAACGCCCACCTATAAAATAGGTTTGTTTCCCAACCTATAAAACATAATTTTAAAACTTTTTTTTGTGAAACATAGCTTTTTTGAAACGTTCTTTTGAGTACATTACACTACTTTAAACATCTACTTTCTTTTATATATAATGAAGCATGTACTCAATCTTAATATCTTTCATTTTTAAAACTAATCACTTTTTCAGAGCCCAGTCTACAACTTTATAGGTAAGGAAACAGAGAGAGTGAAAAAGTTCCTTTGCAGGACCATATAATTCAACAAGTAAGCAACTGACCCTGGAATAGAAATCATTCCTATTATTCTCAAAAGGGTTCATTTTAACTTGACAGGCCATTTTAATCCGGGGGACATGTTGATGGTGTTCATGGGCTATCGAAAGGGTAAGGCTACAATCCCATAGGGCATTGTTGGCAAACCTAACACACACATGCTGCACTGTGCACACAGAGCCTTCTCTGTGACATCACGGATTGTGTGAGTTGTTTTTTCTAAATTAGAACTAAAGTAGCAGTGTTTGCACTTTGTGACAAATAAGTGGGTTTTGGGTTGCAGTTTGCACACTCAGTCTCTAAAAGGTTCATCATACCTGGCATAGGGGATATATCTGGGAATACTGGGGGGGTATTATTACTAGGTAATGGAAAGGAGAGTTTTGATAATTTGATACACTGTTTTAACATGACTCAAAATATGCCGTTTTTTCTTTCTGCTAATCCACTCCTATTGGAAGCACAGAGTACAATAATGCATTTAGATGACTTATTTAAGCCCTTCCTTGCTACTGCTGAGAAAGCTCACAAAGGCAGTTGGTGCAAGAAGTGAGTAGACAGACTGGGTTACTAGCATACTCCCTTAGGGCTTCACGTGTCCCTCTCACACACACACACAAAGCCCTACTGAGCTAAGTGTGTGCTGGACTCTGCCTTCTGTACTACTTTACTGTTTGCCAAAGCCCATTCTGAGGCTCATGCTCCACAATGCCATTTCTTTATTTATGGTAGAATCTGTATTAAAAGTCTTACAAAGGCATAAAATTTAACCACATTTCACCAACTACCTTTATTAAAAGAATAGAATAAAATGAGGCAATATTATGAGTGAAAATAAACTCTGAAAGTACAAAGTAAAAATACTTTTAAAAGTTTAATTGCAAGATAGTAAAAAAATAATAATAAAAATTAAAAGTGACTTAAAATGTCTAAAGAGTAAAACACTAAAGAACATAGGGTTTCTTTTTTAAGATACAGAAGAATACAATAAGGCAATAAAAAGACTGGACTAGAAACTAAAATAATTTTTAAAATATTTTCACAAAGCCCTGGATTTGATCTGCCATAGCACAGGTTGGGGGATGCATAGTAGGATAAATTTCTGAGCTAAAATTCCTAGAATAAAAACAACTTTGACCAATATGCTTTAGGCAGAGAGTAAAGGATCACAGAAAAGAATCTTCTTCCTACTAGGTACCAAGAGTTCTGGAAGCTTCTGAAAACCCAGTTTAGATGGTGGCCATGCCTGACTCTAGAAGGCAGTTTTACACATTTGGATACCTAATGAAGCCTCTCTTTTATACTGTCCCACAATCACCTCAAGAATCATTGGCCAGGGACTACACTGTAAATTTGAAGTCAGCCTATCTTTTCGTCCTGCCTCCATTTCTTATGAACATTTACCTTTTCTTGCCTTGGTTGTCTCCTGAATAAAATTAGGATAATAAGAGTACTTTGAGTTGGTTGTGAAGACCAAATGAAAACATTTCAGTAAGTACTTAGCACAGTACCTGATGCGTAATCAGGCCTGTTTCAATTTTATCTATTTGCTTGAATGAAAGACTGAAAACTCACTGGAGACAGTGCTTTATCCATTATTTCTCATTTTCTTTTTTCTTGACTTATTAAACACACACACACACATACACAACACACAAACACACACACATTTACTTAATAACCAATATGTGCCAGATATTCTGCGCATGAAAATGAATGCAATAATCACAGATTTTAAGCAGTACTATGACTTGTTCAGGTGTGTGTCAGGTCACAGCATTATTATACTCCAATAATATGGAGTATTTCAGAGGACAGAAAATTTGTGTCCAAGAGAATAATGACACATTTCCCTAAAAATAAGACCTACCCAGAAAACAAGCTTTAGCATGATTTTAGAAGTGACATCCTGTGCAAATGAACTTATTGTATTTTTTGGAGCAAAGCTATTGTCACTGAAAATGAAAATCACAAAAATATTACACCAAAAATGATAATGATCTTAGCAAAATACTTATCGTAGACATAGAAAAGCAAAACATCAGAAAATAGACTTATAAGGTTGCATGGTGGAATCCCAGAGATTAATTATATATGGAAAATGGGAGAACAGGTACCTAATAGCACACTTGCTACTTAACTAGCACACTTGTAATACTGCCCCCTTTTTTCTGACTTTTATCTGAATATAATTGCTATACTTGTCTATGCATCAGCCATTATACTAAGTATTTCAGGAAATATGAAGCAATTCTATTAAAGTGAATGAAATGGAATGGGAAACCAAACGATCCTATATTCACAGAGGTTTTTCTGATTTGGACAGTGTTTTTAAATAAAAAGGTGACCTCAACGACTCACAAAAACAATAGAGAGGGCAGAGAGAGAGAGTAAAGAAGTGAGGTAGATTGGAAGAGAAAAGACACAAAAGAAAGGAAGAAGATTGAACTGCAGAGTTGCCTCCTGTGTATTCTTTTTATTTTATATGTCATTGGAAATGTGTCTATAAGCTACCTAGACTAATATAACAAATATAAATTTAACTATTCCATTTGCTATTTGGCAATCAGAGTCAGGTTAAAGAAAGAATATTTATGAAGAGACAAAGTATGGGGGAATAATTCCTCCATGGCATAATGAAGAAAGAGAAAATATATAGGAAAAATTAACATGCTATAAAGAAATGTATAAAACCATTATGAGTTTTCAACTCATCTGTACCAGAATAATTTACTGCTATTTTTAAACACTGTTTAAAATTTATACTATGTATTATCTGTTTATTAGAGTACATTTTACATTAAGACAGTGTCTTAGTTACTTTTCTCATTGCTGAAACAAAATACTCAATACCCAAAGTTAAAGTGAGAAGGCTTTTTGTAGTTCATAGTTTGTAGAGGTTTCAATTTACAGTTGGTGCTTCCAAGGCAGGGTGGCATGGCAGAGGGGAATCTCGGAGGAGAAACAGCTCATGGTGGACAGAAAGCAAGAAAATAGCAGAGCTGTTATGCTGTAAGCAGCAAACAGCAAGTGACAAGCAGTGAACCTCTTTCTGTACCTTATATCCTGTCCAGGCTACCCCCTCTTATGGAGGGTAGCTATGATACCCAAGGCAGGGCAGCCTTAATCCTAGCATTGCACTGTGAATCAATCTCAGCATCACATTCTTGATCCCAGCATCACACATCCTAGGTTCAGCCACCTCTGAAAAGCCTCATCTATGACTTCATGAAGCTTTGGGGTGGGACATCTAGCTATAAGCCATAATAGTCTCAGGTTGGATAGTTTAAAATTGAAACAACATACTGGAGCTTTGTTCTGCTACTGTATACTACTTCTATTTTTTTCCATGATTGAGATTTTTAAAGACAAAGTTACATTTTGTGTAGAAAAAAAGAAAAATATCTCTTTATGGAGAAACTCTTGAAATATATCCACAAAGAATCTCAAACATTTGAATAGCCAGTGCAGATTTTTTGGTTATTTTAAAAGTAAAGGGATACTATAAAAATATTTAAAATTACATTTTTTGCTAAACATAAGTTATACTTTGGTTACAATGGAGAAAATAAGTAAATTGAATTGTGGGGTCAGGAAGACTTCTACCCTGATTTCAGAAGGTAGCCTGGGAGGCCAGGCAGTGTGCTCCGAGAGGGTAGTTGGTAAAGCTCTGAGTGTGAAGTGAAAGGTGCAGTGGAGACTCCAGAAGTTTGGAGAAGCCAGACACATGGATCATTTGAGGAAAGCTGCAAGGAGTGAGCAAAGCCAGCTAAATAGAAAATCCATGAGAGCTACAACCACCAGCACTGCCATAGGGGTGGAACCACACAAACCCTTTGGAATTCATGATTAGTCCAGGTGTTAGGCATGGAACTATGGTACTTCGTGTTTGGCCTGCTGGACTCTGAATTTGTTTTCATCCAATTCTTTTCCCTATTTGTACCTTCTTCAATAGGAATGTTTGCTTTTTGCCACTGTGTATTGGAAGTGTCTTAATTTTCTTTTGTATGGAGGCAAATAATTAGGAATTTTTGTTAAATCTCAGAGGAGACTTTGGACTTGGGTTTTCAGCAATGCTGAAAATGTTAGGATTTTGGCAACTCTTAGAGATAGACTAAATGCCTTTTGTATAAAGGGAAATGCCTGAGTCTTTGGGGGATCAGGTGCAAAATGTTATGACTTCTATCTAGATACCTTCCAAAGCCTCATGTGTTCATAGGTGGGGTTTTTGGAGGTGGCTGGATCTATGGTGTGATACTGGGATTAAGGGTGTGTGGTACTGGGTTAGTCCACTAATTGGTTTACCATTGATCTCAGTGAAGTAATAGGAAGCCCCAACCTGGGTGGGTAGCATCACCCAAAAGACTGATAGCCTACTGGGAGGCTGGTTGCTTGCTGCTATTTCTGCCTCCTGCCTTCTGAGCCATGAACTCTTTCTCTTCTTTTCCCTTCTGCCATGCCAACCTGCCCTGGAGCACACTGACTATGAACTGAAATCTCTACAACCTGTGAACCAAAAATATATCTTTCCTCCTTTAACTTTGGGTATCAGGCATTTTGGCTCAGCAACAGGAAAAGTAACAAAAACATAGATATTGGCTGTGTTGAACAACAAGTGTGACAATACTTAATTTAAGCATATAAAATGATGTTAGCAAAACACCAGGCAATGCTGTAAGATAGAAAAGTGCTACTGGGATTAGAACTTTGTATTTTTCAAATAGGAGGATAAAATCCTTATGGACCCAAATGCATATTAAACTGCTAAGGATTAATAATGAAAGGAAAAAATATATATAATTTCCAAACCTGTAGAGCAGTGACACTGAACCTTTTAGAGACCAAATACCCAAACTGCAAACCAAAACACATTTATTGCAAACTGCCACCTCTACAATTAAGCCTAAATACATAGGTAGAACTCAAGATGTCATTGCAGAGAGGGTTCTGCATTCCATAGGTCAAGGGCATAGAGGCAATAGTGAACTTAAACTCAGTGTAAATGAAGTTAGAAGAGAAAAAAAAAGAACATACAAAGCAGACTATTAGCTCAAAAATAAAATGCTAGGAAGAATTCACATTTATCAATAATCATGGTCAATATTCTGAAACAATCCATTGTTGATACATATCAGTTTACATTTTTAAAAAATCATGCTACTACACTACATATACTAGTCTGAATTTCTGGGATGAGAGTGATATGCAATTAAAAATCCATTTTGTTGCAGATAAAGACATTGTTTTTAAATTTTTTTAGGTCTGTTAGAAACATATACGGCATTACTTAAAATTGCAATAGTTCTGCTTGAAAGGAGTGTTGAAAATGAGATAATACTAAAACTCATGGCAATATCTTGGATTTAATTTGGTACTGCACTGTTCGAAAAGGTGTATCTGTGTCTTAACCTTTTTTGGAGGATTGATACAAACTAATTTAGTATGTGTGGTGTTTTCTATATGTGTACCTATTCACAATATGTTTTTTGAAGTCACTTAGCTATATCTTTATTTCACAAGCTAGTTCTTCACAGTAATAATATATTTCTTTTTTAAGCTCTGTGCCTTAATATATAGTCTCTTATGTTAATTGTGAATTTGAAGGCATACCTAACTGTACAATTTAATAGAATTATTTTTCAAAGCAATATGGTATACTAACTTTCACAGTAGCATCAAGAAAAATTAAATACTTAGGAAGTAACCTAACCAAGGACCTGAAAGACCTCTCTAGTGAAAACTGCAGTGCTCTGCAATATATGTATTACACCCTTTTGGCTTTTCTGTTGCTGAGAATCAGTTTGCCTTTTTCTTACATACAGGGTATATCAATGAATATGAATTATAATAGATCCCTTCAAAAAGGAAATTAAAAATCAAAACTTTCTGCTGAAATAAAGTCATTTTAGTTTCAAATAAAAAATTTAAATATGCAAAACTAGGTTATATCATTCATGCGTGTAGTTTTTGAATAAGACTTTCAAAATAATATCAAAATTCCATTTTCTGCTATTACTGTATGAATGTAATTTTGCTTTTTTTTAAGCTTTAACTGAGTTTATTGGTACATTTTAGGGATACAGTACAGTTACATTCATTGTTGGGAATTTGTACCTCTACACGACAATTGCTTTTTAATAACCACATTCATATATGGTTTCGATTATCTCAGGTGGGCAATTATGTATGTATGCATAGAATACTTTGTTCAAATGTATTTTGGGTTTCCAATAATCATAAATCAAATCTTACCTTTATGTATAAAAACTTTTTATATAATGTAAAATGTATAATATTGTACATAATATTCAGAATACAATTATTTTGATAAATTAGTTTGTATTTTTAATGTTCCATTTGCAGTATTTAATTATTTGAAACATTAAAACTTGGAAATAGACAATAAAGCTATAAAAAGAAAGTGGTAAAAACAAGAGTCATTAATAAAGAGAAATCACCACACCTATACTAGCAAGAAGATTTCACATTTATCAATAATAATGGTCAGTGTAATAAAACAATCCATTGTTGGTAAACATTAGTTTACAATTTTAAAATATCAGCTACATGCTACCTACTCCACACACACTTAAAATATAGGGGTATAGACAGGCTGCAAAGGAGTTAGATAAGTATACCAAAGAGCCATGAATCAAAATAAACAACCAGAGCTACACTAGCATCAAAAAAAAAAAAAAATACTAAGGCATAAATGATTTTAAAAGATAAAGAAAACCCACAACCTTCTTAAAAGTTAGAATAACTTATAAGAAAGATACAGTGATCAAAAACTTGAGCAATATATCCTCAGATGCATGAAAAGGAAGTGTATATGGTTCAGAATACAAATTAATGTAGATGGATCATTAATCCAGGCCACAGTGATATTTGATTTTCAACAGTAACTTTTGTTACAATACTGCTATTATTAACTCTATCATACCCTGGCCAAAAGGATATTAAAATATAGAATAAGTTTAAAACAATCAGTTAAAATAATTGGCTTCGAGAAGCATGAAAAATAAAAAATGACACAAAGAAGCTCTCATCTGATGTGTCCATGTTTCCAGCCTCTGCTTCCTCCTTGCCTATGACAGAGGCCATGTAAGTCCAGACCTATGTACACTGCTAAAAACAAAGCAGACTCAGGCTGAAAACAGTGAGAATCTCTGCTCAGTGCACATTTATTAACTCAGCACTATTATCCTCACTCCCAGGAAAATTTGGCATTTTCATTCTTCTGTCTCATTCTTACCAATCTCCTTTGAAAGCCATTAATTTTGGCTCCTGATTGATACACCTTAAATAACTGACTACTGGACTTCTGAGAAATTCCTGAATTCTGGTCAGTGTGCCCCAACTGCCAGGTGAGATAGCTTGTTTTCTTCAGTTTCATATGGCCAGATCCGTGAAAAGTTACAGAAATACACCTTAGAAACAGTAGCTATGGAACACAAAGAGCTGTCTCTGTCAGACTGCCATGGGTCAGATGCCCTCCTTTCTACCCTATTCCTGTGAGTGTACATGTAAGGCTGGTGCCTGCCAGGTATCCGAGTATATCTACTGATCCCCATGCCTGAGACTTGCAGCACTAGACCTCTACATAATTTCCAGACCATCACTGACTTGATGTATGTGTCACCCTGGCTTCCACCACATGTACTGTCTAATCTGTCACTCACTACTTTCCTAACATTTACAAAACATCTACCCCATGCAAAGCCTGACCTAGATGGTACAAGATAAATGAAACCTTTTCTGCACCAAGGGCCTAGAATAGGAAACTACTGTACTACCAGAAAGACATACTGACAATGAACCCAAATATGAATATATGCTATGAGAATGTCTTTTTCTCACCCTCAGACTTTAAGTCATAATTTATAAGACACGAGTGATATTGCCTAAACATCATTCTATACATTTCCATCAGTGTTCAGAAAAATATTTTCAGTTGCCATTTTGTTTAAATAATTAGTGGGCTACAGCTTTAACTCACTGGCAATTTTTGAGACAATAATTTTGAATGCTACATATGTGCCTGCCTTCTGCTTAAAATTGACCCTATTTAGGAAGGAAGGAGAGGGTGAAGGGAGGGCAGGGGTATGGGTAAAAATGAGAACCAAGACCTGTCATGTAAAAGCACAAGATGATGAATGTAACTGTACTGTATACCTAAAAAGGACCAGTAAACTCAATGAGAAAAAAAATTGACCAAATTCAGTGACAGTCTTGGCAACCTACAGACTTCCATCTCCCACTGCACAGGCTTCTCACCAGGCTGTCACCTTTGATGTAGAAGGACAGAAGTACTACCTCTGCCCATAGATGTGGGTATTTGCATCTAGGAATCTCTGGATCTCCTTCAGCATGTCCCTGGAATCCATGGAACTAGTTGTTTTAACTCTCCAAGTGAAGGGGAGGGCTCCAGGCTTTGCTTCTTTCTTTTCATAATTTTGTTTGGGAGATACACTGTGACATCTTCTGAGTCTTGAAATTAATGTAATAAAAAGATTAGTGGAGCCAGGCGTGGTGGTGCATGCCTGTAATCCCAGCACTCGAGAGGCTGAGACAAGAGGATTGCTGTGAGTTCAAGACCACGCTGCACTACATAATGAGTTCCAGGTCAGTATCAACTACATAGTGAGACCCTGTCTCAAAAAACAAACAAAAACAAACAAACAAACAAAAAAAAAGATTAGTGGTCTCGATATTGCTCGACATTGCTTCCCTGGTATATCTTCTTGGGAGAGGCTGGGTGGTGGAGGTGGGCCAATGTATGTTGCTGTTTCAACCTCCTGTGACTGGTAATACAAAGTGCTACCATTGGTACTGACTCTTGATAAATGGATGCCAGCCTCAGTGGTTGTACTTGTAATAATGGGCATTGAAGCAACTGGTGTTCTCTGATCACAAATGATACTGCTATCTTGCACATTATGAATCAACAGCACTTCTTTACAATCAACCTCTCACTGGAAAAGTAAAGGTATTGTGTTATGATTCCAAAAACTTCTGTGTTGCCACTACTGTACATGGCAGGGCTTTTCTCACATTTAAGAATATTTGCTTTTTGAGGACTAGTTGGAGTTCTCAGTATGGAAATTTGTGAGCTCTTGTTGTAGACTTCTAGGACGGAATTTCATCTTCATTGAGCTCACTATGTGTGATGCTCTTCTGATTCTTTTCTGCATGAAACACATCTGATGGAATAGCTGGTTCTGCATAGTCAGTGTGGAGTCTCTGAATTTTGCTGCAAGACAAACTTGTCTGTACTTTGTAGCCAGCAGCCTAGCCAGTGATTTTGCTGAGGTTACTTATTGGTATGTTTTAACAAGTGAAATGACTCTGTTAGTACTTGAGTAAGGACAGTCTGGCTTAGATCATCTCTCCAGCAAAAAAATAGATAGGTGAAGCAAAAGCCAGCCTGCACAACAACAGCACAGGTGTGCAGGCCCCAATTATGGCCCCACCCAGACACGAGTGACTTGGGTGCACAGGCCCTAGGCAAGGCCAGCCTGGAGAAAATTTGTGTAGACATGCAGGCCCAAGCCATATGCCTTTCCAGATACCACTGCTAAGTGTGCACAGGCCCCAGGCAGAATCCTTCCCAGAAAACAGCACAAAGCAGGGATCCAGAAGGACATCATTCTGAACCCAGGCATTGGCCCAGTGTGAGCAGCAGAGAGAAGGCCTCTCTGAGGATTGCTAAAAATTGACCATTGGGTGAACAAAAAGTCACCTTAATAAAGGCCACTGTCCTGAGATCTAGCCTTTATTTTTATTTAATTAACATAATTAAATGTGATACATTAATAACTACCACAAATTATCATTTTCTAAGATATGTTTGATGCTATTGTGTTGCTGATTATATCACTTGGGATAAGGTATTGTGACTGATCTAATAAGTTGTCTTTCCTAGTAAAATGAAAATGAGACTACCTCAGAGTCATTATAGAATCAAAACCTAAAGACCAGCTATATCAGGAAGATCTAAGTTTTAACCCAGGAATTAAACCAAGGATATCACCAAAAACAAAAATAGAAGTGAGAAGACATTTAAATGGTGGAAAAATCTGACCATCAACGACCTGGGCACCCTGAACTGATAGCACAGAAAGTAACAAAACAGATGAATGAGGCTCTAGAAAAATTCAAAACAGAAATAATTTCCCAAATAACGACAGAGATAATGAACACAATGAAAAACATGATTAGAGACTCTAGAACAGAAACAGATAAAAAAAATGGATGAGTTCAGGATCACAATAGAATCGATAGATGCCAAGCATAGGAAAGAAATAGAGAAACAGATTCAAATAGATATCCAGGATATTAAAAACTCTACTAAAAGTATACACAAAAGACTGAGCCAATATGGAAACAGAATATCAGATATAGAAGATAAGATGTCAGTCAGTGACCATGGAAAGAGATATCTCTTAAAAAATAGTAAAGGACCATGAGAAATCAATCCATATCTCCTAGATGATGCAAAGAAGAATAATGTAAGACTGATTGGAGTCTAAGAAAAAGCAGGAGAAAGTACAAATGACATAAAAAAAACTGTTCACAGAATTAATGACAGAAAACTTTCGAAATTGAGCAAAAGAATTTGACCTACAGATAAGCAAGGCATATAGAACTCAAACATTAATCTGATCAAAAAATTAAACTGATCAAAAATTAATCTATACCCAGACATATGATAATCAAGATCCAGGAAATGCAACAGAAGAACAAAATACTACTAGCAATTAGAGAAAAGAAATAAATCACATGCAAATGAAAACCCATCAAAATCACAGCAGACTTTTTAACACAAATCCTGAGGTCAAGGAGAGCCTGGAGGGAGGTATTTCAAATCCTAAAAGAAAAAAACCTCAACCTAGACTATTGAATCCTTCAAAACTCTCTTTCAAAATTGATGGGGAAAAGAAGATACTTCCATGACAAAGGACACCTGAGAAATTTTATGAATACCAAACCAGCACTCCAAACATTTCTAAATGATATCCTAGAAAAAGACAATGAAGGTCACAACTCCATGAGGCCCAATAGAGCAAATTCACCAGGCAAGGCTTCCAGAAACTAAAGGGGGGGGGGACTAAAAAGAGACAACAATAGGAAAATAACATGAAAATGATAAGTCAATATATATCTGTTATAACCATCAATGTTAATGGCCTCAATTCACCAATCTAAAAAAGTAGACTGTCAATGGTTTAAAAAGCAAAATCTAACAATATGCTGAATACAAGAAATGCACCTAGTTGAAAAAGAAACTGATAGATTGCAAGTAAAAGGATGGAAAACAGTTCTCCATGCAACAGGAACCCAGAAAAAAATCAAGGGTAGCTATCTTATTTGCAGAAAAAATACATTTCAAACCAAAACTAACAGAGAGACAAAGAAGGTCACTACATCCTTGTAAAGGGAACAATTCAAGAGGAAGAGATGACAATCATAAATATATATTCATCAAATACTAATGCCCCCAACTATATAAAACAAATATTAAGGGACATGAAAAACCAAATAAGCATTAATAAAATTGTAGTGGGGGACCTCAATACCCCCATGTCATAAACTGGCATCAAATGAAGAATGAACTACTAGAACTGAACCAAGCTTTTGAACATATGGACTTAATAGATGTCTACACAGTGTTTGAACCCACAGAATCAGTATATACATTGTTTTTGGCTCACATGAGTCATTCTTGAAAACAGACCACATTCTAGCTCATAGAACATGTTTAAGTAAATGCAAAGGAATTGAAATTATCCCACATATATTATTAAATATTAGTGCAAGTAAACTGGAGATCAACAGCAAAAGAAAACACAGGAACTTTACAAACAGGCTGAAATTGAATAACACTTTTCTCAAAAACCAGTGGGTTACAGAGGAAATAAAGAAGAAATTAGAAGTTTTTACAAATAAATGACAATGTCAATACAATATACAGGAATGCATGGAACACAATGAAAGCAATTCTGTAAGGGAAATTTATAGAAGTGAATGCCCATGGTAGGAAAACACAGTGAGCTTAAATAAAGAACCTCATGCTTAACCTTAAGCTCCTAGAAAAACAAGAGCAAGATAAACCCAAAGCTCAGACAAGGGAGCAAAATTTAATGCAATGGAGACTAAGAGAATGATACAAAAAAATCAATGAATCAAAGAGCTGTTTTTTTGAAAGAATAAATAAAATCTAAAAACCCTTAGCCAACCTTATAAAAAAAAAGAAAAGGCTCAAATCCATGCAATTAGGAATGAAAAGGATGAAATTACAATGGACCCAGAAAAAATCTAGAGGATCATCAATACCTATTTTGAGAACCTATACTCTAATAAGAAGAAACTGACAGATTTCTAGATACACTAAACTTGTAGGAAGATAGGGTAGGTAGAACTCTTGAAGACAATGGCATAGGAAAAGACTTTATGAACAAATCATCAGTGGCATGGGAACTAGCACAAAGAATCAATAACTGGGATCTTACCTTTTTAAAGCTTCTGCACTGCAAGAGAAACCACCAACAGAGCTGAGAGACAACCTACAATCTGTGAAAAAAGCTTTACCAGTTGCTCCTCAGACAAAGGACTATTACCTAGAATATATAAAGAACTCAAAAAAATCAGGACCCTCAAATACAAAGACTCAATTCAATAATGGGCATCTGAAATGAACAGACATTTCTCAGACAAGAAGTAAAAGCAGCAAAGAAAGATATTTAAAAATGTTAAACATCACTGGTTATTTAAGAGATGCAGATGAAAACAACACTGAGATTCCACCTTATGCCACAAAGAATGGCTGCTATCAAGAAATGAACCAATAGCAAATGTTGGTGGGGCTATGGGGAGAAAGGAACCTTTCTCCATTGTTGGTGGGAGTGCAGACTGGTGCAACCACTATGGAAATCAATAAGGAGATGTCTCAAAAAACTAGGATTAGAAGTCCCATTTGCCCATGCTATTACTCTGCTGGATATCTTCCCAAAAGAATTAAAAGAATCATACCACAGTGATATATGCTCATTCATGTTTACAGCAGCACAGTTTGTAATAGGTAACACATGGAAACATCCCCATTGTCTATCAACTAGAGACTGGGTAAAGAATATGTGTGTGTGTGTGTGTGTGTGTGTGTATATACACACACATAAACACACATACATACCATGTCTCATATCTTCCCAAAAGAATTAAAAGAATCATACCACAGTGATATATGCTCATTCATGTTTACAGCAGCACAGTTTGTAATAGGTAACACATGGAAACATCCCCATTGTCTATCAACTAGAGACTGGGTAAAGAATATGTGTGTGTGTGTGTGTGTGTGTGTGTATATACACACACATAAACACACATACATACCATGTCTCTCTCTCTATATATATATCTCAAACATTGAAGCCATAATTTTAAGTGAAATTAATAGAACATACATGTGCAATACCAAATAGTTTCTCTGGTGTGAAAAAGTGAAAGTGTAAATAGGATTAAAATGTATAATTGATATTGCATAATAGGAAGAAAAGGTCTATAGGAATAGGGGAAGTGGAAGGGGTAGGGGAAAAGTAAGAAATGAAAAGGAAAAAATATGAGAAAAGACTTTGTAAATAGGGAAGGGTGGAGGGGGTGAAGGGAGGGCAGGGGAAGGGGGAAAAAATAAGAACCAAGGTACATCAAGTGAAGGTACAAGACCCAAATGGTGAATGTAAATGTATTGTATACCTAAAATATACAATAAATGTAATGAGAAAAAAATAATTTATCATCTTGTGCTCATAGTGAAAGAGATGATAACTCTAGACCAGGTACAGATATAAAAAAAAAAGTAGAGGAGCTGAGGAACATGACAGAATCCTAGTTTAGGAAACAAATGGATTCCAAAAAGCAGATGCAAACAGATATTCAGTAGATTAAAAATTTCATTAAAAATTTATGCAGCAGGATGAGCCAATGTGAGTACAGAGTATCAGATATGGAAAACAGGATTGCAATTAGTTACCAGGAAAAGAAAAATTTCTTATAAATAGGAAGGAACAAAGAAATCAATCTAGCAGCTGCTAGATTATGCAAACAAGAATAACATAAGACTGATCAGAGTCAATGAAGAAACAGAGTGCAAATGACATTTAAAAAAACTGTTCACAGAAATAATGGCAGAAAACTACCCAAGCGGAGGGAAAGGATTTGACATACAGATAAAGGAGGCATATAGGACTCCAAGTAGTCATGATAAAAAAAATCTACACCTATGCGTATGAAAGTTAAGATTCCAGAAAATCAACATAATAAAATTCTACAAGTTAGAGAAAAGAAACAAATCTCATACCACAAGATTAGAGATTTGAAACAAATCCAAAACCCACAAGAATTACAGTAGACTTCTCAACACAAATCCTCAAGGCAAAAAATAGCCTGTAGAGAAGTATTTCAAGCTCTAAAACAAACAAAGAAATCAACCTCCAACCCATATTGATGTACCCTGCAAAACTATCTTTCAGAGTTGATGAAGAAATAAGATACTTTAATGACAAAGAGCACCTGAGTAACTTCTTGAAGACCAAACCATCACTCCAAAAATTTTAAACAATATCCTAGGAAAGGACAATGAGAATCACAACCCCATGAAATCCAGCAAAACAAACCCATCAGGCAAGACAAGTAATTAAATACACATGTGGAGAACCCAAAAACATGAAAAGGTCATGACAAGGATAAGTTAATGCATATCAGTTATAAGCATCAATGTTAATGGTCTCAATTCACCAATCAAAAGAAATAGACTGGCAGAATGGGTCAAGAAGCAAGGCCAAACAATATGTTACATATAAGAAACACAATTCTAAAAGAAACTCATAGACTGAAAGTTAAAGGGTAGAAAACAATACTCCATGCAATAGGAGCCCTCCAAAAAGCAACAGTAGCAGAGTAGCTATCCTGTTTGCAGATAAAGCAGATTTTAAACCAAAACAAATTAAGAGAGACAAAGAACATTGTGTGTTTGTAAAAGGAACAATCCAAGAGGAAGAGATGACTATCATATATATCAAACACTAGTACATCCAACTATATAAAACAAATATTAGTGGACATGAAAAGTCAAGTAATCACTAATACAATAGTAGTGGGGGACCTCAATACTCCACTGTCACAAATAGATAGATCAACTAGACAGAAAATAAAAAACAAAATACTAGAACTCAATGAAGCTCTTAAACAAATGAACTTTAACAGATGTTTACACAGTGTTTTACCTCACAAAATCAGAATAAACATTCTTTTTGGCTACATATGAGTTGTTTTCCAAAATAGACCACATACTTGCTCATAGAATATTTTTAAGTAAATACAAAGGAACTGAAGTTTTACCTTGTATATTATCAGATGATAGTGCAATAAAATTGGAGGTCAATAGCAAAAGAAACCACAAGAATTTCATAAACACATGGAAACTGAACAACATATTCCTGAACAACCAAAGGATCACAGAGGAAATTAAACAAGAAATCACACAGTTTGTACAATTTAATAACAACGACAGTACCAGAATCTATGGGACACAGTGAAAGCAGTCTTATGAGGGAAATTCATAGCACTCAATATTAGGAAAACAGAGCAAGCTCAAATAAACAACCTTATGCTAAACTTCAAGCTTATAGAAAAGGATGAGCAGGATAAACCCAAAGCTCATACAAAGGGGGAAATTACAAAGATCAGAACAGAAATCAATGCAACGGAGACTAAGAGAATGATACAAAACAAAATCAATGAAGCAAAGAGTTGGTTCTTCAAAAGAATAAACAAAATTGATAAACACTTAGCGAACCTTATCAAAAAAAAAAAAAAAGGAAAGAACAGGCCCAAATTCATGCAATTAGGAATGAAAAGGGTGAAATTACAATAGACCCAGCAGAAATCCAAAGGATCATCAATACCTACTTCAAGAACCTATATGCCAACTAGATGGAAAATACAGAAGAAATTGACAGATTGCTACATATGTATGAATTGCCAAAGATGACCTAAAAATTGTAAACAACCCAATAACAATCAATGAAATTGAAAATATAATTAGAAACTTACCAAATAAGCAAAGGTCAGGTCCTAATGGCCTTACTGCTGAATTCTACAAGACATTTAGAGAGGAACTACTGACACTACTGTTTAAACTCACTCTTCAATGAAATTGAAAGTGAAGCAATACTCCCAAATTCAATCCTGGGAGCAAGCATTGCTTTGATCCCCAAAGCAGGGAAAGACCCAATCAAAAAAGAGAACTATAGGCCAATCTCACTAATGAACATAGATGCAAAAATCCTCAGTAAGATACTGGCAAATAAAATGGAGATCATCAAGATCATACACCCTGACCAAGTGAGATTCATCCAGGGATGCAGAGATGGTTCAACATAAGCAATCAATAAATGTAATACACTATATTAATAGAACCAAGGACAACAGAAACAAGATCATCTCAATAGATGGAGAAAAAAGCAATCAACAAAATCCAATACCCATTAATGATAAAAACTCCACAGAAAATTGGAATAGATGGTCTTTATTTCAACCTGATAAAACCATCTCTGAAAAACAACAGCCAACATCATAAATCATCAAAAATTGAAAATTTTCACACTAAAATCAGGAACTAGACAAGAATGTCCACTGTTACTACTACTATTCAATATAGTTGTGGAAACATCAACCACAGCTATTAGACAAAAGAAAGAAATAATGACAGGAAATGAAGAAATTAAACTGTTATTATTTGAAGATGAAATAATACTTTGCATAGAAGACCATAAGAACTCCACCAAAAGTCTTCTAGTCTTAATAACCAAAGTTAGTAGACCACCTGGATACAAGGTCAACACATAAAAATCAATAGCCTTCCTGTACATGAAAAATAGACTCACTGAGAGAGGAACTGGAGAAAAAACTCATTTCATAATAGCATCCAAAAAACAAAATACCTAGGAATGAACCTAACAAAAGAAATCAAACACCTCTACTCTGAGAACTGTAGCATTCTGAAAAGAGAGCAAAGAGGATATAAGAAAGTGGAAAGACATCCTTTGCTAACATAGTGAAAATGTTCATACTTCCAAAACTTCCATATAGATTCAATGCAATCCCAATTACAATTTGACGAGCATACTTAATAGAACTTGAGAAAACAATCCAAAAATTCATTTGGAACAAGAAACCTAGAATAGCAAAAAGCAATTCTAGACAATAAAGACAAGGTAGGGGGTATCACAATCCCCAACTTGAACTATACTACAAAGCTACTGCAATAAATACAGCATGGTACTGGCAAAGAAACAGACCTGAGTACTAATGAAACATATAAAAGATGCAGAAACAACTCCAGACATACTCAGCACCTCCTGTTTTACAAGGGAGCCAAACAGGAGGAAAGATAGCCTCTTTAATAAATGCTGCTGAAAAATCTGTGTCTCAATTTGCCTAAGACTAAAACCAGACCTATATCGCTCCTCACTAAATCAGCTGGAAGAGAGGTTAGGCAGAACTCTTGAAAATATTGGTATAGGAAAACATTTTATGAGCAAAACCTCAGTTGCACATGACCCAACACAAAGAATCAACAAATGCAGGCTGGGGATTTAGCTCAGTGGTTCTGCCACCTGCCTTGAAAGCTCAAGGTCCCAAATTCAATCCCTGATACAAAAAACAAAACAAAACAAAACAAAACAAAACAAAAAACCAAAACAAAGAATCAAGAAGTGGATGTCTTCTTGTTAAAAAGCTTCTGTACAGCAAGAGAAACCAACAGTGTGAAGAGACAACCCATAATGTGGGAAAAAATTTTCACCAGCTGTTCCTCAAAGGTCTACTATCTAGACTATATAAATAACTTGAAAAAGTCAGATGTCCCAAATTTAAAGACCCCTGCAAAATTGGACAACTGAAAAGAGAAGACATTTCTCAGATAAAAGAGTGAAAATTGAAAATAAGCATATGAAAAAAAGTTCAACATCACTGGTCATTTGAATAATTCAAATGAAAATAATGCTGAGATTCCAGCTTTTCAGCAAGAAGGTCTTCTATCAAGAAATCAACCAATAACAAATGCTGGTAGGGATGTGGGGAAAAAGGAACTCTTGTGCACTGTTGGTGGGAGTTTAGACCACTCTGGAAATTAGTATGAAGATACCTCAAAAGACTAAGATTAGAGGTCTCATTTGACTCAGCTATTACCCTGCTGCTTATCTTCCCAAAAGAATTAAAAGAATCATACTACAGTGATATATGTGCACCTATGTTCATAGAGGCACAGCAATAGCTAAAGCTTGGAAACAGCCCACTTGCCCATCAACTGGAGACTGGGTAAAGAAAATGTGGGGTTTTTAAAAATATAAAATGTAGTACTGCTCAGCCATAAAGAATGAGAAACTAAAGGACCCGAGTTCAATCCCTGGTACAAAAAAAAAAAAAAAAAGAATGAGAAACTAGAGACATTTATAGTTAAATGGATGCATATTGAAGCAATACTTTTAAGTGAAATAAATAGCACTGACATGTAAATATGGAATAGTTTCTTTGGTGTGAGAAACTAAAAGTGTAAGGATCAAAATGTATAATAAATAATATGAAATAGGAAGAAAAGGTTCAAAGGGGAAGGGGAAGTTTGAGGGCTGGAGGAAGAACAGAAGGGAAAGGAATAAATATGAGAAAATGGAAAAATGGAATCAATGTCTTTGTAAAAAGGGAAGAGTGTGGGGGTGACAGGAGGGCAGGGAATGGGGAAAAAATAAGAACCAAGACATATCATGTAATGGTACAATTTCCAATGATGAATGTCATCATAATGTATACCTAAAGTGTATCAATAAAATTAATGAATAAAAGAATAGGTAGCTGAGTTTTCATCACATTTTCTTTCTAAAAGAGGTTCCTGAATTTCTTTTTCTGAGAATCCAATAGTAATATTCATTTTTTCCTCTTCTGGGATGTTTAGTTCTTGTTCAACCAGTTGTTGTTCATCTCCCTCATCAGCTTCATTTATCCACTTCATGATCTCATCTGCAGTGTCAGGCTTATTTGGGTTTATGACAAGGAATTGCTTCAGACACCATTTGCAGTCTGTTGACAGGTAAAAAGGGATCATATATCTCCCTGTGAACATACTTTCTTTCACCTCCTTCAGATCTCTTCCATAAAAGGGGAGCTACCCCACTGACTAGACTATATAAAACCACCCAAGACTCCACACATTAGAATGCCTACCCCACAATATCTTAAAAATTAATGCAAGGGAAATAAAAAGCAATGTGCTATTTAGTCCACCGCTGTTTCAAAGAGAATAAACTTAGTTGCTGCTATAAAGAACCTTGGTAATACCTAAGTGCCTTTTATTTTCAAAGTTGCATTAATTTTTTTTGTTTGTACCAGGGATTGAACTGAGGTCCTTGTGCTTGTGGGGCAGGTGGTGGAACCACTGAGCTAAAACCATAGCCACCTTGAATTACTTTTTAAGCTATTGTGAGGTAGACATTCTAATATGCCTGCTCCTTTGTTGGGAGATGATAAGGCCCATTGACAACAACAGGGAAGAAATACATGATATAGCACAGAGATAATTCCTAAAGTGGTAAGAGGTGCTATTATGAGGAGATGAGTATCTGAGGAGGAAGATCTTCAACAGATGTCAATTACAAAAAAGCAGGCTGGAAAGTGTCCATTGAATAGCAACATATTGTACCTTGGACAAAGTGCTTTAAGGACAGAATAACTAAAGGCAGGTTAATGCATTTAATACAGAGCATGAAACATTTAAAGGATGAAAAGATAAAGAGAGAGAAACTGGAAGAATATTCTAGAGGATTAAAGGATGTAGATTAGAATGTGTCCAGCAATCAGCAAGATCAGCAAAAGGTCAGGACTGACAGAGATTTCAAGGCAAAAGAAAATCCAGAGAAGGAGGGATGATGATGATATTAGGACTCAAGGAAGATAGCTCAAACCTGGAGGCACCTGTGGATGAAATGACTAAGAGAAAGAAGGAAAAAAAGTACAAAGAGAACACATAATTAAAGATCTAGATTCATAGGACATGAAATTAAGTGGTAAATATCTTGGTCCATTTTGTGCTGTTATAACAAAGTGCGTGAGCCTGATTAATTTATAAATTGTAGGAATTGACTTCTCAGAAGTCTGGAGGCTGTGGGTTCAATATTAAGGAGGCTAGCAAGTTTGGTATCTAGCAAAAGTCTAGTTTGTTTCAAAGATCACACTGAATGCTGTATTCTCCGGAGGAGTAAATGTTGTATCTTTACATGACAGAAGAGGAAGAGCAGAGAGGACTCACTCCTACTTTTTATTAAGGCACTCAATCCACATGAAGATAGAGCCCTCAGGCCCATTAATCCTTAAAAGTCCCACCTTTCAATAGTATGACGTTAGCCATTGAATTTCAACAAATTTTAGAAGGGACAATCATTCAAACCAACTTCTGACGCCAGAAGGATTGGCTATCATCAAGAAATCAACCAACAACAAATGCTGATAAGGCAGTGGGGAGAAAGGAAAGCTTCTCCATTGTTGGTGGGAGTAAACTGGTACAATCCCTATGCAAATCAGTATAACAATTCCTCAAATAATTAAAAATAGAAGGGAAAAGAAAAAAATATGACAAAATGAAAAAATGGAAATAAAGTGTTTGTAAATGGGGAGGGGAGGAGGGGTTGAAGGGTGGGCATGGACACGGGGAAAAAAATGAGAACCAAGACCTGTCATG
The DNA here is from genome assembly GCF_012274545.1 of Fukomys damarensis. Lineage (NCBI taxonomy): Eukaryota > Metazoa > Chordata > Mammalia > Rodentia > Bathyergidae > Fukomys > Fukomys damarensis. Next base: position 59,146,143 of record NW_022900928.1, read on the forward strand.
TAAAGGTCCAAGATCCCAATGATGAATGTAATTGTACCGTATACCTAAAATGTACCAGTAAACTCAATAAAAGAAAAAAAATAGAAATTGCATCATCCCAGTTATTCTCCTTTTAGGCGTCATCCCCAGAAAGTTAAAAACATTATACCACAGTGATGATACCACCATATTTATAACACTACAGCTTATAATAGATTAACAGCCTATATGACCAATCAACAGATGAATGGATAAAGAAAATGTGGTATATACAGATAGTTGAGTACTACTCTTCCATAAAGAAAGATAAACTTGAGACATTTGTAGGAAAATGGATGTGCCTTGAGACCATAATGCTAAGTGAATTAAATCAGACATAGAAGCTTGAAAATTTCATGGTTTACCTTATATGAAAAATATATATTAAAAATGAAGTAAAAGACAGATAATAGGAAAAAATGGAAAATGTTATTGTACTCTGTTTCCCTTGTCAGTTTCTAGTTTCACTCCAATATGGTATAAGAGCTCACTTTGTAGGATTTCCATTTCTGTGGATATATTAAGGTCCTATTGTTGCTAAGAACATGGTCTATTTTTAATAAAAATAAAATAAATTCTCAGAAAAGGAAAATCTATAAAGATGGATAGTAGCTCAATGGCTGCTTAGATTTAGCAGGAGAGGAATTGGGAGATGCTAGCTAGTGGGTAGAATGTCTTGTTTTGGGATAATAAAAATGATCTAAATTTGATTGTAATCATGGTTGTACAACTATATTGATATACTAAAATCTACTGAATCATACATTGCGTAAATTTTATAGTGTGCAAATTTTAATTCAATTAAACTATTTTTAAAAAAAGAAATGGTGGGGAAAAGCAAGAGAAAAAGTGGAAGGAATGACCATTGAGAGGCATCTGAAACCAAGGGGAGAGGGGTGGCAAGAAAGGCCAGGTTAGCAATATCAAATGTACTAATGTAAAAAAAGGACATCAGATGAGCTTCTTCAGGAGGTTTTGGATGAGTCCTGGGTAGAGGGTAACTTGCAATGGTCAGAGAAGATTGGACAGAAGGGATGCAGGGACTCAATATTTGGCAACAACAACAAAAAGAGCAAATCAGGCTAGTACTCTGAGAATCAGACAGAGAAAATTCTTATGGAATAACACAAAAGTAATTTGTCACAGGTTTCAGATAAAATCAGGAAAAACAGAGATACTTAGCAATGAAAGAGAATGAGAATCACTAATGCAGTAAGAGATGCGACCAAGGCTATTGTTGGAGGAAGAGCTAGGTCCAAAGTGGGGACTGGCATGCAGGAGGAAGGCATTGAGATTTAGAGTGACTAGGCATGAGCACACTTGCACATCTCAATCTGGAGATTTTCTGCTTTAATCTTCTCAGTAGGTTGAGGGTAAAGCCTCTGCTGAGAATCATTCTGGAAGTTCTGAGGCTTAAGAAATATGGAAAAGATTCTAAATGACTGATGTGAGTTATCTGTTGCAATAGTAAGTCCCTGAATGGTGAAAAGTAATGCTATCTTTTCTTAATTCTGGGGACCTCCTGGTTTTGCACCCAAATCATTGATTTGCCCATCAGCTTGACAGTCTATAAGCCAGAGTGGCTATGGATCTGCTGAATTCTATTCATTCCTCCACAGAAACGATATACTATCATTTCCAAGAATTCCAGTCTATTGGTGCCCCTGTAGTGGAATTAATTTATTGTTTTATCAGTCAGGTTGCCATTACACAGCAGCTTTCCCATTTGTGACTTGATAATATAAAGAATTGGTATCACTACAAATTCTTGTATCCATGTCTCTGAGTATACAGGGTGTGGTGGGTACCAGGTAAGTCTTCATGACTCAGTCACTCAGTCATTTTTTCACACATCAAAACCCTAGGGCTGTCACAATATTTGTGAACCATGTATCATTTCATAATGTTTTTGTTCTTAGTCATGCATTATTTTTTTCAGTCTTTTTTAAATACAGAAATAATTTTATTCTGAAATACAAAAATTAGAAGACAAACATAAAAAATGATAAATCAACAAATTTGCCTCAAGATGCTTTTACTAGATCCACAGGTAGCGAAGTTCTCATATCACTCAGCAGGATGTCTCCAGCATGTTAGCCATGGTTAAAATTAAAATATTGTGGTGATTTCATACAATTTGATTTTCTACCCATTGAGAATAAGACTTAGTATGTTATTTGTGAAGTTTGCAAATCAAAGCTGAAACCTCTTTACTCATCTTGTAATTTAGAAACAAAAAGTTGTATTTACTTAAAATGAATACCAATTGATTTTTTTAAAGTTCAAATAAGAAATTTCAAACATGAATTTATAAAATCAATTGTTGATTCTTGATTTTGCAGTCATACTCCAACCTATTTTTAACACACTTTGGGCCCCAAAGTAAGTATATGACATACAGTCAAGTTAAAATTTATTTTTCCAAAATCATCCTTTTTCACATAGAATATAGATAAAATAATATATATATATATCACTTGATAAATGTAGCTATTAAATTTTCCCTTTTTAATCTAATTATTAGACTTTAAAAATGAAATGTTGGTATAATTCTTTATTATAGTGAGATAGTTCAGGATTACAAAATTATATAGATAATAATATAGTGAAGACCCATATGTTCATAATCTAGCTTTAGCATTTAGAGCACAGATCTAAAATATGTCTAATTTAATTTAGTTATTTAAAATATATACTGTATACCTAAAATGTACCAATAAACTCAATTTAAAAAATATATATATATATACCATATAAAATGATGAAATAATTTTTAAGATCCCTAAGAAGAGCAGCAAGATTTTGTTATAAAAAGAGTTGACAAAAGAAAACTTTATGAAATGCTGCCCTATGATGTTCACTGAAGTCAGAAAATGTTGCTTAGTTGTGACTGGATTTATCAATAATGTCTTGCTAGGCCTGCTATTAGTTCATCTAAGGACTCATGAAAAAGCATAGAGTAAGTGAAACTCTAATAGTGGATTTTTTAAAAGGGCAGAACAAATAGCACAAAAAATTGCATGTAGCATTCCTTACACTTTGAGTCAGTTGTATAGTTTTCAGAGCCAGAGGCTGGGTAAGAGGTAATAGGAAGTCATTATTATAATGAGGGTCTACTGGGTGCTAGACTCCATATTTCACACTTCATTAACTTTAGCAATTAAATTTGTATAACCATCTCTTGAAGCGAGTTTACCATGGTTACCATTTTGCATGTCAAAAAAACAGGGCTCCCAAGGATAGTGGCATCAGAAATAGCACCCCATTTGTAGATGGGGAGGTGAGGAGGGGGTGAAGGGAGGGCAGGAGTAAGGGGAAAAAATGAGAATCAAGACTTGTCCTGTTGAGGTACAAGATCCCAACAATGAATGTAACTGTACTGTATCCCTAAAATGTACCAATAAACTCAATTAAAGCTGAAAAAAAAAAAAAAGAAATAGCACCCCAACCTACTTGTCTGTCTCCAAAGCCTCTGTGGGCTATATTTTCAGTATTGGTGAGCTGAGGACTTCAAGGTTTAGAAAAATAGTAGCCACATGGCAAAACATCTCAAATGAAAGCAAAAGATACACACTCTTGGAGATAAGAAGAGTCAACTGTAAGGACAACCAGAAGAATAAAAAAAATACATGTTAAGAATACACTAGGCTCTGATTGCTGGGAAGGCACCTATATTAACTGATGGCCAAAACCTCAAAATGAGTGTGTGTGTGTGTGTGTGTGTGTGTGTGTGTGTGTGTGTGTGTTGGGGATTGAACTAGGGTCCTTGCACTTGCAAGGCAGGCCACCAAACTGCTGAGCTAAAATCCTCGGCCCCAAGATGCATTTATAATACTATTTCCTTACTCACTGATAATCTTCACTATGAGTGCAAGGGCACTTCCAAATTCATTCCCATTCTTTGTCTTCTGTCTTTCTAATGTGAAACACTTCCAATTTTAACATTAAAAAATTACACATTTAGATTTATGTTATTTTGAAAAGAGGAAAGAGAGAAGGAAAGGAATAAGAGGAGAAGAAAAAAGAGCCAGAGGAAGAAAGGAAGTGAAAGAACACAATCTCTTAGGATTGCATTTTGCTGAATAAGGCTATGAAACTGAGTATGCTCTTCCTGGTATTTTCTGAATGGTAGAACATATGCAAATCTGAGGAAGACTATGAATCTATCAACCTTGTTTGATACATAATATACTTTACACACAGTTTCAAAATTTATGGACTTTAGGTGAAAAACTGTTAGGATAGATCTCTATGGTTCCTTACAGTTCTGTGGAAGCAATTTCAGTATAAATTGAGATCGAGGCTTTTTCATTGCTATCAAATTCTGGTTTTAATTCAACAAGGTGGTAGGCAAAGAGTAATTTTTTTATTGTTTTCATTTTTTTGAGACAGAATCTTGTTTTGTAGTTCAGGTTGGCCTTGAAATCACAATATAGCCCAGGTTGGCCTCAAACTGGAAGATATTCTCCTGCTTCTGCTTCCTGAGTTTATAGACAGGAGCCACTGTGCCTGGCTCAAATAGTAATATTAATAGTTCACTGTTTACTAAGCAATTTCTGGTAAAAGTCCAAGTGAATGTGTAATAGTATTAAGCATATAGCCACTATTCCAAGTGTGCCACAAAGCCTCAATTCCCTTAATATAAACACCCCAGAGTAGACTTCTGATAACATGTAAAGCACTGCAGCAGCTTTGGCCTCCCCTTCCTCCTCATCCCATACTTCAACCCCTACTCCAAAGTTCCAAACTGTAGGAGGAGTTCTTTGTTCCAAATAAAAAATCTTAATGGTGAGATAAAGGGGACAATGATTTTTCCCTGCAGATTTTTTTCTCTTTTATTTGCTATAGTCTGCATGATAATCACAGAAGAAGTTCTCTGGTCAGTGTCATTTCCATGGTGATAGGTGAAGGTCAAGGTTAACAAACCAGGAAGCTGGGAACTTTCTGCCACCGGGTGGATGTGAGAGATGGCCTGGCAGTCATAGTGTCAACGGGGACCCAGTTTCACAGCTTCCTCTTTTGAGTGGACCACAGAGCCTGACTTGTGCCTTTCTGAATGGACAAGCCAATGATGTCTTGAATGTAATAATAGCTCCATCACTTCCCCCATGCAGAAATTTGCTGTGCCCTTCCTCTCAAAGGCCAAAAGCTGGTGCTTCTCATGAAAAACAATCCATAGATTGTTGGAATATGTATGTGCTCTTTGTATTGGCACCAGAAGCTCAGAGATACCAAGATTTAGAAACCAAAGATACTTTAGCAAAGCAATTTAATCATTGGAAAAAAGAGATCCTAAATTAATTTTTACCATCTCAAGCCAGGCCAAGCAGATGAATTAAAAGAGAAGGAAGCAGTGTATAGTTTAAATTAAATATCAGGTGACTCAAAAGTTCCCTAAAAACCCAACTCAATTATTTGGCCTACAACTAGTTGTCTTAATTTCACTCTTTTGCATCCTGTAATTATGCTTTTACATGGGTATACAATGTCATAAACAGAGTACAGAGGAAGAAGTGACCAAATCAAGGTAATCTCCAAGCATCTGAAAATTAATTGATTCAAAGTACATTATTTCTGTGAGAGGAGATAAGGGCAGAAGATGCCAAAGATGGAATAGAAAAGACTTTAATGCATTACAAGTCTACAGTAAAGGCAGTTCAGAAATTGGGCAACTCTTCTCATTTTAGGTAATATTAATAGACAGGAGTCCTGTTACCAGGGAGACTTAAGCATTCCTCATACACATTGTCTCCAGTGATCATCTAGGTGCTAATGACTCTTACATCTCAGTGCACAGCTACAGATCTGTACATTCCATTACCAACAGGAGCTTGAATGCCATCTGAAACACTAAATTCAATAACAAAGTGAACTCAGCTTCTCTCCTTAATCTGTTTCTCTTCTATCTCATATCCCTATCTCAGTATATAGTCACTACACTAGCTGTACTAGAAACCTGTGCATCATTCTTGGTTCACCTTTCTCCTCCATCCAAGACAATCACAAAGCCTTGTCTGTAATCTTGTTAGTAGTGTTAAAATCCACTTCCTCCTTCTGTCTCCATTTCCATTTCCCTGTTTAGCCTTTTATAACCTCTCCTGAAGATTATCACACATTCCCAAACTCAGATTTCTGTCCCCAATTTGTCCACATCTACCAATCCATTCTCTAATCTATGGTCAGAGTAATCTAAGACCCAAACACGATCATAGGCATTTCTCAGCTTGTAAGTAATCAATGGTTCCCTAGAGCCCTTGGGATAAATCCTAATTCTGTTATGAGTACTACAAGACTTGGCAGAACCTGGTCCTTATCTGCCTCTGCAGCTTTTCAATGGATAATCTACTCTCTGCACTGATCCTCCTACACACAGTGTATAGATACATTCCAGCTGAAACAAACTACCTGGTTTCCTGAAGGCAACATCTTTCTCTGGATTATGGGTCTAGAACTCTACTCATACTCTCACCCACTCTCTTTGCCACTATGCCATTTTCTGGCCTAGAAATCACTAATTCTTATTACATCTAAAGGTGTCAGCTTCACTGTAATTTCTTTGAGGATGTGTTCCCTGAACTCCAAATTTAGCCAGTATATAGTGTTCCTGCTATCAAAGACCTTCACACTATAATTGTTATACTTTTATAGCCATTTATTTATCCCTTGGTCCCTTTATTTTAAATGAAAGAATCATGAGGGCAGGGGCTATGTTCATGTTGTTCACCAGTATACTCACAGCACCCCACACATTATTCAAAAATGTGTATACAGTATGCTTGAAAAACACCCATCAATATTTAAGCATCTGATGGGATACTGAAATATAGACTACGTACTAAGTTCTGGAGTCTTCCAGATTTTTCTTTTTTGACAATCTGCAGATTTTCACCAAGAACTAACAAAATCTCAGATCCTTCATACTACTTTTCTACTATGGTTAATGTTCTCTTTTCTCCTTACAATCTGTGATTATAACCTATATTCATACTTTCATAGATTCCCACTAGAATCATATCAGAAGAAAATCTTGGCAGTACCCCTATTTCTAAGGAAATTTCTGTGGATTGATTTTTCCTATATGAACTAAGAAACTAGCCCTTCTAAAAGAGCATGTGTAAATTTCCCCTAACAATTTGGCATCTTTTTTTCAAAACAGATGATAATTTGGATAAAAGAGAGAATTGAAAATTATCTCATTTGGAAATAACATATAGAGAAAGAACAGCAGTATGGACCAGAGAGGCTGACCACAATACCATTGGTAAGTACACTTAGATCCCAGTAAAAAGCCTGTGTGGACCAGAGTAGCACAACTGCAGACACCTCAAGCCAGGGTCCAACCCTGACCCTGGCTTCCTGGCCCACAAGCCCCAGTCAAAGACCCATCAGGGAAAGAATTGCATGGTGCACAAGCAACAGCCAGATGCCAGGACCAATGCCATCAATACTTGGTCATAGAACCTAGGCAGAAGCCTTCCCCAGATACCAGCCACTGAGGTGGCTCAGCCCCCAGTCAAATGCCCTCCTAGATAACAGCTGCAGAGGAGGTTAGGTTCTAGCCAGAGGCAAGCCTAGATACCAACCGGTGTGCACAGGCCCAGCCAGAGCCCTGCCTAGACAACAGGACAACACAGAATCCAAAAAACCACCACTCTGAACCCAGGAATTGGTGCAGTGGTTGAACAGCAAAGAAAAGGCTACTTTATGGCTTGTTGAGAATTGAAGACCACCAGCTGAGAAAAAAAGTTGCCTCAACAAAGGCACATCAAGCTACATCTGTTGAAAGGAGAAAACACATAAACAAGCCTCAAAACCAGACCTCCAGATCTCCTGAGACAACCCAAAAGAGTAATGAAATGTAACAATCTGTTACTCAACCACCCTGCACGGGCAATGAAAGAGGATTTGGAAAAAATGAAATAACAAATAATTTCTCAGATAAAAACAGATTATAGCTATAGCACAAGAAATGATAAATAAACCTAGAGCAGACACAGATAAAAAATAGAAAAGTTGAGGAACATGATAGAATTCCAACATAGGAAACAAATGGAATCCATAAAACAATACAAACAGATTTCTAGGAGATTAAAAACCCAATTGAAAGTTTACACAGTAGAATGAACCAATGTGAGGACAAAATTTCAGATATAGGAGACAGGATTGTAATTGGCAACTGGGAAAAAAAAATTTCTTAAAATAGTAATAGACCATGGGAAATAAACCCAGCAGCTGCCAGATGATGCAAACAAGAATAACATAAGACTGATCAGAGTCAATGAAGAAACAGGAGAGCATTCAAACAACATACTTCTTCACAAAAGTAATGGCAGAAAACTTCCCAAATAGGGGAAAAGAACTTGACACATAGATAAGTGAGGTATATAGGACTTCAACTAGCTGTGACCAAAAACAAAACAAAACAAAACAGCAACAAAAAAAACAGCTTAGTCAAGATTCCAGAAACCCAATGGAAGAATAGAATACTACAAGCTATTAGAGAAAAGAAACAAATCACATACAAAGATAAACCCATTGACTTTTGGACACAAATCCTGAAGGCAAGAAGAGCCTGTAGTGAAGTATTTCAAGCACCCCCAGAAAACAACCTCTAACCCAGATTGATGTACCCTTCAGAAATATCTTTCAGAGTTGATTAAGAAATAAGATACTTTCATGAAAAAGAGTACCTGAGGAACATCATGAATACCAAATCAGCACTCCAAAAAATTTTAAATAATATCCTAGGAAAAGACAGTGAGCATCACAACACCATGAAACCCAGAAGAATAAATCCATCAGTCGGACAAGAAATTAAATGAAAATGCAGAGAATCCAACAACACAAAAAGCTCATGGTGAGAATAAGTCAATATGTATCAGTTATTACCATCAATGTTAATGGTCTCAATTCACCAATCAAAAGAAACAGACTGGCAGAATGGGTCAAGAAGCAAGATAAAACAATAGGCTACATACAAGAAACATTTAATCCAAAAAGAAACTCATAGACTGAAAGTTAAAGTATAGAAAGCAATACTCCATGCAATGGGAACCTAAAAGAAGTAGAAGTAGCTATACTATTTGCAGATAAAATGGATTTTAAATCAACACTAATTAAGAGAGACAAGGAAGTAGACTATATCCTTGTAAAGGGAACAATCTAAGAGGAAGAGATGGCAATCATAAATACACATACATCAAAAACTAGTGCACCCAACTATATAAAACAAATGTTAATGGACATGAAAAATCAAATAATCACTAATACAATAATAGTGGGGGCCCTCAATACCCCACTGTCACAGATAGATCAAATAGACAGAAAATAGATGATGAAGTTCTAGAACTCAATCAAACTCTTGAACAAATTAACTTTAACAGATGTTTATGCAATGTTCTACCCCACAAAATTAGAATAAACATTCCTTTTGGCTGCACATTTGTATATTCTCCAAAATAGACCCCATACTCATTCATAGAATATGTTTAAGTAAGTGCAAGGGAATTGAAATTATCCCCTGTATGTTATCAGACCATAGTGTGATGAAATTGGAGATAAATAGCAAGAGAAACCACAAGAATTTCATAAACACATGGAAACTGAACAACACACTCCTGAACAACCAATTGATCACAGGAAATTAAAGAAGAAATCAGACAGTTCCTACAATTAAATGACAATGACCATAAAAGATACCAGAAACTATAGGACACAATGAAAGCAGTCTTATGAGAGAAATTTATAGCAGTCAATACTCATATTAGGAAATAAGCAAGCTCAAATAAACAACCTTATGCTGAACCTCAAGCTTCTAGAAAAAGAAGAGCAGTACAAACCCAAAGCTCATGCAAGGGAGGAAATTATAAAGGCCAGAACAGAAATCAGTGCAATGCAAACTAAGAGAACAATGCAAAAAAATCAATGAAGCAGTGAGGTGGTTCTTCAGGAGAACAAACAAAATTGACAAACTCTTAGCCAACATTATAAAAAAAGGAAAGAAAAGGCCCAAATCCATGGAATTAGGAATGAAAAGGGTGAAATTACAATGGACCCAGCAGAAATTCAGAGGTTAATCAATACCTATTTTGAGAACCTGTACCCCAATAAGATGAAAAATACAGAAGAAATGGATCAATTCCTAGATACTATGAATTGCCAAAGTTGTACAGACTTAAAAATTCTAAAAAACCCAATATTAATCAATAAAATTGAAAATGTATTTTAAAACTTACCAACTAAGAAAAGCCGAGGCCCTTATGACATCACTGCTGAATGCTACAAGACATTTAGAGAACTATTGTTATTACTGTTTAAACACTTCAGCGAAATTGAAAGGGAAGCAAAACTCCCAAATTCATCCCTGGAAGTCAGCATTGCCTTGATCCAAAAAGGAAAGAAAGGCCCAACTAAAAAAGAGAACTATAGCCCAATCTCCCTAATGAACATAAATGCAAAAATCTTTAATATGATACAGGCAAGTAGAATGCAAAACATCATCAAGAGGATCATACACTCAGACCAAGTGAGATTAATCCCAGGGATGCAGGGATGGTTCAACATACACAGTCAATAAGTGTAATACACTATATTAATAGAGCCAAGGATAAAAACCATATGGTCATCTCAATAGATGCAAAAAAAAGCATTCAACAAAATCCAACATTCATTCATGATAAAAATCCTGCAAAAAAGTATGAATATACAGTCTCAACCTGATAAAAGCCATGAAAAACCAAGAGCCAATATCATACTAAATGGTCACAATCTGAAATTCTTCACACTGAATTCAGAAACAAGACAAGGATGTCCAATATCACCACTCCTGTTCAATGTAATTTTGGAAACATTAGCCACAATAATTAGACAAGAGAAATAAAAGAAATAAAGACAGGAAATGAAGGAGTCAAACTTTTTATTTGGAGATGACATGATACTCTATGTAGAAGACCCCAAGAATTCCACCCAAAGTCTTCTAGACTTAATAACCAAATTCAATAGAGTAGCTGGATACAAGGTTAACACACACACACACACACACACACACACACACACAAGAAAAACCTCAATAGTTTTCTTATACACAAAAAAGAAATGGAGAAACAACACTCTTTACAGCATCATCCAATAAAAAAAAAACCTATGAATCAACTTAATGAAAGAAATCCAAGACCTCTATTTTGAAAACTATAGCACTATGAAAAGGGATCAAAGAGGATATCAGAAAATGGAAAGATACCCCTTGCTCCTTGGTAGGAAGAATCAACATAGTGAAAATGGACATACTTCCAAAACTTCTATATACATTCAATGCAATCCCAGTTGAAATACCAGCAGCATATTTCACAGGCCTTGACAAAATAATCCAAAAATTCATTTGGAACAAAATACCTAAAATAACAAAAGCAATTCTAGGTAACAAAGACAAGGTAGGGGGTATCATAATCCCCAACTTGAAACTATACTACAAAGCTACTGTGATAAGTACAGCATGGTACTGGCAAAGAAACAGGCATGAGGACTAGCAGAACAAGTAGATGATGCAGAAACAACTCCAGACACACTCAGCCATTTCACCTTCAACAAAGAAGACAAACACCCTCACTGCAGGGAAGATAGGCTCTTTAATAAATGGTGCTGGAAAAACTGTGTTTCAATTTGCCAAATTAGACCTATATCTATCATGATGCACTAAACTAAAATGAAAATAGATTAAAGATCTAAATATTAAAGCAGAAACACTACACTGACAAGAAGAGAGGGTAGGTAGACCTCTTGAAGACATTGGCATAGGAAAATATTTCATGAAGAAACTGTAGCTGCACATAAACTAGCACAATCAACAAGTGGGACCTCTTTCCATTAAAATGCTTCCATATAGCAAGAGAAACCACAAACAGTATGAAGAGACAACCCACAATATGCAAAAAAATTTTCATCAGCTATTCCTCAGACAAAGGTCTACTAACTAGAACATATAAAGAACTTAGAGAAATCAGACCTCCCAAATTTAAAGACCCAATCCAAAAATGGGCATCTGAAATGGACAGACATTCCTCAAAGAAGTAAAAAGAGCAAATAAACATATGAAAAATGTTTACCTCACTGGTCATTGAAGAGATGCAGATTAAAACAACATGAGATTCCACCTCACCTAAGAAAGAATGTCTGCTATCATGAAATTAACCAATAACCAATGCTGGTGGGGTTGTGGGGAAAAAGGAACCCGGCTCCACTGCTGGTGGGAGTGTAGACTGGTGTCACCACTGTGGAAATCAGTATGGAAATACCTCAAGAAACTAGAATTGGAAATCCCATTTGATCCACCTAGCGCCCTGCGGGATATCTTTTCCAAAGAATTAAAATAATTATACCACAGCAATATATGTGCACCCATACACATAGTAGCACAGTTTATAATAGCTAAAACATGGATACAACAAAATTGCCCATGAACTGGAGACTAGATAAAGAAAATGTGGGTTTTTAAAAAATAAAACAGAGTACTACTTGGCCCTAAAAAATAATAAATTAGAGGCATTTATAGCTAAATGGATGCATATTAAGGTGATACTTTTAAGTGAAACAAAGATGACACACGTGTGTAAATATGAAATAGTTTCTCTGGTGTGAGAAACTGAAAGTGAAATAAAGACGAGAACGTATAATGCATAATGTGAAATAGCAAGGAAAGGTGCAAAGGGGAAGGGAAATGGAGGGGCAGGGCAAAGAAAGAGGGGAATGGATTTAATACAAGAAAATGAAAAAATGGAAACAAAGTCTTTGTAAATAGGGAGGGATGGAGCATTTGAAGGGAGGGCAGGGGAATAGGGAAAAAAAAAGATTCAAGATATATTATGTAAAGGTACAAATCTCCAATGATGAATGTCATTATATCATATAACTAAAATGTACCAATAATATTAAAAAATTTTTTAAAATTTTAAAGGAGAAAGAACATTTTGCCAGTACCCTAAATATTTTTAATGTCTTAGACAATTTAATAATCACTTTAATTTCTTTTTTTTTCCTCATTGAGTTTATTGGTACATTTTAGGTATACAGTACCGTTACATTCATTATTGGATTCTTATACCTTTACATGACATGTCTTGGTTCTCGTTTTTAACAAATGTTAAATTTTTTTGGTTTTTTAATGTTTTTTTTTTTTGTACAATCACAGCATTTGAAAGGGTCTTTAGTGGTTATCAGTGGACATCAACATGCTGCCAGTCAGCTAAAACCCAGCATTGACCACCATATTTTTCCAAAATAAGACTGGGTTTTATATTAATTTTTCTCTAAAAGACACAATGGGGCTTATTTTCATGGCATGTGTCTTTTTTTCATGTGTAACAATGTAAATTTATTGATTTACTCAGATACAAAAATCTACACTTATTCATATGCAAAGATCTACAATTCTTCAAATACACACATGCCATAATCTTCTGGAACCTCATCGTGACTCTCCAAACCTTAAATTTGGGCCTGAATTTTTGTAACTACATTTCCAGTAGAATCACTGGTCCCAATCTCATGTCCGGCAATGCTGTCCTTAAATGAACATTTCTTGGCCATGTAGCCTGCTTGTAGTGCTTTGGTAACACAGCTGTCGATGTTTTTATCCCATGACTTCTTCAGCCAAGTCACAATGTCTTGCAGGCTGGGCTTCACAAAGTTTCTATTAAATCAAGTGTTAATTGAAGATTTATGAGACAGGAGAAATAACAAAAATGATGACAGTTAGAATGATGGTCCACACAAAAGCAACAAATTGCAGGCACCAAAATTCAGAAAACATTTATTTCATGAGTACATTGTGTCAGTTACAACACATGACATACTGAATTATGCAGATTCATGTTTGATACAACCATGTCTGTTGATTATCTAGTGTACATATTAGTCCTGTGTTGTGTCTGTACTTTGGTCATTCAGCAATGTCTCAAGTTCCTTTGTTTATGTAGGTGTTTACCTCTTATCCAAAGGCATTCACTTGGCTTTTTACATATGCTTAACTATAATTTATATTATCATTTAAGTATTAATGTCAATAATATTATTTATATTTAATTATATATCAATGTCATTATTTTATAATTCAATACATTCATCATGTGTTACATTGTGTCACAGGCACACCAGGTGTCCATCTAGCTATCAATCTTAACTAGGACTCATTTTGGGGGTAAGCCTTATCCTATGAGCATCTTGAAAATTCTATTAGGGCTTATTTTCCAGTTAGGTCTTATTTGGGGGAAATAGAATATAATTCTTCTACTTGCAAAAACCTTTGTCATTTGCTCCAAGGGATACAGAAATATAACACATCATTATCTTGGCTCATGAGACTCAATCTTATGCAACCCAAACACTCTTTGAGAATTCATCTTTACCATGTCCCTTCAGATACCATATATTTTAGGTATACTGTGAAAATTGCTATTCTCCATACCTTGCCTTTTCGAGCTCCCTTATTTTTGCCAATTTCTGCTAGGCATGTGCATCTTTCTTCTTTAACTATCATGTCTAACACACTTTTATTTATCCCTCAACACTCAATACGCTATCATCATGAATGCTAGAAAAACTAATGGGGACCCTAAGCCAGCCAGTACAGGACTTTAACATCGAGGATGTTGCAATCTATTTCCGGGCAACAACATGAAGGCTTCTGATCTGATGGATGTTATCAGAAGGATGGAATTCATTGAACAAATCATAACAAATTAAAAGACTCAGGTACTAGAAAACATTCAAATCTATGTACTAGAGAGTTAATTATAAGAAAAAAATCATCCCTCTCAAGTTCCTTTGAGGTAGATCCCAAATATTTCTATTCTTTTCTCCTAGTCTAATAATTGATACTCTTAACATGGTGTTTTCCTTGCCACAGTACTATAAGCTTGTATTTGACACACCAATCCAGATGAACAGAAATGTCTTTTACATCTTGAGGGCCTTTGTGGGTGTCAGCTTTGATTTCCCAGGTTGCCACATTCATGACATCTACAAAGGTTCTCCAATCAGCCATCTGCAAACAGTTTCATGTTGAAAATCAAAATCAGAATGTTTTCTCAATGCCTCAGTTATTAGGGGAAAAAAAGTCAAGCAATCTTTCTAGTCCATCTATGTCATCTTCATTTATATTTTTTGTAAATGACAGAATAGGAGATGGAAAATGAAAAATACCTCAAAAGTTCAGTTTAAACCTTCAAGTCATTTGTGTTTGTAGTCAATGGTACTACACTGTGGGAAACAGAAATAAGCAATTTCCAATGACAACATAGTTGAAAACTATTCAATGACAATGACGTTAAATGGGTACATGTGTGTTGAATAGTTACAAAAAAAACCTGAAGCCCTATTAAAGAAAAATAGCAAGTTTTCAATTAACCTAGTGTTAATATAGCTGACCCTAAGTGTTGCTTGGGCAGGGTAATTGTCTATGCACTATCCAGAGTGTCACTCTGGCAGGTGTCATTTCAACCCATCAATTCTTTTATGGAATACATTTGATAAAATTGTTGTTTTTGTATTTATTTTTATATTATAAAATTGATAAAAATATGCAATTTTGGTCATCTTATATTTAAATAATTGGACAGGTAAGTGGTTGAAAGAACTGTTTTCAAAGGTCAAAATTGTCTTAGAGTTCAAGTTGAATCCTCCAAAAAGAAATTCATCCTATCCTAAATAATGAATTTTGCTCATGCCATATGATTTATAATTACTTCAGAATTTCCCATCCTTCTCCCTGGCTTGACTTCTCTTTTCACGTATCAGTTATCTACCATAACTCAATACAAGGGAATACATGCTTTGTTTTTCTCATATAAGAGCTAAGAACTTTCTTTTTCATCTCTGGTTATATTTTAACCCTGGGGAAAAATAATTTTTCTTCATAGTTTTATTGTGTTCTTCAACATGATTTTATAATAATTAAGTAAAAATGCTTAAATTTAATCTAACAGTTATATATTTTCTAACTACTTTAAGCCCCCATTACTCAAATGATTGGTTGTTTAACTAAATCTAGTTGGAGTTTCTATGAATTGGGTTATTCCTGTGGATCATCCATGGGACATCATCATCAGAATGAGACTTTTTAAATGGTTTACAATTTAAACTAGTATGTCAAAGGTATGGTTATATTCCTATGCTTTTGTTCTCCATTTCATATAGACAAGATATGTACATCAACCTAAGTGTACCTAGGTGTATATCAACAGATAAATGGATAAAGAAAATATGATATGTTGTTTTGGGGTATGTGTGCACAGTGAAATATTTGGTCAGAAAAAATGAAATCCTGTCTTTTGCAGAAAAATGGGTTAAAGTAGAAGATACTATGTTAAACAAGCCAGGCACAGAAAGACAACAATTTTCTCACTAACATAAAAGTTTAAAAAGGCTGGAAAGAGTGGGCTAAAGGAGAGATAGAGCATGGTTGATGCTTACAGGAAAAGAAAATACAAACAATTTTCTAAGATTCTTTATCACAGTAGTTTAGTGATGGTTGATAACTTGAGAAATTAGATTCATTCATAAGAAAATGGATACATATTCAGGATATACTTCTAAGTGAAATAAATAAGTCACACGTGTAAATACCAGATAGTTTCTCTGCTGTGAGTAAACTATAGTAGTACATAAGACCCTAATGAGATAATTGACAATGTGAAATAGGAAGAAAAGGGCTAAAGGTGTAGGGAAAGTGGACTAAAAGTGTAGGGGAAAGGTAATAAGGGAAAGGAAACAAATAGAAGAAAATGAAAAAATGGAAATAAAATGTTTGTAAATGGGAAGGGGAGGAGGTGGTGAAGGGAGGGCAAGGACAAGGGGAAAAAATGAGAGCTAAGTCCTGTCATGTAAAGGTACAAGATCCCAATAATGGATGTAACTGTATTGCATACCTAAAATGTACCAATAAACTTAAAAAAACTGATTGCTTATTTCAAAGTAATTAGTACAGAAGACTTTGAATGTTTCCAACACAAAAATAAAATGTTTGAGGTGACAGTTGCACCAGTTATTCTAATCTGATCATAATACAGTGTAGACATATATTAAAATATCATACTGTACCCTAGAAATATTTAGTTAATATGTAACAATCAAAAATAAAATATTTCTGAAAAATCATTTACAATTTAAATACTTTACTACTCTATCTTAGTGACTTTTTCATTGCTGGGACAAAACATTCAACCCTCAGGAGATAAAGGAGGAAAGTGTTATTTCATCTCACAGTTTATGGAGATGTTAGTCCATAGTCAGCTGGCCCTAAGGCAGGGCAGCTTGGTAAAGGGCATGCTGGAGAAAGGAGAAGAGCTCATGGCAAGGCAGGCAGGAAGCAGTGAGTCTTCCTTCTTTCCCTTTTAATCTATCCCCACTACAAGTCTATTAGTTGGTGCCACCAGCACCACAAGTGGATCTTCCCTCTTCAGAAAGTCCATCATCCACACCCACAATAATGCTAAAAAAATCAGTGGAGTAATCCAGTATCACACACTCATGAGCCAGGCATCTCCCAAAAGCCCTACCACCTATGAGTGCATAAGGTTTTGGGGGAACATCTAGACATAAGCCATAATACTTCCTGAGACCTCACAAAGATTAGCAGATGTGACTTCTTATCTGATTTTTTAAAATTTTTTGAAGCATTCATTTGGATTTTATTTTTATTTTTAAATATTATATTTTAATGGAAATTTTATTATTGCAAGCCACTCCAATGACTTGTGTAAAGTAAGAGGGGGTTATACATTATCCTTAAGTCATTTTTGCACACTGGCATGTTAAAAAAAATAGTAGCCTCTTGCTCCACAACCTCCAAGGAAATTTCCACAAGGAGTTTGTCACTTTCTCTAGGGAGGTGTAGGAGACAGCCTGAGTAGTTGCAGGTGGATGCCACAAGACTTCCTGCTTCTCAACTCTGACCACACTAGTGCTTGCTGGATATCTCCATTGGTTAAAAACCAACTTCTCGTCAACATTCAAGGAAATTTCAACAGGTTAACACCCACACTTGAAGGAAGAAGCTGAGAGAGGGGGAGGTGAGGGATGAGAGAAGGTTTGTCTTTGGAAACTTAGTTTGACAGTTGGTAAAGAGCTAGCTCTTGGCTGCAGAGGTCACAACCTCCAAGTTCTGCATCACATTATGGAGTCAGGGCCAAGCTTTGTCAAAGCAAAACCACACACACCAAACACTCTCGTGCTAGATGGGGAGGAGCTCTGGCCTGCTGCAAATGAAACCATTAGGAATTCCTTTGCAGTAAGAGTTACAGCACTAGAGCTCTTTGGTGCTAAGCAAATACAGATATCTAATTGTTCATACTGTTATCTCTCATAGGCAAGTCTGGGAACATGTTACTTCCCCTTTCAAAGTACTGTAAAGATTCCATCTTCCTTCAACAAAGTCCAAAATCTTCAACCCACCTTTCAATTTTTCCCTAGTTTTGCTCTATGTACCTTTCTAATGTCAAATCACAATATTCCAAAAGGCCTAGTGGCTGTGGTCTCTTCTCAAGCAGACAGTAGAATGCACTTTCTACACCCATCTAAACTCCCTATACAAGCTGAAGACCTAGTTTTCCTTGCCATCCAGCTCAATGCCAGGCTTTCTCTCTTAAAATCAGTCTTCTCCTCTCCTCTGTTCAAGGACATCTCACTCTGTGAAACATTTCTAGTATCATCCTTCTCAGGAACAATTCCAAGTCCAGAGGTTTACATCAAACACACCTGGGTGGTCCTCTGAGCTCCATAGTTACTAAATATGATGTTATTCAAGACACTAATCTTTCCTAAATATCCATTTTCTCCTGTGATAAGTGGAAATTATTCTAAAATAGGGAATATTTTTTAAATGTCAGGAGGAAAGCCCTTAGAATCATACCTGAAATCATATATTGGTTTACTGTTATTTTTTCACTATGCTATGATTTTATTTGACAAAGCATTCCAAAAAACAATGTGAGTTCCACCTGGTAGTGCTAAATAATTTTTTGTTGAATTTGGATCTATGTTGAATAGGCTCACAGTAGGAAGCCAGGAAAATCACAGTGAGTGATGCAAATGAATTAGGTATCTGTGCCAAGGCCTCTCCCAAATGTGGTTTGGTTCAAGCCCATTGTTGCAGGCATCTAGGCAGAATTTCAGAGGGAAACATACCCTCCAAAGGCCTGTCCCTGGTTGGTCCTGGAATGAACAACCCCTTCCCCACCACAACTAAGCAGGAGTTAGGAATCATAAATCCTAAATAGCCTCCTACTCCTTGCAGTTTTTTTCTAACTCTGAGTAGAAAAAAATATTACAACTATGACCTGGAATATTGAGCCTCAAACTTTTGGTTTCAGGATCTCTTTGCACTCTCGGAAATAAATAAATAAGAACCTCTAAGACCTATGTTTATGTAAGTTATAGTTAGCTAAGTTTCTTTATATCCAAAATTCAAACAAAAAGCTTTAAAATATTTATTTATTTTAAAAATAGCAGTAGCAATACACGGTCATCCAGGCCTATAATCCTAGCACTTAGGAGGTTGAGATGGGAGGAACCAGGAGTTCCAGGACAACCTGGACTACCTAATGAGTTCAAGGCCATTGTGAGCTACAAAGTGAGATCCTGTCTCAAAAAAAAAAAAAAAAAAAACAAACTAAAAATAAAAACAGCAGTAAACAGACTATATGTTAATATAAAATATTTTTAAATAACTTTTATAAAACATAAAATTTAGTAAGGAAAGTTGCTTTTGTTTGCTTTGCAAATCTGTTTAAGTGTTTGATTTTACAGAAGACAAGTGGATTTCCATACCTGGCTTTGTATTCAATTGGTTGTGATATGTTATTTTGATAAAAATATATGAAGAAAGACAGAGGCCCACCATATGATTCATAAGGGTACACAGATCCTAGGGAGCAGCTACGTGGACCAGAGAGGCATGGCTGTAGGCAGATTCCAACCAGGACCCCTCCCAGACACCAGAGGCATGGTCACACCCACCCAAGTCAAAGGCATGCCCAGAAAAGAGCTGCACAGGCACACAAGTTTTACCCAGCGGCCCATCATACCATGTTGCACAGCAAAGAGCATGCCTGGAAAAGAAATATACAAGCACACAAGCAATAGCCAGAGGCTCACACCAATACCATTGATAAATGAGTAGAGATCCTAGCCAGAAGCCTGTGCAGAGAACAGGAACTGGGCCACACAGCCCCCAGCCAAAGGCCCTCCCAGACAACAGCTACACAAGGACCCCAGACACAGGCACACCTAGATATAATCCCAAGTGTGCACAGACCGCAGCCATTAGATCACACACACACATGACAATACCTCAGGGATGCAGAAGGCCACCACTCTAAACCCAGGAATTGATGGACTGGTAAGCAGCAGATTAAAGGCTGCTCTGGGGCTTGCTGAGAATTTAAGGCCAATGTGTGAGCAAAAAGTTGCCTCAACAAAGGCACAGCAGGCTTCATCTGTTAAAATGAGAAGACATGGAAATAAGTCTGAAAACAGAATTCCAGATCAACTAAGGCTACCACAAAGGCCAATGAGATTTAACAGTGTGTTACTGAAACACCTGCACAACCTGAACTGGCAACTAAAAAGGACTTTGAAAAAAATGAAATCAGGGAGGACTGGTAAGCAACTCACGGAGCCCAGCAGCACCCTGGCCTTCATCCAGTGGACTGGTGAGGACCAGTCAGCCATGTATGGAACCTACCAGTGTCCCAGTATTCATCCAGCTGACCTTTAAGGAACAGTCAGCCATGCAGGCCCCTCTGCAACATATCACCCCACCCCAGCTCTCAGGTCTCCTGACTGCCAGTTCCTGGATCCACACTGCAGAAGCACAGGTGGTCATAAAGTCATTCTACTGAGTCCAGAGATAGAGTAGAGTTAAACCACTGCAATAAAGGTACATCAGACCTCCATAGTTGGTAAGTTGGAGAGATCATCACCTTACTTCAGAATTTAGACTATCTTCAGGGAAGGGCAGTAAGAACCTATAGGAGAATCTTGCAGAGTGCAGTCCTGCAGGAGGGCAGGGAGCTCAATTGGGGCGTTAAGGCCTAAATTCAGCCTGAATCTCAGGGGTCTGCCATGGGCTAGCTGAGACTAAATAACTTAGTTCTGCACATTGCTGCCTGCATTGTCTATTGTGAAAGCAGACATATACCCTGAAACAGGCTCTTCAAATTCTTTTTCTTCTTTCTTTTCCTCATCCTACTCTGCAAATTCTTTCTTTGTTCTGTCTTCTTTTTCCCACTCAGTCTCTTGCTCCCCCACATTATACTTCATCTCCCTTTTTGTTCTGTTCCTGTCCTAATGTAGATTTCTTTTTCTTTTCTTCTCTTTTTTCCTTCACTTGAGAGTCATTAGTTTCAAAGGAAAGACACCTTATTATGTTAAATTGTTCTATTCTTGTCTTTGATTCTACACTCTGTCTTTACTTCTTGTTTTCAACAGTGTCCTAAAGTTTGGGTGGGCATCCTGTGTCTTTAGGCTTCACTTGAAATCTTCTCCAATTACTCTACCTATCTATTTCTCTCCTCCTAACTCTATCTAAGTCCGCATCCTAAAGGGTAAAGTTGCTACACTAAAGTGTTTATTCACTAGAAACATATTTTGGGCTGATCCTCAATTTTTATTTAAATCATATAGTTTAAAGGTGATAGATTAATAACTACCACGAAAAGTCAATTTTTAAATTGTGCTTTATGCTATTGTGTTGTTGACTGCATCAATAGGGCTAAAGGTTTTGATTGATTTAATGAGTTATCCTTTCTGATATTATAAAAATGGAAGTGCCTATAAGTCATTTGAGACTCAAAATATAAAGAGCAGTTATATCAGGAAAATCCAAGTGCTAATCCAGGAATTAAACAAAGGACAGCCCAACAACAAAAATAAAAATCAGAAAACACTTAAGAAAGGCACAAAGGTAGAAAAGTCTGACAAGCAAACACCAATAAACCCTGAACTCATTGCACAAGAAGTAATAAAACAGATCAATCAATCAGGCTCTAGAAAATTCAAAACAGAAATAATTTCCCAGATAACTACAGAGATGGTGGGCACAATGAAAGACATGATTAGAGACTCTAGAACAGCAAGAGAGAAGAAAAATAGATGAGCTCATGACAGAAGCCATTAAGGCCCAGCATAAGAAAGAAATGGAAACCAGGAATGCCCAACAAAAGAAAGAAAAGTAATCCACAAAACAGATTCGAACAGATATCCAGGAGATTAAAAACTCTATTGAGAGTTATTTCAGCTGGATAAATTAAAATTAAAATCAAGAATTTCTGAGGTAGAAGATAGAGTTGTAGTCAGTGGTCATGAAAAGAGAGATCTCTTAGAAACAGTAAGGGATCATGAGAAATCAAACCAACAACTCCTAGATGATGCACAGAAGAATAACATAAGACTGATATGAATCCACGAAGTAGCAGGAAAAAGCACAAATGACTTTTAAAAGATGTTCATAGAATTAATGACACAAAACAAAAAATCTGCACCTAGACATATAATAGTCAAGATCCCAGAAACCCAACAGAAGAACAAAAGACTACAAGCAGTTACAGAAAAGAAACAAATCACATGCAAATGAAAGCCCATCAGAATCACAGCAGACTTTGCAACACAAACCCTCAGGTCAAGGAGAGCCTGGAGTGAGGTATTTCAAATCCAAAGAAAAAACAACCTCCAACCTAGGCTGACATATTCTGCAAAACTCCTCTTTTAAAATGCATGGGGAAATAAGATACTACCATGACAAAGAACACTTGAGAAACTTCAGGAATACCAAAACAGCACTCTAAACAATTCTAAACAATATCCTTGAAAAAGACAAGGAAGATCACAGCTCCATGAGGCCCAACAGAGCAAATCAATTAGGAAAGGCAAGAAACTAAAGGGAGAGAGGGAAAATTGTTAAAAGCCAACAAAAGAACAATAACATGGCAATAATAAGTCAATACATATCAATTATTACCGTCAATGTCAATGGCCTCAATTCACCGATCAAGAGAAATAGACTGGCAGAATGGATTAAGAAGAAAAATCCAACAAAATGTTATATACAAGAACACACCTAATGCATAAAGAAACCCACAGACTGAAAGTGAAGAGTGGAAAACAGTTCTCCATGCTACAGGAGCCCAGAAAAAAGCAGGGGTAGCTATCTTATTCACAGACAAAGTAAATTTCAAACCAAAACTGATTAAAAGAGACAAAGAAGGCCACTACATCCTTGTAAAGGGAACAACCCAAGAAGAAGAGATGACAATCATAAATATATATGCACCAAATGTTGATGCCCTCAACTACATAAAAGAAATATTAAGGAACATGAAAAATTATATAACCACTAATACAATTGTAGCAAGGGGCCTAAATATGCCACTATTACTAATAGACAGATCACCTAGTTAACAATGAAATACTAGAACTGAACCAAGCTTTTGAACATATGGACTTAATAGACATCTATAAAGTGTTCCACCCCATAAAATAAGAATATACATTCTTTTTCGCTGCACATGGGTCATTCTCCAAAATAGATCATATACTAGCTGATAGAACAGGTTTGAATAAATGCAAAGTAATTGAAGTTATCTCATGTATATTATCAGACCAATATGCAATTAAACTGGAGATCAATAGCATAAGAAACTGTAAGAATTTCACAAACACATGGAAATTGAATAACACTCTCTTGAACAATCAAGGGGTCACAAAGGAAATTAAAGAAGAAATCAGACAATTTTTACAATTAAATGATAATGCCAATACAACATACAAGAACCTATAGGACACAATGAAAGCGGTTCTACATGGAAAATTCATAGAAGTGAATGCCCACACTAGGAAAACAGAGCAAGCTCAAACAACCTAATGATGAATCTCAGGCTCCTAGAAAAAGAAGAACAAGAAAAACCCAAAGCTTGTACAAGGGAGGAAATTATAAAGATCAGAGCAGAAATGAAGGCAATGGAATCTAAGAAAACAATACAAAATTTCAATGAATCAAAGGGTTGGTTTTTTGAAAGAATAAATAAAATCAATAAACCCTTAGCCAACCTTTCAAAGAAAGGAAAGAAAAGGCCCAGACACATGCAATTAGGAATGAAAAAGGTAAAGTCACAACAGGTCCAGTAGAAATCCAGAAGATCATCAATGCACACTTTGAGAACCTGTACTCTAATAAAATGGAAAACACAGAAAAAATGGACAGATTTCTAGATACTTATGAATTATCAAAATTGAACTAAGAAGACAAAAAATTATACGCACCCTAATGAAAATGAAATTGAAAATATAATTAAAAGTTTACCAACTTAGAAAAGCCCAGGTCCTGATGGCTTCACTGCTGAATTCTACAAGACATTTAGACAATTACTGCCACTACTCTTTAAAATTTTCAATAAAATTGAAAGGGAAGCAATACTTCCAAATTCATATCTAGAAGCAAGTGTTACTTTGATTCCCAAACCAGGGAAAGACCAAACTAAAAAAGAAAACTACAGGCCAATCTCCTTAATGAATATAGATGCAAAAATTTTCAATAAGATACTGGCAAGCAGAATATAGAGGGTCATGAAGAAGACCTTACACCCTGACCAAGGGATTTATCCCAGGGACGAAAGAATGCTTCAACATATATAAGTCAATAAATGTAATAGACTATATTAACAGAGTCAAGGACAAAAACCATATGATCATCTCAATAGATGTAGAAAAAGCATTTGACAAAATCCAACATCCATTCATGGTAAAAACCTTGCAGAAAATTGGAATGGATAGTTTTTAATCTCAACTCGATTAAGGCTATCTATGAAAAACCAACAGTCAACATCATATTAAATGGCCAAAAACTGAAAAAGTTCATGCTAAAACCATGAACAAGGCAAGGATATTCACTATAACCACTCCAGTTCAATATAGTTCTGGAAATATTAGCCACATCAATTATACATGAGAAAGAAATTAAAGCAATGAAGATAGGAAAGGAAGAAGTTAACCTGTCAATATTTGCTGATGACATGATACTATACATGGAAGATAAAAAAAAAAAACTGCCAAAAGGCTTCTAGACTTAATTGACACTTTCAGCAGAGTAGTTGGATACAAGGTAAACACTCAAAAATCAATTCTTGTACACAAATAACAGTCTCACTGAGAGAGAAATTAGGGAAACAATTCCTTTCACAACAGCATTCAAAAATTGATGTATCTAGGAATTAATCTATTGAAAGAAGCAAAAGACTTCTACACTGCTACACCACCCTGAAAAAAGAGATCGAAGAGGATATAAGAAAATGGAAAGATATCCCCTGCTCCTGGGTAGGAAGAATCAACATAGTGAAAATGGCCATACTACCAAAACTGCTACACAGATTCAATGAACACCAATTGAAATTTCAACACTATATTTCACAGAAGTAGAAAAAAGAATCCAAAAATTCTCTTAGAACCAGAAGGGACCTAGAATAGCAAAAGCCATCCTAGACAACAGAGACATGGCAGCGGGTATAATTCCCAATTTAAAACTATACTACAAAGCCAGTGTGATAAAAAAAAAAAAGCATGGTACTGGCAAAGAAACACATCTGAGGATTAGTGAAACAGATTGGAATTGGAAGACACAAAAGCAAATCCAAATGTACTCAACTACCTCATCTTTGACAAAGGAGCCAACCATCCTCATTGGAGGAAAGATAGTCTCTTTAATAAATGGTGCTGGAAAAACTGGATTTCAACTTGGCCAAAGATTAAAACAAGAAGAAAGGAGCTAAAGGTGTAGGGAAGGTGGGATGGGTAGGGGAAGGGTAATAAGGGAAAGGAAAAAAATGTGAGATAATGAAAAGATGAAAATAAAGTGTTTGTAGATGGAGAGGGGAGGAGGGTGTGAGGAGGGCAGGGGTAAGGGGAAAAAATGAGAATCAAGACTTATGTAGAGGTACAAGATCCCAACAATGAATGTAACTGTACTGTATCCCTAAAATGTACCAATAAATTCAATTAAAGCTGAAAAAAAACAAGATCCTTATCTTTCACTGTGCCCTAAACTAAAATCAAAGTGGAATCAATATCTAAATATTAAAAAAGAAACTCTAATCTTGCTGGAAGATAACTTAGGCAGAACTTTCAAAGACATTGGCATAGGAAAAGTCTTTATGAACAGAACCTCAATAGCATAGATACTATCACAAAGAATCAACAATTGGGATTACATCTTATTAAAAATCTTCTGCAATGCAAAAGAAACCACCAACAGAGCTAAGAAACAACCTAAAATGTAGGGGAAAACTACCAGCTGGTCCTCAGACAAGGGACTATTATTTAGACCTGATTCAAAAATGGGCATCTGAAATTAACAGACATTTCTCAGACAAAGAAGTAAAAGCAGCAGGATGCCTGGATCAAATGGAACCTCTAGTCCCAGCTCTCTGAGGTAGCTCCATATTGACTTCCATAGTGGTTGCACCAGTCTGCACTCCCACCAACAATTGAGAAGGGTTCCTTTCTCCCCACAACCCTGCCAACATTTGTTATTGGTTGATTTATTGATAGCAACCATTCTTTGTGGGGTGAGGTGGAATCTCAGTGTTGTTTTCATCTGTATCTCTTGAATGATCGGTGATGTGGGACATTTTTTCATATATTTACTTGCTGATTTTACTTCTTTGTCTGAGAAATGTCTGTTCATTTCAGATGGCCATTTTTGAACTAAGTCTTTATATTTGGGGGGCTGATTGTTTTATAGTGGCACAGTTTGTGATACCTAAAACTTGGAAACAGTCCATTTGCCCATCAGTTGGAAATTGGATAAAGAACATGTGGTTTTTCTATAAAATGGAATACTACTCAGCCATAAAGAATGAGAAATTAGATTCATTCATAGGAAAATGGATACATATTGAGGATATACTCCTAAGAGAAATAAATAAGTCACACATGTGTAAATACTGAATAGTTTCTCTGGTCTGAAAAGCTATAATAGTGCATAAGATCCTAATGAGATAATTTACCATGTGAAATAGGAAGAAAAGGGCTAAAGGTGTAGGGAAAATGGGAAGGGGAGGGGAAAGGTAATAAGGGAAAAGAAAAAATACGAGGAAAATGGAAATAAAGTGTTTGTAAATGGAGGGGTGAAGGGAGGGCATGGACAACAGAAAAAATATGAGAACCAAGACCTTGTAAAGGTACAAGATCACAATAATGAATGTAATTGAACTGTATACATAAGATGTAACAATAATCTCAATAAAAGAAAAAAAAAGAAGAAGCAAAAGCAGCAAAGAAATATACGGAAAAATGTTCCACATCAATTGTCATCTGAGACATGCAAATGAAAACAATACTGAGATTCCACCTCACCCCACAAAGAATGGCTGCTATCAAGAAATCAACCATAACAAATGTTGGTGGGGTTGCAGGGACAAAGGAACCCTTCTCCATTGTTGGTGGGAGTGCAGTCTGGTGCAACTATTGTAAAACTCAACATGGAGATACCTCAAGTGCTAGGATTAGAGGTTCCATTTGACCCAGCTATGCCTCTGCTGGGTATCTTTCCAAAAGATTTAAAAGAATCATACAACAGTGATATATGTGCACCCATGTTTAGAGCGGCACTGTTTGCAATAGGTAAAATTTGGAAACAGCTCATTTGCCCATCAGTTGGAGACTGGATAAATAAGATGTGGTTTTAGACTCCATTTATAGGCATAAAGAATGAGAAGCTAGAGTCATTCATAGGAAAATGGATGCATATTGAGGCCATACACTTAAGTGAATTAACTAAGACACACATGTGTAAATAAAGAATAGTTTCTCTGGTGTAAAACACTAAAAGTATAAATAAGATCCAAATTGTATAATTGACAAAAAAATAAAAGAAGAAAATGGCTAAACATGTAAAGAGAGTAGGAAAGGAAGGGAAAAGGAAAAAAAATGGAAACAAAGTCATTATAAATAGGGAAGGGTGAAGTTGGTGAAGGGAGCACAGGGGTATGGGAAAAAAATGAGAACCAAGGTCTGTCATGTAATGATAGAAGATCCGAATGATAAGTTTAACTGCATTGTACACTTAACAACTACCAATAAACTTAATGAGAAAATAAATAAATAAAAATAAATAATGAAATTAGAAATATTTTCTCAGATAAGAGAGGTTGCGCCCATAGTACAAGACATGATTAATATATCCAGAGCAGACACAGAGAAAAAAAAATAGAGAACTGTTAAACATGATGGAATTCCGATATAGGAAAAAGTGGAATCTATAAAACAGATGCAAACAGGTTTCCAGGATATTAAAAACTTCATTGAAAGTTTACACAACATAGTAAGTCAGTGGGAGGACAGAATTTCAGATATAGAAGATAGGATTGCAATTAATGAGTAGGAGAAGAACAATTTCTTTAAAATAGTAAGGGAGCACAACAAATCATTCCAGCAGCTTCTAGACAATACAAAGAAGAATAACATAAGACTGATCAAAGTGAATGAAGAAACACGAAAGAGTGTGGATGACATAGAAAAACTGTTCACAGAAATGATGGCAGAAGAATTCCCAAGTAGGGGACAAGAACATAACATACAGATAAGTGAAGAATATAGGACTCCAACTAGACATGATAAAAAATATCTACGTATAGGCATTTAATAGTTAAGATACCAGAAACCCAAAAGAAGAAGAAAATTCTATAAGCATTCAGAGGAAAGAAACAAATCACGTAAAAAAGCTTATTGGAACCAGAGCAGAATTCTCAACACAAACCATCAAGGCAAGAGCTTAGAGTGATGTATTTCAAACCCTAAAGGAAAACAACCTCTAACCCAGATTGATGTACTCTGCAAAAAACTATGTGTCAAAATTGATGGAGAAATAAGAGATTTTCATGACAAAGAGCACCCAAGGAACTTCAAGAATACCAAACCAGCACTCCAAAATTTTTGAACAATATCCTAGGAAAAGGCAATGAGGATCACAACCTCAGGAGGCCCAGCTGAATGCATTCATCAGCCATGACAAGAAATTAAATACAAAGGGGAGAATACAACAGAAAGAAAAAGTCATGACAAGGATAAATCAATACATAACTGTTATAACCATCAATATTAATGGTTGCAATTCACCAATCAAAAGAAACAGACTGGCAGAAGGGTTCAAGAAGCAAGATCCAACAATATGCTCTATAAAACTAGGACACTTAATTCAAAAGAAGCTCACAGACTGAAAATTAAAGGGTGGAAAACAATATTCCATGTGGGTGCAGGGTATTTAGTTCAGTGGTTCCACCACCTGCCTTGCAAGTGCAAGGTCCCAAGTTCAATCCCTGGAACCAAAATAAAAAACAGTACTCCATGGGATAGAAACCCCCCCAATGCAGGAGTAGCTACCTTCTTTGCAAATCAAGTGGATTTCAAACCAACACTGATTAAGAGAGGCAAAGAAGGATATTATATACTTATAAAGGGAACAATCCAAGAGGAAGAGATGACAATCATTAATATATATGCACCAAACACTAGTGCACCCCACTATATAAAACAAATACTAATGGACATGAAAAATCATATAAGGACTAATACAAGAGTAGTGGGGGACCTCATTACCCCACTTTCATAGATCAGCTAGACAGAAAATAAACAATGATATACTAAAACTCAAACAAACTCTTGAACAAATGAACTTAAACAGCATGCACTAAACAAATATCAAAATCATTAAATATTAAAACAGAAACACTAAACCAGCTGGAAGAGAGTTTGGGTAGATCTCTTGAAGACGAAGTATGAAAAGATTTTAAGAACAAAATCTCAGTTGCCCATGAAGTAGCACAACCAATCAACCAGTGGGATATTTTCTTATTAAAAAATTTCTGCTCCACAAGAGAAATGACCAACAGTTTGAAGAGATAACCCACAATTTGGGAAAAAAAAATTTCTTCAGCTCTTCCTCAGACAAAGGTCTACTAGAATATATATCTACAATATATAAAGAACTTTAAAAAAATCAGATCTCCCAAATTTAAAGACCCAATCTAAAAATGGGCATCTAAAATGAATAGACATTTCTCAGACAAAGAATTAGAAATAGCAAATAAACATGTGAAAAAATGTTCAACATCAATGGTCATTCAAGAGGATTCAAATGAAAATAACATTGAGATTTCACCTCACCCCAGAAAGAATGGCTACTATTATCAAATCAACTAATAACAAATGCTAGCAGGGATGTGGGGAAAGAGGAACAGGAACACTAGTGCAACCACTATGGAAATCCGGATGGAGACACTTCAAAGAACTAGGATTGGTTAGAAGTCCCAACTGATCTAGCTATTCCCTGTCTGCTTATCTTCCCCAAAGAATTAAAAGAATCATATGACCATGATATATGTTCACTCATGTTTATAGCAGCATAAGTGAAAGATCAAATTTGGAAGCAATCCAAATGCCCATCAATGGGAGATTGGGTAAGGAAAATATGGGTTGCTTCTTTTTTTTATAAAATTGAGTACTACTTAGCCACAAAGAATGAGAAATTAGAGGCATTTATGCTAAATGGATGAACATTGAGGTGATACTGTAAGTGAAATAAATGGGACATACCTGTAAATACTGAATAGTTTCTTTAGTGGAGAAGCTGAAAGTGTAAATAAGGATGAAAATATATAATAGATAATGTGAAATAGGAAGGAAAGGTGCAAAGGGGAAGAGGGATGGGAAAAAAGAAGGAAATGAAATTAAAATGAGATAATGAAAAAATGGGAAAAAGTCTTTGTAGATATGCAGAGGTGGAGGGTTTGAATTGAGGACAGGGGATGTGGAAAAAATAACTAAGGTGGATTAGGTAAAAGTGCAAATTTCCAATGATGAATGTCATTATGTTGTATACCTTAAATTTAGCAACAAAGTTAATTTTTAAAAATACCAAGAAACATGGCCTTACACAGGAAGGTCAAGGACTCAAAGATTCATTACAAACTGTCAGAGGTGGTATATTTCTATAATCTCTACACTCTGAGAGGCTCAGGAGATGGAACTGCCTTGGCAATGCAGCAACTTAGTGAGACCATGCCTTAAAATAAAAAATATAAAAGGACTGGGGGTGTAGTCCAGTGCAAAGGGCTCAAGTTCAATCTCCAGTACCAGTAAAGAAAAAATAATTTGTTGTCAATTAGAATCTGAAACATATAGATGATTCTTTCCTACTCTTACATTAAAATCCATCAATATGTCTCACTACCTCAATGGACCTTTTACCAAGGTGCTTTTTAAAAATAATTCATCGGTCATTTGGAAAATAGTGCTTCACTTAAATTATGCAGACATTCAAAATATAATTCATTTCATTTACAACATATAAAGCTTCCATTTTACATAGAATAATGAAATATGTACAATCAAGTGTTGAGACTTAATAAAATACCTTTTAACTGCTTCATAAGGTCATTTTTAAACCTAAATGGTATTTTGCTTTAACTGTGAGTTCACAGCAATGAAGAACATAGTGAGTAGTACACCATTGAAGATGTTCAGCTGATATGAAGACCAGAAGCTCTATTAAACATGCATAGGTAAAAGTCTTCCTCTCAGAATGGGCCCAGAACAGGTCTCCCCCACCCCCATTGCCCCTGCCCTTTCCTTGAGTTTCTTCCTAAGCAAATACCAACTCTATCTTTAGGGCATGATTCTTTTGATTGATTTTTACAAGGCACTATTACAAAGCCTGTGCCATCTGACATTTCCTTTTAAATTTGATCTTTTTAGAAAGGGCCAACAATCTGGGAACCAGAAAACCCACTCAACCCTGAAACAAGATCATTAAAGCTTTTAAACAAATTTCAAAAGATTGAGGCTGTCAGCTCTAATGTTCTTTTTCATTCAAAATATTGAAAACAAATTCATTACAACATTTAATTTACTGATTCAATTTTAAAAGTTTCTTCCTGTTTCCTTACAAATTTTTTGTTAACAGGTATTTTATCATGTAATAGTGATAAATCTGATGACCTTATCAAAGGGCTAAGCACAATACCAAAGATCACAGTGCTCAGAAAGAACAAAGACCCCAGAAGATGGCTTCCTTTGGCAATTTTTTAGCCTTCAGTCTTTGGCAACTCACTGTCAATATATATGGGACTCATGTTCATGAGACTTATCAGTATACAGAAAAGCTTCACTGAACCAGATCATCTAAAGGAATGCGAAAAGGTAATTTGCATCTATAAGATTGGCATTAGGTAGATTTCAAAGTTGTGCTTACCTTGAAAATTGTAAAGGTTCTTGAAGAAGACAAATGATGATGAGTTAGTAATATAAATAAATTCATTCTGAAACATACTGGGTTATCTGACTCTGAATAATATGTTTAATTTCTCTGAACTTTCATCTCCCTGTTAAAAGACATTATCTCCATTACAGGATTGCTGCAAGCACAAATAAAATAATACATGTGCAATTCAATTTCCTAAAATATATTCAGCCTTCTAAGGTAATCTTCTAAAAGTAGATAAAAACAGAAACAGTCTTTGAGAAAGGTCATATCCGGGAATATGGAGTAGGTTAAATATTTCTCCTATTAAGTAAAGTAAAACCCTGGACACTGTGTATAAAACAAACATGTAAAGGCAGGCAGACCTCCTAGGAATCTTAGGATACAAGAAAAGACATGGTGAGTGTCTTGTGTTTTCTTTTTACCTTATATATTTCAGGTTTAGAACTGAAGCAAATGACAACAGGAGAAGTCAATAAACAGAGACAACGATAGTCCCAAGAAAATCTCTGGACAATGAACCAGGAAGTGAGCAATCAAGCAACAACTAAATAACAACTATTCCACTCTAGTAAAGCACCACACACCAATGAAAGATCAAGTGAGGGAACCCAACTTCCTCCTTTGCATGGTGTATTGAGACATCCCAACACCTCCTCAGAAAAGGCCAGGAAAAGAGCCAGGATTTTCGCCATTACCCAGTGGCAAGGCCAGTTAGTTGTAGAGATCTGGGTGAGGAAACACCCCACCACACACACACACACACACACACACACACACACACACACACACAAACCCTTTAGCAGTAATGAAATGTTACCCTCTTCCTAATAAAACATTATGTGAGAAACCCAGTGTCAAGATGTAATATGAAACTGTCTAGTTTCAACAATTAAATACAAAGTTTTATAAAATAAACACAAGATATAAAGATCCAAAGCAAATTTTAGAATTGAAAAATATAATAAATGGAATGTTTAAAACCTCAATTGATAAGCTCAACACCAGAGTAATTGAGACATAGGAAATAAGTAGAAAAAAAGTTTAAAAAAGTGATAAAGATCTAATATCCATATCACTGAAGCCCCAGAAAGCAAGGAGAAACAATGTGGTTGAAAAAAGTATTGAAGGAAATAATTGCAGAAGTCTCCTAAATTTGGCAAGACACATTAATGTATAGATTTAAGAAGCTGAGCAAACTCCATTGGTAGAAATCCATGAAATCACCATAATTAAACTCCTGAAAATTAAAGGCCAAAAAAAATTTTAACGCCCAAGCAAAAACTAAAACTTCATCTACAAAGGAAAAATAGTTCAGATATCAATGGATTTCTCATGGGAAACTATGAAAGTGAGGGAAAACAGTGATATATTTTTCAAGTGATAAAGAAAAGATAATTTACATTTAACAAAATGGATCACAGACAACTGCAAAATGTAAAAATTATAAAACCTATAGAAAAAAGTAGAGATGTTAAAGACTTGGAGCAAGGCAAAGATTTTTTAAAACTGTTACCAAAAGCTTGAACTATAAAGAAAAAACTCTTTATGAACAAATCCTCAGTAGCATGGGATCTAGCACAAAGAATCAACAATTGAGATCTCATCTTATTAAAAAGCTTCTGCACTGCAAGAAAAACCAACAACAGAGCTAAGAGACAACTACAGCTTTTCCCTATGTGGGTAAAATTTTTTACCAGCTGATCTTCAGACAAAGGTCTACTGCCTAGAATATACAAAGAACTATAAAAATCAGACCCCCCCAAATTTAAAGACTCAATTCAAAAGTGGGGATCTGAAATGAACAGACATTTCTCAAAGAAGTAAAAGTAGCAAATAAACATGAAAGAATGTTCAAAATCACTGCTCATTCAAGAGATTCAAATGAAAACAACATTGAGATTCTACCTCACCCCAGAAAGAATGACTGCTAGTCTGAAATCAACCATAACAAATGCTGGAAGAGCTGTGGGAAGAAAGGAACACTTCTCCATTGTTGGTGGAAGTGCAGACTGGTGCAATCACTGTGTGAATCAATATGGAGATACCTCAAAAAACTAAGATTAGAAGTCCCACTTGACCCAGCTATTCCTCTGCTGCATATCTTCTCCAAAGAATTAAAAGAATCATACTACAGTGATATATGCTCACTCATGTTTATAGTGGTACAATTTGTAGTAGCTACAACTTGGAAACAGCCCAAATGTTCATCAACTAGAGACTGGATAAAAAAAAATGTGAATTTTCTAATAAATTGGAGTACTACTCAGCCAGAAAGAATGCAAAGCTAGAGACACTGACAGCAAAATGGATGTACATTGAGGCCATATGCTCAAGTGAAATAAATAGGACACCTGTGTAAGCCCCAGACAGTTTCTTTGGTATGAAAAGCTAAAGTGTAAATAAGGATCAAAATGTATAATTGCTGTTGTGAAATAGCAAGAAAATATCTAAAGGAGTATGGAAGTGGGAAGGGTAGGGGAAAGGAAAGAAGGGAAAAGAAAAAAATATGAGAAAAGGAAAAACTGGAAACAAAGTCTTCATAAATAGGGAAGGGTGGAAGGGGTGAATGGAGGAAAGGGAAATGGTGAGAAAATAAGAACCAAGATATGTAAAAGGTAAAAGATCTTAATGTTGAATGTAACTGTATTATAAACCTAAAATGTACCAATAAACTAAAAGGAAAAAAATAAGCAGTAAAACAAATCTAATTGGATAATATGGCAAAGACACTCCACTGAAAATTATACAAATGGCAAGCAAGTACAGGAAAACATTTTTGACATGATTAGCCAAGCGAGAAATGCAAATTAAAACCATAATTGCTCAAAACTGTGGTGCATTCATACTGTGGAATACTACTCCACAATAAAAGTGAATGAACTACACTTACATTGTAAAGACCTGGGTGGATCTCTAGAGAATTATGTTGAACTTTAAAAGCCAATTTAAAAAAGATACATACTAGTTAATTCTATGGATAGTTTTGAAATAACAAATGATAGTAATGGTTAAAAAAAAAAAGTAGTGTCCACCAACAACAGTTAAGTAAAAGATGAGGGCATTGGGTAGTGGAATGGTTATAAAGGGATTATGTGTACTGTGGGGGTTTTCTGGTGTGTAAAAATGCATTTACATTTTTTGGGGGGTGTTGGGGATCAAACTCAGGACCTTGCTCTTGCAAGGCAGGCAGCAACACCAATGAGTTAAATCCCCAACCCATTGCATTTACTTCTAATTTCAGTAAATCCATCATTCTTTTATGATTTATGCCTCTGGGAGTCTTCCTTAGAAAAAAATAGAAAAAACCAAGATTATATAGCAAATGTCTGTTTTCTTCTACTACTTTTATAGTTTTGTTTACCTCTGTAAATTGGGGGCTATAGGAAATATTTTGCAAGGAAGGACTCTAGTTTGATTTTTTCATATGTAAACACAGCTCTTCTAACAACTAAGATATCCTTTACCATTAATCTGAGACATTATCTCAATTATTCAAAACTTATTTTTTACTTGTACTGCCTATTTTTAGCCTTTATACCTGTCCCTTTGTCATTTTTATTTATCCATGTGGCACAGAATTGCCTGTGTAAACATTGAAGGTCAAGGAAATGAACCCAGCAGAAATTACCAGTCACTTATCTGTGCTACATATGTACCACAAGCTCAGACAAGTATAGATTTCTGACTTTGCTTTCTTTACCTGTAAAATAGAGCTAAACTGTGGTACCACACCTGCCTTGCAAGGGAAAGGACCTGAGTTCAGTCCCAGTACCAAGAAGAAAAGAAAGAGTGAATGAATGAAAGAAAGAAAGAAAGAAAGAAAGAAAGAAAGAAAGAAAGAAAGAAAGAAAGAGAAAGAAAGAAAGAACAAGCCAAAGAAGATAGAGCAAAAGTACAATTCTACATATAAGGAGTAGCATACCAAGGTTTTCCTCCTTTAAAAGACTACTCATACAGAATTTTGTAATAACTTCTGCTTTCTTGCCTTAGTCCTTTTAAGGCCTAGAATCCTGTTTATAATAAGCTTTTTTTAAAAAAGTTTTAAGGAGCTGGCAGCTCATCCTCCTCCGCCTCCAGTGCCCCAGGCCTTCATCAGAGCAGACCAGTGAGAACTGCACACCCCATAGCCTTTTAACCACCTCTGCAACATAACAAACCCACTACCCTGCTCTCAGGCCTCCTGGTTGTGCCAGTATACGGATCCACATTGCAGAGGAACAGGTGGTCATAGGCATATCACTCAGCTCCAGAAGATAGAAAAGAAGTGAAAACCAGCAAGAAACATACATCAGACCTCTGTAGTTGCTAAGTTGGGGGGATCACTATCTTCCATAAGAACTTGGACAATCTTCAGGGGAAGGGCAGTGGGAACCTGCAGTAGAACCTTGCAGAGTTCAACCCTGCAGGAGGTTAGGAAGCCCAACTTTGGCCTTGCACCAGAATTCATTCTGAATTTCAGGGGTCTGCCATTAGCTAGCTAAGACAAATTGCCTTAGTTCTGCACATTGCTGTACACATTGTCTATAGTGACAGCAGAGATAGAACCTGAAAGAGCCTCTTCAATTTTTTTTCTCTTACATATAATTTTTATTTTTAAAATTTTATTATTTCCCATTCAGCAAATTCTTCCTTTTTTCTTTTTTTTCCCCACTCAGTCTCTTGCTCCTCTGTGTTATTCTTCATCTCCCTTTTTGTTCTTTTTCCTGACCTAATTTGGATTTCTTCTTTCTTTTTCTTTCCATATCCTCTCTTCCTTCACTCAATGGTTATTAGTTTCAAAGGAAAATGAGTACAATTTATAGCTTCCCTATTATTGTTAAATTGTTCCATTCTTGTCTTTATTCTTCCACTCTGTCTTTCCCTCTTATCTTCAACAGTTTCCTAGAGATTGTGTGATCATCCTTTGCTGGCTTCATTTTAAACTTCCCCATATACTTTTATCTATCTATTTCTCTCCTCCCAATTCCTTTTAAGTTCCCATGCTGAAGGGTAAAGTGGCTCTACCAAAGAGTTTATTCACTATAAATATATTTTGGGGCTGCTTAATTTTGATTTAATTCACATGGCTTAAAGGTAATAGATTAATAACTAACACAATGGTCAATTTCTAAGCTGTGCTTGATGCTGTCATGTTGCTGATATATCAATTGGGCTAAAGGATTGTGATTGATTTAATGAGTTGTCCTTTCTGATATTATGAAAGTGAGAGTGTCTAGGAGTCATTTGAGACCCAAAAGCTAAAGAGCAGCTGTATCAGGAAGATCAAAGTACTAACCCAGGAATTACACCAAGGACTGCTCAACAACAAAAATAAAACCAAGAAAACACTTAAGCAAGGCACAAAGACAGACTTCCAGTTCACCAATGGCAAACTCTAACGGAAATGAGGCGGAAAAATCTGACAATCAACCACCAGGACACCCTGAACTCAAAGCACAGGAAATAACAAAACAGAACAGTCAGGCTCTAGAAAAACTCAAAAAAGAAATAATTTACCAGATAACCATAGAGATAGTGAGCACAATGAAAGACATGATTCAAGGCTCTAGAACAGAAACAGACAAAAAAAAAAAAATAGATGAGCTCAGTACCATGATAGAAGCCATGAAGGCCCAGCTTAGGAAAGAAATGGAAACCTAAACGCTCAACATAGGAAAGAAATGGAATCCATGAAACATATTCAAACAGATATCCAAGAGATAAAAAACTCAATTGGAAGCATTTGCAACAGAATAAATGAATGTGAAGATAGAATTTCAGAAATAGAAGATAGGATTGCAGTTAGTAACTGTGAAAAGAGATTTCTTAAAATCAGTAAGGGATTATGAGAAATTCACCTAACAACTCCTAGATGATGCAAAGAACAATAACATAAGACTGAAAGGAATCCATGAAGTAGCAGAAGAAACTACAAAAGACTTTTAAAAATCTGTTCACAGATTTGATGACAGAAAACTTCCCAAACAGAGAATAAGAATTTGACATGCAAGTAAGTGAAGCACATAGGACTCCAACTAGCCATGATAAAAAAAAAAAATCTGCACCTAGACATATAATAGTCAAAATCCCAGAAACCCAACAGAAGAACAAAATAGCGCAAGCAGTTACAGAAAAGAAACAAATCACATGCAAAGGAAAGCCCATCAGAATCACAGCAGACTTTTCAACACAAACCCTCAGGTCAAGGAGAACCTGGAATGAGGTATTTCAAGATCTAAGAGAAAATAACCTCCAACCTAGGCTGATGTATCCTGCATAACTCTTTTAAAATGGATGGGGAAATAAGGTACTTCCATGACAAAGAACACCTGAGAAACTTCACGAATACCAAACCAGCACTCCAAAAAATTCTAAACAATATTCTAGAAAAAGACAATGAAGGTCACAACTGCATGAGGCCCAACAGAGCAAATCAATTAGGCAAGGCAAGAAATTAAATGGGGGGGGGATTAGAAAGAGCCAACAAGATCCAGCAGAAGGAGGAGGTCTTGGTCAGCCATGCAGAGATCCTATCCTCGCTCTGGCCTGCATCAAGCCAACCAGTGAGGACTGTTAGCCACCTGGTAGGCCTGCCCTCACCCCACCCTCACCCCACATGCATCCAGTGGAAGGAGGAGGCTCAGGTCATCCATGCAGAGCTCCTGTCCTTGATCAGGCCTGCATCAAGCCAACCAGTGAGGACTGGTTTGGCTGTGCAGGAACTACTGCGATATCCACACACCCCCACCCATGCGCTCAGCCCTCCTGATTGTGCCAGTTCTTGGATCCACTCTGCAGATGCACAGGTGGTCATAAAGGTCACTTTTCTGAGCTCCAGAAAATAAAAGAGAAGTGAACAACTGCAATAAAGACACATCAGATCTCCAGAGTCAGTAAGTTGGAGAGATCACCTTACATCAGAACTTTGAATATCTTCAGAGAAAGGGCAGAGGGAACCAGCAGTAGAACCTTGCAGAATTCAACCCTGCAGGAGGTCAGGCAGCTCAATTTGGGCCTTGAAGCCCAAATTCAAGCCCAGATTCAGGCTGAATCTCAGGGGTCATCCATTGGCTAGCTGAGACTAAATTTCTTATTTCTGCACAGGGCTATTCACATTGTCTATTGTGACAGAGAGATATAGCCTGAAAGAG
Organism: Fukomys damarensis; assembly: GCF_012274545.1. NCBI lineage: Eukaryota > Metazoa > Chordata > Mammalia > Rodentia > Bathyergidae > Fukomys > Fukomys damarensis. Next base: position 59,185,593 of record NW_022900928.1, read on the forward strand.
GCCCTTCAAATTTGTTTTCTTCTTTCTTTTCCCATTCCACTCTGCAAATTCTCTTTTCTGTCTTCTTTTTCCAACTCAGTCTCTTGCTCCTCCAGATTATTCTCCATCTCACTTCCTGTTCCTGTTCCTGTCTTAACTTGGATCTCTTCTTTTATTGTTTTTTCTTCTTTCTTTATGCCCCTTTCTCCTCTCATTTTACTTCACTCAAAGGTAAATAGTTTCAATGGAAATGAGCCCAATTACTGTCAAGTTGTTATATTCTTGTCCTGATTCTTGCACTCTGTCTTTCCCTCCTGTCTTCAAAAATTTCCTGAAGTTTGTGTAGTCATCCTGTGACATTTGGCTTCACTTGAAACATTCTCCAATTCTTCTGCCAAACTACTTGTCTCATCCTAACTCTGTCTAAGCCCCCATCCTAAAGGGTAAAGATGTTGTACTGAAGAGACTATTCACTGTAAACATATGTTGGGGTGCTCCTTAATTTTGATTTAATTTAAACGATTTAAAAGTGATAGCTTAATGAATATCACAAATGGTCTACTTGTAAGCTGTGCTTGATCCTATTGTGTTGCTGATTTTATCAATTGGGCTAAAGGATTGTGATTGAATTAATGAGTTGTCCTTTATGATACTATGAAAATGACAATGTCTATGAGTGATTAGAGACTCAAAAGCTAAAGTGCAATATATCAGAAAGATTTAAGTAATAATCCAGGAATTAAACCAAGGAAAAACCAACAACAAAAATAAAAGTGAGAAAACACTTAAGCAAGGCACAAAGACAGACTTCCAGTTCATCAATGGTAAACTCTAGGGAAAATAAGGTGGAAAAGGCTGACAGTGAACCACCAGGACACCCTGAACTCATAGCACAGGAAATAACAAAACAGATTGATCAGGCTCTAGAAAAATTCAAAACAGAAATAATTTCCCAGATAACCATAGAGACAGTGAGCACAATGAAAGACATGATCAGAGACTCCAAAACGGAAACTGACAAAAAAATAGATGAGTTCAGGACCAGGACAGAAGTCATGAAGGCCCAGCATAAGAAAGAAATGCAAACCATGAATGTTCAACATAGGAAAGAAATGAAATCCATGAAACAGATTCAAACAGATATCCCAGAGATTAAAAACTCTACCGAAAGTTTTCACAGCAGGATAAATGAATGAGAAGATAGAATTTCAGAAAAAGAATAGGATTGCAATCAGTGACCATGAAAAGAGAGGTCTCTTAAAAACAGCAAGGGATCATGAGGAATCGATCCAACAACTCCTACATAATGCAAAAAAGAATAACACAAGACTTACAGGAATCCATGAAGCAGCATGTGAAAACACAAATGATTTTAAAAAACTATTGACAGAATTAATGACAGAAAACTTCCCAAAGAGAGGGAAGAATTTGACATACAGATAAGTGAGGCATATAGGACTCCAACTAGCCATGATAAAAATTCTATATGTAGACATATAATAGTCAAGATCCCAGAAACCCAACAGAAGAACAAAATAATGCAAGCAGTTAGAGAAAAGAAACAAATCACATGCAAAGGAAAGCCCACCAGAAAATAAAAAAGATAGCCCATCAGAATCATAGGCTTTTCAACATAAACCCTCAAATCAAGAATAGGCTGGAATGAGATTTCTCAAGTCCTAAAAATAAAACCTCAAACATAGACTGAGTGAGGTATTTCAAGCCCTAAGAGAAGACAACCTCCAACCTAGACTGATGTATCCTGCAAAACTCTTTTTCAAAATGGATGGGGATAAAGATATACCAATGACAAAGAACACCTGAGAAACTTCATGAATACCAAGCCAGCAATCCAAACAGTTCTAAACAATTTCATAGAAAAAGATAAGAAAGGTCACAGCACCATGAGGCACAACAGAACAAATCAATTAGGCAAGGCAAGAAACTAAAGGGAGAGGGCAAAAAATTAAAAAGAGCCAACAAAAGGACAATAACATGACAATAATGTCAATAAATATCAATTATAACCATCAATGTCAATCGCCTCAACTCACTAATCAAGAGAAATAGACTGGCAGAATGGATTAAGAAAATCCAACAATATGTTGTATGCAAGAAACACACCTAGTGCAAAAAGAAGCCCATAGACTCAAAGGGAAAGGATGGAAAACAATTCTCCATGTGACAGGAGCCAACAAAAAAACAGGGGTAATTATCTTATTCACAGAGAAAGTAAATTTCAAACAAAAACTGATTAAGAGAAACAAAGAAAGCCACTACATCCTTGTAAAGGGAACAATTCAAGAGGAAGAGATGATAATCATAAATATATGCACCAAATATTAATGCCCCCAACTACATAAAACAAATATTAAGTAACATGAAAAACCAAATAAGCACTAATACAATTGTAGTGGGTGATCTAAATACCAGACTATCACAGATAGATGGATCACTTACACAAAAAAATCAACAATGAAATACTAGAACTGAACCAAGCTTTTGAAAGCATGGACTTAATAGACATCTATAGAGTGTTCCACCACATAAAATCAGGATATATATTCTTTTCAGCTGCACATGGGTCATTCTACAAGAAAGACCACATACTAGCCCATATAACAGGTTTGAATAAATGCAGAGGGATTGAAGTTCCCATGTTTATTATCAGATCATTATGCAATTAATCTAGAGATCAATAGCATAAGAAACTGTAAGCACTTCACAAACATATTATTAAATGGAAAAAAATGAAAATCTTCACATTAAAATCAGGAACAAGAATAGGATGTCCATTATCACCACTCCTCTTCAATGTAGTTCTGGAAACATCAGTCACAAAAATTAGACAAGAAAAAGAAATTAAAGCAGTAAAGATAAGGAAGGAATAAGTTAAAATCTCATTATTTGTTGATGATATGATATTTTACATTGAAGACCCAAAAAATTCCACAAAAAGACTTCTAGACTTAATTGACACTTTCAGTGGAGTAGCTAGATGCAAGGTCAACACTCAAAAATCAATATCCTTCTTGTACACAAATAACAGACTCACTGAGAGAGAAATTAGGAAAAGAATTCCTTTCACAATAGCATTAAAAATGAAGTATCTAGGAAACAATCTAACAAAAGAAGCAAAAGAGCTCTACATTAAAGGGAGAAAGGAATCTATTGCTGTTGGGAGTGCAGACTGGTGCAATCTGCAACCACTATGGAAATCAATATGGAGATACCTCAAAGAACTAGGACTAGAGGTTCCTTTTGATCCTGCCATCCCTCTGCTGGTTATCTATCCAAAAGAATTAAAGGAATCATACTACAGTGATATATACACACCCATGTTTATAGCGGCACAGTTTGTAATAGCTAAAACTTGTAAACAGCCCAATTGCCCATCAGTTGTAGACTGGATAAAGGAGATGTGGTTTTTCGATAAAATGGAATACTACTCAGGCATAAAGAATAAGTAATTAGAGTCATTCATAGGAACTGGATGCATATTGAGGCCACATTCTAAAATGAAATAAATAAGTCATGCATAGAAATACCAAATAGTATTGTGGTGTGAAAAACTATAATTGTATATAAGATCCTAAAAGTATAATTGTCAATGTTAAATAGGAAGAACAGGGTTAAAGATGTAGGGAAAGTGGGAAGGGTAGGGGAAAAGAAATAAGGGAAAAGAAAAAAAAATTCTCAGAAAATGAAAAAATTGAAAAAAGTTTTTGTAAATAGAGAAGAGAGGAGGGGCCAAAAGAGGGCAGGAGTATAGGGAAAAATGAGAACTAAGACCTCTCATGTAAAGGTATTAGACCCCAATGGTGAATGTAACTGTACTGTATATCTAAAAAATACCAATATACTCAATGAGAAAAATAGTGCCAACAGAACAATAACATGACAGTGATAAGTGAATACATATCAGTTATAATCATCAATATCAGTGGCCTCAGTTCAAAAATTGAAAGATATAGACTGGCAGAATGGATTAAGAAGCATAATTGAATAATATGCTATATAAAAGAAACACACGTAGTTCAAAAATAAACTCATAGGCTAAATGTGAAAGGATAGAAAACAGTTCTCCATGTGGCAGGAGCCCAGACAAAAGCAGACAAAGTAAATTTCAAACCAAAACTGAAAACTGATTAAGAGAGACAAAGCAGGCCACTACATCCTTGTAAAGGGAACAATCCAAGAGGAAGAGATGACTATCATAAATATATATGCATCACATATTAATCTCCCCAACTATTAAAACAAGTACTAAGGGAATGAAAAACCAAATAAGCATTAATACAGTTACAGTGGGGGACCTAAATTCAGCACTGTCACAAATAGATGGTTTGTCTAAGCAAAAAAATCAACAATAAAATACTACATCTGAACCAAGCTTTTGAACAAATGGACTTAATAGAGGTCTACAGAGTGTTCCACCCCACAAAATCAAAATATATGTTCATTTCAGCTGCACATGGGCCATTCTCCAAAATAGACCACATACAAGCTCATAGAACAGGTTTAAATAAATGCAAAGTAATTGAACTTATCCTATGTATATTATCAGATCATAGTGCAGTTAAGCTGTAGATCAATAGCATAAGAAACCATAAGAACTCCACAAGCACATAGAAATTGAACACTCTCCTGAACAATCTATTGGTCACAGATGAAATTAAACAAGAAATAAGACAGTTTTTACAAATAAATGCTAATGTCAGTACAACATACAAGAATCTATGGGACAGAATGAAAGCAGTTCTACATGGAAAATTCATAGCAGTGAATGCCTATACTAGGAAAACAGCAAACTAAAATAAACAAAATAATTATGAATCTTAGGCTCCTAGAAAAAGAAGAGCAAGAAAAACCCAAAGCAATACGAGAGGAAATTATAAAGATCAGAGCAGAAATGAAGGCAATGGAAACTAAGAAAATGATACAACACATCAATGAATCAAACAGTTGGTTTTTTGAAAGAATAAATTAAATCAATAAACTCTTAGCCAACGTTGTCAAAAAAAAAAAGAAAAGAAAAGAAAGAAAGAAAATGCTCAGATATATGCAATTAGGAATGAAAAGGTGAAAAAAAAATTAAAGGGCCGTGGATTTAGCTCAGGGGTTTGGTGGCCTGCCTTGCAATTGCAAGGACCCAAATTCAATCCCCGGTACCAAAAAAAAAAAAAAAAAAAAAAAAAAAAAAAAAACAAAAAAAAAAAAAAAAGAAGAAATCCAGATCATCAACACCTACTTCAAGAACCTGTACTCTAATAAAATAGAAAACACAGAAGAAATTGACAGATTTCTTTATACTTGTGAATTATTGAAGTTGAATGAAGACAATAAAAAATTCTAAACACCACAATTAAAATCAGTGAAATTGAAAATGTAATTAAAAGTTTACCAACTAAGAAAAGCCCAGGTCCCAATGTCTTCACTGCTGAATTCTACAAGACATTTAGAGAAGAACTATTGGCACTACTCTTTAAACTTTTCAGTGAATTTGAAAGGAAAGCAATACTTCCAAATTCATTCTCAGAACCAAGTGTTACTTTGATTCCCAAACCAGGGAAAGACCACACTATTAAAGAGAATTACAGGCCAATCACCTTAGTGAACATAGATGCAAACATCCTCAGAAAGATACTGGCAAACAGAATATAGAGAGTCATCAAGAAGACCACACACCCTGACCAAGCTGGATTTATTCCAGGGATGCAAGTATGGTTCAACATATGTAAATCAATAAATGTGATACACTATATTAACAGAGTCAAGGAAAAAAACAGATGATCGTATCAATAGATGCAGAAAAATCATTCGACAAAATTCAATACACATTCTTGATAAAATACCTGCAGGAAATTAAAATAGATTGTCTTATCTCAATTTGAAATGGCTATCTATGAAAAAATCAACAGCCAACATCATATTAAATGTCCAAAAACTGAAAATGTTTATGCTAAAATCATGAACAAAACAAGGATGTCCACTATCACCACCAATGTTCTGGGAACATTAGCTACAACAATTAAATATGAGAAACAAATTAAAGCAATAAAAATAAGAAGGGAAGAAATTAAACTGTCATTATTTGCTGATGATATGATACTCTACAGGGAAGATCCAAAAAACTCTGCCAAAAGCCTTCTAGAGTTAATTGACACTTTCAGCAGAGTAGCTGGATATAAAAATCAAAAATCCATACTCTTCTTGTACATAAATAACAGACTCACTGAGAGAGAAATTAGGGAAACAATTCCTTTAGCAACAGCATTGAAAAAAAGAAGTATCTAGGAATCAATCTAACAAAAAAAGCAAAAGACCTCTACACTGAAAACTACAGCACTCTGAAAAAAGAGATGAAAGAGGATATAAGAAAATGGAAAGATATCCCCTGCTCCTGGGTAGGAAGAATCAACATAGTGAAAATGGCCATATGACCAAAACTGCTGTACAGATTCAATGCAATTCCAACTGAAATTCCAATGGTATATCTCACAGAACTAGAGAAAACAATCCAAAAATTCATTTAGAACCAGAAGCGACCAAGATTGGCTTCTGCTGTCTTTTGCAGCAGAGAAGTGGCAGGAGGTTTCACAATTCTCAACTTGAAACTGTACCACAAAGCCACTGTGATAAAAACAGCATGGTACTGGCAAAGAAACAGACCTGAGGATCAGTGGCATAGATTGGAAGATACAGGAACAACACCAGATATATTCAACTACCTCATCTTTGACAAAGGAGCCAATCATCCTCACTGGAAGAAAGATAGCCTCTTTAATAAATGGTGTTGGGAAAACTAGATTTCACCCTGCCAAAGATCAAAAGTAGACCTTTATCTTTCACCATGCACTAAACTAAAATCCAGGTGGATTGAAGATCTAAATATTAAAAAAGAAACTAATCTTGCTGGAAGATAAGTAGGCAGAATTCTCAAAGCATTGGCATAGGAAAAGACATTATGGATAGATCCTCAGTAGAATGGGAACTCGCACAAATAACCAACAACTGGGATCTCATCTCATTAAAAAGCTTCTGCAATGCAAAAGAAACCACCAACAGAGCTAAGAGACAACCTAAAGTGAGGAAAAAAAATTTACCAGCTGCTCCTCAGACAAAGGACTATTATGTAGAATATATAAAGAACTCAAAAAAATCAGGCCTCTCAAATATAAAGACCCAATTCAAAAATGGATATTTGAAATGAACAGACATTTCTCAGACAAAGAAGTAAAATCAGCAAAGAAATATATGAAAAAAATGTTCCCCATCCCTGGTAATCTGAGAGGTGCAGATGAAAACAATACTGAGATTCCACCTCACCACACAAAGAATGGCTGCTATCAAGATATCAACCCATAACAGATGTTGGTGGGTTTATAGGGAGAAAGGAACCCTTCTCCATTGTTGGTGGGAATGCCACTGGTGCAACCAGTCGAAATCAATATGGAGATACCTCAAAGAACTAGTATTAGAGGTTCCATTTGACCCAGCTATCTCTCTGCTGGGTATCTTTCCAAAAGAATTAAAAGAATCATACCACAGTGATATATATGCACCCATGTTTATAGGGGCACAGTTTGTAATAGGTAAAATTTGGAAACAGCCCAATTGCCCATCAGTTGGAGACTGGATAAAGAAGATGTAGTTTTTCTATAAAATGGAGTACTACTCAGCCATAAAGAATGAGAAACTAGAGTCATTCATAGGAAAATGGATGCATATTCAGGCCATACTCAAGTGAAATAACTAAGACACACATGTGTAAATACCAAATAGTTTTCTGGTGTGAAAAGCTAAAAGTGTAAATGAGATCAAATTGTATAAATGATAATGTGAAATAGGAAGAAACGGGCTAAAGATGTAGTGGAAGTGGGAAGGGTAGGGCAAAGGAAATAAGGGGCAAGAAAAATATTAGAAACAAAAAATTAAAACAAAGTCCCTGTAAATAGTGGAGGGAGGAGGGGGTGAAGGGAAAAGCAGGGGTATGGGAAAAAATGAGAACCAAGATCTGTCATGCAAACATACAATATCCCAATGATGAATATATCTGTACTGTATACTTTAAAAAGTACCAATAAATTCAATAATATGAAAAAAAGTTTTTAAAGTCATTTTTGAGATAGTTCTAAATTTATAGAACAGGTGTAAAACTACTACAGAGTTCCCATGTATTTTTCACTTAGCTTCATTTTATATTGTCATATTTTAATTGTCAAAATGGTAGACTGGTCCAACCACTGTGGAAATCAGTATGGTGATACCTTAAAGAACTAGGATTGGAACTCTCATTTGACCCAGCTATTCCCCTGCTTCATATATTCCCCAAAGAATTAAAAGAATCATAGCATAGTGATGTATGTGCACCAATGTTCATAGCAGCACAATTTATAATAGCTAAAACTTGGAAGCAGCCCATCAATGGGAGACTGGATAAAGGAAATGTGGTTTTTTAAAATAATAAAATGGAGTACTACTCAGCCATAAAAATGAGAAATTGTAAGCATTCATAGCTAAATGGATGCACATTTAGGGGATACTCTTAAGTGAAATAAACAGGATATACATGTGTAAATACAAAATAGTTTCTCCACTGTAAGAAACTGAAAGTGAAAATAAGGACTAAAAAGTAAAATAGATTATGTGAAATAGGAAAAAAGGGACAAGTGGGAAGGGGAAATAGGGGGGATAGGGGAAAGGAAAGAAGGGAATGAAATTAATATGAAAAATAATTGGAACAAAGTCTTTGCAAATAGGGCGGGTGGGAGGTGTTGAAGGAAGGTTTAGGGGTATAGGGAAAAAATAAGAACCAAGATTGATTATGTAAAGGTACAAATTTCTAATAAAATTAATTTTTAAAAAACTAAGTCCATAATTAATTAATACTAATAAGTAAACTACAGACTTTTTTGAGATTTCACCATTTCTTTCCACTAACGTCCATTTCTAATCCTATGATCCAATCTAGGATTCCATATTGTATTTAGTAGTCATGTCTCCTTAATGTTCTTTAATCTATGACAATTATGCAGTGCTTCTTGTCTTTTATGACCGTGCCATTTAATTATTTTGATAACCTCTCCTCCAAATTGTTCTTCTTTTAAACTTACATTTTTCATTTTCTTTTTTCTTACCTTCTGATAATTGTATATATTTACAAGGTACAAGGTGACATTTTGATATAATTATATACATTGTGAAATGATCACCATACTGAAGCTAGTTAACATATCTGTTACCTTGCATAGTTACCATTTTTTATGTGCAATGATGGTGATAACATTCAGGATCTATTCTTTTTGGGAATGGAATTAACATGAGAAAAATAAAAAATGGAAACAAAATTTTTGTAGAAAAGGAGGGGTGGATGGGTTAAAGGGATGGCAGGGGAATAGGGAAAAAATAACAAACAAGATGAATTCTGTAAAGCTCCAAATTTCCAAAGATGAATGGAATTACATTGTATACCCTAAATATACCAATAAAATTAATTAACTAAAAGATCTATTCATTTATCAAATTTCAAGTATGCAATGTATCATTATTGATTCTTTGTTGTCACTATGCTATATATTAGCTCTCTGATAGACTTCAATGATCCTAATTCTTATACATGCATTTTAGCTCCAAAATGAAAGGCAGGCTACACATTCAAATTGTTTCCTAAAATTTAAAAAAAAAAGAAACAAAATGATGTAACCCTCTGTTCCCCACCCCCACACAACTGAAGAAGGTTATCTTAGGACCATAAAAGTCAGAGTGAAACCTTCACACTTCCCTAATTTCACATGTCATGCATAGTTACTGTTAACACATGTGCTTCCAATCACCCTGTCTTAAACACAGTACAAATGTGGGTGCTAAGAGACTTGAACCTGCCAAACATATTTGACATCACAATGCCCTTGGAGGAACTATCAGCTAAATCCAGATATATAGGTACATCTCAACAATTCTATTTTATTAAACTCACAACATTTCCACCCAATTTAAACTTATGATAGCACATGTTGTGATGGATCTGGGTGGTGGTTTCCTTTCCAGTTGGCTCCAATAATATTGCGCTGATCCAGACCACAATCAGATGCCAAGTCCATGCTTGCTTCTGCTTTCCACTTGGGTCTCTTGTTTTTTGAGCAGATATATAATACTAGACATAATTATTTGTGGGTGGGCTGGAGGGTAGGACCTGTTAAGAGACGTTACAATGACTGTGAAAATCCACTTCAAGTTCTGCAACTCTTGCTAAGTGCTGCCTACAAATTTCCAGATAAGGGCTGTATGTCTGTAATAGCAAATGTAGAGTGGTGGCCTCCGGGCCAAGCATGGCTCACAGATGTGTTTTATTTTGCTAGCTCAGTGTGTTGAAAAGCATCTGAATTTGTGGCCAATATTTACATATTAAGGGATTCTACATAAAAGTCTGGATTTCTGGATTCTCATGAAAAAATTTGATGTGGCCACATTGGGCTTATGTTTCCACATGGCAACAATTGGCTGAGGCTGAAGAGCAGCTGGCTTTTTGAGACAGGGATTATACCATCTGGTTAGCATTTCTAGCTAGCTCATGTCTCCTATTATATAACTTGCTTCATTTCTGTGGGTGTTTGAATTTTCAACACTGGTTCATAGTCAAGAGAACTTTACTTATCTAAGCTTCTGGTTTGACCAAGGTAAGAAAGTCTGTAATGAAAAAATATATGATGATCCATGTCATAGTCTGAATTCTTTCAAAAGAAGACCTTGAGGTAAAGATTCAAGTGCATGTGATTTATTTGGGCAGCGAATCCAGGAAACACTGGCAGGGAAATGGAAAGGTGGGTAGGGAAAACAAAGTTGACCAATAAAGAATGCATTATCAAGCAAGTAGCTGCTATGGTCAACTGAAGATTAATCTTCTTGGGGGGCTCTGGAGGGTGGTATAAATCATTACCCCAGAATTATCCTAACTCAGAGACAAGGGAGCTGGGAAGCATATTTCCCTGCTGCTATCAGTTACTGATTGATTGCACCCATAAGAAGTAAGTCTTAGCTTTTCCAGTCTGCCATATCCTATGGGTAGATCAAAGAAAACCCTTAGGCAGAAAGGTAGATGGCAAAAATTATAGATTAGTGCTATCAGCACTGAAGTGTAAGGCCCAAGGGGGATATAAACTGGGTTTTAGCAGCAGCATCCATACCATGCTTCTGAGGCTATCCCAAGTTATCAGTAAAATAATCATTTTATCTCATTCACAGAAGAGAAAAGTGGCACTTGGTATTTGCTGGCCAGAACCACAAAGTTTGTCTTCTTTCTGAGAATTGTTCATCCTTTGAACCAACTCCAAATGTTTCCCAAGCTAGCCTTCACATGCTGCTCATTCTCAGCCCCTGGGTAAAAGACTGCATTCAACAAAACTGCCAAAAACAAAAGAGCTATGAAGCAATTTTGATGTTGACAATGGGTTCTGGTTCCCTTATTCTTGGCTTGTAATTCTTTATTCCAAAGTAAGGACATTTAGCATTCTCTATATAAGCAATGATCAGAATTCAGGTATGAGTAGCCCATAATGATTTTTTGATGCTAATAATGGTAATATAAGAAATTGATATGGTTCAAAAATGTGTCGAAGATCTAAATGTTAAATACAAGCTGCTAGCAGATAAAAGTTAAAAATCTTGATGACATAGCTGTAGGCAAGACATTTTAAGCAGAACTCCAATGTCACAAGAAGTAACATCAAGAATCAACAAACCAGATCATATCAATTCAAAAGGCATCTTCACAGCAAAGGAAACAACAACAGTGTTTCTTGTCTCTTTACAACCCAGTGAATGGGAAAAATATGTGTCCGCTATTCGTTGAAGAGAGGACTACTATCTAGAATATATAAAAAACTCAAAAGACTCAGTCAAAAAATAGGCACCTGAATATCTCAGGATAGGCACGTGAATATCTCAAATGTCAATAAATACATGAAAAAATGTTCCAACATTTCTGGGCATTAGAGAAATTAAATTAAAACATCAAAGATATTCCATCTTATTCCAGAAAGAATGATTATAATCAAGAAAACAATAAAATAATAATACCTGCCCATGAGGCTGTGGGGAAAATGATCCCTTTTACATTGTTGTTGGGAATATAAACTAGTACACTATGGAAATCAGTATGGAGATTCTTCAAAAAAATAAAATTAGAAATTTCATTGACCCAGACATGCTCTTTTTAGGCATCTTTCTGAAAGTTAAAACATTATATTACAGTGATACATGCATACTCATGTTCATAGCAGCAGCACATAAGCTTTTAGAGGAAGGTGAGTTCATTGTCATCCAAAAGCTGGGTCTGAATAGGACATTGCAGTAAGAGGCTAGTATGGAAAGGGAAAAATATGCTGGCACAGAGATAATAGAAGAAAAATCAGGAACAAAGTAGATGGAACAGGATCTTGATTTTAGAGCTAGACAGATTTGGGTTCAAATCTATTCAAGAGGTGTGCTGAGGTAAATGATTTATGTTAAAGAGCCCCATTTTTCTCACTTGTCTATTGGAAATAACTTTTTCTTCCACATATGGTTCTTAAGAATATTATGTGGTATATTTTATATCTACAAAGTACTCCCAAAGCCTCATGTGTTTAGAGGTGAGGCTTTGGGGCTACTATACTCAACACTTCACTGGTGAACCCATAGCCAAATGTGCTATTTGAAGTTGGGGCCAAGCTGAAGAGGCAGTTCACTGGGGTCATGACCTGGAAGGCTGCATCTCCTTCCCCAGCTCCTCCTTTCTCTCTGCACTTCCTGGCTGCCATGACAAGAGAGCTTTCCTCCACTATGCCCCTCTGCCATGCTGTTCTGCCTGGGCTGTAACTGTGAGCCAAAATAAACTGCTCTTCCTTTAAGTTGTGGGTATGGGGTATTTGTTCCAGTGATGAGGAAAATGACTAAGACACCAGGTGATATAAATATATAACTAGCAGCCAGATGAAATGTCATGTCCCTGCAATTCTAGCTATAGAAGAAGCTGAAATGGGAGGATTACAATTTCAAAGTCAGCCTGGTCAACATAGCAAGACCTCCTCTCAGAAAAAAAAAAAAAAAAAACCAACATACATTAGTATACACAAAGGGCATACATGGCTTGATAAATGGTCACTACTGTTATTTGTACACAAAGTATAATTTTCCCTAAGATAAATCCTCTCTTTGACTTATGTTGGCAGTATTGTTTCTAAAGATATAATTCCATCATTAAGGCAATGGACCCTATGAAGGAGACTACTGGAAGAGTAAGGTATGATTAATGGTAGTAATAAACATATAAAAACTAAAGAGAAAGGTGGAGTGGGACTTCTGAAAGCATCTGCCTAGCCTTACTATTATAGAAACATTCAACCAGCCTTTCTGTCTATGGAAAACAAAAGAGAAATGTACACATACATACCCATACACACAAACATGCATGTGCGAGCACACACACACACACACACATGCAGAGTCATGTATATCTCAGCACTATTTCTTTTGCTGCTTTCTTTCTGGTTAAGCCCAACACTAAATTATGAGTTTCTGGCTGAGTCACTTTGTTCTCTGAAATAAATGAAGCATAAAATCCCTTTTTAATAGGAGCCAGCTTCTCCATCTCCTCTAGGAAAGGCCTGCATCTCTCATTTAGGGACTATCAGAGGATTATAAAACAGACACACAACTGGCACTTCATGTAGGTTATCCCTGAAATCCAGGGGGAAGAAGCATTTACCAAACCTAGTGATCATTGGAAACATGGTCACTTAAATATCCAAAGATTTCCTGTACAAGATAGTGCTTTTGCTTCCTTGATCATTCTCATCTAAATAACCACTTAGAGACCTAGGGGTTATGCTTTTCTCACAACAAAGTTCATACTACATAGGCTAAAGGCACACAGCTTTCATGAAGCCTGGATATACTCCTCAAGCTGTCCTATGTATATGAAAGAGAAGAGAGAAATTAGAGACAGAGACAAAGACACACAGAGAAAATTCTACAAGGAAAACACATGACTTCCTGCTCTGAACCAATAATATTCAAGAAATTCACAGTTAGCATTCTTGCTGTCAACAGTCACACAGAAGACGGGGCCTCGCTCTGAGCATTTCTGAGCTGTCATCAGTCTGCCTCACAGCTTCAATATGCCTCACTGTCTGTTTCATATTTAACTCTGTCCCACATATAACACCACAAGACATATTCGTGGTTTTGCTGTTACAGAATGGTTAATATCTGAAGAGGGTGGGTGCTTTTACCAAGCACCCGCAGGGGAGATATCAAGCTGGAAAGATAACGATCAATTTCATGGAGAAAACCACACAGGCCCAAACTGCAGAAACTGATATTTAAATTCCAAACTAATAATGGACCTCACATTTTCACATTAGCTGGCTTTGTCTATTTTTCCTCATTGGCAAACATATGTTCTCCATGGAACTAGCCCAGTGCATCTGAATCAGTTACTATTTCTGTAAGAAGTAGGAGGGGGAGGAGAAAGGGAAGAGAAATTTTATATCTCCATCCTCATGCAGTGCTATAAATATTTGGCTATAGAAAGACAAGGGGTCCATGGCATGCATGATGGACAATGGTACTTCTGTGAGCCATGCAACTCTCACACTGCCCTCAGGGCACTGCCTGGGTACTAGGATGGGCTTTAGAACACAGAGTCATGGGTGTGAGTTCTGGCTCTCTAACAACATTTTATATAACCTTGAGAAACATACTTTATTTCTATTTTCTAATTCAACTATCCCATTATCTTACCATTATCTTCTCCCTTTCCTGCCTCCCTAACACCTCAACTCCAATAGCACTCGGATGTGCCTCTGGCCCTTCAGTTCATTGTACTATAAGAATTACACTACCTCTTACTACTTTCATAGGTTCTTTTCATCATTATGCATTCTTAAATCCCATAGTCTTTCAGCAATTATTCCCTTGTATATACTGTATCCTTAATGTTCTTTCCCCTTTCCTTTGAAATAAAGGCAGGCCTGATTATACCAACTTCTTTGCCTATTCAACAGCTGAATTTGATTGGAGAGAAATACATAATCTTACTGACTAGTATCACTAAATTTGGGACTTCATCTTCTGTGGGGCCTTAGTTCTGGCTGGCAATCATCCCATACTTCCTAGCTTATTCACAGAGTCACTTTCTTGGCTGACCACTCCATACTTCTGCTCTCTTCAAACCTCTCCACTCCATTCTTTCTCTATTATCACCTTTACTTCCTACTTTTCTAAGAAAAAAAAGGAAGGCTCAGAAGAGAGAATTCCCATACCCCAATTTCTACATCTACCCATCTCCATCTCTGCGTTGCATTTTTATTAAAGTAGATGAAGTTTCAATGCTCTGTACCCTTCTTTATATCCTACACTCTCTGTTCAAACCATCTCCATCCTGGCATGTTGGTAACCAATTTCCTCTATAAAAGAAAAAAAAAACTTTTGATACCAGAGCCCTCCTTTTTCTATTAGTTCCCTTTCTCTCTTTCCTTGTTTAGTAAACCTTTTTAAAGGGACTCTCTACATAAGTCACAGTTTAGTGCATGGTGAGAGATATAGGTCTAGTTTCAATCTTTGGCAAGTTGAAACCCAGTTTTTCCAGCTCCATTTATGGAAGATGCTATCTTTCCTCCAGTGAGGGTGTTTCCCTCCTTTGTTGAAGATGAGGTGGCTGAGTCTATCTGGAATTGTTTCTGCATCTGCTAATCTGTTCCACTGGTCCTCAGGTCTGTTTCTTTGCCAGCACCATGCTGGTTTTATCACAGTGGCTTTGTAGTATAGTTTCAAGTTGGTGATTGTGATACCCCTGACTTTGTCTTTGTTGCGTAGAATTGCTTTTGCTATTCAAGGTCTTTTTCTATTTCAAATGAATTTTCTCAAGGTCTGTGATGTATGCTGCTGAAATTTCAACTGGGATTGCATTGAATCTATATAACAGTTTTGGAAATATGGCCATTTTCACTATGTTGATTCTTCCTACCAAAGAGCAAGGGATATCTTTCCCTTTTCTGATATCCCCTTCAATCTCTTTTTTCAGAGTGCTGTAGTTTTCAGAGTAGATGTCTTTGATTTCTTTTGTTAGGTTGATTCCTAAGTATTTCAATTTTTTGGATGCTATTGTTAAAGGAATTGTTTGCCCATTTCTATCTCAATGTCTGTTATTCATGTACAGGAAAGCTATTGATTTTTGTGTGTTCACCTCATATCTAGCTATTTTACTGAATTTGGTTATTAAGTCTAGAAGACTTTTGCTAGAGTTCTTGAGGTCTTCTATCTAGATTATCATGTCATCTGCAAATAATAAGAATTTGATTTCTTCATTTCCTCTCTTTATTCCTTTTCTTTCTTTCTCTTGTCTAATTGCTGTGGCTAATGTTTCCAGAACTATATTGAGTGGGAGTGGTGATAGAGGACATCTTTGTCTTGTTTCTGATTTTAGTGTGAAGGATTTCAGATTCTGAGTATTTAGTATGATATTGGCTGTTGGTTTTTAATAGATAGATTTTACCAGATTGAGGTAGAGACCATCTATTCTAATTTTCTATAGAGTTTTTTAACACAAATGCATGATGGATTTTGTCAAATGCTTTTTCTGCATCTAATGAGATGATCATATGGTTTCTATCCTTGGCTCTATTAATATAGTGTATTACATTTATTGATTTGCATATGTTAAACCATCCCTGCATTTCTGAGATGAATCCCAGTTGGCCAGTGTGTATGAGCTTCTTGATGATCTTCTGAATTCTACTTGCCAGTATCTTATTAAGCATTTTGCATCTATGTTCATTAGTGAGATTGGCCTACAGTTCTCTTTTTTGGTTGGGTCTTTCTCTGCTTTGGGGATCAAGGTGATGCTTGCTTCCAGGAATGAATCCAGGAGTATTGCTTCCCTTTCAATTTTACTGAAGAGTTTAAGCAGTAGTGTCAGTAGCTCCTCCCTAAATGTCCTGTCAAACTCAGCAGCAAAGCCATCAGGGCTCAGGCTTTGCTTATTTAGTAAGTTTTTAACTACATTTTCATTTTCATTAATTGATATTGGATTGTTTAGAATTTTTAGGTCATCTTCAACTTTGGTAGTTCATGTAAATCTAGGAATTTGTCCATTTCTCCTGAATTTTAAATCTAATTGGAGTATAGGTTCTCCAAGTAGGTAGTGATGATCCTCTGGATTTCTGCTGGGTTCATTGTAATTTCAACCTTTCATTCCTAAATGCATGTATTTGGGCCTTTTCTTTCCTTTTTTTGATAAGGTTGGGTAAGGATGTGTCAATTTTATTTATTAAACTAAAATCAAAATGTATTAAAGATCTAAATACTAAAACAGAAAAATCAAACCAGCTGGAAGAGAGGTTAGATAGAACTCTTGAAGACATTGGTGTAGGAAAAGATTTTATGAACAAAACCTCATTTGCCCATGAACTAGCACAAGCAATTGACAAATGGGATGTTTTCTTATTAAAAAGCTTCTTCACAGCAAGAGAAACAACCAACAGTGTGAACCTTAAAGAACCAACTGAACCTTAAAGAAGCATGTTGCTTATACCAGGTGATCACCTCTTTCCCTCATGGAAAGATTTCTTCCCATTCCTATTCAGAAGATGACTTCCATAGTCTATGTTCCTAAATTGACTATTAAACAGAGATACATAGAAAGATTAGAATATATAGTGTTGGTGAATAAGATTGTGCTACTTTCTCCAGTGAGAAGAGCTATTAGACATCTGAGCAGAGGAGATATCAGCACACGGGGTTCATTCTTCAGACAGATTCTAGAATATGTGTCTAGCCATTTGAAAATAACTAAAATCTCACTGGAAGACAGCTGGGGGATGAGGTAATAGGAGAAGTGTCTAAGAACTGAGTGCCATGCCTGCTGTACAGAAAGGAAGGGCTGGCCAACCCAATTTCTCAGGATAGCAAATTTGCCAGGGGAAGGACTCTGGAAGATTCAGATTCTCTGTAAGGCTTCTACCACACTCTGCTGTAGGGAATGTACACTCCTGATACCTTAGGTGGCAATTTTGCAATGAGTACTATATATATTTGTAATATGGCCTTTGGTCAAGTTGTTCCATTTCTAGGAATTTTTCCTAATAAAGATTTGCACAGATATTTAGTTAAAAGGAAATTTGTTATAATGTGGCTCACAAAATTATAACATAATTTTAAAAATGTATCTACCAATAAGAAATTGGTTAAATAAATTATTTTACATAATGGCATTTATATGTTCACAATATTCACATATGTCAAATGGAAAAATTCAGGTTACAAAAGAGTATGTAGAGAATGATTTATATTTTTATAAATTTATGCAGAATAGTTTGAGAGATCATATATAGAATAATGTTTGTAGGATCGTGTTTTTTATTTATATTTGATAATTTTTTCTATAATCATGCGTTATTTATACTGTAAAAGTTTAGTACATAAAGGAAGATTCTGAATCTAATTATAGGTTTCATCAGTCTTTTCCTTTCTTCTAACCTCTAATGAACACAAGCAAATAAGAACTGAAAATGGAGATACTTTACATACAATTTCATGGGCTGACTTCCAAGTGGGGGGTATTTAGCAAAATTAAATATTTAGCAAAATTTCCATTCATTCATGAAGCAAATACAAGTGTGAACCACAGTCAGGCACTATTAAAAATCCCAGCAATAATGAGATTGCTATGATCCCCTATCCACACAGTTTTACATTAATTTGAGAAAAGAGACATTGGGAGAAATAATTCTACAACTGTAGAAGATTGTTAGAGAAGAAACTGTAGAGATTGTTAGAGAAGAAAATTCGGGTGTGATCAGAGCAGATGAAAGGATTTAATCTGGTATGAAAAATGTAAAGTCTTCTCTGGATAAATGATATTCAAACAAAGACCTGAAGGGTGAGTAAAGGTGGTCATATAAGCAAGAGGGAAGAGAATTCATATCCAAAGGAGGGAAGACACTTCTTGGCAGCAGGCATGTGTGAGTGCACTGAGTCAGTAATAACCCAGAGCAATGAATGGGAGGCAACGAATGAAAACTCAAGCACTGAAAGAACACGGGTAAGTGCAAAAGACACTGCCTTTCCACAGACAGATCTTAGCAGTAGTCTCAGAATGTGCAAGAACTCTGACAGGCTGCAGCGGGAAGTATGGTGGAATACAATAGCCAGAACTCAAAGGGATAAATTAGCCAGGCTAAATCAGGATGCCCCTGGATACAGCAGAGCACTCAAGAGTATCTGCCTGACAAAATACTCTTTTGTAATAGCTACATAACTATAGCCACTGGACACTTCTATGATCCAGAAATGTGTTGTGCCCTTCATGTACTTTACCTCACATTATTCTATTATTATTTGCAGTGAGTGTTCTTATTATCATAATTTTACAGTGAGGAAGCTGAAGCTTGGAGAGGTTCCATCATTTCCCCACAACAAAAGGTTATAGCAGAGTGGAAATTTAAGCCCAAGCGAGTCCATGCTGGTCCCTGAATGGAGTGAGAGAAAGGAAACAAAAATTAGTGTGAACCGTTGGTTTAATCATGTAGATATGAAAGAAGAATTCTATTTCTTTAATTTTTATAAATCAATTTGAATTTCAAGCACTCATTGAAGTTGATGGGGAACTTGATATAAACATTCACAAGGTTTTCTTGCTGTTTCTGGGCCTGTGCTCCAGTTGTAGGGCCCCATACTGCCCTATGGTTTGGACAGTTCCCTCTGCCTCACCTGGCATCTATTCTGGCCCCTCAGGACCTAGGTATAAGCACAGGAGTCTTTGATGAGGACAGAGCTCCCAAGCCTAGGATATAGCTTTCCTGGTGTCATACCCTGAGGTCCTAACTCAACTTCCAGGGGCTGACAGGAACCAAGTTCTCCCTTTCCTTCTTCCTCTCTGTATCCCTAGTCTGGGTGAAAGTCTCTCTCACCATGTTTTCTACAGAGCCTTTGCTGGGTTCATGGACCCTGGCTTGCCTAGTAAATTTAGGCTTTGAAAAGAATTTCATGAAGGAGAGTGCTTTGATAGGTCAGAGGCAGCCTGGCCTCAAAGGGTTTCAAGGAGCATATTTTTCCTCTCAGAGGCCCCAAGCTGTTAATTGCCTTATGTCTGTGAGTGAGAACTCTAGGAGCACCTGCACCCCTGGCAATTAATCCCCTACACCATCTCTTCAGGTTTTAGATGCAAGAAAGAAATACTCCAAAACCAGGCTAAGACTCACTTTCACTTTTCTGATTTCTCATATGACTCATATGAGGTAAATTGCCAGTGCGATCTGATGGGACAATGGTCTATCACTGGTGTCAAGAGTTTCAATAGAATTGCAGACCCCAACCATTGATATATACTACATCAGGAATCAGGGAATCTGGATCTACCCCTAACCCAAGCCCTGGCAGTGTGGACCATTGACAAGTCACTCCTGTTTCATATTACTTTCAATATTTACCACATGAGCTACTTGGATTAGCAAAGAAGTTTGGGGGTTATCTGATTCAACAGGGCCAGAAAGATTATGAAGGGAAAAAAGAGGGTCTTGCATGGGAATGGTGTAAGTAGCATCTAATTAGCCTTAGTTAAAGCTGCCTGAGGAAAGTTGGATTCCCAGAGGAAGCAGACTCAGGCTTTAGAGGATAAGTAGGAATTTGCCAATAGATGAGCAGGGTATTCCAGACAGTGAGAGCAACCTTATCAAAAGTACAGAAAAAAGACCAGATTGGTGTGGGTCAGAACCTGACTGGTGTGGGCAAGGAAGGGTCACAGAAAGTGAGTGTGGAAAAAAATCAGAGTGAAGAGGCCTGTATGTGATGGAGAAGTAGGATCGTGTTCTAAAAGAAAGCAGAACCACTGAAGCTTTTACATGGAGAACTAATGGAATTAGATAGGCAGATTAGGTATTTTCTTCTGCCTACAGTGTGCAGGATATCTGGGTGGGGGGCAGATTCGGAGAAAGGACATCACTGAGAAGACTGTTGCAATAGTCCCAAGGGAGTGAAACATGAGCGGGGAAGACAGATAGAGAATCCCACCAAATTGTGCAGATTGAGTGGACAGGACTTAGAATCTTGTTGATTTGCCTATGTAGAGGCAGAGGCCTGACCTAGACAACTAGGCAGATTCATTGAGACCAGGGGTAGGGTGGGCTTGGTATGGATGATATCAGAGATTCTATATTGGTCATGTCTGGTCTGAGGTGCTGTTCAAATTTTGAAATGGAGATTTTAGCTGGCAGTTAGTTGTGCAGATCAGAAGTCTGTGAGGCAGATCCATGTGTAGGACATATGTGACAGCCTGAACTTATTATCCATTCACTAGAATCATGAGCATAGATAAGTCCACTAGTGAGGAAATGCAGCATGTAAAGAGAGGAGCAGGAGCAATCGTGGAGAATGGGAAACAGCATTTTAGGTGTACACAGAAGAGAAGGAGCCAGAAATAGCCAGAAACAATGGCCAGAGAAAAAGAACTAAAAGAACTATCATTTCTTCTTTTCTGGTAGTTGGAGGACCGGATGGAACATCACTGTCATAGGCACTTTCCCATCACTGGTACACAATGCATGACACCTGCAACTTAGAGGAGGAGAGTTTTATTGTGGCTTCTGGTTACAACCTATGTTTGGCTGGCTCCAGGGCAGGAACAGCATGGCGACAGAGGAAAGTGAGGGAAGAAAGCTGCTAATGTTATGGGAGTCAGCCAGCACAGAAAATAGGGAGGAACTGGAGAGAGAGAGATAAACCCCTTCTGACCAGACTCTACCTTCCAACAGCAAGTCCTTTATATTGCCTCTGTGGTTCTATCACCTTCCAAAAGTCCCACCTGTGAGCGCATGAGGACTCTGGAGGAGATTTGATCCCAACCACAATAATTACATTTAGTTATGTGAGGAAGAGAAAGATCTTTGAAGATGTCCAGGTGGAGATGGAGGACACAGAAGGTAGAGGTGCTGGAATGGGAGAGGAGATGAGATAAGGAAACTGCACTCTCTCCCTAACTCATGGTGAATTGGAGCATGGAAGAAAGGAAGCAGCATAGCATTTTACATTACTGTAAAGATATATGACTTAATTCACCTAGAGTGAAATGTTTGCTGTTTGATTTGTGACATAGGTGGAATCATCATTAATCACTGGGACAGAAAACCGTCTCCTTCTAGCAGGCTGTCCTTGAGCCAACTTCAGATATAGGTTGGTAAGAGATAGTTTAAATTTATCTAGATAGGCTTTGGCTATGAAGAGATCCAGAATCAGTGTTTTTAACAGAAAACCAAGGTTCTCCCTACACAGAGAAGCAGAAGTCACAGCCTGCCGGTGGGCCCTTGGTTCTGTGCATTCAGCCCATCCTACACACTATCCACAGACACTGCAGGTCCCTGATTCTGCACCCCACGTGGGTGTCCCAGTGCACAGAACACAGTGTTGTCTGATGCAATGTGACCTTCAGGTAAGTAGAAGTCACTTAAGTTAAAGTATATTATTGATCTAAAGGGAAGACTGTAATGTGGATATGGAATTCAACCTTTGTTCTGTGTCACAAAATCCAGTAGGATAAGGATAATTTCCCAAATATGAGCCGACAAGGATACCTTTTGCCTGCCGCTGCTCAGTGGCTCTGCTGCAGAGACAGATCCCAAGGTTAATGACTCGTAGGGTAATAATGCTGCATACACTTCAGTGGTAATGATGCACTGGGAGAACAACAGAGTTTTCAGGAAGAAAACAATTGAATTTCAGACCTTCAGAATTCTCTACTAATACTCAGAGCACAGCTTTTTCTGTCTGGGGAATGAACCTCATCCTACAACCAGCCAGTCCTCCTGTCTTGAGAGGTAAGATGTCTCCTGGCCACACCTTCCCTTCTAGGTTGCTGCTCTGAAAACCGAAAAGAAAAAAAAAAGAAAAAAGAAAAAAGAAAGAAAGAAAAGAAAGCAAGAAAAATCTAGGTTCAAGCTCCTAGCTTTGCCATTCCAAGCAGCATGCCATTGGCAGATTCCACAGCCTCTGTGGATACACTAATTATTAGAATTTAAAGCAAACAAGAGAAATCTGCTGTTATGTTTATAAACAAAGGAAAATGCATTAAAGTCACACAAACAGTTCCCATAATCAAATATAGAGTCAAAAGACCTGGCCTTGGGAGAAGCAGGAAACAAAGTCTCCCCAGGATCTTCCACCACACAGTGGCCTAGGATAGACTGTGGAGTGTGCCCATGTGTCCCTTTCTGTTTTGTGATAGCATCTGGACTCTAATCTCCAGGGGATTACCAGGATGGGAAAAGGTTCACTTTGCACTTTTATAAAAGTACTACATGTGTTGATGTTGTAAACAACTTCTAAAATGAAAAGAAATGGAAAGGAAACTGATTTTTACAGGAGAAATAATGTTTTATGTCCCTATCAACTAGCACAGTGTACTATTGCCTTTTTTTATTTCCCTGAGGGACACTGAAATCACCAAATTTCATCTCAATTGACTAATTTGATAGCAAAAGAATTTTGGAGGACAGTATGAAAAAATTTGGAAGGGAGACCACACAGAAAGGGATGGAGTGAAGAGGGTGTTATATAGTTTAGCAAGTTATAGAAACTAACACCTTGATATTTTTCTTTGAAAATTAAGAAATAAATGCATGCATAAGACTACAATCAAATGTTTGTAGCTGTCATTAAATGATTAAAATATTAATTTGTATGTACTTTATACACAAATTATGCAAGCTCCTGGGCTATAAGAACAATAAAACATGTTTTTTCTCCTCAAGAAATTTTAAGGCTGTAGAGTATAAGGAAAGTGGACAAGAAACTAATATTAAAAATTATTCAGTAAGTGTTATGATTGTGACATTTACAGAAGAGTGCTCAAAGCAAGAAAAAGAGTGCAAGGTAGAGTAAGGGCCCCTTAAATCACTGAATGGAACTAGGATGAACTATTCTCTCACCCACCAATATTTCTCAGCAGAACTTGAAAAAAGGCGAAAGAGAAGCCCACGAACATACCCTGTGATCTCTCTCCACGGAATTGCAAGCACAGTTTACTCTATTTAAAAAACACACACACAATAAATAACCCTCATTAGCAATTATTTCAGGGAGAATTTTTCTATCTCCCTCATGATAAAATATGGAATAATGTTTTGACTACATTGAAACTCTTAGATCAAGATATCCTACACTCAAAATGTAAGAAGCAATCCTTCTTACCTAGTCACATTTAGGTCAATGGAGATTTTTTAAAAATCTACCACTGATTAACAGGATTTTAAATTCCCCTTTCTCCCCAAATAATGAGTTTAAAATTGCAGAACATCTTCATATATGACACATTATTTGATCCACTCAACCTACAAACTGGTATCCTTCCTATGATATATAATTTCAAGTGAAGAATTGAGGAACCTAAATTATTTCATTTGAAACTCACATAATTCTGTAAGGGTGTTAATTGTAACTTTAATAAATATTTTTTAATAGTATTGGTTAAAGGTAAGATTGGAGACAAATTGCTTTGGTTCACTTCCTAGCTTTGCTACTTAGTGACTACATAACCTTAGCAAAGTCATTTAACTTTTCTAGGTCCATATATATGAAATAATATTTAATAGGTTTATTGGTAGGATTAAATTATATATGGATCAATTGGAACAGTGACTGATACATTGGAAATATTATATCAGGAGGTCATTCTCTGAATCAAAAGATTTACATTATTTTTTATTGAGTTTATTGGTACATTTTAGGTATACAGTACAGTCACATTCATTATTGGGATCTTGTACCTTTACATGACAGGTCTTGGTTTTCATTTTTTCCCCTTGTCCCTGCCCTCCCTTAAGATTTGCATTCTTGATTTACAGTTCTAGTCACTGGATTGCAGCTTGTGAAAGGACATTTATGCAATGTTGCTAAGCTTTATGGGAGTGTGGGGGGTTAAAGAAGTTTCTCTGATCAGATATGCCTGGGAGGTTCTATATTAGTTCAACCAAATACTTCTCTCCTCTTTACTACATCCCAGAGCATTTAATACCTTTGTGTTAACTGTGAATCTCCTCAGAGGGAGTCTTCCTATCCAAGCATTGGCACTGAGGCCCTTTCTTCCTCAATGTCTTTGCCTCACTAGCTATAAAAGCTCTCTTTCGGGGATGGAGCAATCATAAGTGCCATTGGTTTTTGCAAGGTAAATGACATCCACAAGCAGAAGTTTCACTGGGACTTAGTGGCATCTTGGGGTTCTGGGTTGCCTTGTGCTGCTGGGGATTCAAAGCAAAATACCTCAGTGGTAGATGGAATATCTACATGTTTCTGAGAACATACAAAAAGCCAATGCCTCTCCTCCACCTGGTAGAGCATGGTGCTCCTTACAATTGTAATGACAGAGCCCATTTCACAAGATGGCTGTGTACCTCTGCTGCTTCCTGAAACCTGGTTCTGAGCTGTCCTCCAGGATGCTGGTTCCTCTCCTCTGCCATGTATGGCTGGGAGGCACAGTAGGGTTGGCTAAAGATCTGGGTCTCTTCTTTCTCTCTTCAGCTTAAGGGACCTAAAGTATTGTAAACTGCTGGGGAAGGAATATGAAAAGTAAAATTTGAGTTTTATATGAAAGCAGAGCAAGGCTTGGTAGACAGGCAGTGGTTTGCTTGCAAGAATCTAAAAGTTTGAATTGTAACCAAAAATTGTAACCAATACTTATGAAATGCTTATAGTTATCAAAGCATTTTCATCCACATTTATCTCCTTTAAGTCTGTGGACATCAATAGTAGTTGCATGCTTATCACAGTCACATTATGATGAGGAAATAAGGCCAGGAGAATAAGACACCTCACTAACATCGCTCAGCTAGTAGCTGGAAGGGCCCGACCTTGAGGCTGGATCCTTCCACCCTGGACTCTTAATTTGTGCTCCATGCTTCCAGGCATGAAGGCTCAGGGCTCAGGGCCTCTGCAGGAGAGGAGAGAACAAGGAGTGGATGAAGAAATAAGAATGGGAGGGAAGCTTCTCCACATGTTGCCTTAGGACTGTCTCCAAACCCACATGTCAGATAAAAGTGCCAAGAGTGAAAATCCATCCCACTGAGGAGTTTAAATAATAATTTCAAGCCGGAAATTGCATTGTAACTTTTCACCCCCTTAAATTCAAAATTCAACTCCTCTCAGTTGCCTGGATTTAAAAAGAAAAACAGATTCCAGCATCACACTTCAACACACAGTGAGTTCGAAAGTCCCTGTGCATCCATGCTGAAAATGGCCAGTTGAATTGGACTGTTTGGCAAATTAGACAGCACACTGCACATTTATCAAGCATCAGAGGCCATTTTCATCAGTCATTATTATTGAAGCAGAGATCTGTGCTCATGTGCAGAGAGCGGATAATGCCAATTGCCATGGTAAGGTAGCCAGGAACTGGCAGCTGACGCATTATCTCTGGTTTCTTGGGAAATAGTCTTTCCTAAATCTCACAGCCAGGAAAAAAAGGAAAATGGCTACTAAAAGTCTTCTGAGCATGATTTCAGTCCAGAGAACCATAAACATAATCACAGAGAGCTAAAATGTTATACAAAAAGAGAACATTAGCTCTGGAGTCAATTAAGTAAGGATCTAAATTCTAGCTTCTCTTTCACCAGCTTTGGCTCACATACTTCATGGGTTTTATTTTGAGGATCAAACAAAATAATCTATGTAATCAATAGTAGGATGAACTAATTATGTGCTCAACTGATTATATTCATTTCAATCAAAGTCATCAAAATTCAGTAGTAAAAGAAACTTTGGTTAGGGTAAAGAGACACAGCTGTGTGACCAAAAGACATTCTGATCAGCAAAAGTCTAAAGCAGAAGCTGGTAAAAGTCAGCAGTGAGCAGGAGTTACTCTGACACATTAGCTCATCTGTGCTCTCCGTTAGAACCCAAGAATTAGCAGCGAGGGCAGGGGAGGAACTTTGATTTACAGCTGACCATGTGCCAGCTCCAGCCCAGAATGTTAACATTAAATGAGTCAAGAAGACAGGCCAGGGGAAACCTTCCTCTCCTGGGGACTGCCAGGAACCTCTTGGAATCGTAACAGGCTTAGGGCCCAAAATGCCTAGCAGGAACTTGTTGCCAAAGAGGTGAGGATTAGAACCAAAATAAAGAGGCAGCCGGGGTTGGACTGCTGCAGAGTAAAGACAATGCTCTTTTATAAGGTCATCAAAGGGAGGAGGTTATAGGTGACTAGGGAAGCTATTTCTTTTAGGAAAATATTTCTCTTGCTGCCTTGAACGGGCCCAATAAGTAGTCATCACTGATATGATAAAGCACCTTATGTGACCAGCAAGGATTAGATATGTGAGAATAGGTGTGGGCCCTCTCTCCATCCACATTACGCTTTCTGTAAAGCTAGACTTTGTAGCCTCATGCCTTATAGAAACAGTTTCTCTGAGTTATGGTCATTGTGAATCTCAGAGTTTTCATCGAGGGTCTAAGAAGTAGCCCAAGAATGGTTGCTTCTTCCACTGGCCATGGTATCATTCAATATTCTTTAAAAAAAAAATCAAAGACCTCCATTTGGTCAATTTGTTTTAAAGTTCACGGACATAGGGGAATGTAAGGGATTCCAGAATGGAATCTCAATTCTCCATGCACCAGTGGCATTCTGACAATTGACAGAACCTTATTTGTTATTTGGAGATAGTAGTGCCTTCCTGGAGGGCTATTAAAACAATCACCAGAACTATTTACTAGCTGTTCACAAAGTGCAACCGTACCCCACAAGGGCTTGTAAACACCTCATTAGATTCTCACAGTCAATTCATGAGTCATGGGTTATTATTCTTCCACCCATTCCAGGTTAGAAATAAAGAATCTGGCTTCCCTGAGATATTAGGCAAATTGCCTGAAGTCTCCCCAGTCTCCCCCTTATGCTAGAGAGAGCAGGAGGAAAAGGTGATGTTCATGAAAGCTTGTGGCAGTGTGTAAGTGGATGCCAAACAAAAATCTGCTGCCTTGTCCTGCTTCTTGTAGACTTAATTGAAATGTTTCCATTTGAAGAACTAAGCTTTAGCTTTTCCTGTTTTTCCCTTTGCCTTCTGAGCAATTCAATTTAATGTTAGATAATATTACCTGTTTTTTTGAGTATTCTATTCTTTTGATTTCTTCATGGTGTTTAATTTCCTATTTTAGAAGTTTTTATCATAGGAATGTTTTTTGTAAGCCTTTTCACATCTTTTGAAAGCAGACAATCCAGGGTCTCTACATGGACTATCAGCTGTAGCATAAATGGATACAGCCTTGATTATAAAGTAGGATATCTATTTTTGAAACATATTAGAATGTCTGAATTTAATTTTAATTTTAAATGAAAGTTGCACTCTACAAGAGAAACTTCCAGAGGCTAAATACATACCTCAAAGACAAAGAATTTAAAAAAGAACTCCTGAAATGGTTCCTACTTGGCAATTATCTTTAATATTTGTGGCATGATTTTTCTACTCTTAAAATGATGGCCTCCACATTTGGGGTTGGAGGCTTAATTTTGGGAAATAGATAAATGTCATTCACAACTAAAATTGTTAAGTAAGTGATTGAACAGGGAAAGCATTGGTCCAAAGCCAAATCACTATTTAAAATATGAGCATGAGTATCTTTCTCATTGGACTTATGAACTGGCTAGAATGACTATCAAATCCTAAAAATCAGTCAGGTCAGAAGGATTTGTCCAGAAAGTCACTAAAAAGAGGTGGTCACTTTTGCAGGAGAGTACTGCCCTCTGTAGGAATGATGAGCTGGGGATAGGAAGGTCACAGTGAAGGTAATCATGGCAAACGTGGGAAAGAGGGTTCAGCGTGCCCAAGGATCACCTGGATTATGTTTCTGTGAAGCAAAGTGGCAGAGATAGGATGCTAAAGGCCACAGAACTCCTGCTTCCTTGTCTAGGACTAGTGCAGCTACTATGGAAAGAAACATTAGGAACTCTTGTGACAAGTGTCAAACTTGGGTAAAAGTGGCGAGAGGAAGAAAGTTCGACACAAAATCAGCACACGCTAAGAAAGCAGGAAGAATCTCAGACAAGCTAACATATGACATTCTTTAGTGCCTGACCATGGCACTACTGGTAGACAGTTTACATGTCCAGATCTAGGTGAACAGTTATTTTCATTTTTCAAAGGATTGTTACATATTTATTTCCATGAATACTCATAGTACCATTGTGATATAGGAGGGGTAGGTAATAGTATAAAGTTTATTTGCAGTAAGAAGGCCAAGATTCAGATAAATTAGTTGGTTAATTCAAGTTCAATCAACTTATTAATGGCTAAATATTCACTACCAGAATTGTGATCTGCTACCCTCAATTTATGAATTAAAGTATCTACTCTCTTACATTCTCTTTAGTAACAAAGACAGAAATTCTAAATTATCTTGAGTTTAACCATGAGTTAACCATTTTTGCTCTAAGCAATAACAAAAACATACCTTCAAAAATTAGAGAAGTCTCTTTTGACAACCTATGTTTGTTTGACAACCTATGACATACACACCTGTTAACCTTTTACACATGTATCTTTTTTGCTTATTCTCTTCTTCTTGAATCAGGCAAAAGGGACACAGATAACCTTTCTTGTGTCATAAACTAGGTCTGCTTTTCACAGACATTCATGGTATTCCCTGATGTCATAGTTACTTCCTTGCTGCGACAAAACACCTGAAATCCACAAGTTAAAGAAGGAAAGCTCATAGTCTACAGAGGTTTTAGTCCATTATCTGCTGGCTCCAAGGCAGGTAGCATGGCAGAGGAGAAATAGTCCACGGCAGGCAGAAAGCAGCCAGCTTACCTTCCATGTTTCCCTTTATCTTCCATCCAGAATAGAAGCCTATTGGTGCCACCCACACCCAGGTTACTTATACCCAGAACAATGCTAATACAATCAGTGGACTAATCCAATTATAATACCCTTAATCAATATTCACACATTCCCTCAACTATATTCACATACTAGAACTAGCCATGTCCAAAGAGCCTCACCTACGAGCACATGCAGCTTTGGGAGGATACCTAGATACGAGCCATAATACCTGTGTGGCCAGCTATTTTTCCTGAAATGCTCATCATGGCAGATACTCTATTAGTCATGTTGTCTGCTAAACCTGCCAAGTCACCTGGATTACAGACACCAAGTTTCAGGTAGCTCTCAAGTTCTTCAACTCACTTCACTGCTCACCATTCAGCAATCCAAGCAGAAAGTAGTACCCAAACTGTGACACATTAAAAACTAACCATGCTTCACCCCTAAACCCTAAATCCAATTCAGTCCAAATCTCTGGAAAATAAATGTGAGCAAAAACTAAAATGTATACTCATCAAAGATGGTTAGCTCACAAATTCCTTTCTCTTCAGCATCAGTGTGTGATATCTGCAACATATTTAGGAAGAACCTGAAAAAAAGAAAAAAGAGGAAAGGTAGAAGGAAGGAAGATTAGAAGAAAACTAGGAAGGAGAAAGTAAAGGGGATGCAGGGACAGAAAGAGTGAAGGATGTGGCAGAGGATCAGGAGAGGAACCTGCATCCTTAATCCTGACCAAATCTGGCTGAATCTGGCCATTGGTTTCTATTCCTGTACTTTCTGGAAGGCAAAGAAGCTAGACCCATGGTGGTGGTATCCTTTAAACCCTTGATGATTTTAATGAAAAACAGTTATACAAATATTTGGCTTTTGTTCATAAATTGCCAAGGAACAGAAAAAAATGAAGACTAGGAGTTGATTCTACTCAAAGGCATTTTTACCAGTAATTCTTCACTTGCTTCCTCTCTATGAGCCATGACCACCTCAGGAGATTTCATCTGGATAAAACTGATTTTTAAAAAATACCCCTATGAGGCTTTAAGCATTAGTGACTTGAACTTATCTTCTGGAGCATATATCTACTAAGGACAGGTGGATGCCATTATTCTTCTATGACAAGCACATCTCTGCCATTTCTTTGACAAATCTGCCCCCAAGACTATGCTACAGCTAAATAGTTCTCATTGGAAACTTACTATGCCACAGTGTATGCAGGTTTTTTGACTCATGTATTTGTTTTACAAGTATTTCTTGATTGTTTACCATGCATCTGGCATGACTCATTATTTCCCCTTCCTTTCTGCCCAATAATACCAGAAGTTTGTGGGTGAGTGTTATATCTCCCAATAGCCTTCTGCTTATTTAGAATATTTTGGATTTCTTCCCAGTCCAGCATCTGTAGAAGGCAGCAGGCACAATGCACCCACTGGAAGAAGGATTTGCAAAGGATTCTAATTTACTAACATACAGTGTTAAGACTTATTTTCTTACTCTCAAGATTTCCATCATTTAGATGTACCAGGGGAGCCCTTTCCTGAAAACAAAAAGAGTATAAAACAAGCACATGCAATAGGAGAAAACATTTGTACCCTATGTATCTGATAGTTAGTTTCTAATTTCCTCCAAAGCAAAAACAAATAACAAAATCACAAATTGGTTAAAAATGTGCTAAAGGATTTAATAGACATTTCTTAAAAGAAGACATGCAAATGAACAAACAAGTATATTTAAAAGTACTCAACCTCAGGGAAATGCAAATCAAAACCACTATGCAATACCTCCTCATACCTGCCATAATAGGCATTGTAAACAAACAAATAAGCAAAAAGATGGCTGTTGGCAAAGATGTGGATAAATTGAGCCCCTTAAATACTGCTGAGGGAAATGTAAATTGGTACAGCTATTATGAAAAATAATAACCTAAAAACTTAAATGGACCACTGTTAGAGGAATAATTTTTTTAAATGCAGCATATACATAGAATACTGTTTAGCCCTAAATGGAATTCTGTAATTTGTAATAACATGGATGAATCTGATATTGAGTTAAATAAACCAGTTATAGAAAGGTAAATAATGTATTATTATACTTATATGGAATACCCAAAATGGTCCAGTTCATGGGACCGAAGAATAAAATGTTAGTTCCCAGGGGCTGAGAGAGGGAATATCAACAGGAAAAAAATTCAATTAAACAAGATGAATGTATTCAATTTATTGTAGTGTGGAGGTGCTATCTGGAATTTCAGACACTAGAAGAAGAATCATAGAACCCTAAAGTTTTGGAGAAAGGTCATCCTTCTGGATCTGAGAACTAGCACTGTCTTCCAGGGTAGATTCCTAATGTATTTAAAACTACTTGTGTCTTAAGTATTTTG
Source organism: Fukomys damarensis (assembly GCF_012274545.1). Taxonomy (NCBI): domain Eukaryota; kingdom Metazoa; phylum Chordata; class Mammalia; order Rodentia; family Bathyergidae; genus Fukomys; species Fukomys damarensis. The sequence goes on from NW_022900928.1 coordinate 59,217,783, forward strand.
ACTTGAGTATTAAGAGAGCCACCAAGTCAGAAGGTTACACGAGCACAGTAGTGATACATCAAATAATGGAAATGGTAAATTCAGGATTGGGCCTGGGTAGTCCAAGAAACACAAGTATAGGTCTCAAGCAAATAGCTCCATATTCCTCAAAGAATGGTGGCCTATAACCAATTAACAGAGAAAAAAAAGCATTGGTATTAATTTACTGTTTCTGTTCTACCACTAAGAGCCCTATGTACTCATTATTTCAGTGCTAGCCAAAAGGGAACTGCTGCTGCATTGTAGCTGCACTCAGAAATGAACTGAATGGGCAGTATTAAAGGGAAATCTTCCAATGGGCTAAGTTGCAGTAGTGAAGTTGGACACTTGCGTGGAGCCAGGAATGGCTTGAGATTGAGACGTACTTGGTAAAAGATTTCTTTGGTTGATGATAGTCTGGAAGGAGAAAAACTGAAAAAGACAAGGATTCTAAGGGAAAGGAAATGGATAGACCATTGTAAAGGAGCAAGGATATGTGGATCGTTGTTACTTCATGTAATTCCCAATAACCAGGCAGAAATAATAATTCATTGTGTGGAGTTAACCAGCCTCTTTGCTCAATCACCTTAGTGCTTGCAGAATGGGCCATTTACGGATGAAGACCATATCCAACAGCACAGACAGCCTCTTACCAAGGTTGAGCTAGCTACGGTCATGGCTGTGTGCTCAAACTGCCACCAGCAAAAGCAACACTAAACCCTCAAAATGGTATCTTCCCACAGGAAACCACCAGTCACTAGGGACAGTTTGATAATAGCCCAGTTATGGTGAACCTTTTAGAGTTTTGAATGATACAAACAGCCCACTGTGGTACACGTGCCCCACCACTGTCACAGCCCTTCTACCATGGACAGGATAGTCATTCATCCACCCTCAGTACCACCGCCAGCACCACACCTGTGGGTATAAAGGGTGCCTTATTTACCAGCATGGTATGTTGTAAAATATGGTTTTAGATCAAGGAAGCAAATTTGTAGCAAAGGAGGTACAACAATTGCATGTTCATGGGATATTCTGGTTTAACCATGAAACATCACTAGACTCAGTCTGCCTAAAATGATAAAATGGCCTACTAATGACAACAAAAGCAATGGCTCGCAAACATCTCCCTACAATGTTTGGCTGATATCCTCCAAGAAGAAATGTATACATACTGGAATACACACCACAAAATCACAGGATAAGTACAAAATTGTCCCTTCTTACCATCACTCTCAGAGACCTGTTTATGGATTTTTGTCATCCCATCTCCACACACTTGGATTTTTCCAGGTTAGATATCCTGACTGCTAGGATGGGAGTGTGAAGGGACACTTCTACTAAGAGATATTTAGGGACCCCAAGTTATGAGTCCCATTTTCTCTCTATGGAATCCTCAGACCAGTGGACCTGTGGACAAGGAAAAGAAAATGTGAGGCTATTCAACTTTATTAGCCTTGAGAAGCTATGGATCTGTTGAACAGTGGAGGAGAGAACTCAGAAAATTCATTATGATGAAACTGTACCCAGTATCCCTTCTCAGGAATAACAATAAACAGATAACTGAAGCATACAAAACCCAAAAATGACAAGGCAGTTTAAGGCTTATACACAATGAGGATGAAGGTATAGGATGCAAAGTCCACCAGCTAAAGAGTAAATACTGGCATTAGAGAAGACACTGTTACACAGCCTTGGAGCCTGCTAAAGTAGGTGGGATTGGTTTCTGCTTCCTTAACTCACCTACGTTAGATTATTTGTAGAGTTTGTGGCTGGTCACTAATGTACATATTTGGCTCAGTTGAGGTATAAGAAATTCAAATAGTGGCTGACATAATTTGCACTGTTACTCGTTGCTTTTTGTTCACAGTCTGAACCTACTCTTGGCTTTATCTTCAATTCTAGGTATGGATTTGACCAACACTTGGCATTGATAGTACCTCTCTCAAATATGTACCATAGGCTTCAGTGAAAGACATTTGAAGGAATACTACTAATTGCATTCATAAACAACCCACAAATGGGAAAATGTTCACACTCTTAAGAGGTAACCCTGGACAAGATGGGGAGCAGTAGCTATGGGACAAATTATCTCTAATTTTTCTTTAGGCAGGGTGTTTTGAGATACACTGTATATGCTCTGTAAATTTTAGTAGGATCTAGCACCACAGTAATAAATAATTTACAAAAATATACCTGCTTTTATTTTTCTATCTTCCCTATTCATTCTCTCCAGACTCTCATTCCTATTCCTGAAGATCACATACCAAAATCAACTAAACATAAGCCTTTGTTTTAGAACAATCCCAGGCTAAAATACTCCCACAGTTACTTTCTTTTCTAGAAATTTCTCTCCTATTTTATCTCCAATAGCCATGTGGTTCTTCTTCTTAATTCTAATATGAATATCTTCAACATCACTGAAACTCCCATTTTGATATCACTATATTTTCTCTTGTTTTGTTTCCCATATGACACAGAGCTACAGCCCATCACCTAATTATCTAGTCACCACTTCCTTTGACGCTCTCACCCTAGGTCCTCTCTTCAAGCACACACACACTGAAAACTCTCAGAGAAAGACATCTATCATTTTAAATGGCTTATATCTATTACCATTTTTTCTAATGACACTTCCCCAGATATCTCCTAGGGAGCCACCCTTTCCGCTACTTTGTCAATGCTGCCACAGGCAGAACATGTGACAGGTGCTCAAGCCAATAAATGTGTTTCGTCCCCTCTGTTCACAGTGATAGGTTCAGGAAAAGATGCATAATTCAAGCCAATCAAGCCCAATCAAAGCAAATGCTGGGGCTTTTGCTTGAATGATGAGGAAGAGTGAGGAGTTTCTGTTGGTGATACTATTGCCTGCTTTAGAATGCTACCAACCCAAAGGAGGCAGAGCTGAACTATGTCAAACCCTAGTAATGCCATTTCAGCTTCTGTAAAAACCTTATACATTGTAGCTAGTCAGAAACTCAAATTTTTCAGTTCGTGGACTAATATATTACCTGTTTAAGCTGGGGCATATTGGGTTTCTGTTACACCAGAGTCCTAATTAGTTTCTGAGAGAGCTGTACCATTTGACTTCTCTGATTCTCTCTTTTTAATTAAAATCTTGCTCTAAATTCATAGTGTCCAAAATTGACTGCTCTCTTCAATACTATCTCACAATCCTTAAAAACACAGATACATATGTGGAATATATGCGTATATAACTCATATCTACACATACACACAAACATATATGTTCATGGTTTTTTTTCATGAAATTGTTTCAAATATTTTTGGCCCCCATCCCATTTCAATGGTACTGAGGAGAGAACCCAGAGCCATTGCCCCACCACTGAACTATATCCTGAGTACTTTTTGCTTTTATTTTGAGACAGGGCCTTACTTCATTGCACAGGCTGGGCTCAAACTTGCAAACCTCCTGCTTCATCATTCCAAGTACTAGCACTATAAGAGTATGCCACCCTGCCCAGCTCTCCTCTTCTTTAAATGGTTGTTTCCAACTTACTGTATTCTCTTCCAGCCTTACTCTTTTTTTGTCCTTTAAATATTCAGCAGAGACTTGCCTGATAACTCATTAACAAAATCAAACTCTTTTTAAAAAATTTCTATTTGTAAGAGTTATTGGAACTAGCAACAATTATAGTTTTAGTCTAATATTTTTGAAAGAAGACATTCGCCCTTGTATCTTAGAAACTCTAAGTATAACCCACTACCTAGCAAAACATCTAGTATGTTGTTGACCCTTAGTAAATATTTGTTAAAGAATAATGTTTTTCTTTTACCAAAATATAATCCACTTAATGAAGTGCAATGCTACAATAAATAACCAGTAAAAAAACTGCCGTAATTCTTCTAACTTTGGGGACCAACAATAAATGTAGAAGTTTCTAAGAGATGTACACAATCTTAGGGTTCAGCTAACCCAACTACACTATAAGATGAAAGAACTGATACTTAGGGAAGTTAGGTAACACTTTCAGAACCATCTGGAATAGTTGGAACTAGAACTCAAGTTCCCTTCCAGGGGTATCCCCATAATATCACTATTTCTTTAATGATGACCTAATACTCAATATGTTCTTATAGTTTGGGATAATTCTTCAAATTCTGTAACCTTGGCCATTTGACCACTCAAGCCTCAAGTCAGGACATGGAGAATTCAGGAAAATGATATTAGCTGTAATTTTATCTATAGTAGTCATTGTACTTAAACCATTTCAGCCTTTCCATTTATAATTATATTAGATTACTTATGTTTGAAAATAGGTTAACAATTAGAAGAGTCAGTAATGAGGGATGTAGTTAATTAATGAATCTCATTTCTCCTGCCTATTTCCACAAGTATCGCCAACTCCCAAATGTAAACCAAGTAGAAAAGCTTGCTTCTATGGCTCTATATTTGTACTGAAGTCCAAATAGTCTGGAATGCCTATGCTCTTTAAAAACCAAAGAAGTGCAAAGGTTCAAAGTGTTTATTTATTCATGATATCATGAGAAAAACATTTTGAAACTAAAATATATTTTAAAAATTGATACAGAAAAATGTGGAAGAACATGTAGCATATTAAACACCATATGCTGATACTATTTTCAAATATATAACCTTATAAAAAGCTTTCACTGTGACAGTATTTATTAAGTGCCTACTGTGTGCTAGAGATTATGCTAAGCCCTGAGATAAAATGATCACTCATACATGACCTCCATTCTCAGTAAGTATCTATAATGACTCCATCCTTTCCTTCTGATTCCTAGGTTTCACTAAAAGCAATTATCACCTCTTCCATTACTCCTAAATTCAATCCTTCTTCCTCCTACATCCTTTAATGTTCCAATTAAGAGTGTATCATTTCTCATTTGGTCAATTGCAACTAGTTTTTATTACTAATAAGTTCTTTATCTTGAGGCAAATTTATAAAAGTACTACGTTCTTTTGCCTAGTGATATGATTTGGATCTAGAATGCCCCCCCCTGCAAGCCTCATTTGTTTAGTGGTGGGGCTTTTGGAAGATTATCAGATGCTGGGGTACTATATTCATTGTTGAGCTCAGCAGCTGAGTGTGCTATTAGGAGGTAAGGCCTGGTCAGAAAAAAGCAGGTCACTGGGGGAGAGCCCTGAAAAGGGTTTATCTCCCTCCCTGGCTCTTTTCTCTCTCTCTCTCTCTCTCTCTCTCTATTTCTCTCTCTCTCTCTCTCTTTTCTCTCTCTCTCTCTCTCTCTCTCTCTCTCTCTCTCTCTCTCTCTCTCTTTCTGCTTCATGACTATTATGATGTGAGCAACTTTCATCCACAGCTGTTTCTGCCTTAGAGCCTGCCAACCTTGGACTGAGTCCTCTGAAACTGTGAGCCAAAATAAACCTTTCCATTAAGTTGCAGGTGTTGGGTATTATGTCTCATCAACAAGAAAAAAAGACTAAGACACCTAGTATATTGCCTGTGTCATTCTACTTACTCCCCAAACCTTTTTCTGTTTTGTTTTGGTTTTTTTCTTTTTTACTTTCTTCTAATCATGATTACTTTCTCACTAAGCTAACTGCTCTCTACTGTCAGACTTTTATCTCCTCCGGTCCTTCTATCTTCATGAACCTAAAGCTAATGTGCTCCCAGGCAACTTGGCTTTCTTTTACTGTCACCAAGGCCAAAGACTTTCTCTGGTGTTACCAAAGTTTTGAACCACTGAATAATCTACATGTTTCAGACTGCATTTATCTTCTAATTCCCTTCCTGTAACCAGTAGAAGGGAGGGATGTTCACTACCTGAATCCAAAAAACCTACCTGGCCCTTCTTCTGCCTGGCTGGAGTTGACTTAATAAACAAATACTTCCAAGTCAAACTCAACAATTTGGGTTCAGGAATGACCAGTGGGTACTCTAAAGGGTACCTGTAGCTTGAGAAACACAGGCCTCCTTTGCTCCTTGTATCACCTGTGTTCCTCCAGCCTGTACTTCCCTGTGCCAAAAAATGGGGCTTCAGAAACAAAACATTCTGTACAAATAGCTCTGGGAAGGCACAAGTTCACTTGCTGGCAGCCCCTGCCTTCCCTCCACTCTTTTCCCCTCCTGCTCTGGATCGTGGTAATAGTGACTTCCATTGATGCCAACGACAATGAAGCAGTTATAGCTATGGCTTCCACTACTCCTCCAGTGCCTCTGCCAAGGCTACCAACTCTGCAGGGCTAATCTGGATCCCTGATGTTCTGTCCTTGACCATGGAAAATGTTGTCACCACTGCTGCTACTGTTGCTCTCTCTACCAGCAGGGAGAGCTGATCGTCAATATGATGATATTGCTCATCAGTATCCCCACTGCATCTGATGTCCTGACTCACAACACACACTTCATTTTACAGACACTGATGTCAGTGACAAGTGTGATACTATATCTATTGACACTAATTCTGCTGACTCGGTAGCCCATGGAGATTTTAGCAAACCAACTTTTCAACTTTTTATTTTGGAGCTCCCTAAACTTCAGGCTCAGATATGAATTCCAAGTCATTGAATCAGTGGAAAACAAAGTAATAAACATTTGTCCTGCATTTGAAATACCTCTTGCCCTCCTGCGCTCACCCACAAGGTCCTTCAGTCAAACCCTTGCTGCCCAGTTCTCCCTTCGTGAGAGGGAGCTCTGCTATCATAGGAAACAGATCTACGTCAGAATTATCCTGCAGTCCTCCCAGCATGCCCAAATGTGGACTAAAGTCCACTGATGCTGCAAGAGAAAGCCTAGGTAGAAATGAGTGACCAAGAATTAGTACGTGCATCCAGAAATGCCCTAACACAACTTTATAGGTATATAGGACCTGACACAGTGACTTTCAGCAGAGGAGCTGCCCAAGGAGAAAAAAAAATTAAAGTCACTGATGAGACCCCTGTTTATATGCCCCTCTATTTGTTTCTTCTAAATTGGAGCTTTGTCCCTTAATTGTAGTTCTTAGTGACTGTCGAAGATGGACAATTTATTTATTGCATGATTTCTCAGAACTCACTCTCAGGATGGTAAACTCACAGAATCAAAGTTCTCAATGTGTCTTAGGGGTTTTCATAGAGTTCATAACTGGGCTTCCTAAGGGTACCACAGGCTTATGTCTACATATTCACTGTTGCAAGTCCCTGCCCTTAGGTAGACATGTGCAGGAGAGACACGCTCCAATCTGATTAACAAATGTTTAATGTCTCCATGATACTTCCAAGGTGCACACCCACTGAGCGCATTCCTATACTGTACTCTTCCCCTCCTAGGAAACTGACTTCCCCTAAACATTTTCTCATAAGCTGTACTTCTGTCAAGGAGCTCTGCTGCTTGTGTAAACCACCTCCATTTTCCTTTGTCAAGGACTGATGAAACAGGAGATGTGTGTTTCTCATTGTTTTCTTACTCTTGGCTTTGAACGCCACACACCTTTAGCTGCTATACCTCCTGAAATACCATTTCCCCAGGAGCGTAGAGCTGTGAATGCAAACCATGGCCAGCCCCTTGAGCTGGGTTTTATCTGTAAGGGAATATCTTGGTCAGAGACTGCAGTTCTTATATCCTGCTTGTGTGACTGTGGAAATTACTTAATGTGATTCTATTAGATCAAGTTCATGGCAAACTCTCTTCTCTTTCCACACTACACTGATTTTATTGTACTTTTTATTATGTGTCAGTGGTTCTCAACACTCTCACACTTAACCTTTTCTCTAAGAACATCTCCTTAGTAATTTATCACAAAATTGCATACGGAACTGAGGTTGGGTATCTTCAGTTCAGCTCTCTCTTTATCACAATACTGCCCAGGTCTCCAGTCTTTGACATCAAGAGGACAAATAAGAAGGAAAAATATTCTATTCTACTAGAGAAATAGATTTTGTATTATGCATGGAAAGTCATAAAGTTTCATGTTTCAGCCACATAATTGCATGTCTCCAAGTGGGCTCTTAGTTTCTTGGTGTTTTAGCTCCCTTCCGTGTAAGGTCAGAATAATACTGTCTTCCCTCTTTTAGGAGTTAGCATAATATGAGATGTTTATGTGAGATTATTTAAAAATATATAAAGTTCCATGTACCTATAATTTGATAATACTGTAATTCCAAGGGTAGGAATAACATCCCTAGAAAAAGAGGTCATTTTCTCATGAAATGATTTCCCCTTTACTCTCAGAGTTGGCCTTCTGATAAACAGAACAGACATTCCTGTGTACTGAAATTCTGAGGGCCTTAGAATGCACCCTCGACCCCACATATGCCTTTGTCACCTATTCATTGATATTTGAAATACTGTAAAACCAGTCATGAAGGACTCATTAAGAGAAGAATGTCACAAATAAAAATTCCTGGAGGAACTGCTGATATAAGTTCAGACAAATGGTACAAACTAAAAACTGGTTATGGACCCTTCTCTAGAAGCAGGATGTGAGGGAGTGAAGTGATCTTGTGTGGTGTACCAATCTGTGAAAGCAAATACAGTTTTGTTTTCTCCCAACAATTTATCGCTCTTGGTTCATCAATTCTCTACCTAAAAAATGGCATTAAACTGGTGAAAATAGCAATTACTTCCCATGACTACAGTTGATGGCTGGCCAAAAATGAGTGTCCTCACTGCCCATATAAGGGACTGCTGGTTCAGTCTACAGGTCCACAAGGGAGATAGGTCATTCAAAGCCCTTTTACCAAGGCCACTCTGAATCACATTGGGCAACATGAATGTATGAATCAGGATGATGTGAGATAAAGGTCTGTGGCAAACTAAAGAGGGAATACATGCTTTTCTACAGACGTTTAAATTCAAATCTAAAACTTGTGTTTATCAAGCCACATGTGTTCACAGAAAGATCACCATCAGCCACCAAGCTGCTAATATGTGACTTCCAACCCAATCTCTCCTCACTGTAAAGGTGATCCATAAGTGTAACTGTGCACACTTGTGTTACAATATCTCAGCTTGATTATTAAACTTCAAATTTCTCCCCTTCCAAGTGAACCCCAGCTGTCCCTGGATGCATCAAAATATAGCGTCTCAGTCACTGTGTGATATCTCCTCTGTTCTTGCCCTTTCTCTTCCACATTCTCTCCTCTTGAGCCACTGACCTTAAAGCTATGGGAGGAACCTTACTGTAGTTAATACTAACGGTACCTTTTTTTTTTTTTATTTGGTACCAAACTCATGGAGGTCGAACTCAGGACCTTGTGTTTGCAAGGCAGGCGGTGGCACCACTGAGCTAAATCCCTGGCCCACTAATGGTACTTTTGTGGAAGCACCTGTATTACTCCAAGGTTCTAATCCAATATCTCAACATGACCATTCCCACCCAGGCTGCAGAGAAGTGAGAAACAGTCTCTGTCCAGTCCAGTATAGGACTTGAGCACCTGGGCCCCAAAGCCACATGGAGTGAGCCCAGAATAATAGAAGGCTTTTTGAATTCAGCCCCAGTGGCTCCCTTACTCGCTGCTGGGGTCTTGTACAAAACTCTAAGACAAACACACAAACACTATCCTTTCTGTCAGAATGAGCCACAGTGCAGGCACAGTGCAAATAGTGCCAAGAAACATTTTTTCCCACCCACTGCACCACCAAATAAACAAAAGTAAATTTGCAAAGACACTGCTTTGAGTAAAGCATACCCAGTAGTTTACACCAGCCAAAAACCCCGCTTCTCTGTTTAAAGGCTCAGCAGGAAGAAAACTGTCCATTGGTGCAGTGAGTCAGGACTTGGTTTCTATCTGTGCAGCTAATGGGCCTATTCAATTGAATGCAAAGCTCTATACCAGTAATGGCAAATCAATGGCCCACATGCTGTTGTCAGCTGTTTGTTATCACTGAAAAATATACAAGGTTCACTGTCACTACTCTATGCCAACACAATGAAATATTATTTGGCAATAAAGAGAAAAGAAGTACTGATATATTCTATCACATGGTTGAATTTGAAGACATTATGCCAAGCGAAACAAACAAGGCACAAAAGACAACATGTTACATGGTTTTACTTGTGGTAGCCCCCCTCATCCATGAGGAGTACATTTTACAACCCTTAGTCAATGCCTGAAATCTCAAAGAGTATCAAACTCTCTATATAGTATGTTTTGTCCTATACATATTTCCTCTAATAAAGTTTAATTTATAAATTATGCATAGGAAGAGATTCATAATAACTCTGATAGAATACTTGTAACAATACAATGAATAAAACTTATGTGAATCTGATTTCTGTCTCAGAATGTCTTGTACCATAGATCTTAACTTTAGCATATGGTTTCTTTTCTTTCCTTATCAAGTCAAAGACATTTACCTTTCACTTAAAGGAAGCACTTTCAGCATATCTTATTTGTTGATTTCACAGTAGCAGCCATTCTTTCTGGGGTGAGGTGGAATCTCAGCTTTAGTTTCATTTGTATGTCTCCAATGACGTGGTGTACATTTTTTCATATGTTTATTTACTATTTCTACTTCTTTGTCTGAGAAATGTCTGCTCATTTCAGGTGCCCATTTTTGGAATGGGTCTTTAAATTTGGTAGGTCTGATTTTTTTTCAGCTTAATTGAGTTTATTGGTACATTTTAGGGATACAGTACAGTTACATTCATTGTTGGGATCTTGTACCTCTACATGACAAACCTTGATTCTCTCAACATTTTAGGGATACAGTACAGTTACATTCATTGTTGGGATCTTGTACCTCTACATGACAAACCTTGATTCTCATTTTTCCCCTTACCCCTGCCCGCCCTTCACCCCCTCCTCCCCTCCCCATCTACAAGCACTTTATTTTCATCTTTTCATGATCTCACATTTTTTTCTTTTCCCTTATCTCTTTATAAATTCTAGATAGTAGAGCTTTGTTTGAGGAATGGATGGTGAAAATTTTTTTCCCACATTGTGGGTTGTCTCCTCACACTGTTGGTGGTTTCTCTCACTGTGAAGGGGGAGCTTTTGAATGAGAAGAGATCCCACTTATTGATTTTTTGTGCTAGTTCATGTGCAACTGAGCTTTTGTTTACAAAATCTTTTCCTACATGAATGTCTTCAAGAGTTCTACCTAACCTCCCTTCCAGCTGGTTAGTTTTTCTGTTTTAGTACTTAGATCTTTAATCTATTTAAATTTTAGTTTAGTGCATGGTGGAAGATATAGTTGTAATTTTAATCTTTGGCAAGTTGAAACCCAGTTTTTCCAGATCCAATTATTGAAGATGCTATCTTTCCTCCAATGAGGGTGTTTCACTCCTTTGTCAAAGATGAGGTGTCTGAGTGTGGCTGGAGTTGTTCTGCATCTTCTAATCTGTTCCACTGGTCCTCATGTCTGTTTCTTTGCCAGTACCATGCTGTTTTTATCACAGTATCACTGTAGTATAGTTTCAAGTTGGGAATTGTGATATCCCCTACCTTGTCTTTATTGCCTAGAATGGCTTTTGCTATTCTAGGTCTCTTCCTGTTCCAAATTAATTTTTGGATTGTTTTCTCAAAGTCTGTAAAGTATGCTGCTGGGATTTCAGTTGGGATTGCATTGAATCTATATAGAAGTTTTGGAAGTATGGCCGTTTTCACTATGTTGATACTTCATACCAAAGAGCAAGGGATGTCTTTCCATTTTCTGATATCTCCTCTAATCTCTTTTTTCATAGTGCTGCAGTTTTCAGAGTAAATGTCTTTGATTTCTTTTGTTAGGTTAATTCTTAGGTATTTCAATTTTTTGGATGCTATTGTTAATTGAATTGTTTGCCCATTTCTATCTCAGTGAGTCTGTTATTCATGTACAGGAAAGCTATTGATTTTTGTGTGTTCACCTCGTATCTAGCTATTTTACTGAATTTGGTTATTAAGTCTAGAAGACTTTTGCTAGAGTTCTTGGGGTCTTATATCTAGAGTACCATGTCATCTGCAAATAATGACAATTTGATTTCATTTCCTCTCTTTATTCCTTTTCTTTCTTTCTCTTGTCTAATTGCTTTTGCTCATGTCTCCAAAACTATATTGAACAGGAGTCGTGATAGTGGACATCCTTGTCTTCTTTCTGGTTTTATTGTGAAGGATTTCAGTTTTTGACCATTTAGTATGATGTTGGCTGTTGGTTTTTCATAGATGACTTTTGTCACATTGAGGTAGACTGTCTATTCCAATTTGTACAGTTTTTATCATAAATACATGTTGGATTTTGTCAAATGCTTTTTCTGTATCTAATGAGATGATCATATGGTTTCTATTCTTGGCTCTATTAATGTAGTGTATTACATTTATTGGTTTGCATATGTTGAACTATCCCTGCATCCCTGGAATTAATCCTAGTCAGGGTTTATGATCTTCTTGATGATCTTCTGCATTTTATTTGCCAGTATCTTATTAAGGTTTTTCACATATATGTTCATTAATGAGATTGGCTTATAGTTCTCTTTTTCAGTTGGGTCTTTCTCAGCTTTGGGTATGGAGGTGATGCTTGCTTCTGGGAATAAATTTGAGAGTATTGCTTCCCTTTCAATTTCATTAAAGAGTTTAAACAGTTAGTGGCAATAGTTTCCCTCTAAATGTCTTGTAGAATTCAGCAGTGAAGCCATCAGGTCCTGGGATTTTCTTAGTTGGTAAGTTTTTAATTACATTTTCAATTTCCTTGATTGATATTGGGTTGTTTAGAATTTTTAGGTCATCTTTATTCAATTTTGGTAATTCATACAAATCTAGGAATCTGTCCATTTTTTCTGTATTTTCCATCTTATTGGTGTATAGGTTCTTGAAATTATTGATGATCATTTGGATTTCTGCTGGGATCATTGTAATTTCACTCTTTTATTCCTAATTTCATGGATTTGAGCCTTTTCTTTCCTTTTTTGATAAGGTTGGCTAAGGGTTAGTCAATTTTGTTTATTCTTTCAAAGAATCAACTCTTGTCTTCATTTTTTGTATCATTCTCTTAGTCTCAGTTGCATTGATTTCTGTTATCACTTTTATAATTTCCTCCTTTGTATGAGCTTTGGGCTTGTCCTGTTCTTTTTCTAGAAGCTTGAGGTTTAGCAACAGGTTGTTTAATTGAGCTCACTCTGTTTTCCTAACATGAGTACTCACTGCTATGACTTTCCCTCATAAGACTGTTTTCTCTGTGTCCCAAAGATTCTGGTATTCTCAATGATATTTAATTGTTCAAACTGATTTCTTCTTTAATTTCCTGTCGTCCATTGGTTGTTCAGGAGTGTGTTGGTCAGTTATCATATGTTTATGAGATTCTTGTGGTTTCTTTTGCTATTAATCTCCAATTTTATTGCACTAAGGTCTGATAATATATAGGGGATAACTTCCATTCCTTTGTACTTACTAAAACATGTTCTATGATTGAGTATGTGGTCTATTTTGGAGAAGGACCCATGTGCAGCCAAAAAGAATGTGTATTCTGATTTTGTGGAGTGGAACACTGTGTAAACATCTGTTAAGTTCATTTGCTCAAGAGTTTGAGTTCTAGCATTTCATTGTTTATTTTTGGTCTAATTGATCTATTTGTGACATTGGGGTATTGAGGTCCCCCACTACTATTGTATTAGTGCTTATTTAATTTTTCATGTCCATTATTATTTGTTTCATACATTTGGATGCACTAGTGTTTGGTTCATATATATTTAGGATTGTCATCTCTTCCTCTTGGATTGTTCTCTTTAAAATGATGTAGGGTTCTTTTGTCTTTCTTAATCAGTGTTGGTTTGAAGTCTACTTCATTTGCAAAGAGGACAGTTTTTCCTGCTTTTTTTTCAGGTTTCTGTCTCATGGAGTATTGTTTTCCACTCTTTAACTTTCAGTTTATGATTTTATTTTTGAATTAAGTATTTTTCTAATATGCAGCATATTGTTGGATCTTGCTTCTTGAACCATTCTGTCAGTCTATTTCTTCTGATTGGTGAATTGAGACCATTAGCATTGATGGTTATAACTGATATACACACACACACACACACACACACACACACACACACACTTATTCTTGTCATGCCTTTTTCCTTTTGTTGGATTCTTTCCCTTAGTGTTTAATTTCTTGTCATGCCTGTTGGATTCATTCTGCTGGGCCTCCTGGGGTTGTGATCCTCATTGTCTTTTCCTAGGATATTGTTTAAAAATTTTGGAGTTCTGGTTTGGTATTCATGAAGTTCTTCAGGTGTTCTTTGTCATGAAAGTATCTCATTTTTCCATCAATTTTGAAACATAGTTTGTAGGTACATCAATCTGAGCTTGAGGCTTTTTTCCTTTATGGCTTGAAATATGTCACTCCAGGCTCTTCTTACCTTCAGGGTTTGTGTTGATATATCTGCTGTGATTCTGAGAAGCATTCCTTTGTATGTGATTTATGTCTTTTCTAATTCCTGTAGAATTTTGTTCTGTTGGTTTTCTGGAATCTTAACTATAATATGCCTATGTGTAGATTTTATCACAGCTAGCTGGAGTCCTATATGCCTCACTTATCTGTATGTCAAGTGTTTTTCCCCTATGTTGGAAGTTTTCCGCCATTATTTCTGTGAAAAGTTTTCTTTTTTTTAATGTCATCTGCACTCTTTCCTGATTCTTCATTGATTTCGATCAGTCTTATGTTATTCTTCTTTGTATCATCTAGAAGCTGCTGGATTGATTTCTTGTGCTCCCTTACTATTTTTAAGAAATTTTTCTTTTTCTGATCACTGCTTGCAATCCTATCTTCTATATCTGAAATTCTGTCCTTGCATTGGCTTATTCTGCTGTGTAACTTTTGATGGAGGTTTTAATCTCCTGGAAATCTGTTTGCATCTATTTTATGGATTCTGTTTGTTTCCTATTTTGGAATTCCATCATGTGACTCAACTCCTCTAATTTTTTTAAATCTATGTCTGTTCTAGATTTATTAATCATGTCTTTCACCATGGGCACAATCTCTGCTGTTATCTTATAAATTATTTCTGATTTCATTTTTTTGAGGTCCTCTTTCAGTGCCTTTTCAGGCAGTCCAGGTGACTGAGTGTCAGATTGTTCCTCTTGTTTCCTTTTAGAGTTGCCTTAGGTGATCTGGAAGTCTGGTTTTGAGACTTGTTTATATGTCTTCTCATTTCAACAGATGCAGCCTTCTGTGCCCTTGTTGAGGCAACTTTTTGCCTATCCAGTGGCCTTCAATTCTCAGCACGCCACCAAGCGGCCTTTTCTCTGCTGCTCACCAGTACACCGATTCCTGGGTTCAGAATGGTGGCGTTCTGGATCCCTGAACTGACCTGTTGTTTGGTCAGGCTTCTGGCTGGGGCTTGTGCACACTTGGGATGGTATCTAGGTGTGCCTCTGCCTGGGGACCTTATGTAGCTGTTGTCTGGGAGGGTCTTTGGCTGGGGGCTGTGTACCCCATTTTCTAATGTCTGACTAGGGTCTCTGCATAGTATCAGTGGTTTTGGGGTAAGACTCTGGCTGTTGCTTGTACACCTGTATAGCTCTTTTACAGGTGGGCCTTTGGCTGTAGCTGATGCTATGGGGCAGGACTGGCTGAAGCTTGTATGCCTTTGCTTCTGGACAGGCCTTTGGCTTGGGCCTGTTTGCCTGAGCCTCCTGGGTAGGATCTGTCCGCAGCTGTGCCACTCTGGTCCACACTGCTATGCTCTGGGATCTACACACACTTACTGATCCCAAATTGCACTTTTATTAGTGGGTGATAAAAATGTTAGGTGATAGGTTATTTGAGAAATGAGTAAGAGATGGGTCACACTAGTATCTTATGAACCCACTGATCAGTAATGTATGTTGTACACCTATAAATGAGAAAGCCAAATACATATTGTGTTTCATGACATAATACAATGAAAATAATACATGGTAGCAACCTTTTCATATTCTTGGTGAAATAAAGATTCAATCAAAGTTTTATCTCAATACATTTTATATAAATTGGATAGATAGAAGTTAAAAGCACAGGTAAGAAATAATACTGCTTCGCAATACAGGACATTCTATCACACTGATAAAACAATATCTCTAATAAATCAGTGTCAGAAAAGGTGGAAAGAGTCTGCTGTTATAAAAAGGCTAGAAATATAACAAAATATATTATGTAAACTTTATTTAGGTACAAATTTTAAGAAATTGTTTAAAGGTAAAGTTGATATTAAGGAAATACTAGTAGGTATACACACAACTTACACAACATTTTTACCTATTATCTGATATTTACTGTAAAAATTTCCAATAAAATTAGCAAATGAGGAGTTGTAAGTAATTAAAACAAGATTAAGAAAGTGTTGCTATTGAAGTTGGATGATGGCAAATGGAGATTCTCTCTACTTTTGTGTATGTTTGAAATTTTCTACAATTACAAGTCAAAAATAAAATGAATTCACCTTTAAATGTTATTAAATACACATATCCTTACATCTAGGAAAATGTGTTCTAATAGCATATCCCAAAAATTCTCGATGTATACAATGTTTGTATAGTGAAAAAACTGAATGGAACTAAAAATTCCCAATAACAGATGATTATTTAAACAAATCATGTTTACCTATTGTATGAAGCCAGAAGGAAGAAAGAAGTAGATGCCCATGGAAACAGGAAGTTGTTTGTAACACAGTGTTCAGTGGAAAACCAAATTCAAATTCCATGGTCTAACTTGTTATGTATGGATACACATATATAAGGGAAGATACATTTTAATGTCACAATAATGTAAATAAGCAGTATTTCAAGATTTGTTTTGGTATTATTGTTTTGGTTTTTTTATTATTTCAATTGTAGATATGTGTGGTTACAGTATGATAATTCACTATTGTATATAATACATAATGAGTAATAAATATGGAATATGTAATAAAGAACTAATAGAAGTTTAAGTAACAGAATAAAATTAAGTTTATAAACTATTTATTTTTAGAATTTTCCATTTAATATTCTGACTGCAAATAACTGAATCTACAGAAAACAAAACCACTTGCAATGGCGTGGGGTGGCTACTGGATATGAAATATCTAGAATAGGCAGATCCAAAGAAATAGAAAGTAGATCATTAATTGCCTAGGAATTGAAAAAAAAAGTTCATGAGAGGTATAGGGAGCAACTGTTAGTAGGTATGGCATTTCTTTTTGGACTGATACAACCTGTGAATATGCTAAAAGCCATTTAATTGTATCCTTTAAATGGTTGTATGGTTTATGGTTTATAGCTAACAAAACTGTTAAAATATATATTTTTTAAAAAGAGGGACTATAGTATGTGAACAACCCATAACTACAGGTTACTTAGAAGTAGAACAGTTTTGCTGGTAATTGATATAAAAGTAGATAGTTGCTTTTTGTTTGTTTGTTTGTTTTTCTGGTACTGGAGATCAAACTCAGAACCTTGCACTTTTGAGACAGGTATGGCACCACTGAGCCAAATCCCCAGACCAAAGCAGACAGGTTTTTAAATATTTTAAATTATTATTCCTTTTTCTAGTGAAATACTATAGCTGTGAAGAGATAGTACAGAAAAGTGCTTATATTCTTCCTAGCTTCCTCTTATATCTTATTATATCCATGGGCTTTCTAGACACATATTTTTAAATGACTTCTGTGTTTTCTTCTTGTTCACTCTGGGACATATTTGTGGTTGAGAGTCCCCCATCTGTTTTGTTACTGGCTTCAAATTTGCCGAATCAGGACAAAACCTCTCTCACCACTAAGGCCACAAATTGAACACTGCTTGAGTTCATTTCTAATGCCTATAAAAGGTAAATTTTGTAACCAAATGCCCAGCATCCTTTGAAATAGCCCTCAGGAAGGTACATCCTTGTGGCCAGATGAACCACATATTGCAGGAAACAGTCTGTCTTGGTCACATTTTCATTGCTGGGACAAAATACCCAATACATACCTACAACTTTAAGGATAAGAGGTTTATTTTGGTTCACAGATTAAGTTCATGATCAATTGGCTCCAAGGCAGAAATGACACAGGCATAGCAGCAGAAAGCTGCTCATGTCATGGCAGCCAGGAATCTGAGTGATCAAAAGGAAGGAGTCAGGCAGGGAGAAATGTCCTTCCAGTTCACACCCCTAGAGACCTACTTTTTCTACCAGACCCTCCCTCATAACAGCACATTCAGCCTTGAACTCTTCAGTGGATTAATCCACTGATGAATATATCCAATCACCTTCTAAGAGCTCAGCTTCTGAGCACAGGAGACTTTCAAGGGACATTGTAAGTCTAAACCATAACGCAGTCTTAGGCTGATGGGCTCACACCGGAGGCCTCTTGACCCTACAACCAACATCTGAATTTATGCATACTGGCTTTAAGAAGCAGAAAAGATGGCTAAGTTGCCTGGACTGGGCTCTAACTTATGATCCTCTGGCCTTGGCATTCCATTGTGTTGAGAGTACAGGTACGTGACAGTATCAAACTAAAAAAGGTTGCCAAGGAATCTCAGTGTGAAGGCTCTGGGTTCAATATTAGTACTAAATTAAAAAAAAACATAAAGAGCAAGTGTGAATGAAAGCATTAAAAATTGCACTTGAAGTTAGCAGCTGAAATGTCAAGTGAGGAAATAGTAAGTCAATAGCACTGGATGGGCCATGGCTGCAGAACCAGATCTCTTGGGAGTACACAGGGACAGAATGCAACCCCCAACTGGCTGAATGCAAACATGAGAAAGAAAAAAAGATCACTAACTCTGTGCCAAGGGTAACATTCAGCCAATTCTAATAGCAAAGCAAAATGCATAACATACAAAAAACATTGAGTCACTCAGGTTGATTTGAATAGGAGATTGCAAAATACTAGTGGCCTCCTCAAAGAACATTTGTTGGATCCTTCTGCCAAGCTCTGCTAGGGTCACTGCCCTTTCATCATCCCACAGATTCTTTTCAGGTTCAACTAAAACTCTGGCAACATACAGCACTAGCTAAACTAGGCTTGAAAGTCAAACTAACATGTATCCCATCTATTTGTATCATACTATCTTGAGCTAATTGCTTGCTGTAAGCCTCAGTTTCCTCATTTGTAAAGTGAGAATACTTATAATAAAAAGATATACTTCATGAAGCAGCTATGAAGATGTGATTACAAGTGTAGAGAGCTCTCTAATCTATCTCCCTCCACTTCTGGATTATAAAAGGCAAGAAAAGTCTTCAAAGGTATTACAAATATAATCCCAGTGACAGCCTAACGAGGACTGTTAGAATCAGAAACAGCAGAGAACGCTTCTCCTCACCCCTACCCTTTTCCATCACTTCAGAAGTAGACACCCGGAAACAGACAGACTACATAAAGAGAATTCTGGGGGGATGGCATTAAGGTGACTACAGGAAAGAGATTCTTGAAGACCACTCTGAAAAGTGCAGAGATTTCAACTTCAGACCACAGAATGAAAAAGGCAAGTGAGCTTGACTTTTAGTTATGTAGTCCCATATCTCTGATTCTATTTTACTGTTCCATTTATAAGAACATAAGCTCAATTCCATTATTATGAAATTTCCAGAATAGATAAATCTCCGGGAATAAAACAAAGTTGGTAGTTGCCAAGAGGACAGAGAGCAGAGAATAATCAAAAACTACTTAATTCTGTTTTATTCTATAGTGATAGAAATACCTGGATATTAAAGATGTTTTTACACAACATCTTGAATGTACTAAGCACCACTGAATTGTTCACTTTAAAATTATTAATTTTACAGTACGTGAATTTAGACTCTCATCTTAATAAATTATTTTTTTAAAACACCTCCAAGTGTTGTCTCCACTTTCTGATGAGATTGGTCACATTGGGGGTGGTAAGACCATAGACTGGCACTCTGAGTTTTTCCAGCTATCATTCTATTATTGATTCCTATATTAATTCAATTATGACTTGAGAACACATAGTATTTTGTATGATTTCTATTCTTTAAAATTTGGGATTTGTTTTTAGGCTCAGAATTTGGTCCATCTTGGTGAATGTTCTATGTAAACTTTGAAAGAATGTGTATTCTTCTACTGTTAAGTGAAGTAATCTACAAATGTCCACTAGAGCCAATGATAGACGATACTATTCAGTTCAACCATATTTCTGCAGATTGTTTGTAGTATTTGTGAGCATATATATCTTTGAATTACTGATAGAGAAGTATTAATGTCAGCAACTGTAATAGTGTATTTGTATAATTTTCCTTATAGGTCTATCAGTTTTTGCCTCATGTACTTTGATGTGCTATTGTTAAACACATACACATTAAAGATTGCTTTTATTCTCAGAGGATTTATCTATTTATTAATATAATACCCTTCATTATCTCTGGAGATTTTCACATAGACAATGTTTGCTTTAAGATGGAGTTTCTTGTATTAGATATAAAACCAAAATAAAGTTCTTTGATTTACAAAAGATTTGCCTGATGAAAATGTTGTAACCAGCACTGCAAAATGGAACTTTAAAAGTTAGATTTTTTTTCTTTTAGAGATAAGCAACTTATCCAAAATTCCTCCTGTTGAGCACATGGCCAATATCCCCTCCTATCCTTAGCTCAAAATATGAAGATGCTGGCCCCGGAGACCTTTCCACAAGAGAGAAGAGAATGATCCGAAGATGACTGAACGCCATAAGGCAAGTGTGGAGGTCTGCATCATCTCTCTGTGCTCCCCCTTCCCTCTGCTCCTTACTACAGAAGACCCTTATCCATCTGTACCTGGTGAGATGGTGCTAATGCAGCTACGGAGAGTGTGGGACCACTCTCCCTCCATCCACCTGAACTTGTAAAGCACCCTACAGCCAATCCCCCTTCCACTGTCCTAAGAGAAGTAGAAATAAGAATAACAAAGACCAGAGAAATGTCTAAAGTTCAACAGCACATGCACATTAGATTCCTTTAGTAACCTTCTCCCCAGCTGAAATTCATTCAAGATTCATACATGAAGACTGCGTGTCATGCAAGTGATTATAACAGTGAATTATGGGTGAATCCTGCACAGTAGATACCCTTGAGATAATTCAGCCCCCATCACTCATTTCTGTCAATCATGAGAGAGGCCCAATGAGAGATGCCTTATGCAAGGCGCACATCTTTTAAGTCTCAAATCCTGACTAATCTTTTTCTTCTTATTTTCTCCACCACCCTGGCACTACTTTTTCCTATTCATGCTACCCTTTTGTTTTTGCTGGCACAACCCACATACTCAGCTAACATCAATAAATGTATCTGCTTTTTCTTTTACCATTGGGTGTTTACTTGTAATTCTTTGTTCAAAGTACATAAGAAGCTAGAATCTATCTCTCAGGAATCAATCACATACTATATCAGTGGGATATGAGTCTAATGGGCCCTCTATCTTCTCAGAGACAGCCTTCTCCTTTTTACCAAAATATACAGCCACCTTGGATTTGGTCAGCATCAAGCAAAGGAACGTGAGCATATGAACCTGAGTGGCCAGTAACAATTTTATATAAAATAGTTGAAAATAAAGGGATGGATGACTAATCTTTTTCTTCTTATTTTCTCCACCACCCTGGCACTACTTTTTCCTATTCATGCTACCCTTTTGTTTTTGCTGGCACAACCCACATACTCAGCTAACATCAATAAATGTATCTGCTTTTTCTTTTACCATTGGGTGTTTACTTGTAATTCTTTGTTCAAAGTACATAAGAAGCTAGAATCTATCTCTCAGGAATCAATCACATACTATATCAGTGGGATATGAGGCTAATGGCCCTCTATCTTCTCAGAGACAGCCTTCTCCTTTTTACCATAATATACAGCCACCTTGGATTTGGTCAGCATCAAGCAAAGCAACCTGAGCATATGAACCTGAGTGGCCAGTAACAATTTTATATAAAATAGTTGAAAATAAAGGGATGGAAAAATTAAAACCTAAACTACCTGATGTATTGACATTAAATAGTAGGCAAAATAAAATATAGAATTCAACATAATTAACAAATTTAATGTGAAGACAAAATATAGCTTGATCTAAATAAAAAGGTATATTTTACCATAATAAACATAAAATTCCACCAAAATATATGGCAAATCTAACATATATGTACCATCAAACTAACCTTAGAAAAATAAAAACCTGATAAAATCACAAGAGGAAAATGATAAATTTCCAAACATGGTATATGCTCTTCTCAAAAAGGGGAGGTAAACAAAAAAAGAGTAAGAATGCATATATTGCAATATAATTAACAAATTTAAGTTGATCAGCATATATAGATCCCTGTACTCTACAAACAATGCTTTTATTTTTCAAAAATGGATGAATCAATTATGAAAAAAATAAAATCACAAGAGGAAAATGATAAATTTCCAAACATGGTATATGCTCTTCTCAAAAAGGGGAGGTAAACAAAAAAAGAGTAAGAATGCATATATTGCAATATAATTAACAAATTTAAGTTGATCAGCATATATAGATCCCTGTACTCTACAAACAATGCTTTTATTTTTCAAAAATGGATGAATCAATTATGAAAAAAATGACTATTTACTAGACTCACTTGTCCTGGTCAAATAGCACTAGACTAGAATACTAACTCTGAGGCAAAAAGGAAAATAAGATAGGAGATAAGAAAAAAATCTTAATTTTTAATTTGTACTCAATAAAAACTATAGGCTCAGTATACAAACCCAGTCATAAAAAAAAGCTAAGATCCTTAAAGATGCAATAAGTCTTACAGACATCCTTTTACTTGACCTTCACCATTCCCTTTTACCTGTGAACGGATCATCCCTTTTCACCTGTAAACTGGTGAAATGTTTCCTGCCCTGCTAACAAACTCCCTCAGGGAACTTTCCCTATGGATAGGCTAGCTCTCTATCACCTGGATGGCTTTTACCTATGTATAACCTCAGAAGGAGTTGTGCCTTTCATTTGTATATTGAATCCCTTCTTTACATAGATTCACAAGTTCTACAGATTTCTACTCTCAAGTTTCCCATAAATATACCCAGCTCAAGGCCATAAAGATGACCCTGTGTCTCTTCCTTAAGGTCCTGCCCTCTTTTTCCTTGAGTGTGTACTTTTTAAATTCTGCCTAATAAATCATTTTGTGCATCTTAATGACCCATCCTGAGAATTCTTCTGTTCTGGAAGTCAGTGAACTTGCAAGCTTCCCATTAGATGAAGTCAAAGTTCCCCCTTATCTTGGCTCCAGGCACCTCACTGGACCCTGTCTGATAACAGTTCCTATTCCATTATTTCTGCTTTTCCAACTGGACCAGAAGCATCAGTGGAAAAGTAATCCAGATTTAAACTTCCATAGCTGATTATAGAGATCATGTGAAGGAAACGGTCATAAATGCTGCCTCACAAAAGAACTAATCAACCTATTCTGAAGAATAACATTTAGAATATATCTTCTAGTAATAGTTAAATGAAAGAAAATTTTAAAGTGTAAGTAAAAACATTAAAAGAACACAAATTATACAGCTTTTCTCGTCATTTTCAGGTAGTCTGCAACTTACTTGCATCTACGAGAACAGTCACTATAATAATGCAAACACTGACTTCTCAGTCAAAATCACATAACTCAATGACTATTTACTAGACTCACTTGTCCTGGTCAAATAGCACTAGACTAGAATACTAACTCTGAGGCAAAAAGGAAAATAAGATAGGAGATAAGAAAAAAATCTTAATTTTTAATTTGTACTCAATAAAAACTATAGGCTCAGTATACAAACCCAGTCATAAAAAAAAGCTAAGATCCTTAAAGATGCAATAAGTCTTACAGACATCCTTTTACTTGACCTTCACCATTCCCTTTTACCTGTGAACGGATCATCCCTTTTCACCTGTAAACTGGTGAAATGTTTCCTGCCCTGCTAACAAACTCCCTCAGGGAACTTTCCCTATGGATAGGCTAGCTCTCTATCACCTGGATGGCTTTTACCTATGTATAACCTCAGAAGGAGTTGTGCCTTTCATTTGTATATTGAATCCCTTCTTTACATAGATTCACAAGTTCTACAGATTTCTACTCTCAAGTTTCCCATAAATATACCCAGCTCAAGGCCATAAAGATGACCCTGTGTCTCTTCCTTAAGGTCCTGCCCTCTTTTTCCTTGAGTGTGTACTTTTTAAATTCTGCCTAATAAATCATTTTGTGCATCTTAATGACCCATCCTGAGAATTCTTCTGTTCTGGAAGTCAGTGAACTTGCAAGCTTCCCATTAGATGAAGTCAAAGTTCCCCCTTATCTTGGCTCCAGGCACCTCACTGGACCCTGTCTGATAACAGTTCCTATTCCATTATTTCTGCTTTTCCAACTGGACCAGAAGCATCAGTGGAAAAGTAATCCAGATTTAAACTTCCATAGCTGATTATAGAGATCATGTGAAGGAAACGGTCATAAATGCTGCCTCACAAAAGAACTAATCAACCTATTCTGAAGAATAACATTTAGAATATATCTTCTAGTAATAGTTAAATGAAAGAAAATTTTAAAGTGTAAGTAAAAACATTAAAAGCACACAAATTATACAGCTTTTCTCGTCATTTTCAGGTAGTCTGCAACTTACTTTCATCTACGAGAACAGTCACTATAATAATGCAAACACTGACTTCTCAGTCAAAATCACATAACTCTATATTTTTATTTAGATTAAAACATTTTCCTCTTCTACTCCCAGCCTGCCTTAGCCCAAAAGCTGCCTCTGAGTGGCAGAGGGCAGCTGACTTTTCACTCCTATGTTTTGCTCATTTGTGCCTTTTGCCTCTTTCCCATTTTACCTCGGGGCCTCCAGAATTAAAGGTTGGATGGAGAAGATTGAGCAGGAGCGATAAGGGACCAGAAACATTCTCTTTACTACATAGATATAGTGGACTCTTAACTTAAGAACTCATTTCATTCATGAGGACTGGTTGTAAATCAAGTTGGTAAATTCAAGGCTCAAGCTTTTCTATACAGCCTTCCAATACTCTCTCCTGTATATAGGCAGATCTCAGTGTCCTTAGAGAGACATTGGCCCAGGATTTCTTGATTAATACCACACAGGGAAGGATGCTGTAATGTTCCTTCCAGAATTCTTTAAGGTTTAATCTGTATCTGAGACTATCTGGAAGCACAAGTGGCTGATATTTAGGTTGTAACTCAAGATTTTGGTCATAAATTAAAACAAACCTTCCTGTTATAACCCAAATTGTTTGTATGTCAGGCCAGTCATAACTAGAGGGTCCACTGTATAAACTGTGATGGCACTTAGGGCATGGTCAATGCCCTGCTACCAAATTCTCCATCAGGGCATTTTGTGGCTTCCTTAGAGCTGGTCCCAGTGGAATCCTTGGATTGCAATTAACTTGACAAGGAAACTGAGACTCTCTGTAGGTAAATAATGGATTCTTCTAGGCAGTCATTATAGTTTTTCCTTACTGGCAACTGGGAGCTCACTCCTATTAGGATCACATGGTTTCTCAAGCAATCCTCTTAGGTAGAATCAAAGGGGATCAAGATCTACACTGGCCCAAATAAGCCAAAGCTAATTTCTGAGAAGTACTCCTTCATCTCCACTACACTAAGAGTAGGAAAACTCCCAGTGTAGCCCTTTCCTCTTGACTTGGCCACTTGAAGTGACCCTCTCACAGCTTTCATTCCAGTCAAATGCTCCACCAATCCTACCAAGTGTAATTCAAGGTAATGAGCTCTTCCTTTGAGGCCCTCTATCTTCCTGGCAGAGTAGGAGCAGAAACAAAAGCAGCCTCCTCTCTACTTCCAGAGGTGAGGTAGAAACTGAGAAGAGGTGTACACATCCCTCTGACATCTTTCTACCAAAACATCTTCTATGGGTATAGCCTCTGATTTGACCCCTCTAAATGGATGATGAGGTAAAACACCAAAATGAATTTTATGCCAATTTTGAAAGTCTTACAGAGATGGTCTAATCACACCATTCTGGAATCTAAGGGTATTTGGTCATTTGAGGCTGGGAAAAAGTCATTCAAGCATCTTATTACATAGCCATTGTCATTATTAACCAATGGAACGAATACATAATGAAGGGAATCATTTGCCTTAATGAGTCCCCACTTCTAGAAACATGTGTTACATATATACACAATATTTTGTTTTACTCATCTTTAACCCCAAGACACTCATGCTTTGGAAATACTAGGGAGTTGTGACAGGAAGCAGAAAAGGGAGATCATTTTAAGGCAAAAGAGCTAGCCATCCCAACTTTCCTCAAGTTGAGCTAATAGTTTTCAGTAGTTTGTTAGCACTGTTAGTTTATAAACTGCTTATTTTTCTGCTTTTATACTCATCATGAACCCATATGTCTGCATTATTATCCCAATTTGTTTCTAAAGAGTATTATATTCCAACTCAGGATAGTGAAATTCTTGTTTAAGAACATGTACATAGTTTGCTTATAGTGAAAGGGACTTTCTAGGCAAATATATATTTCTAACAAAAATAACTTTTATTTTCTTTTTCTTTTCCTTTTTTTTTTCAGTACCAGGGATAGAACTCAGGTCCTTGTGAGGCAGGCGGTGGAACCATTGAGCTAAATCTCCAGCCCTAACAAAAATAATTAAATTGGACAACTATGAGTAAACTGTGTTATTAAGCAACTATGGGTTAACTAGGTAACTATGCTCTTTGAGGAATATACTTGATATCCATGACAACTTCTGTAATTTGTCACCACAGGAGTGTAAGGAACTCAAAAACTCCTGCTAGAACTTTTTGCTTTGCCACCCACCATGTGTGTGTGTGTGTGTGTGTGTGTGTGTGTGTATGCTTCTGCTTTTGTACCTTCTACTTGCATTCCTATAAAACTTCTGGCCTGCCAATTTCTGGGCCTGACTTCTTTGGGAGCTATCTCAGTAAGGTCCATTGACATAATAAAAGAGTTGTACACTGCCTCCTGCCTCCCTGGGTGTCTTCCTATCCTGGATTCAGTTTGCTACAGCAATAGCATAGAGTAATTTGAACTGCTACGCTGTTCCCATAACACACTCAAACTTGTGTGCATATCAGCCCACTCAGTCTTAGCTTCTTCTTATCCAAAAGTTGAGATGGAATAGATTTTCAAAGGGAGTATTTCAAAAAAATCAGGCTAAATATCCCTGGCTAGAAGACTCCATGGTTCAAATGACGTTCTACTAGATAATCAAAACTACATCTGGAACTGTATATTTTAGAATCTCTTAAATATGTGGGTTGTTTTAGAAAAGCATTTGTCATATTTAGTGTGCTAGCTTATTTCTGAGATTGGAGATAAGTCTGAAAATATCAGTCTAATAAGGAAAAAGCTAAAAGCAAAAGCCTCGAGAGTAGCTCCAAGTAGGGTTGCCCAGAGGTTTTGATTGGTTTGTGATTTAGAGCATGCTTAATTTTCACAACAAACTGCTTTATGCCCTCAAAAGCTTGTGACTACTTATGGTATTCTCTTTGCTAGCTGGAGCAGCTAGGAAGAAATAAACAGCCTCTCCTGATAGAGAGGGGTGGAATGCAGGATTGTATTAACATCGTGTGATCAGACTACTTGGCTCCCATAGGTATCCATTATAAATTACTTTTGTCAGAGGATCCATAAACACAAAGCATAAGGTAGGCCTCAGGACTGATACTATCAGCTCATTCAACATGGCACATCTACTTATGATCCCAAAGTGAAGTCAAGCAAATGACAACCAGGAATCTTTAAACTGACAAAGCTTTTGGTTACCTTATCAATTGATTGTGCTGGTGTTTTACCAGAAAAAAAAAATATATATATATATAATTTAATTCATACTAGGGAAGAGAAACTCTATATGTGATGAACCTATCTTTAAAAATATTTAGTTACCTGGAAATAGAATATTTTTTTTAGTACTGATAAGCAAAAATAAGTTAGGACCTTATACCCCTCACAAATAGTAACTCAAATGATAATAAATTTTAAAAAATTATGAAACAGAAAATCTAGATGATTTTGAGTATGGTAATGATTCTTTAGATTCAACTCAAGACATAGTCCATGAAAGAAATAATTTATTAGTACATATTTGTAGTACATAATGTTCATGTTCCTTTTTAGGAATTGATATATGTACACAACACATTTTACTTCCTTTTTTATCCCCTTCCTTTTCCTCCCTCTCCCATCTCTCCATCTTTTGGTCCCCTTCCCCTCTGAGGAAGATATATCTCCCTATTTCCTATTATCTATCTTTTATTTTGTTCATTAACTTATTTATATTTGGGGTTTGTCATATAAGAAAATCCATGTGACATGTAAGCTTGTGTGTGTCTGATTTATTTCATTTAACATTATGGTCTCAAGGCACATCCATTTTTCTACAAATGACTCAAGTGTATCTTTCTTTATGGCAGAGGAGTCTTCCATTGCACATAAATGCCACACTTTCTTTATCCATTCATCTCTTGATGGACATACAGGCTGCTTCCAAGATTTAGCTATTATGAATTGTACTGCTATAAACATGGGTATATGTAGGTATCACTATAATGTCAACTTTGGGGGGAAGATAACTACAAAGGAATCGCTTGGTCAAATGGAATTTCTAGTTTCAGCTTTTTGAGGAATCTCCACACTGATATCCAAAGTGGTTGTACTATTCTGCATTCCCAACAACAGTGCAGAAGGGTTCCTCTTCCCAATAGCTTCATCAGCATTTGTTATTTGATTTAAAGATGACCGTTCTTTCTGGGGTAAAATGCAATCTCAGTGTTGTTTCAGTTTGCATTTCTCTAGTGGTGAGTGATGTTTTGCATATTTCTTCAAGTATTTATTGGCTATCTGCACTTTATAAAAGAAATAATTAATAAGCTAAACTTCACTAAAATTAAAACCTTCTGCTCTGCAAATGAATGTAACAAGAGAATGAGAAACCAAACCACAGCCTAGCAGAATATTGACAAAAGACATATCTGAAAAAGAATTGTTTTCAAAAAGGCCCAAAAAACTCTTAAAACTGAACAATAAGAAATGATCAACTTGATTTTTAAAAATGAGCCACAGACTTTAGCAGGTACCTTACCAAAGAAGATACATAGACAATCATAGGAAAAGATGGTCCAGACCATGTCATTAGGGAAATTAAAATTAAAATACAAAGACATTACTACATACCTTTATAATGGCTAACATCCAGAATATTGACAACACCAAATGCTGATAAAGATGTGGAGTAGCAGGAATGTATAATATGTACAGCCCCAAAAGTAAAACCTAATGTGAAATAGAGATGTGGGGTCATTGTGATGTGTCCATATAGGTTCATTAATTGTAGTAA
Source organism: Fukomys damarensis (assembly GCF_012274545.1). Lineage (NCBI taxonomy): Eukaryota > Metazoa > Chordata > Mammalia > Rodentia > Bathyergidae > Fukomys > Fukomys damarensis. Next base: position 59,246,958 of record NW_022900928.1, read on the forward strand.
GTATACCACTCTGGTTGAAGATATTGATAAGCTTATGTGAGGAAAGAGGGTATATGGGATATCTTTATACTTTCCTCTCAATTTTGCCATAAATCTAAAGTTGTTTTAAAAAGACAGTTTTAAAAACATTGCACACAGCACAAGTGTATATGCACACACACACATGTTCACACAAATAAAATAGGAAATGCTTTGATCCTTTGGGCACACAAGCATTCAGGATGCTGGTTCAGGTCTGACACAGATAAACTGGAAGTAACTTGAACTGGGCAAAAATCAAACATGACAGGGACAGCACTGAGTTTATGTGTAATAAGCTGGGGTTACACAGAAGTCTAGATGCCTTTGTCTTAGTTTTGCTATCTGAAAATTAAGGGTACCATGTTTATCTGAAAGCCCAGAAGTCAATCAATTGTATTACAAGGTCTGTTAAAATGTTTATATTTATGACTTTATGATATTTTACTTTTAAAATCCAATGCAATGAGTTGAAGAGAGAGAAAAAGGAATGTATCTTTATCTTGCAAGAGGCCATGGCACAGCAGGGACTAACACAGCTTTTTGCGGTGCTGCAGGGTATGCATACTGGCTTGTTCCCTCACAGGACATGTGGCAGGGACAGAGCAATCACTGGCTCTCCTCTGTGCTTCAGCTTTATCATTTTTCAGTTCCCATAAGGTCACAAGATTTTTGTACGGATAATGAGTTTCATGTACACAGTGTAAGTATACAGCACATGGTATACAGTAGGTGTCAGCTATTGCTTTCTTTTTCAAACACACAGATGTACATGCATAGATCAATTTCAAACATATTCAAGGTGGGTCAGAAATAAGGAGAGACAGAATAGTGTCATCTGAACCATGAAGAATGAATTCAGATTTTATTGAAGTATTTGGCAATCATCAGTATTTGATCCCTACGATGTACAGGCATTATGCAAGGCATACTATGTCTTTGACATTGTCAACAATTCTTCAAAGTAAATAGGTAGTAAGAGATTACTACTCTGTTCCTTTTTTGGGTGAAAAAAGTAGTTAGAACCATGTCCAGATTCACATGGTAAGTGACAAAACCCTATTTCAAATCTAGCCCCATCCAAGTTCTCAAACATGCTGCTCAAGAGTAACCTTGGCCAGTCCTCTAAATGCCTGCCTACTCCAGACCAGGGCCAGGCTTGCTGCTGGCCACTTGCCATTATGCAATGTTTCTAGAGCCCCTTGTCCTGCAGAACTGGCACTGTTAACTCCATTTCTTCTCTCAAGGAGCTGAGATTTTGACTACATTGTAGAGTGCTTACCAGCAAGAGTGGGATAGGAAAGCTTCTAAAACTATGGATGCCAAGTGAGATCTGAGATGATACTGCTGACAACAGTTAGATGTATTTATTTCCAACCACACCAACTGGCACTCTGGCACCTCATATTAAATAATGAGCTTCATTCAAACTCGAAGGATGACTCATCGCCTGTCAGTCCTAACTAACAAAATTTGCTTACTGTAGCCTAAAGCCTTTCTCAGTAGTGCTAGGAACACACACCCTTCTGCTCTCGTGGTTTCACATCTCAACCCACTTCCAGCCACCGCTCTGCCTCGCCCCCACTGTGAAAGGCAATGCCAGAGACAGAAAGCCCAGCTTAATTACCCTAATAGCCTTTCATGGCACAATAGATCGTAAAATCTTTACTCGGGGGTGGGAGCCCAAACTGGCATATTTATTTTTTAATTGTGACATCTCATAAAGTTAAATAGAAGCTGGAATTTGCCTTGCTGTGACACTTAGGAATTTCAAATACTTGGCATTTTATTGGGCATGCTTCCTAGAGGAGCTAACCATTTGTGGTCATCAAATGGCCTGTGTTTGCTTGGCTGTAGCAAAAAGCCACTCAGCACAACCTCTGGTCATGTACTGTTTAAAAGATTCAAAGGGAGAGGTTGGTATTCAGAAAATAAGCTTATGAGATGAGGGTATGTGGCTGCTTTTTATGATTATTTCTTGCTTGGACTCTTTGGTGATCACTATTTTTAGTTCTTATTTCTCAAATGTGGTTTTGAAAATTATAGCAAAAACTAGGTGATTTCAAAGAATTTTGCAATAATCTAGTCTATCTTCTGATTCTAGAAATATCCACATCTTGCCAAGCTATTCTTTTTCAAATGCTGCTGAGAGAAGTATACCCAATTCTTCTCCCGACCTTCCACGTTGAGCCATTCCCTAATTTATCCCTCACCTACCAACAGTAAGTTTCATTACTCCTGAGTTTTCTCCTTGGCCAAGGAAATTCTTAAACCTCTTTATCTCATAAGAGAGTACTACTGTGTTGTAGGTAAGTGGAATATTTCTCAAAGAAGGGTAAAGAAATGCTCCAGGACATAGTTCTAGAATCAATAACATTTTAGAAAATGCTAGTTCTTTAACACAAGAAATTTGGATCTCTCTTCCTTGCCTGTTAAATCTGCTGGGACTGTGGAATCAGGAAATCAGGACAGAGAAGTGCCCTGTCCTGACATGGTCACTTGAGCCTTACAGATCAAAAGGAAAACCAGGAAGATACTTTAATGACTCCTTACACCACCGCTGCTGAGGGGGACATCATGGAGGAATGAACAAGGTCAAAGCCTTTGGCTGTACACAGACCACTAATGTTTAAATGCCCAGCTCTGCACTTTGTATGTGTGTGTTATATTAAGCTTATTATTCTCTAAGCTAAATAACCCCATCAATAGAAAAAGGATGAAAATTCGTGCCACACAGTGCTGTTGTATAGAATTATTAAGAAAACACAAATAAGGGACCTACAGTCAGACAATCCAGTTCCCCTTATTATTACCAGCCCCTGTTACTCCATTTAAAGACAGCATTGCTTGTTCTTTCTTGCTACTCAGAGATGGTGCTGTCCAGAGTTCCAGAGAGACATGGTTGCTAGAGAGATGCCACACTCAACTGAATAATACGGATGGCATATCCCTAACACAGGGAGCTTGACAGCAATCTGCAACCCCTTGGCTACACAGAAATGGCAGTTTGTGGTGTCCTCTGTGAAGCGGAAAGAACAGCAGCCATATTCCCAATGTAAGCTAAAAGCCCCCTGGGGGTTATCCTGGCTCCAGAAGAAGCAAGGTATTGTCAGGAGACCAGCCAGCACTCCACTGTCACCTCCACTCTCCAGCAAGATCAAAACCAGCAGCCCTCAAACATGTTTCTCTTGGACCACACAATGGTTTTTAAAATTCATATTAGTTGCCAAGATTTAGAAATTCAGAGTTCACACAAAAATTTATATTTTTAACTTTTTTCTTTTTCAAATCTAAATCTTGCTGCCTCACAACAATTGCCTTCCCTTCCGAAGACAGCAGGAGCTTCACTTTCCATAGCCTTCCACACCTGTTTCATCATCACTCGTCTTGACTTCCTGGGGCACTTCCAAGCATGTGAGTGTAAATCTTACTCATTTCACAAACTTTGTTCCAGTTCCTATGCTGAGCACAGGTGTGTGAGGGACAAAGACATGCAAACAATGGCAACAGTACTTGTGCTGTGGTAAATATAAAAGTTGCCAAGATAGAAATTCAGAGTTCACACAAAAATGTATATTTTTAACTTTTTTCTTTTTCAAATCTAAATCTTGCTGCCTCACAACAATTGCCTTCCCTTCCGAAGACAGCAGGAGCTTCACTTTCCATAGCCTTCCACACCTGTTTCATCATCACTCGTCTTGACTTCCTGGGGCACTTCCAAGCATGTGAGTGTAAATCTTACTCATTTCACAAACTTTGTTCCAGTTCCTATGCTGAGCACAGGTGTGTGAGGGACAAAGACATGCAAACAATGGCAACAGTACTTGTGCTGTGGTAAATATAAAGTCCTGTGGGAAAAAGGGGTGGAAGCTACTAACTGACTAATAACAACACCTAAAATGTATTGAGTGTTCACTCCATGCCAAGCATTTTCCTACTTAAGGAGTCAGAAATGGCTTCCTAGAAATTTTCTACTTTACTAGCCCTTCAAGAATAAGAAAACTGTCAACTAGTGAGGGGCATTTCAGATAGAACTGCATATTCAAAGGCCATGATTAAGCCAAGAATTCAGTGCACAGAGGAAATCATGGTGTGGTTAGTCAAAGTTGTATAAGAGAGTGGGAAGACAAAGGCTATAAACTGAGTTTTTTGATAGAGGGGACCTGATTTGTATCCTATGGCTAATGGAAAAGCATCTGAAGTTATTTTAAAATACTTAATTGGCAAAAAAATAAATACTTTATATATTTAAGGCCTACAATGAAAATTATTTGATAGACCTTCTGCAATCACTGTCAGTCTAATTAACAGATCTATCATCTTACTTATAGAACATTGGATCTGCAGAACTTCTTCATCTTATGTCTGAAAACTGGCACCCTCTTATCATCATCTTTCCATTGTCCGGCACCAGCCCCTGGCCACCAGCATTCTACTCCTTGACTCTATGAATTTGACACTTTTAGATGTTTAACAGAACTCAGATCACACAGTATTTGTCTTTCTACATCTGGTCTATTTCATCCATGTTGTCACAAACGATTGTCTCTCTTTCCTAAGTGGAAAAGTATTCTGATATATATGTGTCTCCCCTACAGGTTTTTAATACTCTGAGTTTACTCAGCATCGGAGCTCACCCTTATGTGTTAATCAGCTTTTTATCACTGTTACTAAAATACCCGACATAAACAGCTTCAAAGCAAAAGGCTTATTTTGGCTCATGGTTTCAGAGCTTTCAATCCAAGGTCAACTGGTTTCATTGCTTTAGGCCTGTGGTGAGGCAAAATATCATGGCAGAGGGGCCTGGGAAAAGGAAAGCTGCTCACTAGCAGCCAGGAAGTGGGGAACAGGAGAGAGCAAGAGAGGAAAGGACCAAGGAGGTAGTACAGTCCCCAAGGTGATGCTTTCAGGATCCACTTCCTTCATCTAGACCCCACTTCGCAAGTTTCTACCACTTCCCTATAATACCATCAAATTATGATCACTATCCAGTCACTTTTCCGAAACATGAGAGTTTGGGGGACATTTTATATCTAAACTATAAATTCTTACCTGCTTTAAATGTGTCCAGAACACTTAAAGTCAGGCAAAATTATCTAACACAAAGGATATTTTATAATAAAGTGGTGAGCATCTCACGGAACTTATTGAATACCTATATCCAAAACACACCAGCATACCACACATTGTACAGCATTGGTTATTTCCCTCATGATCGTGTAGCTTGACTGTGAGCCGTGGCTTGCTGCCACTGACTGCCTTCATGGCTTCAAACATCACTAGCCCAGGAAAAGACTAAAACTCAAAATTCAAAGTCCGGTTTCTACTGCATAGTTTCATACAATCAGAAGGTCAAAAATTATAAGCTAAAATATCATAAGCTGGGGAGATTCTGGATATTAGTACAAATTCAATACAATGGTAAGGAAGATGCCAAACATCCTGACAATGCATTTGAAACTCAAATGTGACTTGTCTTTTTTTACCTCAAGTTGATGACACTCTTCTCCTATCAGAAAAGAGGTTCGAGTCTGTCTACATACACCCTTCTTCTCAAAACCACGTCCAAAATACCTTTCATAAATACATGCCTTCATTATTGTGCCTTCCAGTATCTTCTCTTTTTTGTGTGTGAAATCCTCTTCTTTCTGAATTACTTCTTGGCAACACCTACACATACTAACATGCAGAGGTCGCAGGGTAGGTCTGGGACCACTTTGCCATGCAGATTATTTAGGAGAAGCAACCTGAGAGCCCTTTGGGAAATTCTTGCATGTAACTAAATCAGAAAGTAATATCCTGTTTTGTCTGCACTCTGCACTAGGCCTCATGTGTCCTGTAGAGGAATCCTGGAGTTTCTCCCCGCTGGCTGAAAGATAAACAAAGCACTGGCTCCAAGCCCTACCTTAGAGCCATTCTAGGGAATTACACTGAAAACAAAGTGTCATCAAAACTGAAGCAAAATGACTGAAACAAAGCCTTAACGGTCTCACAAGCTGCAGCTTGAAAATTTCTTGAAGGAAAAATTTCCATTTTTGCATATAGAACAAGCATTTACATCAAGAGTAGCTGGCCCCCAAACTTTTCATATGAGGGCCCCCTTTTAACTTCAAAAATGTTCAAGAACTCCTCTGAACAAGGCCCCCAAACTCTTTTCATGAGGGCCCCCTTTTAACTTCAAAAATGTTCAAGAACTCCTCTGAACAATGACAATCACTATCAAGTAGTTCAGAAAAAAATGTAATGAAAAACTCCATTAGAGTTTTAGGAAGAATTTTAGTGTTTTTAACCTTCACAGTACCTTTACGTGCCCATTGATAAATGTCAATACACATGCATGGAAGGCACCTCTCTTCTATTTACTCTGACATGCATACAGCATTATTTGGTAAGCATATTGATCACAGAAACCTTTGCAAGAATTTTCTTTCCCACACTCCAACCCCTGCAGGAGTCCTCCCCCTGCAGATTGGAAATCACTATGACTAGAAGAAACAGCAAGGATGCAGGGTTCTGTGTTTCTTTTAGTTTTGTTTTTTGTTTTGCCAAGGAACAGAATCCACTGTGTTATCTGTAGAAAACTGGTGAGACTTGGTAAAAGCCCTGTAAAACTGTGCTTTCTGTCTGCCTTCCTTTTGCTTACATTAGCCATAGTTTCCTCAGAGGATAGACCCATGGAAGGTGCCTTCTGAGTTGGATAATCTTTCTCTAGGATTTGCAGGATCTCTAGGATCAGGCTTAGCATAATATAAGTACTACAGTTGCTCCTCTTGGACTTAATATTCAAGGAAGGACCAGAGTTATCAGGACCTAACACAAGATGAAAGGGAGTAATAAGGTTAGAAAGGGAAGCCCAGAATATCAAGCTCACTCCAAGTCCCATAAAGAATTAATCATACACTACATTCATCATGCACTGAATATGTACTATATATTGGGTAACATGGGGCAAAAATTAAAAACCTGGCCTCAAGGAGATGAGAGACATAAGGTAAAGGCATTTTTCAGCTTGTCTAAGAGCTATAAAGGCACAGAATCCTAAATGAGTTAAAAAGCACAGACAGAGTGTCATAGTTTAGAGATGGTTCTCTGCATGGGAGACCTGGGTAGGCTTACAAAGGAAGCCACATTTAATTCTATAAAGCAATGCCTGCTATAATGCTGTGGTTTAGGTCTAGAAATTAGAGTTGTATAATAACTGGCCTTTCACTTAATCAAAGAAGACTTTTTAGTATGAGTGAAGGAAGTTTGGACAGAAGGTAAAAGGTGCATCTCTTTCATCAGAAAATTATTAAGCTTCCAGATTGTACAGGCTAATCACAAAGCTCCCTGTTCTAATAAATTTGAATGAATTAGTTTCTCTGTTATAAGCTGAATCGTGCCCCCTACAAATTCATATATTGAAGTCTAATCTCTAATATTTCAGCATGTTACTGTATTTGGACACAGGACCTTTAAAGTGGTAATTAAGTTAAAATGATGTGATTAGGGTGGACCATAAACTGCCATGATTCTTACTTCTGTAAGAGGAAATCAGAACATAGTCACAGAGAGACCATATGAAAATATAGAGATGAAGACCATCTACAAGCCAAGGGCTTAAAAGAAACCAACCCCATGGACACCTTAATCTTGTAAAGCTAGCATCCAAAACTGTGAGGAAGAAAATTTCTATTATCTAAGCCACTCACCTCTGGTACTTTGTTAGAGCAACCCTAGGAAGCTAATATATTCCTGTGTCATAGTTTCCTGATCTTACACTCATTATGCTTCCTAGATTAGCATCTCTTACTATGCAAAGGACCACTGACATTTTATAACCAACCACATCTCTGCCTCATCTTTCACAGTCCTTTCCTACTTGCCACTCTGTCAGCAGCCTTCTCTATATGCACACTTTACACTTCAAGCCGTTTAAAGAATTCTGCACACACAAGAAGGTATATCACATGTTTGAATCTGCCCCCTCTTTGCCCAAGATGTCATTATGCCCTCCTGGGGAGTTCCATGTAATCTTTAAAAACTCACCTCAGAAGCATGACATCTCAGTAGGTTGCCCTGGACTCCCTCATCCAATTCTTAGTCCCTCCTCTATACTCTCCACATAATTGCATTATTGCTCACATAGTGGTATCTTACTTCCTAAATAGCAGCTTTATGGACTTTGTCTGATTTATCTCTGTAGTCCCATTACCTGAAACAGCTCCTACAATATAGTAGGAACTCCTCCAAAATACTTATTGAATTCAACAATTGAACATATGACTGTCAGATGAATTCACATTTTAACAAGTGTTTCATGTTTCACTGAGATAGAATACAAAATGGGTCTTTTTGGGTAAAATTACACTGACATAGCATTTAACTTCTTGCTGACCACTTTTATTGTCATTAAATATAATAAATATTATATTTAATTTATACATATATTATATTTAATTTATATTTGTGTGTTAGGGACTATAGTGACATTAAATCTTGGATCAAGCATCTTGTTTTGGGAAGAAAGAAAATTAAGTGAAGAAATTTATCCAGAATCATACGGCTCATCACGTGGGTGACACAGCACTAAAACACAAACACTTCACAGTGGATATAGTGCCCTTCCACTTAACCAAATTGTCATCATCACTTCAAGTATAGATTGAATCTCAGCTCCTCTAAGGGCTTATATTTGTGTGAGGGACTATAGTGACATTAAATCTTGGATCAAGCATCTTGTTTTGGGAAGAAAGAAAATTAAGTGAAGAAATTTATCCAGAATCATACGGCTCATCACGTGGGTGACACAGCACTAAAACACAAACACTTCACAGTGGATATAGTGCCCTTCCACTTAACCAAATTGTCATCATCACTTCAAGTATAGATTGAATCTCAGCTCCTCTAAGGGCTTCTTTTGATTTCTGTAATCCATGCTAATGTTCCTCTTCCCTGGAGTTACAATGAGCCTTACACTGGTTCTCAATCTTGCTCCCTCACACAATACTGTAGCTCTCTTTTCAGAGCAGATTCTGAGATTTAGAGACTTACATTCAAATACCAGCTCTTCACACGTACACACATATTCACACACTAACCAAAAAAGGAACTGGACTGCATGTTGCTATGGGAATGGAGATTTCTAGGACATTTAGAGGCTAGATTTGTTTCTTGTAGAACAAGAAATTCAGTTCAGAACAAAGCAGAGGAAACTTTGGCCCACTATATAGCAGGCAAATCCTTTAGTGAGTCTTTATCATGGTCAGAAATCCTGGAATGATCATAGATAGCTATGAGAAAATGTGAATCTTTTTGGCTACAAGAGAGGGCCAGTCACCTCAGGCCACTTAACAGCCTTTTCCACTTCACCTGGTGATTATTCATATAAATCAGTTCTAGCTGTGTCACAGCTAGAAATAGAGTATAGAAGTCTTGCTTAGTCGTTTCAGCCCCAACTGGGTGCTAGCATGGAGCGTGGATTCAATACACTGAGTCACCTACAGTCTGCCGTGTCCAACACGGCCCTGACAACCCAGGCCACACTGTGAAAGGCAGTGGTGTCATGTGGCTGCTGGTAGCTATAAAGTGTTACCTGAGAAAATTCTGCACAGGGTGTGGCATCACTGTCTGAAAGTATGAAAAAAGTTTTATTTTAGAGGTGAAGATTACCTAAAAGATACTGCTATAAGAAGTTAAAAACAAAAGTCTACTCTAAGTGGTCTACATATTCATCAAAGATGAATGGATAAAGAAAATGTGGTATTTACACACAATAAAGTATTATTTTGCTATAAAGAAAGGTAAATTTGAGTGATTTGGAGGAAAATGGATATACTTCAAGACCATAATTCTTAGTGAAATAAATTAGACACACAAGCTTAAATATCACTCAGTTTCTCCTATATGAGTAACCCAAAGTATAAATAAATTAAGGAGTAAAATAAATGGTAGATAATAAGAAGCAGGAAGATAGAGCCTTTGCAAATGGGAAGAGGACCAAAATGGAGGAAGAGGAAGGGGACATAAAAAGAACTGAGCTGTAGGTACCCATTCCCCATGATGAATGTAATCATTAAGCACTACAAACATGTACTAATAAAATAAAAATTTTAAAAATCTACTTTACTGAAAAAGAAAACTTGGTATTTGATTTTTTATTTTTTACTTTAAGAAGTTAAAATATCTGATAAACTCATGTCATTCTGTTGTTGTCCACTGCTTGGTCTGCAGAGTTCAGTTTGGGAGCTTGGACTGGGAGGATAAGGCACAGAATCACCAGGGAGACTCTGGGGAGGTTTCTGGAACACTTCCGCTTTATTTAGGAAATGAACAGGCTTATATAGCTTACGTGTGGACAACCATGGGGGAGGAGCATGTGAGGAGCATTTAATTACATGGCACTTTCTTATAGGTTATGCAGTAGTGGAAAACATTGGGTGATATCTTATTGGCTAGACATATGGTAGGGTGATTTTTCTTGGGTGAGGCAAATGAGTCACGGAATAGGAGCAGAGGTACAGCCTGTTAGACCCAGCCTCTATGCACTTCAGCAAGTGCAACCTCAGAGAGGTCTTTGAGTTTGCTCAGAAGACAGCAGTGCAGTGAACCTGGCCCAGCCAGGCTTGAACTTCTCCCACATCATTCTGAGAAGAAATACTAAATGACAGATTATCTTTGATAGAAGTTATACTTAAGATCAACTTGTTAGAATGCAAAGCCTGAAGTAAAAAGAAAACTGAACCAGTCCTATTATTTGAGATTAAAATAAACAATAGGAAAATAATTGAGGGAAGAAAAATCTAAATATTCTAAGCAATATAAGGTGAAAGCTGATGTTACAAGAACAATGACCAAGAGATGGTCAAATCCAACCAATCTCATGTGACTTTCAAGTTATACCAGAAGAGTGAAGAGCAGCTAAAAAAAAAACATGGAAGAAAGACATGGATAGTGTTATGACTTGTACCTAGATGACCCCCTAAAACCTCATGCACTCACCACTGGGGCTTTTTGGAAGTGGCTAGATCTAGGGTGTGTGAATGTGGATAAAGAGTGTACAGATATGGAGGAAGGGTATGTGATAACTAAATCAGTCCACTCATCGTTAGCTTAGCATAGTTCTGGGTGTGGCTACTGGGAAGGCCCACCCTGAGTGGGGGTGGCACCGACCAATAGGCTTATAGCCTAGATGGAATATAAAGAAAAACAAGAAGGCTTCTTGCTGTTTTCTGCCTCCACTGCCATGAACTTTTTCCTCCTCTGTGCTGCCCCTCTGTGATACCTCCCTGGCTTGGAGCCAGACAGCAATGGACTGAAACCTCTACAAACTGTGAGCTACATAAATCTTTCCTCCTTTAACTTGTGGGTATTGGATATTTTGTCCCAGCAATGAGGAAGTAATTAGATAGATGAAATTTCTCAACTTTAGGAAACATAAAACTGATTTTATGAGGGGCCTAAGCATGAGAAAAAGAATGAGTGAAATATACAAATAAAAATATTTGAACATTCTAAAGCAAGAATGGGGAATATGAAAAAATGTTAAATTGTCTTCAACTGAATGCCTTCTGTCTTCATCCTCTGTTTGATGCTATAACAGAAGTCTGAGATCAGTTAATTTATAAGGAGCAGAGATTTATTTCTTACAGTTTTCAAGACTGGGATGTCCAAGATCAAGGGGTCTGCAGCTGTCAAGGGCTTTCTTGCTACATCATAACATGGCAGTCATATCATATGGTGAAGGCCAAACCCATTGCCATGATAACTAATCCACTCCAGTAGAAATATTAATCTTTTCAAGAGGGTGGTGTCTTCATGTCTAATCACCTCTTGTTAGGCTCCATCTTACAGTATTGTTGCATTGGGGATTAAGTTTCCATCACCTGAATTGGGGAGAATGCATTCAAACCATAATACCTACTAAAATGGTAGATTTAGCATAGAAAATGGTCACTGGGAACTGACAAAGGAGAAATAAACTGGAAACCACTAGTGTGATTGATTAGAAAAGGGTTTTGAAAAATTCATTTGCATCCCTAAACTAGATCTTTCCTTATGAACTCTTGAAGAATAAAGTTACTAAACATATATTAAGTCTAGTAAAGATGATAAAAATAAAGTTTTAAGGATTAAATCAAAATGCTAGAGGATGAATGTACCTTGGGGATCAAAAGTTGCAAAGATTGGAAAATCAGAAAATAAATATAATAAGACAACTATAACAAGATTTTTAAAAGTAGGGGTAGGGGAAAACATAGTTTAAGAATAAAGAAACCTGGGTGTCATAGTACATGCCCATAATCCCAGCATTCAGGAGGCTGAGGCAAGAGGATCACTGCAAGTTTGAGGCCAGGCTGGGTTACATAGTGAATTCAAGACCACCCTGAACTACACGGGGAGAATGTCTCAAGAAAACAGAACAAAGACAACAACAATCCCCCCCCAAAAAAAAAGAGGAAGAAGAAGAAAGGTGATATAAAGAGATGTTGGCAAGCGAAAACACGAGCCATACCTCAGAGTAGCTAAATACCTATGAAAAATAAGACAATGCTAAGGGAAAAATGCAAAAACTAATGAGTGCTTTGAAACATCAGATTATTACCATCCATAATGAAGTTCATATATAAGGTTAATGCTTTGAACTCCATTGACATAGAAAAAAATTAGGCCAAAATTAACTGAAGTAGGTGTTGCATGTGAGCTTTCAGAAAGAGCATTCAAAGACTGAATAATCAAATTCAGCATCTGTGCAGCCTGGGAAGGCCAGGGAATACCCTATAGTATCAGAACACTAAGACAGAAGCTTTGTTCAACTGGATAGTTCAGCTGTGCAGGATCCAAAGCACCCAGTGTGGACCATATGTCCCCTCCATGGGATCCAAATCCCAGGAGGATACTGTCTCCATCCTGTCAACTTCATCCCGAACCAGGTCTTTATCCAGATGGGTGACATTACCCTACTGCTACCTTCTCTGGTCGTTTCTCTGGTCAAGCCTAACTCACAAGCTTCAATGTGCCTCCTTTCAATGAAGCATAATTCCAATATTCTCAAAAGCACAGCCTAGTGGAAGTGATATTAACATTTGCGTCCCTCAGATCCTTCTCTCTCACCTGAAAGTGAAGCAGCTAGCCCAGGCTTTTGTTCTGCATTTCAAAGTCCAGGCAGTTTTCCCACATTGGAAATTGATTCATGGGGCAAGTTGAAGACTGCAGTCTCCTATTCTTCCTACTCTAACAAGCCCACAGAAAGCCCCTCATGGCCACTCAAGGGTTTTTCTGGATCATTCCATCTGCCAGGAGCAACTGAAGATTATCAGCCCTTCAAGGAGGTATTCTTTACATCCTTGTCCAAGGCACTGAATTTCAGCCCTACCACCACTTTTGGAAAGACAGAGTGAAAGTCTATAGTGCTGATTTCACCCTCAAGTGAAACTTCAAACCAGGGAAAGAAAGATTCTGTGTAATTTCTAGGGTCATTTTGAATGTTTTTTTTTTCCAATTGAACTTCTTTAATTGTCCATTTATTCAGATTGAAGCTTGATATGGTAATATATCTGTGAGTAAAGATGATTTATAAATTAGGATCTTATAAATACCTATTCTTTTCAGGTAATGTAGGCATATTTTGGTTCAATTAATTAGCCTACTGTAACAAAAGTAATAACAGGCATTATGCATGGCCCATTCAGCAACTAGGTACATTTAAAATTTTAAAAGCTATTCCTGTTTACCAAGAACTATATTTTCTATAGTTATGAAAATAGTATGAATTTTTCACAAATACATTTTCATTTAATTTAAAGAAGCAAATATGAATTCTTTATTTCTCCCCTTAATGAAAGCTTGAGTGGAGGACAGGGATGATAACTATTATTTCTCTTTAGCACACCCATAATGGGTACTAAGCCCTCAAAAACCATTGCAGGAAAAGAATGAATGAATTCAGCTAGTTGAATTTTTTATTACTTTCATCTAATTTCATATGTATAATTTATAATCTAAATTTCTAGGTCAACTGTAGTGAAATATAGCATTGATCCATTTCCTAGTGTATTTATGGGCAAAATAGGTCTTCATTCTGAGTTTCCCAATCTTAATCTTTGTTTCTGAGTGTATTTGGTGCTTAGCAGTGGGAATCTGTTTTTAAATTGCTGAGTATAATTCCAGTAGCAATAATTATAAGTACTAGCATTTAATGAATGCCAGCCCCAGACACTGAAGGTCAGTTACCAGGCTAAACTTATACATATTATTTTATTTTTCACGAGCTCCAGAAGATGATTGGTTCTTTTATCCTCTCCTTCTTAATCTCAAGGGACAAAGAAGTTAAATGAATAGCTAGCAAGTAAATAGCTATGATTTGAACTTCCTCATCCATGTTCCCTCTCCCCACCCCTCTCTAAAGTTTAAGCTTTGTCATTATGCTACACTCACCTCCATAAGAGAGCCAAATATGCATTTGGTCTATAAAGTATATTTTGTACAGACCCACCTTCAAAAGATCTATACTTTCCATCTAATTATTTAATAGCTTTCATGGCCTTGTGCCCAGCCATTTATTCTCCTTTTCCTCAGCTTCATTCTTACCCATGGTCCATGCCATTTATTAAGATGTATATAATCCTGCCCTGTAAAGCTCAGTGATACATCAACTCAAACTCTATTTTTCAAAATGGATCACCAGCTTCTCTGACCCTAAGAACTATACTTTCTAAGGGAACTTCCAAATCCCATTACTGAGGATATCTGTTTATCTAAAGCCATTATTAATAGTTCCAGTAAAATAGTAATAGTAATCAAAAATTTTACCAAGATTCTACAGAAAAATTGATGAATCAACGCTGATTGGCTTTTTAAACGCATCATAAATTTTAATGTGTGGTGAAACTCATTGTTACATTCTTAATCCTCTACCAAATAAGAAGTTACAGATGAATTTCCAGGTGCTAGGAAAAAGCTAATACTCCAAAGAGTGTTTACATATCTTTCAGCATTATGTGCTTTACATAAAGTAGACAATGTTGATTAAACTTAATAGTTATTATATATTTATGTTTTCCTGGCTGGTTACAAATTCCCTGGAAGTGTTAAGTTCCAGACTTAATCAACAGACAAGTGGCAAATAATGATCATGTCAGTTGGTTTTACTATTTATTCTCTGACCAATTTTTCTTTTTGAATTGTTGACTACTATCAGTTATAGTCTATAGCTTCATTTCCCAGATGAAATTAGTTTTTATCCTAGAGTTGGTATATAAAAAATGTTCAAAGTAGGCCGTTTTAAGGTAAGGGGAAAAAATGAGAATCAAGACTTGCCATGTAAAGGTACATGATCCCAACAATGAATGTAACTGTACTGTATCCCTAAATGTACCAATAAACTCAATAAAAAAAAAAAAAGGTTATTTTACAAAGAAAGGATCTGGAATCTCAGCAAAGCTGAACAACTGTGTAATAGTTTATTGCCACAAACAGGAATTGAATATTGCAGTGCAGTGCTTTAAAAACTACATAAACCTCAGCTCTTCCAATAGGACTAATGCTGAATGTTATGCATCAAATGAATCCTCTCAGAAATCTCCCAGCATAAGAGAGTTATAAGTGATGTTGCATTTGCATAAAGTTAGCTCTTGGATTCTCTGTTCTCCGTGTGACCTGTTCTGCCCCTAGATCCAGGGGACACTTTCATTCATTTCAATCTCAACAAGAGATTTCTAGTGCCATGGTACTAACTTTCCAGTCTAAGACTAAGGGTTGCTCTCTCGCTAAGGACTGCTCACATTAAACACCATTCCTCCCACCCCTTCTTTCCTTCTCCATCATTGTATGCATTTACTAAAATATCTCTCCCGTGATCCTGCAAGTATTTTGGAGAATAGAAAATCATATTCATTTTATATATCCCTTCTTGACTACTGCTTTTACAAACAATGGGCAGTCGGGGATTAAAATAAATTATAATTTTACATAGAAAAACACAGACATATGTTTTATTATTTGTACTTTTCATGCTTTTGGCAGGAAATGAGGAGACTCATTCTGTCACCACGGGCAATTTCCTATGCCCTGCCCTCTTTTCCCACACTTGTTTTTTTTTTTAAGCATCTTTTTTGCATATGGTTTATTTGGGAAGATTGGAAAAGACAGTGTTATGACCAGGTACCATTCTGAAGAAGGCTCAAAGGCAGGAATGGAGTATCAGGTGAAGGAGTTACTAGTGGAGATCTAAGTAATAATAAAGGAAGTGCATTGGTTCTTGGAAAAAAAAAGAGGTAAAGTTTTCCAGGATTCCAAGTAAAGAGCACAAAACCCAACAGCAATGGAAATGCACACAGAGGGAAGATTTTGAAGAATGGGGAAGGCCCTAGGATCCTGCTAATTTCTATAAAATATACACAACAGAAATTGACTACAGAAAAAGATCTTATTTTCATCTTGATTTTAGAAAATTTCTCTAGAGAGTCACTCTAGCAGCTAGTAAAGAAATGATTTTTCAGTGGTTGGGACTCTTAGTAAACCCAAAGGTCTTATTCCACACTCCATACCTCATCATCTAAACAAAAGGTTTCCCCAAGTTCTACCAAGTCTAAAACTACTCTCATATACTTTCTGAGAGTTTCAGTCTGCAAAAGAAAAGAAATAAGGTATTGGGAGAGCAAACCTAATCCATTCATTGCACTCCTTGCCACACTAGGGACATGAAGACACAGGGCATGCACAATGTCTTCATTTTATATTCTGATGTGCCTGGCACAAATGCCAAAGACACATACAGATAATAGCTCTCGGAGCTCCAATGAACTAGAACATCTTCATTTAAGTCATGCATAGCCTGGGACTTTTTTTAAAGCAGAGAAAGATGACTTTATGTGGTAGTTGCTAAGCAGCCAGACTCCCAGGGAGCTCATACATACAGGCAGCTTTGCAGAATCTAGAAAACCACTATTTAAAAGACACTTCCTCATACAAACCCCACTGTTTCCTACTGTATCCAAAGTGGAAACTTTCCTTCTTGTTTTTAATTACCCAACACTCCCACACCCAGTAAGTAGTGATAAACTGGGGAATGACTTATGTTATCCAGATATCCCACCACAATGAAGACCTGAGGTCTGCCTAATCTTTGGAAAAAGCTCCAGTGAAAGTTCTTTGTCATGTTTTGCTTTACATGTACATAGGGGAAAGGAAACTACAGAGATGTACAATGCAATGAAATAAAAAATATAATTCCAAAACACATAGTAGTCAATGGTAATTTCAGTGATATTTCTATGAAGATATATAAAAACTGAGATGAGCACACTGATTTAACACAGTCTAGAAAATAGTACATTCAGTAAAAAATTATAATGAATGAGCACAACCATTTTATAACAGTTTTTTCAAAGAATATTGAAAGATGAGTGTTTCTGCATTTATAATTTTAAAGCTTCATTAATACTTCATCATATATATTTTTTCTAGTATCCCATTGGGAATTTAATTATTTGCTAATTTTTAGCTAATCAATGCTGTGATGAAAGTGTTTTACATAATTCTTTGCCTATTTTCCAGATTTCCTTGTGATAGATTCCTAGAATCTTTTGGCCAAAACATATGAATTCTGCTAAACTTTATATAGTTATTGACAATGTGATTTCAAAAACATTGGTAATAAGTTACATCAGAAATATGCTTGTTTATGTCTTACTGCATCTTTATTACCACAGTATACTATTAAACTGTCAACTTGCCACTCTACTCTATAAAGGAGCAATTTATTGTTAAATTTATGATATTTCAAATTGATATAATTTTTACATTTAATGGATGTCTATATTTATTCTTTTGTGAGTGGTGAATTAACAGCCTTTGTTAATTTTTTCCTACTACAGAAAGAACTGCATGAAGGCTTACCCACCTGGAGACAGGAGAAAGGGCTGACTTTGAGCCTGTCAGAACTTTCTCAAAAGCAAAGTAGAGCCATAAGTCTCCCTTGGCTCATTGGTAAAAAGTAGTGAAATTAGAAAGGCCAAGAGGAAAGGTTACTTTTTAAAGAGTTGTCAAGGTGTTCTGTGCTCTCATTTCCACAATTTTCTTAGAGGGGGGCAGTATAGAAAAGATTTCTGCTTTACCTTCAGCCAAGAGAGAGTAAGGACTCCACGAATAACACTCAGGGAATTTGGCCTGTGTTTGGTGAGCACAGGTTATGAGACGCTTCCTCAGAAGATGGAAGAGAGGAGACCACCTTCAGCTGACTATACTACCTCCCATTTAAGAGGGACAGAGCATTTCACTGACCAGATGGGGGGTACTTGGAGATGTCTTGACTCCTGTATAAGATGACTACTTGGACAGGGTCTGTGCAGTCAGTGGAGTGGTGGACTTCCAGATGCCCAGAGGCTGAAGGGAGAATAAAAAACAGCCCACAGAAGAAAATCATGGCTAGTATTAAAAAGCTCTGATGTAAAGGCTCTACTGATGGTCCTTCTACAAACAAATGAAAGCTCCATGTGAGAGAAAGAACCAGCCTTTGAGACAAGATTCCATCAGCATACTGAGTCATAATCATCACTACACCAGACAGCAAGACCGTTCCTGCCCTTCTTATTTTTCCCCGCCTTTGCTTCAAAAAGTCAGAGCACTTAGCAAATAAAAAAATAAAGGAGCAAGACGTCTAGCAGCTAAGATTCCTAAGGCATTCTTTGCCCCTATACTGTAGCTTTCTCATCCTAGTTAAGGGAGAAAGAAATAAGCTTAAAATGCAGTTGGAATTCATAACCCAAAGAATATCATAGTGTAACACAGCATACTGTAGAATGTCAATTATTTACTATTTCAATCACATGGCTGACTGGGGCTATAAAATGTCACTATCTTGGGAAAAGATCAGAATTCAAAGTGCATATCAGTTTCACATCATCATGAAATCAAAAAAATTCTATCAAACCATTGTTAAATTGGGAACCATCTGTATAATGATTTGTATGCTTACACCATAACCAACCACTTTATTAAGTTTTGATTAATATTAAAAATGTTTTTGTGGATTATCTAGTAGTGAAGCCATCTAAAAATAATGGTGTGTGTGCGTCTTTGTTTTATAGCCCTTTTATATTAAATTCATCATCAAAAATCATAGGAAAACACTACCAGTGGTGACATAGATCAGACAGGTCTTGTTTTTCATTTCAACTAAAATTTTTCTAGTGTTTCAACCTTGAGGATGAGGTCACCTATTGTCTTTAGAAATATGACTTTTGTGTATGAATGTTATTCTGAATTTTATAAAAATTAGATCAAGAATGAGTATCTATGTTGTTAAAGGTCACCACTGATATAAGGCTACATAAATATATCACATAAGCACAGGATGAGGAGACTAGCTTGGCATCTGTTCACATCCATGGCATCTTCACAAACATTTCCTAAATTCCTAAAATACGAGACTTGGGTCAATATAGAGCAGACCAATACTTGCATTGCAGGTTGCTTCCTCAGGAAGCAGGTGGTAAAGTGTAGGTCAGCGGACAGGAGGTTTGCCAGGCATGTCCTTGGAATCAACAGCTGTGAAAGGCAGACAAAGAGCAGAAACAAGCAAAGGGAGGAGTTTGGTTGTGATATGGGCTCAGGGACTGCCTTGGCTGAAGCCACAGGGTTAGACCAAGATGGTAGAGCCTCCATACTCCTGCATTAATCACTTGCAAGAGATGTGGGCCGCCCAGGGAAAGAAAGGGACATGACCTTGGATGAGGAGGATTTCTGCAGCTGAGCAATCCCCAAAGGGTTGACAGCTGAGCACTATCTACAGCCAGTACTGCCAGCAGCTGGGTCAACAAATCCTTCAGTGAAAGGGTTGCTGGGCCATGCATCACAGTGTCTACCACAGTGGGAAACCCCACTGCCTGCTTCAAACCCATAGAAATGCTGGAGAGAATATATTTGTAAGATGTTTTTAATACATACTTAAGCATAAAAAGCAAGAAAGTGTGCCAAAAAGAGCTGACAGGCAAGGCACAAGATTCAGATATCTGCCTTAGGAAAATATGATTTTAAGTTCATTGAAAAGGAAATTAAAGACCTTGGACTCTATTCTCAGTCATCCACCAGAAATAAGAACCTCAGATTCATGCCACTTGTGAGTGTACTACAGTCCACAGTTTTACTGTCCCCAAGGTGAGAAAACCCTAAAATGAGATATTAACATAAAAATTGGTTTTAAAATAGCCCTATGTGTAGATCCTCAACAAAGGAGAAGTTCAAACTCCTATAGCAGTGATGATGAACCTTTTAGAGCTTTCAGTAATACAAACAACCCAATGTAGCATGCATGCCATAGGTTCACCACTGCTGTCCTATGATATGGTCCCACCCCCTGGTGTACCTGAGATTCCCACAGTAACCAATGCCAATGAAGAGGAGCTCACATGCACAATAAGGATACAAATGAGAGTGTCCAAATTCCAGAATCTTCAAAACTTAGACCATTTTGAACAAGAAAAATATGGTTAAAATACTCTGAGAAATAAAAGAAGAAAAAATTCAAATATCAAATTAATTGAGGAAAATCACAAATAGAAATTCTAGACACTTAAAAGTATAGCCATTGAAAAAAATTTTAAAAATATTAAATTAGAAAACTGATTGCCGAGATTACATGAAATGTAACCCAAAAAGATAAATGCATTAAAAACATGAAAGTACTATGTTTATGGAATCTAGTAAGATTATTTAATTATTCATTGAATAATTACTGAATATCTAGTATGTGCCAAGTATTGTGTTCAATATTGGGAATACAATCATGATCAAGAAGGAGCAATATTCACTCAGAATATTTTGTTAGTTTCATCAAAATGTAGTTCACACTTTTCTAATCTATTACACCAGCAAAATTAAGCAAATAAATGAAATGGTAAAAAAATGAAGTCATCTTCATAGTCTTGAACTATGTCCAGATAAGGAAAAATTTGTCACACTATGCTTTTTACTGATTAACCATAACTGGAATAATGTGATCATTTCTGAACACCACAATTTAGAAGTGGGTGTTGACAAATTTCAGAGAATTCATACAGAGGAAATGTGGGTGTAGATATCCTGGAACATATTCCATTTAATAAATACCTGATGGCAACTCCAGGGAAGGAAATATTTAGGTACAAAACCCTATAGCACTTCCTAATCTTGAAGTGTTACAATTCAGTTGAAGGGTGAACTAAATGAGATTAACTATTTACCTCTTTCTTCTCCCAACTGTACAAGTAGACAATAGCTCCCAGTTTCTGTTCTAGTTAGATGAAATCATATGACTGAGTTCTAGACAATAGGATGTAATAAGAAGTACAATGTGCCATTTCCAAGGCTGGCCCTTAATGGCCTCACACATGCAGGAATAATCCCACCACTTGCAGATCTGGTGCAGAGCCCAGGGAATCAGCACACAAAGCGGAAGATGGTAAAACCCCAAGATGTAAGGATTCTCATTTCTGAGTCACTCCACAGAAGGGACTATACATCAATTAGGTATAATTACTTTGTACTTTACATGACTGGGTAATAGTTTTGTCCTGTTTGAGCAATTACACATTTTACTTTTGTTGTTGTTGTTGTTGAGGTTGTTTTGTACCGGGGATTGAATTCAGGTCCTTACACTTGCAAGGTAGGCAGCAGAACCATTGAGCCAAATCCCTGGCACACACTTTACTTTTTTAAATATACATTATATCAGTAATATGTCTGTGTCATGAGCAGATTCAAGGGAGGAACACATCATACAATGGCATAAACACCCAAGAGCCACACTTAAAAACTACAAAACAATCTTTTCTTTTTAAAAAATAGCCGACATAACTACTACAGTTTCTTTAAACAGAGTTTACCATTCAATTTTACTTCTCAGTCCTGCCTGATTCATTGTAAAAGAATTCTAGCTATCAGAATTTTAATGCCCTTGAAAAGGCATTCTTTCTGGGAAAAGATTTGTTACTACCTAGAATTCTTTTTGTTGTAGAAGCTGGTACATCATCTTGTTGCTGCTCTTCTTTCAAAAAAAAGAATATTTCTTATTTATTGTTTTTCACCAGAAATTAACTTAGCTGTTTGCTTCTCAACCAAACTAAGTTACTTGAAGCCTTTTTCATCTCATGTTTATATCTTCAAGAACCCTCATAGTTCTAGGTGTCAATCAAGTAATTATTGATTGGGTCAATAGAAGAATACTGTACAATAGAAGAAAACTGTAAACTATAAAAAGAAAGATGTAAAACTATGCTTCTGATCTCTTGGCTTTTAATACAAAAACCAGACAGACTAGCACTTTGCAAAAGGAACACTGATATATGTATGCAAAAATATAAAACTTGTATCAGTGAAGACTATACATCTATGCACCTGTTTGTGCATAAGGGAAAACATTGATTTCAAAATGAGTTATTTCTCTGTATAAAAATAAAGGCTCCATTTTTTGTTCTCTTCACAAGATGAAGGAAACCTGAATGTGTAGCTATTTTTAAAATACACACAGGGTTTCCCGAGAAAATGGTCTCTCACTGAATTAGTAAATGAGCAAGGGTTATGAGATTACTCTGGGAATGGTACATGTCAGAAAATCAAAATGCTCAGGGAAAAAAAAAAAACAAGCATCAAAGCCTTTCAGGAAATCTTAATCTTCTGCTACTGAACAAACATATCTGTCCAGCTCAAGGCCAAATATCTGTTAGATCCCTGTTTTTTATGAATATAAATAAAAAATTTAGACAATGCTCAAGGGCAATGCATTCTTATCTTTCTCTGAGATTTACACTGGAATCAGAAAAAAAAAAAAAGAGAATGAGGGAGAAAACATGACCTTCCTTGTTATTTTCAGAGACTAAGGAAAAAGATAGCACTTGCCAAATGGAAAACATCCGATTTTTGTTCACCTTAATAAGTGCTCTAGAGACCTAGACCTGCCCCTTGGATATGCTGCCCTTCTCTTGCTTGGATTGCATACACAGTATTAATGCACTTCTATACCTGCCTTCTCCTTACCTGAGATTCATGAAGACAGGATTCACTGTTGGCCTTGCACTTACTCCAGGAGAACTGGAACAATGAAAGGCTTTAGTGAACATGTGTTTTATATATTTATCAGGTAATGTTGGGATTTTCATCTCAAGTATAAAGCTAATTGTGATGAATTCTCTCCATTAAATTAGTAGATTTGGAAGAATAGAACACAAAAATAATCAACAGTCACACAGTCTCTTTTCCCTGAAAATGGGAACATCATCTGTTTCATTCAGGACAGTATTCTTAACATGTATGCAATAGATATTTGTGAAACAGACAACCACTTTCATGTACTCTTTCAGAAAGTTTCAATGTTATAGTTTTATTATGAAGAATCTTTGATGCTATCATTTCCCTAATTCCCTTTGTATACTCACAACTTGTCAGCTAACTTCCTGCAAATGTGCTCATTTTCTGTCACTTCTGTAACAGACTATTGATAATTTAGCATCTTAAAAGAACACCACTTATTAAGCTCATAGCTCTCTAGGCCATAAGTCCAGGGAGGCTCTGAGCCTTTACTCTGAACCTCACAAGATTGAAATCAATGTTATCCAGGCTGTGCTCTACCTAATGCCTCTGGAAGAAAATCCATTTCCAAGCTCATTCAGGCCTTTGTCATATTCAGTGCTATGTGGTTATGGGACTCTTGTCCTCAAGTCTTTCTGGCTGATGATCAGGAGTCAAACTCAGCTTCTAAGGCCACCCACATTCCCTGGTTGTAGACCTTTTTCATCTTGAAGCCATCAAGGGTAGGCTGAAATAATTTCACACTCTGAACCTCTTTGATCTCCCTTGTACCTCAATCTCCAGTCTTCTGCTAACTCTATGGGTTCCTGTGATTATATTGGGCCTATTGGATGACCTAAGATAACTTCTTTATTTTAAGGTCAGCTAGCTAGTAACATTAGTTGCATCAACAAAAATCACTTCACAGTAGTACTATGCTTGCTTGAATAACTAGAGAATAGGAATTTAGTGGGACATCTTTAGAACTCTGGCTCATACACTCAGAATAAGCAAATAAACACAGGCCTAAATGATTATGTATCCTAATCGAGAAATGTCATCCACTTTTTCTGCCATGTTCTAGTTTTCAGAAGCAAGTCAGCAAGCATAGCTCACTTCCAAGGGTAGGAAATAAAGCTAGTTGAAAGGGATCCTTGAAGTTATCTGAGAGGATACCTATTAAAGAAAAAACTGGCGATTATATCTTATTGTCTGGTTCAGCTGTGAAAAGCATTTATTAAAATACTGAACTCTGATCTGAGCAAAATGATTATAACATTATACTAAGAGGAAAAGGTAATAGGCTGGAATAAAAATGTATTGAACAGAAAAAGAAAGACAATTAAGCTCCTAGTCAACTGTGGGGAATAAAACAACACTTTAAAATAGCTAATCAAGAGGTACAACTCAGCAAGTCCTTTAGAAATATGAAAGGAAAATGTCAAATAATCAAATAAATATGATGGGAAAATCTGGGCAAAATAAATGTTACCATGAGAGGATAGTTTATGAGGATGGGTGTTGTTAATTTTTAAAAATCCTTATAGAACTCTACTAACTACTAAGCCATCTATGCACATGGCTTTGATTAGAATAACAGGGAGAAAACAACAAAAAGGAGATAGCAAAAGAAAATTGTGAAATTAGTTGCATCCAATGAAAATAATGTATCTTGAAGAAAGAAAAACTTTGACGCAACAAATATAAAACAGGAGTATGGCAATAGTGAATCCAGACTATACCCAATTCAGTGGACCTGTAGCTAACCGTCCAGCTGTACATTTAAATAACCAGACTCATGACTACCTTTGAACCCTGTGACAAGTGGCCAGCAAGAACAGCCTGAAACCTGACTCTTTGCTTCCATCCTTTTTTTCTTATCTGGCTCAGCTGCTTCCTGGGACCTAGATGTATTTCTAGGCATCAGCTTAGCTTTCAGGTTTTTGGAATATTTTTAGTGTTAATTTTTATAGGCTTTGGTTTAGAAATGCTGAAATCTGTTCCTAAGCCAAAATCATTTTCACGGCCTTTGCTGTTCTTCTGCAGAGATGCACTATGGCTGCTTTGACCTCTGGCTGCCTCTTTTCATTCACATCTCATTCAGTATTTCCTGCTCAGAGCCTTTTCCTGGCCAGCCAACTAAATGTGTACCTTTCCACAGCCTCATCCCAGTCTATCATATCACTCCATCTGGTTTTACTCTAGCATTTGTCAAAATGTGAATTTACTGTATTCATTTTTTTCCCTTTGTTACCATGGTAGTCGTGAAGCTTGTAATTACAAGTGTCCTCATATATCAATTACCCAAAAACTAATTGCTGAATGAAAAAATAGATTTTGTAGTGTAGGAATTTATTCTTATTGCAATAATGCTGCCTAACAAATCACTCTAAAATGTAATATCTTAAAATAACAAGGATTTCTTGCATGGCCATGGATTTCTGGCTCAACTTGAGTTCAGCTGATCTTGCTGGGCTCAGCCAGGCTTGGTTCCCAGCTTGTGTGTCATTCAGTTTCACACCATGTATTTCCTCAAGACTATAGACTACCCAAGCATATTGTTCTCATAGCAGATCCTCAGGAAAAAAAAGCAAGCAGTAGCTTATCATGCTTCTTGAAGTCTGGGTTGAAAATGGGTCACTGCTACTTGTGTGCGCTTTCCAATGATTAAAACTAGTGTCATGGCCAAGACTAACGTCAGTGGGGTGAGTGGAAAAGTAAATTCTAGCCACTACCACTCAGGAGTATAACACTAAATTAAACACATGTACACAAATAGAAATGCCCATGCCATTGCAACTTACTAAACACTAAGCATGTCACAGAGTATTAAGTATAAGGCATTTGATTTTTCCAACCACTTCATTTTGCATATGAGAAAACAGACACACAGAAATGGAAATGAAAAGACACTCCAATGTTACATGGGAAAAGAGTAGACATATTAAATTAAGATCAGTAAGTCAATCTCATCTGAACAAATTAATACATGAATGAAATCGATGGAGGGAAAGGATCAAGTAGAAAGACAGAAATTGAAAGCACGAGACAAAAAGCAAGATCCAAGTGAAGGCAGAGAATGAGATCAGTTGTACAGATGGAAAGCAGGCTCTAAGAGGAAAGATCCTACCAGAAGAGAAGGAAGAAGATATAGATATATAGATAGGTACATTTCTAGGTTGTAAGGAAGAAAAATAGGAGTTAGAAGTTCAGGTCTGAGTAATACAGTACAATACTTCTTTAACTTTTCTGATATAACATGAACAACCATAGCTCTAATATTATTGGTGATGAGTTGCCAGAACCCAGAACTCCAGGTCAGCTAGCTGCCCCTCTCAGCAGCATTGCAGGAAGGCTTCACTGTCTGTAAGTCCCCAAACTATACCGAACACAAAGCCAATGAGTGTTAGTATTGTTGCACTGAGATGATCTCAGTTTTCTTGGTGACATAAATGTGAGAGTCATTTGCCTAAAGTTAATGTAACAAAGGTTGTGTTGATGGCTTGAGGCAAATGAGAAGGGTTTGAAATAATATCTAAGCAGTGGTAGTGAACTATGTCATATGTGCCACAGCAGGTTGTTTGTATAATTGAAAGTTCGAAAAGTTTTCCCATCCCTGGTCTAAGGGAATTGGGAAAGATATGATCAAAAGCATCTAGAGACTTAACCACCAACCGAGAGCTGGCAGCACTAAGATTAGATCATGATGGAAGTGGTGCCAACCCAAATGGTTCAATGATTTCAAACATGTATGAGGCTGCTCATTGTGGACAATAAAAACAGGTATAATTCCTACTCCTAAACAGATTATACTCTAGTCAGTACATGCTTAGAATGAGTTAAAGACTTGAAAAAGGACTTGGTTATAATTCAGAACTTAAAACTAAAAACTGAGACATGGATTCATGCAAATGTAACCTTTCCATCTCATCTGCCTATATCAAATGCCACTGTCATTTAACTCTCTAATAAATTGCAGTCATAAATAGTGCTTAAGTGCAAGGTTTAATGAAGTCAATAAAATATGGCACAAGACAGTAGATTATAAATTATCTTCCTCTTCTTTATTATCAAATAAAAAGATAAACATCATTTACCTTGAGATAATATTTTTCAAAAAGTATTTAGAAGAGTTTCAGCTTCAATATTCCAAAGGATCACTGATGGCCAATAGTGTTTATGATTATGACACTAAAATTAAAAACATAGTCACTTCTATATCATTGCTGATAATTAAATATTAAGCATCAATGTCACAGAATAATAAAACTTTACCAAACTTTGCTCTTGTCCAAGTGGCTCATTTACATATTTTTTAAAATTGACATGAAGAATTTAAATAAATTATTTTCCAGAAGGCACACAACAAATTAGTAGTAGAATAGAAAAAAAAAATCCCAAATCTCCACATTCCCATTCCACAGTCATTCTGACATGCAAATCTCTTGTTAACTATGTCTAGCCATAATGTCAAGCAGGGGCTCCAGGCTGCCATGACAAGTAGCTCTGAACAAAGAAAGGAAATGAACATCCTTGAAGGGCCAGTTGTACACAATACCACACCGTTCTTCATGAAAGCACCAGCTCCCTCAAGAGCAGCCCTGGTACACGGAGGCCAAGGAGCACACAGTCCACAATGACAGTAGCAGAATCTTTAGGGGTCAGTGGAGCTGGGGTATCTGCTCTTCAAAGATTTTTCTGGCAAGCAGAATGTATACCATCTGAAAGCCTGAATAAATATGATAATTATAGGGGAACAGAAAGTGCTATTTGGTTTTTTGGTAAAAACTTTGTGAACCACTGGGTGCAGGCTCAGCCACAGCACGGCCTTAACCACAGCCACAGAAAGAATATTACCACTCACCCTTGTCCTCACAGTTCAGAATTCAGCCCAGGGAAGGGGTCTTAATAAGCTATTTAATAATTTGATTTCTATCTTCTGTGAGTCTCCCCAGAGATACAGATAATTAAACTTGGATTTCTGTTATTTCAAACTGACTTAAAACCCCATTTGCTTCTCCACATTCTCAGTATTCTGTTACTGTTTTCTGAGAGTTGCATGGAGCAATATTTCAAGTTCTTCAGGATAAGATGCAGAAAAGGATTTGACCTAATCTTGGTCAAGTAAAACCATTTAAAAGGTGTTATATTGTTGTTGTTGTTGTTGTTTTCATTTTTAGGAAAGAAGGTCATGGAGACTACAGCACATGAACCCATAGGACTGAAATGATTTTTAAAATTCAGAATGTTTAGTCTGCAAAGAATACGCATTAAAGAAAACTTTTCAGGTTTTCTTGAATATTTTTTAAAGAATTGTAAATTTGCATTTGTAAAAATTACCTATACTTGTCAGTTTTTAAAAGTCAGTTAATATCAAAAAAAAATGAAAGAGGGTCAAAAATCCTTTGAGTCCAGGCATAAAGCATGGAGGAGGAAGAGCATGATAAGCCAGGAAAGCCCTCCTTTCTGGAAAACAGAAGGGATTCTCTGAGTTAGGATAGGAAGAAAGAGTCTGAGGTCAAACACAATTTAGGTAGAACATATAAGCCCACTGAAAAAGGAACTTAATGGAGAATGAAATCTAAATATCCCCAAATGGAAATGAGGACTCTGAGACAGGAACCCAAAGTCTTTGGAGACTTCCGCACCAGAGGAGAAAGGCTGGTGCTGCGTTAGCAGATTGGCCCATTGTTGCCTCCCAGAATGTCTCCTACCTTATTGGGGCCTAAGAGCAGCCATGAAATCCTGGGCAGCCAAGAGAAGCATAAAATTGTCAGCAGCCTAGAGAGTTTCTGAGCATTTGATGGACCCAGAGTTGCTCATATGAGAGGGTTGTGGAAGGAGGAATAGGACACTACAAACCTAAAAAAGCCTTTCAGTCAGCAGCATGTGACAAATGGTCAGCAATCTGTATAGACACATCATGGGCAAGGAAGTGTGAATAAGGACTTGACACAAATGTCAGCACCTACCAATGTCAAGCTTGGGACAACATCATCCACACCACTCCAGCCTAGAATTCACACACACATCAGAGGGTAGGGTGGAGGATGGTGCCTCAGATCAGTGAAACGACAGACCACCACCTGAGCAATGTGGAGGTTCAAAACAGAAAGTGGTTTTCTTTTCTGTTCAAGAAACCCACATTTCTCCTCCCCATTGACTTATCGGACGAGGATATCTTAGGTGGACTGGATATATGTTTGGCCACAACAGGAAGCACTTCCTTAGCCTCAGCTGGCTCCTTCTCCCGATGCCCATGCATTGTAGTGAGCTAGTAACAATCCTTCTTAACTTGAATTTTACTGCTGTCATGTTTAAGTCATCTTGGTCATGTGGACTTTGCATTTATTTCTATAGAATTTCCAGTGTAACTAATATAGAGTCATATCATCATACCAAAATAGGAATAATCCATCTTTTTACACAACAGCATTCAAAGCAAAAGCTAAAACAATCACTGTGTGATGCCTCTGACTTTATTTAAGCATTTAGACCCTTCATGGAATAGACACTCCGGTCTATTGTAGCATCTATGGAGATCAGCTAAGGTCTGCAACAGCGGCTATCAAGATTTTATTTCTACTTTAACTATGAATAAAGGTAACAATTCTGACAATTACTTTGAATCTCAGATGTTTCATGTACTTTGCATACAATAATTTATTTAATATTTATAGACTCCTAGGAGCTATGACCGTTATCCTTATTGATAGCTCAGGAATCTGGTAGAAGAGGCCAAGGTCACAGCTGACCAACTGTTGACCAATGCATGTCTGCAGGCTTCCAAAGCCTATTTTCTTAATCACTAGCTATTCTGTCAGCCCAACAGCTTTTTTTCCCCCAGTGTAAATCATCCTGACAAATGTGATTTAAAGGAAAAATATCTGGTCATTTAAGGACACAATCCATGAAAATGTATTTATAATTCAGGAAGAGGAGGCAGGGGAGGGCAATCTCTACAAACCACGGTAAGCAATCTGTTCAGTCCCCAAAGCATGAAGTTTGATTTTCTTTTTATCTGGCATTTATGTTCAAGGGAATATAAATGTCAAGAATCAAGCATTCCCTCTGGATGGTGGAGTAATAAATAACTTTCATACCATTTTGCACAGATGCTCTAACTAAATTGAGACCAGGAAACATACAGACAACTATACCAACACACTGATGATGAATCTATTTTTAAGAGTAACTGTTAAATTAGAAAGATTTGTCAGATTTAAAAAAAGAAAAACTTCAGAGGAAATAATTTGGGCACAATTCTAAGAAATTCAAAGGAGATTCAAGGCTAGAGTGAATGAGAAAACTATTCAGCCAAAAAGGACTGAAAGAATCATTCCCCAGGTTTAATCTCATTCTCACTGTTTTTAAAGCATAAAGGCAAAACAAAGATGTTATACATCAGAGGGCTTAAAGTATTTCTTGAAATAGAGGAAAATATTTCTGACATAGTGAAACTTTATATTCCAAAAAATGTAATATCTAATAAATAATAATACATTATAAAAAGTAGTATCACCTGTTTTTAGGGAAATTTACACTTAAAACTAAAATAGGAATCATCATAAATTGATTAAATATAATACATTTATCAAATATGTTGGACCCTCTAGTACAGTAACAGCACTCTTGAATATTCATCCTAAGGTAATAAACCCTATTAGCAGCAAATGTTCCATGAAACATTATTTTGTTAAAGCAATGTATCACAAATAGACCCAAAATGTAGAAAACTAATAATTTCCTCAGTAACAATTACTTGGCAGGCATATCCAGGTACTTTCTCTTTTGATAATGAGGGAATCAGTTCAAAGAAAAGTTACCAAAGAGTAAACATTTGGTTAATAAAGGATAAAAGTAGAACCTAGAGGACGTCTGATAGGAGGATGGTTAATTATGTTCAGCAACTCAATGTCATTTTTATACTGCCATTAAAACCAATAGTTCTAATAGTACAGAAAGTAGTTAAGGATTAATACTTAAGTATATGCTCATGTACACACTCACACATGTAGCTGCCTTTATAACATATAAAATTATATTTACAAGTGTGCAGTAAGTAGAACATGAGGACAAAACCTTTGTCTTAGGAAGAGAATTATGAATGGCTTTCCTTAATTTTAAAATGTCCATTGTTCATCTATTCTCTTAAAAAATATTTATCGACCTAATCAGTGACCAAAATAAAGTCTCTGTCCTCATGGAGATTATATTCGAAATGGGGAGAAAAGTGATAAATCCTTGTGTTACATAAAATATGTTACCGATAGATACTATGAAGAAAATAAAAATATGAGGGTAGAGAACCATAGGGCACACGTTTAATAATAGCGGGCAAGGAAGGCCTCCCTGGTGACACTGCAAAGTGAAAAAAGAGGGAGGAAGCAACAGGACCTGCAGAAAAGTGCAAGTGACAAGAGAAACAAAATGTGCACAGGGGGATGGAATGCCACATAGACATTTTTAAAATGTGGGGAAAGTTAATGTATCCATATTAGGCACAAATAGTGTAAGAAAGAAAATATACACAGTTGTACCAGTAACCTAAAAACCTAACAGAAAAAAGATACTAAATCAAAATTTATAACAATACATTGATATGAGTTATCTTGGTGTAAATACATTTTTTGTGACCCATCTCTGCTTCATCTATAAACTGGTAGTGGCAGTAATAATTGTAGTATCTATTGTAAAGAGACATGACAGGCAAACTAAAATGCCCATTTGTCCATGTTTTAATCCCTGAAGCCTATACATTCCCTTATATAACAAAGGGGAAATCAGCTCCAAATGGAATTAAGGTTGTTACAGCTGACCTTAAAACAAGAAATTAAACATTATATTAACAAAGTCAAGGACAAAAACCATATGATCCTTTCAATAGATGCAGAAAAAGCATTTGATAAAATTCAACACCCATTCATGATAAAAACCCTGCAAAAAATTGGAATAGATGGTCTATACCTCAATTTAATAAAGGCTATTTATGAAAAACCATCAGCCAACATCATATTGAATGGCCAAAAACTGAAAACCTTCATGTTAAAATCAGGAACAAGACAAGGATGCCCACTATCGCCACTTCTCTTCAATATAGTTCTGGAAACATTAGCCACAGCAATTAGACAAGAGAAAGAAATTAAAGCAATAAAGATAGGAAAGGAAGAAGTTAAACTATCATTATTTG
>NW_022900928.1:59281403-59304194 GCF_012274545.1 Fukomys damarensis
AAAAAAAAAAAACAAGAAATTAAAATCTGGTTAGGCCCAATATAATAACAGTGGCCAGAAGTGGTGGTACACACATATAATCCCAGCACTTGAGAGGCTGAGGCAAGAGGATCAATGAGAACTCAAGGCTAACCTGGGCTACACAGTGAATTCAAGATCAGCCTGAACTAAATAGTGAGACTCTGTCTCAAATAACAAAAGAAAAAATAAGGAAAAGCGGTTTAGAAAAAGGAAGTTAGAGAAAGAGAGGAGACAACAGAACTCATGTCATACTTTTGGCTTTGAAGATAGAGGAGGGAGCCATGAACCAAGGAATGGGAGCTGCCTCCAGAAGTCAGAAAAAGCAAAGACCAGCCTTTTCTAGAGCATCCAGAAACAAACAAACAAACAAACTAAAAACTAAAAACATTTTCCCCACTGACACCTTGATTTCAGTCTGGTGAAACTATGTTGGGCTTCTGAACTACAGAATTGTTAAGATAATAAATTTGTTTTGTAATCCACTACATCTGTGGTCCTTTGCAAAGAAAATTAAGCAAGAGAAGTAGACGGATTTTGAGTAAAACACCTAAAATAATACCTAGCAAATGGTGAGAATTCTATGCACTGTTATAATACTTGGAGTGGTGTTTTCTCCCACATTTTCCAATAAAAGTATATGTATATTAGTTAAATTTTCCCTTCAAAAATAAGGGGATAAAACTAAAAAAGAGAAAACTTTATTATTAGTATCACTAACTAATACATGAAAAGAAAGATTTTAATTTCAGAAGAACAGAATTATTTGAAATATAAAATAGGAATAATGAAATACAGCAAAAAGAATTCCTTACTACATGAAAAAGATCTTTTGTTTTTAAGTTACATTCTTTAGTTGCTAACAAAATACTGACAAGTGGCTGGGACTGGAGTAGATTAAAAGAGGTTTCATTTTGGATGTGTGATTTATAGACCATGAGAAAAACCATGAATCCATCTAAAAATCCAGATGTGGGTCAGTAACGTGAGGCAGGGAGACCAGTAAGTTCCTTTACAGACAGGTTCATAAAAGCTCAGAATTTTACTCCTAGTGAAAGCATCTAGGAATTTGTGAATTTCATTTTCACTCCAACAGAAAAGTGACAAATCAAATTGTAGCAAGGCAAGGAGAGCACCTCCTCCCTCCATTCTTGGCTCAGTCAAGTCCCCAGGGCCTTCAAAAACTTCAATTCCAGCCACTTACCAAGCATTTCCCATATGTATGGCCAGACTCAGTGTTAGAATCATAGAACTTATGAAGAGTACATACTTTGTAACCTCCATAGCTGAAAAAAGAGAGCTTTGTTGTTTTTAAAAAATGGAGCATTTACTGTTCATGCTCCATTTTTATTAAAAAAAATATTTGCTGAATTTTTTTCTGAATATATTTAGATATGAAATATTTTCAAATATGCTCTGTTGATTCTTATATAATTTCTGTGAAAAGAACAGGAAATTTTGTGAATTTTTTACTTTACTACTTTGAATTTCTTTCAGATATGTCATCATTTAGATGTTTGGCAAAAAATAACAGAATATTTATAATTTCATTAAAATTGCATAATGACACTATTCAAAATGGTAAATTTTGAGATTGTTTTAAAATTTCATTATTTTATTGAAATAATGTGTATGTACATGCTCACACACACACACCTGCCCCAGACATCTGTTTTCCTATTTCCCACTCCCCAAGAAGCAGTCACTTCCATTGACATTATCTGTTTCTTCTTGTGTTTACTTCCATTGTTTCTAGTTTACCCTTTTGATTTTTAAAATTTAAACCATCTCTCTTATTTTTACTGAGATGAAAATTTAACTCTCAAAGCCATGCCCCTCCCCCTCTCACATGCAAACATAGTCATCACGACTTCCATAGGTACCAAAGTCTGCAGATGCTATCTCCCTTATATAAAATGGCAATGTATTTGCATATATGTGTGTCATTGTTTCTAGTTTACCCTTTTGATTTTTAAAATTTAAACCATCTCTCTTATTTTTACTGAGATGAAAATTTAACTCTCAAAGCCATGCCCCTCCCCCTCTCACATGCAAACATAGTCATCACGACTTCCATAGGTACCAAAGTCTGCAGATGCTATCTCCCTTATATAAAATGGCAATGTATTTGCATATATGTGTGTGAACTTGTAAATGTTATACAAATAATTGTTATACTATATTGTTTAGGGCATAGTAAGAAGGACAAGTCTGTACATGTTCACTACAGGTGCAAGTTTTTTTCAAATAATTTTAAGCTCTAGTTGGTTGAATTGTAGATGCAGAATCCACAGACACAGAGGCCCCACTGCAAACATCTGTTATTCTAGACCTATACCATTCTTTACAGCTTAATTGATATTTATTGTTTATATTTTATGGCTATGTAAAATAATACTGGGTAGACTAATATTGTGTAGTCTAGTTTCATTCTCTTCTATAATTATTTTTTCTTGGAATAGTTTTCTCATTTAGTTCAATTGTTGGGTTCTCTGTGTAACACTGACTCATTTCCCAAACTGACAAGGCTGAATTCTAGCTTAATAGGAAGCCAGTGCTTGCTGTCTCTCTCTCTCTCTGAACCAGTCAATGTAGAAATCAGCCACTCCATAATTGCCCTGAAAACTGCCTTCACCTGTTTCCTATGTTAGAAATCTTGTCTCCAAAACACTGCTTTCTTCTCTCTTGGATAATTCCCTGACTATACAGGAGATATGCATCCTTCGGGAAGCCCCTGTAAAAGATGCTCAGAACTAGAGTTGTTGAGAATGTGCAGGTCCAAAAATGTATTTATTCTACCCTCTGCTTGACTGATAGTTTGAC
This sequence comes from Fukomys damarensis, assembly GCF_012274545.1. Classification (NCBI taxonomy): domain Eukaryota; kingdom Metazoa; phylum Chordata; class Mammalia; order Rodentia; family Bathyergidae; genus Fukomys; species Fukomys damarensis. The sequence continues at coordinate 59,284,245 of NW_022900928.1, forward strand.
TGGATACAGCATTCTGGTCTGTAAATTGAAGGAATTAAAATAAGCTTTTTTTTCGGGCGTATTGACTCAGTTACATGAACTTAAAACAGCAGGTATAAAAAGATCACTCTGACCTTCATGCTGTTTGTTTTAAAAAATGAAGATGAAATTTCCAAGTGAAAGGTACAACATCCACATCCCCAAGGATGAGAAGTCCAACAGAATTGTGCAAAGACTTCATTTAAATCATCTGTATTTTTAAGACTCCCCGCATAAATTAGTTGGTTATTCAGAATTTACTGCTCTGGTTCCCAATTCAGTATGTTAGCAACTGACTGTTTCTTTGGGTCTTAATTTCCTTATAAGGGCTGAACATTTGTAAATATATTTCTGTGTTCTTTTCCTGTTAATCTATTTTATGTCGATTTAATTCTCAGGCAGTTGTGACCCAAAGTAGATGGAGGTGGATTTTTTGCCACCCCTACGATATGCATTATCTTTTAACATTCTGGATTAGTTTTGAGAATCTAATTTTATTCAGATTCCTAAACATTAACACGTAAATAGTATGGTTTGAATATATTCTCCCAAATCTGTGTATTGTAAACTTGATCTTAAGGCAATAGCAATGGGAGTAGAGCCTAATTAGATGTGATGAGGTTAAGGACTCTGCCCCATGAGTGGATCATTAATGCAGGAGTAGGTCAGTTTCACAAGAACAGGATAGCTAAGAGAGTCCAGCCCTCTCTGGCACACTTACTTTTGTGATCTCTTGCTCTTTTGCCTCCTTCCAGGGAATGATGAAGCACAGAAGCTCTCATGTGATGCCATTGCCTGTTGGAGTTCTCTGCCGCCAGAAATGTGTGTCAAATAAACTTAATAGTTTATTAGTACATTAGTAGTGCCTATTAATCACCCAGTCTCAGATAGTCTGCTATAGTAGCAGAAAATAGACTAAAACATAATTTCTAATCTCTTTTGACATTTAGAATTTTCTCTTTATTTCTAGTGTCCCAAAATATTTCTGATGATATACCTTGTTTCAGTGCTAGGTTTTTCATCTTTTATTTTGCTGGCCAATCTCTCAGACTTTTTAAAAGTTTGTTCCTGTAGTTCCAGGGAGTATTTATAGCATAGCTTTTAGTGATTTTTTTCTTTACTTCCATTGCTGTCTTTTGGGCACTTCTGCTATCATATCCGATGTGGTATCAACTGCCCCTTTAACTTTCTTACCCTTTTGTAGCAACTTTATGACATATATTTGAAATACTTTCTCAGCTTTATTTTGCAACCTTCCCCACTTAACCAAATGTTTAATTTCTGCTACTACCTTTTAATATCCACAATTGTTTGAAGCAATCTCTTCTTTGTAAGCATATTTTCTTATGTTCTTTAGAGTATTTAAAGACTGTTGCCTTTCTTGTTTGTTCAGTTCATTGTTACAGTCTTTCTCCAAACATCTGATTGAGGACATGTTGACTAGTGGGCCTCACTGCATGATAATGTGGTAGACACGACTGTCTTTCTCATGAACCACAAAAGTGTACTCTGAAGCAATTCACTTAGGGGTGGGGGGCCCATTAAATTTCTCAAATAAGAACCCTTTAGGATAAAGCCAGTTGTTTCAGGCTTCTTGGTTAAAGGTTAGGAAATTTAGTAGGACTGGATTATATGTAATCTCATTTCCAGGGTGCAGATCTCTCACTAATATCCTGTTTGCAGTGAAGGGTCTTTATCTTACCATAAGAGTATATACTGGTTTTCCAATTTTGAACCCTTATAATGCATTCTCCCTAGATAGTAAACCTCAAATCCTCTATCAGAGTATAGAAAGATTGGAAGGCCTATTTAATAATATAGATAAAAAAATTTCTAACTAATCCTTCTATTTCTGTACCTATCCTACATCTTCTACTTTTCCAGATACTTGTAGTCTCAAATTGAAAAACTGAAATAGTACTCAAGATCCTAATGGGACAATTAGCAATGTGAAATAGGAAGAAAAGGACCAAAGGTGTAGGGACAGTGAGAAGGATAGGGAAAGGGGAATAAGGGAAAAGGAAAAAAATATAAGAAAATGTAAAAATGGAATTAAAGTGTTTGAAGGAGGGGAGGGGAGGAGGGGGTAAAGGGAGGGTGGGAACAAGGAATGTACTGTCCCTAGAATGTGCCAATAAATTCAATTTAAAAAAAATTTCTGAGTCTTTTTCAAGTTCTGCAGGATCAATCTTTTTGCTTTTATTGGTTTCCCATGGAGCAGGTTCATATTTTTTATTTTTCTGGTTAGTTAAGTTAGTTATTTCTACCACGTTGCTGCTTTCAAATTTTTAAAAATTAACTTGCTATAAACTCATACCCTTATATTCATGAAAACACGTGACTTTTTAAAAAATTCCATTTATTGCCTAGTGACAATTGGAGTCAAAGAAGAGGTAAGCTAAGTATTTATTCTACCATCTATACCAGAACAATGTTTTTCATTTGATTAAAATTTAATTGTTTATTATAATATTTTGAGATTTTGTAGGCATGAAGCAGTCTGAAAACTAAAAACAGAGGGATTCTTAAACTTCTCTGTCTTATTAGTTTTCAATATGTAGTAGCTAAAAGCACTTTTTAATAAAATAGTACTACCAATATTATCTCATAGTAAAAATTACATGAAACAATTCATAGGAACTATCCAGCACATTGGAGGGTATCAAGTGCTAATTCTATTATGTAGCAACTCTGCTTTTACAGGGCTAAGAAACAAACTTTGTCTTTATACTCAAAAAGTTTATCATACCCAATTTAAAGTCATTTTTTCCATTAAGTTTGTTGGTATATTTTAAGCATACAATATAGTTACATTCATCATTGGGAACTTCTTCCCTTACCTGATGTATCTTGGTTCTTATTTTTTCCCTATTCCCCTGTCCTCAATCAACCCCTCCATTCCTCCCTATTTCAGAGACTTTGTTTCCATTATTTCCTTTTCTCATATTTTTCTTTTCCCTTCTTTCCTTTCCCCTACCCCTCCTACTTAATGTCATTTATTTTTAAAAACTGTTCACCAAGTAACATTTCTGCAACTACATTATATTCATTGTTTTCATTAATCCTCAGGTTGAACAGCAAATTTATCTTGCCAAAACATCTAGGCAATTAATGACATTTGGATTTTGCAGTATTAAAGTAGAGGATGGGAAGAACATTAAGAACAAAAAGGGCCCTGCTGGCACCACCATTGCTCCAGCATGAGGAAGGTCGGCTTGGCCCAATAACGTGGGACTGGGTAGCCACACCCTTCTGTGCCAGCACCGCCATCGCTCCACTGCAAAGAAGGTAGCAGTGAGGGCGCCCCTGAAACACCCCCACCCCCGCTCTCAGACCTCCTGATTGGGCCAGTTTTGGACCCACTCTGCAGAGGCAGTCATAAAGGGTATTTTTCTGAGCTCCCAACTTTGAACATCTTTAAAGAAAGGGTGGGGGAAACCTGTAGTAGAACTGTGTGGAATTCAACCATTTAGGAGTTCGGGGAACACAATCTGGGCCTTGTAGCCTGAGGTCAGTCTGCATTGTGGAGGTCTGCCATCAGCTAGGTGAGATCAGGGGACTTGGCTCTGCACATGGCTGCCCATGTTGTATATTATGACAGCAGAGACAGTCTGAAAGAAGCCCTTCAAATTCATTTTTTTCTTTCTTTTCCTCATTCCACACTGCAAATTCTCTCTTTTTTCTGTCCTCTTTCTCTAACTGTTTCTTGCTCCACCATATTTTCCCTCATCTCCCTTTCCATTCCTGCTCCTGGCCTAACTCAGATTTCTTCTTTTATCATTTTTTCTTTTTTCTTTATATTCTTTTCTTCTGTCATTCTACCTCACTCTAGAGTCAATAGTTTCAAGGGAAAGTGAGCCCCTTGGGATATATTCTTGTTCTTATACTTGCACTTTGTCTATTCCTTTTGAATTTAACAGTTTCCTGAAGATTGTGTGGTCATTCTATGTCCTCTGGCTTCACCTGAAACCTTCTCCAACACTTTTACATATGTACTTCTCTCGTCTGAACTCTGTCAAACCCCCATTCTAAATGGTAAATATGCTATACTGAAAAGTTTATTCACTCCAAATATATTTTAGGCTGCTTCTTCATTTTGATTTAATTCACATGGTTTGAAGGTGATGGACTATGACTACCACAAGAGATCACTTTGCAAGTTGTGCTTCATGCTATTGTGTTGTTGATTGTATCAATTGGGATAAAGGATTGTGATGATGTAATGACCTATTTTCTCAGATATTATGAAAATGAGAATGTCTATGAGTCACTAGAGACTCAAAACCCAAAGCACAACTATATCACAAAGATTTAAGTAATAACCCAGGAATTAAAACAAGGACAACCCAACTACAAAAATAAAAATGAAAAAACACTTAAACAAGACACAAAGACAGACTTCCAGTTCACCAATGGGAAACAGTAGGGCAAAGGAGGATGAAAAGTCTGATAGTGAACCAGCACAGGAACCCATAGCACAAGAAGTAAAACAGATCAATCAGGCTCTAGAAAAATTCAGAACACAAATATATTTCCCAGATAACCAGAGATGGTGAGCAAAATGAAAGTCATGATTTGAGACTCTAGAACAGAAACTAACAAAAAAATAGATGAGTTCAGGACCATGATAAAAGCCATGAAAGCCCAGCATAAGAAAGAAAGGGAAACAATAAATGCCCAACATAGGAAAGAAATGGAATCCATAAAAAAGATTCAAACAGTTAAGCAGAAGATCAAAAACCCTACTGAAAGTGTTATCAATAGAATAAAAGAATGAATGTGAAGATAAAATCTCAGCTATAGAAGATAAGATTGCAGTCAGTGACCGTGAAAAGACAGGTCTCCTAAAAACAGTAAGGGATCATGAGAAATTGATCAAACAACTGATAGTTGAAGCAAAAAAAAAAAAAATAACATAAGACTGATAGGAATCCATGAAGTAGCATGAGAAAATACAAATGACTTTGAAAAAGGTGTTCATGGCATTAATTATAGAAAACTTCCCAAACAGAGGGGAAGAATTTGACATACAGATAATTGAGGCATATAGGACTCCAACTAGCCATGATTAAAAAAAAAAGGTCTACACCTAGACATATAATAATCAAGATCCCAGAAACCCAACAGAAGAACAAAATACTACAAGCAGTAAGGGAAAAGAAACAAATCAAATGCAAAGGAAAGTCCATCAGAATCACAGCAGACTTTTCAACACAAACCCTCAGGTCAAGGAGAACCAGGAGTGAGGTATTTCAAGTCCTAAAAGAAAAAAACCTCCAACCTAGACTGATGTATCCTGCAAAACTCTCTTTCAAAATGGATGGGGAAATAAGATACTTCCATGACAAACAACACCTGAGAAACTACATGAATACCAAACCAGCACTACAAGGAATTCTAAACAACATCCTAGAAAAAGACAATGAAGGTCGCAACTCCATGAGGCCCAACAGATCAAATCAAACAGGCAAGGCAAGAAACCAAAAGGAGAAGGTGAAAAATTAAAAACAGTCAACAAAAGGACAATTACATGATAATAATAAGTCAGTACATATCAGTTATAACCATCCATGTCAATGGTCTCAATTCACCAATCTAGAGAAATAGACTGGCAGAATGGATTAAGAAGCAAAATCCAACAATATGTTGTATGCAAGAAACACATGTAGTGCAAAAAGAAGCCCATAGACTCAAAGGGAAAGGATGGAAAACAATTCCCCATGTGACAGGAGTCCAGAAAAAAGCAGGGGTAGCCATCTTATTCACACACAAAGTAAATTTCAAACCAAAACTCATTAAAAGAGACAAAGAAGGCCACTACATCCCTGTAAAGGGAACAATTCAAGAGGAAGAGATGATAATCATGAACATAGATGCACAAAATATTAATGCCCCCAACTATATAAAACAAATATTAAGTAACATGAAAAACCAAATAAGCACCAATACAATTGTAGTGGGGGATCTAAATACCCCACTATCACAAATAGATACATCATCTAGGTAAAAAACCAACAATGAAACACTAGAATTGAACCAAGCTTTTGAACACATGTACTTAATAGATTTCTATGGAGTATTCTACCCCAAAAAATCAGAATATACATTCTTTTCAGCTTCATATGGTCATTCTCCAAGATAGACCACACACTAGCTCACAGAACAGGTTTGAATACATGCAAAAGAATTGAAGTTATTCCCTGTATATTATCAGATCATAGTGAAATCAAGCTAGAGATCAATAGCATAAGAAACCATAGGAACTTCACAAACACATTGAAATTTGCAACACTCTCCTGAACAATCAATGGATCACAGAGGAAATTAAAGAACAAATTAGTTTTTTCAAATAAATGAAAATGCCACTACAACATACATGAATCTATGGGACAGAATGAAAGCTGTTCTATGTGGAAAATTCATAGCATTGAATGCCCACACTAGGAAAACAAAACAAGCTCAAATAAACAACCTAATGATGAACTTTAGATTCCTAGAAAAACAAGAGAAAGAAAAACCCAAAGCTCATAAAAGACAGGAAATTGTAAAGAACAGAGCACAAATAAATGCCATGGAAACTAAGAAAACAAGAAAAAATGAATTGAAGAGTTGGTTTTTTGAAAGACTAAATAAAATTGATAAACCCTTAGCTAACATTATAAAGAAAAGGAAAGAAAAGGCTCAGATCCATGTAATCAGGAATGAAAAAGGCGAAGTCACAACAGATCCAACAGAAATCCAGAGAATCATTAAAACCTACTTTGAGAATCTGTATTCTAATAAAATGGAAAACACAGAAGAAATGGACAGATTTTTAGATACTTATGAATTACCAATGTTGAATAAAGAAGACAAAAACATTTTAAACACCCCAATTACAATCAATGAAATTGAAAATGTAATTAAAACTCTACAAACGTAGAAAAGCCCAGGTCTTGATAGATTCACTGCTGAATTTTACAAGACTTTTAGAGAAGAACTACTGCTATCACTCTTCATAATTTTCAATGAAATTGAAAGGGAAGCAATACTTCCAAATTCAAGCTGGAAGCAAGTATCACTTTGATTCCCAAACCAGGGAAAGATGCAACTAAAAAGGAGACAGGCCAATCTCCATAATGAATTTAGATGCAAAACAGCAGATACTAGCAAACAGAATATAGAGGATCATCAAGAAGATCATACATCCTGACCAAGTCAGATTTATTCCAGGGATGCAAGGATAGTTCAGCATCCATAACTCAATAAATATAATACATTATATTAACAAAGTCAAGGACAACAACCATATGATACTCTTGATAGATGCAGAAAAAGCATTTGACAAAATTCAACACCCATTTATGATAAAAACCCTACAGAAAATTGGAATAGATGGTCTATATCTCAGCTTAATAGAGGCTATCTATGAAAACCCAAAAGCCAACATCATATTAAATGGCCAAAACCTGAAAACCTTCATGTTAAAATCAGGAACAAGACAAGGAAGCCCACTATCACTACTCATCTTTGATATAGTTCTGGAAAAATTAGCCATAGCAATTAGACAAGAGAAAGAAATTAAAGCAATAAAGAAAGGAAAGGAAGAAGTTAAACTGTCATTATTTGCTGATGATATGATACTGTACATTGAAGATCCCAAACAACTCCACCAAAAGACTTCTAGACTTAATTGACATTTTTATCAGAGTAGCTGAATACAAGATCAATACCCAAAAATCAATAGCCTTCTTGTACACAAATAACAGAGTCACTAAGAGAGAAATTAGGGAAACAATTCTCTTCACAATAGCATAAAAAATGAACTATTTAGGAATCAATCAAACAAAAGAAGCAAAAGACCTCTAACTGAAAAGTACAGCACTCTGAAAAAAGAGATAGAAGAGGATATAAGAAAATGGAAAGATATCCCCTGCTCTTGGGTAGGAAGAATCAATATACTGAAAATGGCCATACTACAAAAACTGCTATAGAGATTCAATGCAATGCCAATTGAAATTCCAACATTATATTCCACAGAACTAGAAAAAAGAGTCCAAAATTTCATATGAAACCAGAAGAGAGCTCAAATAGCAAAAGCCATGCTAGGCAACAGGGACATGGCAGTGGGTACAACAATCCCCAATTTGAAACTATACTACAAAGTCACTGTGATAAAAACAGCATAGTACTGGCAAAGAAACAGACCTGAGCATCAGTGGAACAGATTGGAAGACACAAAAACAACTCCAGATATAATCAGCTACCTCATCTTTGACAAAGAAGCTGACCATCCTCACTGGAGGCAAGATAGTCTCTTTAATAAATTGTGCTGGAAATACTGGATCTCAATCTGCCAAAGATTAAAACTAGACCCTTATCTTATGCACTAAACTAATATCCAAGTGGATTAAAGATCTAAACATTAAAAAAGAAACACTAAACTTCCTGGAATATAAGTTAGGCTGCACTCTTGAAGACATTGGCATAGGAAAAGACTTATGAGCAAATCCTCAGTGGCATGGGAAATAGCAGAAAGAATCAACAACTGGGATCTCATCTTATTAAAAAGCTTCTGCCTGAAAAAGAAACCATCAACAGAGCTGAGAGACAACCTACAATGTATGAAAAAAATTTTACCAGCTGCTCCTCAGGCAAAGGACTATTATCTAGAATATATAAAAAACTCAAAACAATCAGCCCCCCCCAAATATAAAGACCCAGTTTTAAAAATGGGCATCTGAAATGAACAGGCATTTCTCAGACAAAGAAATAAAAACAACAAGTAAATATATGAAAAAATGTTCCACATCACTGGTCATTCAAGAGATGCAGATGAAAACAACACTGAGATTCCACCTCACCCCACAAAGAATGGCTGTGATACAGAAATCACTCAATAACAAATGTTGGTGGGGTTATGGGGAGAAAGTAACCCTTCTCCATTGTTGGTGGGAGTACAGACTAGTGTAACCACTATGGAAATCAATATGGAGATACCTCAGAGAGCTGGAACTAGAGGTTCCATTTGACCCAGGCATTCCTCTGCTGAGTATCTTTCCAAAAGAATTAAAAGAATCATATCATAATGATATATGCACACCTATGTTTGTAGCAGCACAATTCATAATAGCTAAAATTTGAAAACAGTCCATTTGCCCATTAGTTGGAAACTGAATAAAGATGATGTGGTTTTTCTGTTAAATGGAATACTACTCAGCCGTAAAGAATGAGAAATTTGAATCATTCATAGGAAAATGGATACATATTGAGGATATACTCCTAAGTGAAACAAATAAGTCACACGTGTAAATACCAAATAGTTTCTCTGCTGTGAATATACTATAATAGTACATAAGATTCTAATGAGGTAACTGACAATGTGAAATGGGAAGAAAATGGCTAAAGGTGTGGGAAAAGTGGGAAGGGTAGGAGAGGTAATAATGGAAAGAAAAAATAGGAGAAAATGGAAATAAAATGTTTGTAAATAGGGAGGGGAGGAGGGGGTGAAGGGAAGGTGGGCAGAAGGGGAAAAAATGAGAACCAAGACCTGTCATGTAAAGCTACAAGATTCCAATAATGAATATAACTATACTGTATACCTAAAATGAAAAAAATGAGGAAAAAAAAGAACCAAAAGGGTATATTGCTAACTTGAAACCCCAGGAACCAGAATATTTGGCAGGAAGGCTGAGCTAGTTTTCAGAATTCAGTCATGCACCCCTTTTATTATCCATCCAGATCATAGGATGATGACCCTGTTGTCATTAGTCACAAGAGTTAGGTGTAAATTCAGCACTTTGGAAAGAATAGTAGACATGGTTTATCCATTTGTTCACTATCAGAATTATGTGCATTCTTAGGGAATTCCTACTTCTGGCATAAAGCAGAATTTATCTCCTACTATAGAGGCTAAACATCTCTGCAACTACCTGTTCCAGTCTGGCTTCCAAGTAAGACAAAGGCACATGTCCTAGTCTCTTGCAAAGAGATGTAACCACCCTCGTCTTTGAATTGAGCAATACTGAGGGAAAAAAAGACAAAATGACTGAAAACAACTACCACTGGAGGCAACAGCAGTCAGGGAGACCAGGTTCATATGGTTTTGGTGGTAGCTATGCCAGGGCCAGCACCAAGTATCCAGTGTTCAGCAGTGTAGCCAGACCGGCTGGAACATCTCATTCATTTCTTGCTTGCTTGATTGTTTTTTTGGTGTTTTTTTTAATAATAAGCATCCCTTTATTTGCTGGCTGCCATTACAAAAACTAATTACAACAGAAGTGTCTTCTTGAGTTGATATCAGAGGCAGTCACTCCCCAAGTATTAAGTAAAACACTATAAAACATGAGTATTGAAATGATAAATTTTACATTTTCTTTACCAGTTTGATCTCCTGAATAATTGAATTGAGCAAAATAAGGTAAAAGATTACACCTTTATGTTTTCTTCAGAAATGTGAAGATCTAATTATTCAAAAGTTTTTCTTATAAAATGAATCTCTGAAGGTGTTTATATAGAGTTGGGTTCTTTTTTAATTTTTCTCTTTAAATCTCATTTCATACTCAGTGGGAACATCAATCCTATCCTCACTGGACTAGATGGGTAATGTGATTTTCCAGGACATTTCCCATGGCTGCACCAACTCTAAGCTAGATCTTTATTACTCCTATTGATTCTACTACCTGCACAGTGTCCTCTATTTGCCCACTCATTTTAAAAATTAATTTTAGTGGTATATCATCAGTAGAAATTTGTACCTTTACATAATCTATCTTGGTTCTTATTTTTCCCCATTCCCCTGCCCTCCCTTCAACTATTCCACCCCTCCCTATTTAAAAAGGCTGTTTCCATTTTTTCATTTTCTCATATTAATTCCATTCCCTTCTTTGTCCCTTTTCTTCCTATTTCACATTATCTATTAAAGCTTTTAGTCCTCATTTACATTTTCAGTTTCTCACACCACAGAAACTATTCAGTATTTAGACGTGTATCTATTTATTTCACTTAAGAGTATCACCTCAATGTGCCTCTACTTAGCTATAAATGTCTCTAATTTCTCACTCTTAATAGCTGAGTAGTACTCCATTTTAGGGCAGGGACAAGGGGAAAAAGTGAGAACCAAGACCACCTGTCATGTAAAGGTAAAAGATCCCAATAATGAATGTAACTGTACTGTAAACCTAAAATGTACCAATAAACTCAATAAAAGAAAAAAAGAAACATTTTATTTATCCAGTCTTCAATTGATGGGCAATTGGGCTCTTTCCAAGTTTTAGCTATTACAAACTGTGCTGCTATGACCATGGTTACACATATATCACTGTGTTATGATTCTTTTAATTCTTTTGGGATAATACCCAACAGATGAATAGCTGGGTCAAATGGGACTTGCAATTCTAGTTTTTTGAAGTATCTCCATACTGATTTCCACAGTGGTTACAGCAGGCTACACTCACACCAACAATGAAGAAGGGTTCCTGTTCCCCAATAGCCCTCCAGCATTTATTATTGGTTGATTTCATGATAGCAGCCATTCTTTCTGGGGTGAGATAGAATCTCAGTGTTGTTTTCATTTGACCAGTTTCTCAAATGACCAGTGACATTAAACATGTTTTCATGTTTATTTGCTATTTCTACTTCATCTAAGAAATGTCTGTTTATTTCAGATGTATAGTTTTGGATGGGGTCTTTAAATTGGGGAGGACTTTTTTTTAAGTTCTTTCTATATTCTAGATAATAGACCTTTATCTGAGGAAGAGCTGAAGAAAAATTGCCTCAAATTGTAAGTTGTTTCTTCAAACTGTTGGTGGTTTCTCTTGCTGTGCAGAAGCTTTTTAATAAGTTCCCACTTCTTGATTGTGCTAGGTCATGGGCAAATGAGGTTTTGCTCATAAAATCTTTTCCAACACCAATGTCTTCAAGAGTTCTACCTAACCTCTCTTCCAGCTGGTTTAGTGTTTAATATTTAGATCTTTAATCCATTCTGATTTTGGTTTAGTGCATGGTAAGAGATATAGGTCTAGTTTTAATCTTTGGCAAGTTGAAACCCAGTTTTTCCAGCACCTTTTAAAGAGGCTATCTTTCCTCCAATGAGGGTGTTTCACTCTTTTGTCAAAGATGAGATGGCTGAGTGTGTCTGGACTTGCTTCTGCATCTTCTAAGCTATTCCATTGATCTTTGGGTCTGTTTCTTTGCCAGTACCATGCTTTTTTTAATCACAGAAGTTTTGTGGTATAGTTTCAAAATGGGAATTGTGATATCCCCTACCTTGACTTTATTGCCTAGAAGGGATGTTTGCTATTCTAATTGTAGGTCTCTCTTTTTCCAAATGATTTTTTGGATTGTTTTATCAAGGTATGTGAAGTATGCTGCTGGGATTTCAGTTGGGATTGCACTGAATCTATGTAGCAGTTTTGGAAATGTGGCCATTTTCACTATGTTGATTCTTCCTACCCAGAAGCAAGGGACATCTTTCCATTTTCTGATATCCTCTTCAATCTCTTTTTTCAGAGTACTGTAGTTTTCGGAGGACAGGTCTTTGATTTATTTTGTTAGGCAAATTCCTAGGTATTTCAGTTTTTTGGATGCTATTATGAAAGGAATTGTTTGCCCCATTTCTATCTTAATAAGTCTATTGTTCATGTACAGAAAAGCTATTGATTTTTGTGTGTTCACCTTGTGTCCAGCTACTTTATTGAATTTGGTTAAGTCTAGAAGACTTTTTGGGGAGTTCTTGGGGGGTCTTTTATATAGAGTATCATGTCATTTGCAAATAATGACAATTTGACTTCTTCATTTCCTCTCTTTATTCCTTTTCATTCTTTCTCTTGTCTAATTGCTGCGGCTAATGCTTCCAAAACTATATTGAACAGAAGTGGTGACAGTGGATATCCTTGTCTCTTCCTGGTTTTATTGTGAAGGATTTCAGTTTTTGACCATTTAGTATGATATTGGCTGTTGGGTTTTCATAGATGGCTTTTATCAGATTGAGGTAGAAACCATCTATTCCAATTTTTGGTAGGGTTTTATTATGAATGCATGTTGGATTTTGTCAAATGCTTTTTCTGCATCTATTTAAATGATCATATGATTTTTGCCCTTGGCTCTATTAATATAGTGATAACATTTATTGATTTGTATATGTGGACCATCCCTGCATCCTTGAGATGAACCTCACTTGGTCAGGGTGTATGATCTTGTTGATGATCTTCTGCATTCTATTTGCCTGTACCTCATTAAGAATTTTTGCATGTATGTTCATTAGTGAGATTGGCCTACAGTTCTATTTTTCAGTTGGGTCTTTCTCTGCTTTGGGGATCAAGGTGATGCTTGCTTCCAGGAATGAATCCAGGAGTATTGTTTCCCTTGCAATTTCATTGAAGAGTGCGTTTAAAGAGGAGTGGCAGTAGTTCCTCTCTAAATTTATTGTAGAATTCAGCAGTGAAGCCATCAGGGCCTGGACTTTCAGTAGTGGGTAAGTTCTTATTATGCTTATAATTTCATTGATTACTATTGGGTCATTTAGAATTTTTAGGTCTTCTTTTCAACTTAGGTAATTCATACAGATCTAGGAATCTGTCCATTTCTTCTGTATTTTTCATCTAATTGGCACATAGTTTATTGAAGTAGTTATTGATGATCCTCTGTATTTCTGAGGTGTCCATTGTAATTTAACATTTTTTTCAATTCTAATTGCATGGATTAGGGCTTTTATTTCCTTTTGATGAGGGTGGATAAGGGTTTGTCAATTTTGTTTATTCTTTTGAAAAATGAACTCTTTCCTTCATTGATTGTTTGTATCATTTGCTTAGTCTCCATTGCATTGACTTCTGCTCTGATCTTTACCTTGTATGAGCTTTGATTTGTCCTGCTCTTGTTTTTCTAGAAGTTTAAGGTTCAACATCAGATTGCTTAATTGAGCTCACTCTGTTTTCCTAATGAGTATTTACTGCTATGAATTTCCCTCATAAAACTGTGTTCATTGTGTCCCATAGATTCCAATATGTTGTAATGGCATTTTCATTTAATTGTAAAAACTGTCTGATTTCTTCTTTAATTTCCTCTGTGACACATTGGTTGTTCAAGGGTGTGTTGTTCAATTTCCATGTTTTTATTAAGTTCTTATGTTTTCTTTGGCTATTGATCTCCAGTTTCTTCATACTATGGTCTGATAATATACACGGAATAACTTCCATTACTTTGCACTTACTGAGAAAGTTCTATGAGCAAATATGTGGTCTATTTTGGAGAAAAACCTGTGTGCAACCAAAAAGAATGTGTATTCTAAAAAAATTAATATGTATTCTGATTTTGTGGGTGAAATACTCTGTAAACATCTGTTAAATTCATTTGTTCAAGAATTTGAGTTCTACTATTTTGTTATTTTTTTGTCTAGTTTATCTCTTTGTGACAATGGGGTATTGAGGTCCCCACTACTACTGTATTAGTCATTTGATTTTTCACATTTGTTAGTATTTGTTTTATATAGTTGGGTGCACTAGTGATATATATATATATATATATATATATACACATATACATATATATATATAATTTAGTATATACATATATATTTATGATTGTCATCTTTTCCTCTTGGATTGTTCCCTTTACAAGGATGTACTGTCCTTCTTTGTCTCTTTTATCAGCATTGGTTTGAAATTCATTTGATCTGCAAAGAGGATAGCTACTCCTGCTGTTTTTCAGGTTTCTGCCACATGGAATATTGTTTTCCATCCTTTAACTTTTAGTCTATGAGCTTCTTTTTGTATTGTGTTTTTTGTATGCAGCATATTGTTGGATCGTGCTTCTTGACTCATTTGTCAGTCTATTTCTTTCACTTCGTGAATTGAGACCATTAACATTGATGGTTATAACTGATATGTATTGACTTATCCTTGTCATGACTTTTTTTTTTAGTTGGATTCTCCCGTTGTGTTTAATTTCTTGTCCTGCCTGATGGATGCTTTCTTTTGGGCTTCCTTGGGTTGTGATCCTTGTTGTCTTTTCCCAGGATATTGTTTAAAATTTTTGGAGTGCTGGTTTGGTACATGAAAATCCTCAGGTGTTCTTTGGTATTTAAATATCTCATTTCTCCATCAATTTTCAAAGATAGTTTTGCAGGGTATATCAATCTGGCTTGGAGGCTGTTTTCCTTTATAAAGGGTTTGAAATACATCATGCCAAGCTCTTCTTGCCTTGAGGGCTTATGTTGAGAAGTCCTGAGGGGCTTTTCTTTGTAATTTTTTTTTCTTTTCTCTAACTGCTTATAGAATTTTGTTCTTCTCTTGGGTTTCTGGAATCTTAACTATTATATGCCTGTATGTAGTTTTTTTTTTTATCACAGCTATTTGAAGTCCTACATGCCTTAATTCTCTGTATGTCAAGTTAAGTATAAGATTATTCCATCTCATTTTCTTTTGGAGTTGCCTTAGGTGATCTGGAAATCTGGTTGTAGGACTTGTTTTTGTGTCTTCTCATTTCAACAGATATAGCCTTCTGTACCTTTATTGAGGCAACTTTTTGCTCACCCAGTGGTCTTCAGTTCTCAGCAAGCCACTGAGTAGCCTTTTCTCTGCTGCTCACCAGTGCACCAATTCCTGGGTTCAGAATGGTTGCCTTCTAGATCCCTGAGCTGACCTGTTGTCTAGGAGGGCTCCTGGCTGAGGCCTGTGCACACTTTGAATGCTATCTAGGCATGCCTCTGTCCAGGTCATGCTCCCCTATGTAGCTGTTGTCTGGGAGGACCTTCGGTTGGGGGCTGTTGACCCCAGTTCCTCATCTCTGAGCAGGTTCTGGCTAGAGTCTCTGTGTACTTACTGATGGTATGGTGTTGGCCTCTGGCTGATGCTTATGGGCCTTTACAGCTCTTTTCCAGGAAGGTCTTTGGCTTGGGCATATATGCCTAAGCTGCTGGGGTCAGGGTGGCGCCCTGACTGGATCTGCCTGCAATTACACCACTCTGATCCATACTGCTGCTTGCCGGGATCTGCATGCACTTACGAATGGTATGAGGCAGGCCCACTCATTTCTTTTTTTTTTCCAGCTTTAATTGAGTTTATTGGTGCATTTCTGGGATACAGTACAGTTATATTCATTGTTGGGATCTTGTACCTCCACATGACAAGTCTTGATTCTCCTTTTTTCCCCTTACCTCTGCCCTCCCTTCAACCCCTCCTCCCCTCCCCATCTACAAATACTTTATAACCATCTTTTCATTATATCACATTTTTTTCTTTTCCCTTATTACCCTTCCCCTACTCTTCCCACCTTCTCTACACCTTTAGCTCCTTTCTTCCCTTTTTGAAATGTCAGTAATCTTATTAGGATTTATGTATTATTGCAGATTATTCACACCAGAGAAACTATTTGGTATTTACACATGTGTGACTTATTTATTTCACTTAGGAGTATATCTTCAATATGTATCCATTTTCCTATGAATGAATCTATTTTCTCATTCTTTATGGCTGAGTAATATTCCATTTTATACAAAAACCACATCCTCTTTATCCAGTTTCCAACGGATGGGCAAATAGGCTGTTTCCAAGATTTAGCTATTACAAACTGTGCCGCTATAAACATGGGTGCACATACATCTCTGTGATATGATTCTTTTAGTTCTTTTGGAAAGGTACCCAGCAGAGGGATGGCTGGGTCACATGGAACCTCTGGTCCAAGCTCTTTGAGGTATCTCCATATTGATTTCCATAGTGGTTGCACCAGTCTGCACTCCCACCAACAATGGAGAAGGGTTCCTTTCTCCTCACATCCCCGCCAACATTTGTTATTGTGTGATTTCTTGAGAGCAGCCATTCTTTGTGGGGTGAGGTGGAATCTCAGTGCTGTTTTCATCTGCATCTCTCAAATGAACAGTGATGTGGAACATTTCTTCATATATTTACTTACTGCTTTTACTTCTTTGTCTGAGAAATGTCTGTTCATTTCAGATGCCCACTTTTGAATCGGGTCTTTATATTTGGAGGGGCTGCTTGTTTTGAGTTCTTTATATATCCTTGATAATAGTCCTTTGTCTGAGGAACGGCTGGTAAAAATTTTGTCCCACATTGTAGATTGTCTCTTAGTTCTACTGATGGTTTCTTTTGAAGTACAGAATCTTTTTAGTAAGATGAGATCCCAGTTGTTGATTCTTTCTGCTAGGTCCTGTGCTACTGAGGATTTCTTCATAAAGTCTTTTCCTATACCAATGTCTTCCAGAGTTCTGCATGCAGGCTGACATCCAGTTTTTCCAACACCATTTATTAAAGGGGCTATCTTTCCTCCACTGAGGATGGTCAGCTCCTTTGTCAAAGATGAGGTAGCTGAGTACATCTGCATTTGTTTTTGTGTCTTCCAGTCTGTTCCATTGATCCTCAGGCCTATTTCTTTGCCAGTACCATGCTGATTTTATCACAGTGGCTTTGTAGTATAGTTTCAAATTGGGAATTGTTACACCTGGTGCCATGTGACTGTTGCCTATAATGGCTTTTGCTATTCTAGGTCTCTTGTGGTTCCAAATGAATTTTTGGATTCTTTTTTCTAGTTCTGTGAAATATAGTGTTGGAATTTCAATTGGCATTGCATTGAATGTATATAGCAGTTTCGGTAGTATGGCCATTTTCACATTGATTCTTCCTACCCAGGAGCAGGGGATATCTTTCCATTTTTTTTTTATATCCTCTTCAATTTCTTTTTTCAGAGTGCTGTAGTTTTCAGTGTAGAGGTCTTTTGCTTCTTTTCTTAGGTTGATTCCTAGATACTTCATTTTTTTGGATGTTATTGTAAGGAGGAAGGAGCCAAACCACTGAGCTAAATCCCTGGCCCCTGGATGTTATTGTAAAAGGAATTTTTTTCCCTTATTTCTCTCTCACTGAGTCTGTTATTTGTGTATAAGAAGGCTATTGATTTTTGGGTATTCACCTTGTATCCAGATACTCTACTGAATCTGTCAATTAAGTTTAGAAGTTTTTTGGTGGAGTTTTTTGGATCTTCAATGTAGAGAGTCATATCATCAGCAAATAATGATAGTTTAACTTCTTCCTTTCCTATCTTTATTGCTTTAATTTCTTTCTCTTGTCTAATTGCTGTGGCTAATGTTTCCAGAACTATATTGAAGAGAAGTGGTGATAGTGGGCATCCTTGTCTTGTTCCTGATTTTAACATGAAGGTTTTCAGTTTTTGGCCATTCAATATGATGTTGGCTGATGGTTTTTCATAAATAGCCTTTATTAAATTGAGGTATAGACCATCTATTCCAATTTTTTGCAGGGTTTTTATCATGAATGGGTGTTGAATTTTATCAAATGCTTTTTCTGCATCTATTGAGAGGATCATATGGTTTTTGTCCTTGACTTTGTTAATATAATGTATTACATTCACTGACTTTCGTATGTTGAACCACCCTTGCATCTCTGGAATAAATCCGACTTGGTCATGATGGATGATCTTCTTAATAATCCTCTGTATTCTGTTTGCTAGTATCTTATTAAGGATTTTTGCATCTATATTCATTAAGGAGATTGGTCTGTAGTTCTCCTTTTTGGTTGTATCTTTCTCTGGTTTGGGAATCAGAGTGATACTTGCTTCCAGGAATGAATTTGGAAGTATAGCTTCTCTTTCAATTTCATTGAAAAGTTTGAAGAGTAATGGTAGTAGTTCTTCTCTAAATGTCTTGTAAAATTCAGCAGTGAATCCATCAGGGCCTGGGCTTTTCTTTGTTGGTAAGTTTTTAATTACATTTTCAATTTCACTGATTGTGATTGGGGTGTTTAAAATGTTTTTATCTTCTTCGTTCAACTTTGGTAATTCATAAGTATCTAGAAATCTGTCCATTTCTTCTGTGTTTTCCATTTTATTAGAGTACAGGTTCTCAAAGTAGGTGTTCATGATCCTCTGGATTTCTTTCGGATCTGTTGTGACTTCGCCTTTTTCATTCCTAATTGCATGGATCTGAGCCTTTTCTTTCCTTTTTTTGATAAGATTAGCTAAGGGTTTGTCAATTTTATTTATTCTTTCAAAAAACCAGCTCTTTGTTTCATTTATTTTTTTGTATCATTTTCTTAGTTTCAATTGCATTGATTTCTGCTTGGATCTTTATAATTTCCTCTCTTGTTCAAGATTTGTGTTTTTCTTGTTCTTGTTTTTCTAGGAGTCTAAGTTTCATCATTAAGTTGTTTATTTGAGCCCGCTCTGTTTTCCTAATATGGGCATTCAATGTTATCAATTTTCCCCGTAGAACTGATTTCATTGTGTCCCATAGATTCCTGTATGTTGTATTGGCATTCTCATTTATTTGTAAAAACTGTCTAATTTCTTCTTTAATTTCCTCTGTAATCCATTGATTGTTTAGGAGAGTGTTGTTCAGTTTCCATGTGCTTGTGAAGTTTCTATAGTTTCTTGTGCTATTGATGTCTAGTTTGATTGCACTATGATCTGATAATAAACAGGGGATGACTTCAATTTTTTTGCATTTATTTAGACCTGTTTTGTGAGCCAGTATGTGGTCTATTTTGGAGAATGATCCATGTGCAGCCGAAAAGAATGTATATTCTGGTTTTTGGGGGTGGAATACTCTATAAACATCTATTAAGTCCATGTGTTCCAAAGCTTGGTTCAGTTCTATTATTTCATTGTTGATTTTCTGCCTAGTAGATCTGTCAATTTGTGATAGTGGGGTATTTAAATCCCCCACTACAATTGTATTAGTGCTTTTATTTGGTTTTACATGTTACTTAATATTTGTTTTATATAGTTGGAGGCATTTATATTGGGTGCATATATGTTTATGATTGCCAACTCTTCCTCTTGAATTGTTCCCTTTACAAGGATGTATTGTCCTTCTTTGTCTCTCTTAATGAGTTTTGGTTTGAATTTGCTTTATCTGAGAATAATACTGCTACCCCTGCTTTTTTCTGGACTCCTGACGCATGGAGAATTGTTTTCCATCCTTTCACT
>NW_022900928.1:59304480-59315038 GCF_012274545.1 Fukomys damarensis
TTGTCCTTTTCTAGGAAATTGTTTAGAATTCCTTGCAGTGCTGGTTTGGTGTTCATGAAATTTCTCAGGTGCTCTTTGTCGTGGAAGTATCTTATTTCACCATCTATTTTGAAAGAGAGATTTGCAGGATACATCAATCTAGGTTGGAGGTTCTTTTCTTTTATGACTTGGAATACCTCACTCCAGGCTCTCTTTGACCTAAGGGTTTGTGTTGAAAAGTCTGCTGTGATTCTCATGGGCTTTCCTTTGCATGTGATTTGTTTCTTTTCTCTTACTGCTTGTAGTATTTTGTTTTTCTGTTGGATTTCTGGAATCTTGATTATTATATGTCTAGGTGTAGATTTTTTTTGATCATGGCTAGTTGGAGTTCTATATGCCTCACTTATCTGTATGTCTAATTCTTCCCTTCTGTTTGGGAAGTTTTCTGTCATTAATTCTGTGAATAGCTTTTTTAGGTCATTTGCGTTTTCTCCTGCTTTTACATGAATTCCTATCAGTCTTATGCTATTTTTCTTTGCATCATCTAGAAGTTGTTGGATTGATTTCTCATGATCCCTTACTGTTTTTGAGGGACCTCTTTTTTCACAGTCACTGACTGCGATCCTATCTTCTATATCTGAAATTCTATCTTCGCAATCTTTTATTCTGTTGCGTGCACTTTCAATAGAGTTTTTAATCTCCTGGATATCTGTTTGAACTGTTTTATGGATTCCATTTCTTTCCTCTGTTGCGCATTCATTGTTTCCATTTCTTTCTTATGCTGAGTCTTCATGGCTTCTATCATAGTCTTGAGCTCATCATTTTTTTGTCACTTTCTATTCTAGAGTCTCGAATCATGACTTCCATTTTGCTCATCATCTCTCTGGTTAACTGGGAAATTATTTCTGATTTGAATTTTTCTAGAGCCTGATTGATCTGTTTTGTTACCTCCTTTGCTATGTGTCCAGGGTGTCCTGTTGGTTCACTTTCAGAGTTTTCATCCTCATTTGTCCTACTGTTTGCCATTGGTGAACTGGAAATCTGTCTTTGTGTTTTGCTTTATGTGTTTTCTCATTTTTATTTTTGTTGTTGGGTTGTCCTTCTTTAATTTCTGGGTATTACTTAAATCTTCCTGATATAGTTGCGTTTTAGCTTTTGAGTTTCTAATGACTCATAGACATCCTCATTTTCATAATATCAGAGAAAACAACTCTTTAAATCAATCAAAACCTTTATCCCAATTGATACATACAGCAGCCCAATAGGATCAGGCACAGCATGCAAACTGACCACTTGTGGTAGTCATTAATGTGTCACCTTTAACCCATGTGAGTTAAATTAATATCAAGAAGCAGCCCATAATATGTTTGCAGTGAATATGCTTTTCAATATAGCATCTTTACCATTTAGGATGGGGGGTTAGACTGAGTTAGTACGAGAGGAGTAGATAACTGAAAGAACTGGAGCAGGTTTGAAGTGAATCCAGAGGATGTAGAATTACCTTACTATCTTTACAAAGCTATTACTTCAGCGGGGATAGAGAGAGTGCAGGAATAAGGACAAGAATATATCCCCTTAACAATAACAGGCAGTTGTCTTCCCTTGAAGGTACAGAGCCATGAGTGAGGTAGAATGACTGGAGAAAAGAACATAAAGGGAAACCCTCCCAAAAAATAAAAAATAATAAAAGAAGAAGTCTGAGTTAGGGCAGGAGCTGAAATAAAAAGGGAGATGAGGGATAATATGGTGGAGCAAGAGACTGAGTTGGAGAGAGATGACAGAAAAAAGAAAGAAATTTTGGGGTGGAATAAGGAAAAGAAGAGAGAGAAAAAAAAAGAATGTGAAGGGACTCTTTCAGACTATGTCTCTGTTCTCATATTATACCACATGTACAGCCATATGCAGAACTGAATCCCCTGGTCTCAGCTAGCCAATGGCAGTTCCCCATGACTAAGACTGAACTCAGTCCACAAGGCCTAACTTGAGCTTCCCAACCCTCATGGTTGAACTCCACTCAGTTCTATTCCAGGTTTCCCCTGCCCTTTCTTTAAAGATGTTCAAAGTTGGGAGCTCAGAAAACTACCCTTCATGAAAGCCTATGCCTCTGCAGAGTTGGTCCAAGGACTGGCCCAATCAGGAGGTATGAGAACGGGGGGGCGGTCGTGAGGGTGTTTCAAGAGTGCCTGCATGGCTACCTTCCTTACTGGGTCTGATGTCGCACAGTCCAGGAGGTCACGCACCTGCCGGATGATCTCAGGCAGGCAGGCAGATGAAGAGACCCCCTCCAGGGTCTTTGGGTCCTTGCTGGGTCTGATGGCATGCAGTCTGGGAGGTCATGCACCTGCTGGATGATCTCAGGCAGGCAGGTGAAGAGACCCCCCTCTGGGGTCTTTGGGTCCTTGCTGGGTCTGATGGTGCACAGTCCGGGAGGTTGCACACCCACTGGATGATCTCAGGCAGGCAGGCAGGTGAAGAGCCCCACTCTTTTCTGACTTATTTATTATCCATAACATTTGGAAATTTCTCATATAACACTGTAAAATTAGCAAATGTCTTTAAAATTTATTAATATATAATTTGCATTTGAATATGAATTTAACTTCACTCAATCAAAAAGTAAAGTTTATTTTTTTAGAAAAAAGAATGTTGCCATATCCCAATCTCATTATTCATCATTTAATCATCTGAGCTATTGAGATTTCTAGCAGAACAATTTAGAAACTTTTAAAAAAATTCCATTGATTCTGATTATTGGAAAGCCTATGCATTACTTTGCTAAAGGAATTTTTCCAGGTTGCTATTAGCTTGTTCCTTACAAAAGACCATCTTCAAATTTGTTTCTGGGGAAATTTCTCTGGTTCACTAAAATCTGCTGCTACTAAAAGTGTGTTGGGAGCTGAAGAAAAAGTGGAAACCTCATGGCGAGTTCCACAAGGCCTTCCAAGTTGGATTTATCACATGCAGACAAAAAAGGAGCCATTAGTCACATGTGTCACACTAGGATCAAGAAGTCTGTAAGGACTCTATCTTTACTTGCACCCAACACAAGGATGGAGGTGGTTAAAGAAATGAAGAGACAAAATGCCGGGCATGGTGGTACATGCCTGTAATCCCAGCACTCGGGAGACTGAGGCAGGAGGATCACTGTGAGTTCAAGGCCAGCCTGGGTTACATAGTGAAAAAAAAAAAAAAAAAAAAAAGAAGAGACAGCACTAACTTATTACCAAAAGAGTGTCCAAAATTTAAAAGCTAGTATTTTACTTGTAAAAATGATTTAGTCAGTATTTCTTGTAGAAGACAGATGTTTCCAAACTAATATGAAGTTTAAGTTCCATGATGCAGTACAAGGTCATATGAACAAGCTTTCCTTTCAGCAGGAGATGCTTATGGATTCCTCATCAAATCTGTTAAAGTACTACCTTTCTGAATAGAACATCTCTGTCCTTAGTGTGTTTCACTTTTTAACGCTGATCTTTATTTAATTTTTCTGGATTGTATGGATACAATACAGAGAACTATTTAAATGGGTGATATTATAGAGCAGTGCTAAGAAAAATATTAGCAAGATCCAATTATGCCTGGCATACATAAAGTACAAATTAAATTTTATGTTGCTTGTCATAAACACACTCTCAAGGGATCCATTGAGAAGGGCAGAGAACTAAATATTAAGACTCAATCATTACCTCTTTCATCCGAAAGCATTCTATGATCTTCTCAGGCTACGTTGGGCTCTTTTACTTTGTGTTTCTGTAACATACTGCTATCTTTGGGGAAAAATATATTATATTTATTTATTTACATGTCTGGCTTCTCCATAAGACTGTAAATATAGGGCTTACCTGTCAGAATGACAATGCCTAGAACATAGATAGCACTCAATCACACTTTAACGGCTGACTGAATGTTATTAAGAACTGAGTAAACTGCACCTAAGGATCTGTGCATGGTTCAGTTCACTGTCGTACTCATTCATTTCAAAAAGGTATACAGGGTGTTCATCATTTATGGATGGTGTCACAGGCCATGCTAGGAAGCTTGGGTTTTATCCTGAGGCCAGTGATTTTTCTCTATCAGAATGGAATAATTATCACATTAGTAATTTTGAAAATCTTTAGGTTGCAGGACAGAGAAGAAATAAAAGGAGTCAGTTTCCAGGGAGACTGGTTAGTTGCCTTACTACCTCAGACTTAAGAAAGAAAAAGAACTGATGCAATAGAGTCAATAAGAGAAAGAGATAAATTTCAGAGATACTGAAAAAGCATATCTGACACAATTTGGTAATCAATTATCTATTAGGGGAAGGTGAAATAAAAAATGTCAGTTTTAAGCTTGGGAAGCTGAGTGAACAGTAGAGGAAGAAGAGAACATGCCTGTTTAAGATAAAAGCTTTCCAGTTTAGAGTTATCAAGTTTGAGGAGCATCATAGACATTCAAGTAAATATATTCATCAGATTGTTGAATATCTACAGCTATAGATTTCAGACTTATCAAACTAAATTCTATATTCTGTTTGAGAAATTTAAAATTATCTTTCTGTTTGAGATACTATGAAATATCAAAAACAAGTTTACACATAATTCAGATCTAAAACCAAAAACTATCAGTAATATTAAGATAATGTCCAGCACAAAAGGTTTCTAAATACATACAATGGGAAAAGAAATATATTTTTCTACCCATCAGTTCATTTTTTTTTTTTGCATGAAATCCTGTACCACTATACTAAAAGTGTCAGGAAATTAATATTGAACTCAAATTTTTAAAAACTTCTAAAGTAAACAGATGTTAAGACAGTGTGTCCATGTATCCAAATGTCAAATGATAACACCTTACCTTTTGACCACCCTCACTTCTTTTGTTCAAACAGTCTAGTAATTACTTCAGTAATTCTAAAGGCATCCAAGCCAACTAGAGTACTTCCAGAGTACTTAAAAAGAAAAAAAGGTGCTAAAAAGCTTTTTCCCCCTAGTAACCATTCTATTTGTGCTGCTTGTGGAAAGAGCCTCTCTTAAGACTATCTATGATTTGATGCCAACATCACTATCCCATGTGCAGTAGTAGGCCATAGAGCAGTGATGGCAAACCTGTAGCACACACGTGCTATGGTGGGCTGTTTGCTATCACTGAAAGCTCTAAAAGGTTCACCATCCCTGCAATAGAGTCTTACCAATCGCAGCAACTTATCAAAGGATTGTCTAAAACTATTTGTGTGGGCCTGATATAATCACAAGTGTCCTTAGAAGAGGAGAACAAGAAGGTCAGAATTGAGAAGTACATGCTCTATTGCTAAATGTCTTATCATTCACTCTTTCTTCTATTCATTTATTACATAAATATTAAGCACCAGTATGCCCTTTATGGTATGTACAGAATAATTAAATTATACAATAATAATGATGATACTTATATGAGTATTAAAAATTAGTAGGGAAGACAATTATGAAAACTGTTAGGAAAAGGAAATACTATGGCTTTTCAAAGTTCTTTATAGGGGAAGGAAGGAGAAAAAGAAAGCAAAAGGGTTGGGGAAATATAAGAGAGTTTACCCAGGCCACTTAAGTTTCAACAACTCTTAAAAATGATAATTAATTTACATTTTGGCTTCATTGTTTCCAATCTTTTATTTATGGCTAAGTATACACATACATTGTTCATATATATTGTTTCCATACATAGTATAAAACTTAAGGATTTATAGCATATAATATGTTGGGGTTAACTAATAAAATGAAGGATCAAAGAAAGCCCCCTTAAGCTTGCTCATACTATAGGTAATACCTAAACTGGATCCTGCACAGTGCAAAGAAGGTAATAAGGCAAAATGGGGAAGAAAGGATCATGTTCTAAATGGAGAAAAGAGCAGAAACAAAAGTTCCAACATAGAGGGAACATGGACCCATACAGGGAAACAGTAGACCATGACCACTAACACTCAGGGAGCCAAGGAAAACAGGTGTACAAAGAAGAGGTAGGAAAATACTAGGTATTAGAGGTCCCAAGTAAACCAACATAACAAGTAATATTTATTTCAAGGACAATAGGAAATCACTTAAAACTTCAATTAGAAGTAGATCAAGATCAAGTTTATGGTTTTTTCAAATGTGACTGTAATCATCATGTAGAGACTGCAATGTAAGAAATTAGGTACATCAAGATTAGGAAAAAAAGCTTGATGATGAATATCCATCTGAGGGATTCAAGAGGCTTCTTAGTAAGACCTAACTCCCCTACTAAATAATGACAATGTCTATCAAATATTGAGAGGCTACTGCATGCCAGGCACTGTTGTAAGAACCTTACCTATAATAACTTCTTTATGCCTCCCAGAAACTCACTGAGACAGTAGTCATTACTATCCCCATTTTAAAGAAAAAGAAACAGACACAGAAAGGTTATTAATCTTGTCCCAAAACACCTAGCTCCAATTTCATCTCATACTACTCCCATGTTACATTTTAATGGTATCAGAGTGTATCTATTCAACCACCATGCCATGCTGCCTCTAGTGACCTGTTGAATGCCTCAGGGAAATGATAAACCACAGAGCCTGCCCTGCCAGATGAAAGAATGCAGCTTACTAGGCCACCTCTCTCAACTGAAGGGACTGAGCCAAGCTAGTACTTTACTCCTTCTGGTTCCCATTCTACTGTTTTGTCCGGAAAACCAAGATTATGCAGCTTATTCTTTACCCAGGAGGAGTGCCTGCAGCCCAGGTGTAGCTGCAGCCCAAGACCATGGATGACCTTGAGCCTGGCTCATAGACCTGGAGATTTGAATAGACATCCACACCCTATGATTGCAATACCAGCCCCACTATACCTACCCCACTCTACTCCCATCCCCAAGACACTCACTACCCAAACATCCTCCAGGTCCCCCTTTTCACTTCAATGAAACCAAAATCTAAACTATTCATGGCTATTTCTGAGTTTCAAAACCATGAATGACTTTTGGTTTTGTTTTTAGAATTCACATAAGGAACATGTGTTAGTTATTTAATCGGGGAAATAAAAACATATTTTAAAAATGTGTTCTTAATCAGGTATCTAATTTTTGGCACTCAGTTTCTGAAGATTTAATTCAGTAACTATATTAATCTGGGAACTCCAAATAACATTTAATTTACAAAAGATCCAAATTTAAAATAGGCTATGCCATATAGCTTGCAAGAAATCAATAAAATTACAAAATATTAAAAGTTGAAAGTATCCTTATAGCATCAACTCCAGTGATTTTCAAACCACATGTCGATGAACCTTAGGGTTCTGTAGATAAATCTCAGAGTCACAATAAAAGGTAAAGGGATGACAAAAATGGGTCTGGATCTAGATATACCACCTTTTCTGTAACCAAACTATCTCTATCTTTTCTTCATAAAAGAAATTTTTCTTGATGCCCAATATACTTGTAGTCTACTTTCAATCTCAACTGCTATCTCTAATATGACCATCATCTCTGTAAGTAGATTACTGTAATAATCTTAATATCTAGTCTATTTGCTTTTACACCTGGCTCTCATTCCAATTTCATCTCATACCATCCCCACTTTACTTTGTGCCTTCTGTATTCAAGTCATATTTGCTTTTTATACATCTCCTAAACACATTTGTATTATCCAAACTAGAACAGAATATGCTTAGGCAATAAAAAATCACTCAGAAATATCAATGATTTAATTACATGATTATTTCTAACTAACATTGGAGTCAGCCTCCCCTGCCATAAGAAGTGACTCAGATATTCAGGCTCATTTCTTTTTAGGACATATGTGGTCTATATGTTTCATTCATGATATAAAAGGTGTAGGGGAGGGGCTGTCCAGGCCCAGAAATGGAACTGTGGCCACTGTCAAGAACTCGTCACAAGACTGCAACTTAAGTGCAGAAAAACCCAGTAGATAGTCTTTTATAATGCATAGAATAGGGGAAATGATATAGAATTTGGTGAAGAATTGAACCTTAGCATGATTTCTATGATTACAACTCAGCACAATTGCAATTGCTCTTACTTTTTCATAAAATATTCTTTCCTTAGGCCTTTGGATGTGAATCTTTCTTTCCTTTCAAGTTTAAGCCATTTTAATCCCTAAGAGACCTTTTATAATCACCTAACCAAAGTAGCCTAATATGGCAGAGAATGCTAGTTACCTCTCACTGTCTTTTTCCTCTTTCACTTTGGGGGGAAAATAGCCTTTATGTTTAGCTAATTGTCTTGTTTCCCAGCTACAAAATCTACATTCCCTACTTCTCTTTGCAGCCAGCTATATTAATCAGTTTTCCTGTTGCTGGGACAAAATACCTGACACCAGAAATTTAAAGGAGAGATTTATTGTGGTTCTGGGTTTTCAGAGGATTCAGTACATGGTCTGCTGGCTCTAAGGCAGAAACTCCAGGTGAAAAGGTAAGGTACAGAAAAGCTGCTCAATACTGACATATGGAAAGCAGAGGGCAGGGGAAGAGAACCAGAAAGGAAGAGGCCAGTGACTAGATGTAGTCCCCAAAATCATACATCTATAATCTCCCCAGACACACTCCCAAATCTGCTTTACTTGGAGGCTTCTCTCAAGCTAATCTAGTTAACAATCAAGACTAGGTTTGTTTTAGGCAATGAGATTTAATTGCTATGTAAAAATCTCTAAAAAGTGGCTTTCATTCACTCTTTCCTCCCTTCTACTGCCTGCTTTGATGCAACCTGGATCAATTTAAACAGCCATCTTGAACTACAAGAGACACCTTTCTATGTAGGGTAGTGTATCAATTCTGAGTGTATGTCACTGGTGACTTTGTAGTGTCACATAACAGACTCAGAATTTCTTAGAGAAATCAATTTCTGTCTTAAAATTCCATTATTTTTGTAAACCACCAATTTATTACAATCTCCTTACTATAGATAAGGAAACTGAGGTCTTATGACTAAATGATCATAAAGATGAAAGGCCATGAATAAATTAGCTCTCTAACTTCCAGTTTAGTGCACTTAACAGGTCAATTTTAATATGAAGATTTCAGGACAAACAAAACCCAAGCCAAACAAAACTATGTCATTTTTATAAGGCAAAAGCATAAGATATACACAGTCACTGCTGTTGTCATGACAAGTACATAAATAAATAAAATACAACACAGCAAGCAATATAATAAAAGACATATATTTTAACACAGAATCATGAGGAATAGGGATAGGTTAATTATGACTCACATTATCAAGAAAGCAAAAAAAATAATATACTGATCACAACTTGAAGGGTAAATAGGATTTTTCCAGATAAGAATAAAAGGTAGGGGGTGAGAGGTATTCTGGACAGGTTAAACCAGAGTACAGAGACATGAAAGGACATGGAATGCAGAAGGAGTGATCAGAGCAGAAAAAACAAAAAAGGTAACAAATGAGTGTACAAATTCAGGCTAATAATACACTCTAAATGTATATAGTGGACTAGACCCAGTGCCCTGGGAAAAGTGGTAACATGGGAAGTTCAGTAGATTTATATCCTAGAAGTATGCTTTCTATTATTGAGATTGACTCAACTACATGTACAGTTATTCCTTACCTTATACTGAGGTTATATCCCTGTTAAATCCACTGTAAGCCTAAAATATTGCAAATCAAAAATGTATTTGATATACCTAATGCTTCTAAGCCCCTAGTTTGGCAAGCCAATAAAATATAGAGAATTCTTCTCAAGATCCAAAGGTTAGTCAGGAGGCATGGCTTGCTGCCACTGTCCAGCAACACAAGGGAGTATTGTAGAATAAACTGATAGCTCAGAAAAAGGTAAAAATTCAAAGTACAATTTCTACTGAATGCATATGTCTTTCATGACATTGTAAAGTCAAAAATCTTAGCAGATGAACCTTTGTAAGTCAGAACCTATGGTAAACTATGAGATTTAAGCTAGCCTAATCAGATGCTTCTGCATTGGACCCTGAATTTGGGGGAAAAAACTGGAGACCTCAAACATCTTTCACTGTAATCATCAGCAAGTCAGGGTCATCAATATGGTTCTCCTGCCAGAAGGTCATCTTGTTACTTCCTCAAACCAACCTCAATGCAAAAAGCCCCCATGCTAGTCTGGCTCTTACCCATCTTGTCCATTCTCTGAGTTATCAATGTTCTTCTGATATATTTATTTTTGCTTAAATGAAACTAAATGGTTTATATAGCTTAAAGAAAACTAACACATAAAGTATATTACAAGGTAAATTGAATTCTAGAGAAATAATTCTGTAACCAAGTAGATATATGAAGTAGAACAATAGAGATTAAGGACAGACAACTAGTAAGGAAGGATCAATTGCAGTTTGTATCAAGGAATTATGAACAAGGAGGATAAGGCTGGGGTTACTTCTTGTATTTTATTTAGCATTTGGCACTCTACATCTCAGTTAAAATTTGGCCTCCATATAATGTGGATATTCTATGATTTTTTTTATTTTATTGAGTTTATTGGTACATTTTAGGGATACAGTACAGTTACATTCATTGTTGGGATAATGTACCTCTACATGGCAAGTCTTGATTCTCATTTTTTCCCCTTTCCTCTGCCCTCCCTTCACCCCCTCCTCCCCTCCCCATC
>NW_022900928.1:59316194-59428692 GCF_012274545.1 Fukomys damarensis
GGAGAAAGGAACCCTCCTCCATTGTTGGTGGGAGTGCAGACTAGTGCAACCACTATGGAAATCAATATGGAGATACCTCAAAGAGCTTGGACTGGAGGTTCCATTTGACCCAGCCATCCCTCTGCTGGGTATCTTTCCAAAAGAACTAAAAGAATCATATCACAGAGAAGTATGTGCACCCATGTTTATAGCAGCACAGTTTGTAATAGCTAAATCTTGGAAACAGCCTATTTGCCCATCCGTTGGAAAATGGATAAAGAAGTTGTGGTTTTTCTATAAAATGGAATATTACTCAGCCATAAAGAGTGAGAGAATAGATTCATTCGTAGGAAAATGGATACATATTGAAGATATACTCCTAAGTGAAATAAGTAAGTCACACATGTGTAAATACCAAATAGTTTCCCTGGTGTGAATATTCTGCAACAATGCATAAGATTCTATGATATTTTAATAGATATTTTAGTGTCTCTATGATAAACGTAGGAAGTTTGAAAAGTTATACAGGTTTCTTACAGTCATTAAATATGCAGCTTTTCCAAGAACTTGATTTGGTGTACACAATTTCTAAACTTATTTGATGATGGAACTTTTTCTTATGTTAATTTCTTCCAATAACAGTCTTAAACTGGGCATGGTAGCACGTTTACAATCCCAGTATGCTGTGTGGGTAAGGCAAGAGAATCACAAGTTCAAGACCAGTCTGAGCAACTTAGCAACTTAGCAAGATCCTATCTCTGGATGGATGGATGGATGGATGGACAGACAGACGGGTGGGCAGGCAGGCAGGCAGATAAGGCAGGCAGACAGATAGACATGCAGGCTGGGAATGTAGCTCAGTGCAAAGGCCTGGGGTTGGTTCAATCCCCAGGTCACCAAAAAAAATTTTTAATATAAATATGGATTTTGAGGCAGATGGCCTTTTCAGTTGATTATCAATTCAAATTATGTTTCAAGGAGATGGTGGTAGATTAATGGTGCCAACAACTGTAGAATCAAGACTCTTTTTCTATACTAATGTCATTGTTACTTTTCTCTCATTGCTGAGACAAAATACCCTATGTCTGAAGGTAAAGGAAAAAAGTTTATTTGGCTTACAGATTGTACAGGTTTCTGCCAATAATTGGCTGGCTCTAATGCAGAGTGGCACATGGCAGAGGGTCGCCAAGGAGGAGAAACAGTTCATGGCACCCACAAGATAGCAAAAGCAACAAGGGGAATTTAATAGTGTCTTCCTGCCCCTTTTACCTCTGGAAAAAAAGCCCCACCTCATCTGCATGAGGCTTTGGGGGACATCTAAACACAAGCCATAATAACCTATCTTCCACTTCCATGAACAATTATCTTCAGACACCCCCCCATCAACAGTTGCTTTCATTTCTGAACATATATATCATCACAAACCTAGAAAAGTGGAGTCTGTCTCCCCTCTCCTTTAATTTGTGCTGGCCTGTGCATTTGCTTTGTGACCAATAGAATATAGTAGAAGTGATGCACTATGACTTCCAGGCCTTGAACTTCATACTCTGGCCACTTCTGTATTCCACTATTGAAGACTAAACCACTAATGTAATGAAGCCCAACTACCTGGCTTGAGACTGTGCCATATGCAGAGATACTGGTGCAGAAGAATGAAATAAAGAGAATGTGTGTTTTAGCTATGTCCCACTTCTTCCATCTTCCCTGCTGAGGCAGGAGATTTGGGAGGAGAGCCACCCCAGCCAGCACTACTTTGGAGCCAGGAGTACATATTTCTGAGAATATGTAAGTGGTACTTTCAGCCAGGAGATTTTCAATAGTTGAATAGGTAAAACAGATAACTGCTATAACAGCTCTGTGACCCAGGGAAAGGTACATAGCCTTTTTGTGCCTCAATTTTCTTACCTATAAAACATAAAGAATAACTCTTTAATAGGCAGATGAAAAGATTAAATGGGATAATATATGTAAAGAGACTATCCAGGGAATTAACAAAGCTAAGTACATACTAATTGTGTGTGTGTGTGTGTGTGTGTGTGTGTGTGTGTGTGTGATGCTATGGATTAAACCCAGAGTTTTGTATATGATAGACAAGTGGTCTACCCCTGAGCTATACTCTCCAGTCTGAATATTATTAAAGGTAAGTACTGGAAAAATGCTAGCTATTACCATATTATAATTCTTTTATCCCTTCTTAATAATCAAGAATAATGAATATGGCTGTGCATAGTGGTACACGCCTGTAATCCCAGTTTTTGAGAGGTTGATGCAGGAGGATCAATGTGAGTTTAAGGCCAGTCTAGGCTACATAATGAGTTCAAGGCCAGCCAAGCAAGACATTGTGTCAAAAAAAAAATAAAAAAACAAATACAATTATGAAATACATTTCAGAACATGTTCACCAATGTTAGAAGAAAATACCTGTCTTCAATATTAATGCTTTCCACTAGGGAAACTTTTCCCTAAATTCACTTCTCTCACTACAAAGGTGAATGGGCTTGGGTAACACACACAAACACACACACAATTTGGTTTTTTGGATGTGGTAGAGGTACTAAAGGTCCTGAACATATGGGCTTGATCTCCTCTTTTCTGCTTCACCTAGCATGGAGAATGGGTGTGAGCCTATGCATTCTCTCAGAGGTGTTGTTATAGATTAGGGAGCCAGGAGTAAGCACCCTAAATTGACCATTACACAAGGCAATGTCCATCAGCCTGGCTGTTACCAGTAAAACCTTACTGATTCTTTTTATCTTACTTCTCATTTAGTTCAAAGCTTAATCAAGGAAGACAGAGCCCATGTATTAGGCTCCCTGAAAGACCCACAAAAACTATATTTCTGAGTTTAACCTATATTTGGACAATTCCAAGGGGAAATCATTCTCCATTCAGTATCCCTATAAACAGCAGGAAACTCTGCCTAAGCACAGAGCCAAGGACTGAACTCTCATTTTCTAACTTAAGATTCTGTATTATTTTTCCTAAAAGTGACTGTCCAGCTGACTTTGTGACCCCTCAACCCCTCTGCTTGCCATCTCAAAAGCTTTTTCTACAAATTCAGGGAAATTGGTGATCATTTTATCTTTGTTAAGACAGGAAATTCATGTTTCCCACAAGTAGTATTTTAGGCCTGACCTAGATAAAACCAGAAGGGCTATCTGTGCATTCTTCCGGATTCAAAGAGCAGCAGAAAATGCTGAAAAGGGAGCATGCTTTAGCAAGGGGTGCAATGAATTTCTGAGTCTCCCTTAATTAAAAAGGGATTTAGCCAATTTATTTTATCAAGATCCTCAGATAATTCAAAGAATACATTTTTTGAGATAAATGATCATGTTACCAAAAGTAATAGGAGATATTATTAAGGGTTCCATAAATATTTAGGGAATGACAAAGAATTTTAATGATGCATAGTAGAAAATTTTCCTTCCTCTAAAAAATAATTCAGACTAATATAAGATCTTGAAAGACATCTCAACTATTTCATTCCAGGCCTCCCACAAAAACAGAGATAGGTCCTGAGATGGTGCTATGAAAAAGGAGCCACTTCACAACCTTTTTGATATTTCACTCCTGACTATAATTATTTAGTGAAAGTCAAGTGTAGTGAACTATAGAACACATCTTCTCAGGATCAACTTTCTAGATTCATAGATAAACTCCCAAGAGTAGATGCCAGCAGTTTATACTCCCAGCCTTTCTGATACTTTTATTAGAAAGATGTTTTGGCCACCATCGCTCAAGTGCTGGGAGGTAGGCCGCCCCGATCCACCACGGGAAGGAGAACCACACCTGCTCACGACCCAGCCGCCATCGCTCAAGCGCCAGGAAGGTAGCCGCGCTGGCGCCACTGAACCCCCATAACTCCTCCCCCGCCCACCCGCACTCTCAGACCTCCTGACTGTGCAAGTCTTTGGACCCACTCTGCAGAGGCAGAGGTGGTCATCAAGGATATTTTTCTGAGTTCCCAACTTTGAACATCTTTAAAGAAAGGGCGTGGGAAACCTGTAATAGAACGTTGTGGAGTTCAACCATTCAGAAGGATGGGGAACTCAATCTGGGCCTTGCAGCCTGAGGTCAGTCAGAGTCAGGGGGTTCAGCAATCAGCTAACTGAGATCAGGGGTCTTGCATGCTCGCTCTGTCTGAGCCATTAAATGGTAAGTATACTATACTGAAAAGTTTGTTCACTGCAGACATGCTCTGGACTGCTTCTTGATTTCAATTTAATTCAAATGATTTAAGGGTGATAGTCTAGTGACTACCACAGGTGGTCAGTGTCCAAGTTCTGCTTGATCTTAATGTGTTGCTGATTGTATAAGTTGGGGTAAAGCATTGCCATTGATTTGATGAGCTGTTTTCTCTGATGTTATGAAGATGAGAATGTCTGTGGGTCCTTAGAGACACAGAAGCTAGGGTGCAACTATATCAGGAAGATTTGGGTGATAATCCAGAGATTAAACAAAGGACAGTCCGACAACACAAATTAAAATGAGAAGGCACTTAAGCAAAACACAAGGACAGACTTCCAGTTCACCAATGGCAAACAGTAGGGCAAATGAGGATGAAAAGGCCAATAGTGAACCACCAGGACACCCTGAACTCAAAGCACAGGAAGTAACAAAACAGATCAATCAGGCTCTAGAAAAATTCAAAACAGAAATAATTTCCCAGATAACCATAGAGATAGTGAGCAAAATGGAAGTCGTGATTCGAGACTCTAGAGCAGAAACTGACAAAAAAATAGATGAGCTCAGGACCATGATAGAAGCCATGAAGGCCCAGCATAAGAAAGAAATGGAAAAAATAAACACCCAACATAGGAAAGAAATGGAATCCATAAAACAGATTCAAACAGATATCCAGGATATTAAACACTCTATTGAAAGTGTACGCAACAGAATAAAAGAATGTGAAGATAGGCTCTCAGATATAGAAGATAAGATTGCAGTCAGTGACCATGAAAAGAGAGGTCTCTTAAAAACAGTAAGAGATCATGAGAAATTGATCCAACAACTCCTAGATGATGCAAAGAAGAATAACATAAGACTGATAGGAATCCATGAAGTAGCAGGAGAAAATACAAATGACTTAAAAAAGCTGTTTGCAGAATTAATGACAGAAAACTTCCCAAACAGAGGGGAAGAATTTGACATTCAGATAACTGAGGCATATAGGACCCCAACTACCTACAATCAAAAAAAATCTACACCTAGACATATAATAATCAAGATCTCAGAAATCCAACTGAAGAACAAAATACTACAAGCAGTAAGAGAAAAGAAACAAATCACATACAAAGAAAAGCCCATCAGAATCACAGCAGACTTTTCAACATAAACCCTTGGGGCAAGGAGAGCCTGGAATGAGATATTTCAAGTACTAAAAGAGAGCAACCTCCAACCTAGACTGATGTATCCTGCAAAACTCTCTTTCAAAATGGATGGGGAAATAAGACACTTCCACGACAAAGAACACCTGAGAAACTGCATGAATACCAAACCAGCACTACAAGGAATTCTAAACAAGATCCTAGAAAAAGACAATGAAGGCAGCAACACCATGAGGCCCAACAGAGCAAATCAAATAGGCAAGGCAAGAAATTAAAAGGAGAAGGTGAAAAATTAAAAAGATTCAACAAAAGGCCAATAACATGTCAATAATAAGTCAGTACATATCAGTTATAACCAGCATTGTCAATGGCCTCAACTCACCAATCAAGAGAAATAGACTGACAAAATGGAATAAGAAGCAAAATCCAATAATATGTTGTATACAAGAAACACACCTAGTGCAAAAAGAAGCTCATAGACTGAAAGTGAAAAGATAGAAAACAATTCTCCATGTGACAGGAGCCCAAAAACAAAAACAGGAGTAGCAATCTTATTTGCAGACAAAGTAAATTCCAAACCAAAACTGAATCTAGTATTATTGATGTAGGACAGTACTGTATCATACCTCTATGAATGTTAAATTATCTAGTACCTGCTTTATGATACATAGTGGGGACCATGCTTTATTAGAGCTACATTTAATGATATTACTCTAGAATGTTCTCTTTCCAGATGATGATTAAGAGGCTAATAGAAAAAATGGTGCCAGGTACCACAGCAACAAGAGAACTTTGCTGTTTTCTGGATATTATTCTTTTCTTTGTTTTTTTTTGTTTTTTTGTTTGTTTGTTTTTTAATGGAATGTGCTGAATCTCTATAATTTTGTTCAGATGACTGCAGAACCTGGAAAAGCTGTTGCTGCTATCGATGCATAACATACTATTATTAGTCTTTATATATATATATAATATATAAATTGAATTTTGGGAAACTTCAACGGTGCTGCCAAGTTTGGAAAACGTCATCCCAATTTACTGTGTTGACTTGGCATTGTACAGAAATGGACAACCATATTGGTCTAGAAATGTTAATTTATTTTTATTTTTTATTTTTTTTTTCCCTGTGTACAGGGGTAACACATCGTACTAAATATGTAAGGTCATATCTATGTGGGTTTGATTACAGAAACTAATAAAGTATTCTCTAAATAATGAAAAGGAATAAGACAAAACTATAAGAGCGAGAAGCAATTTAAATATGTTCAGGGACCATTTTCATCTCCAGAATTAAGTATTATTTTGATGTTACATCATTGCCTTTTCTCTTTTACTTTCCTTTTTTAGTTTTATTTTAGGATTCCCTATTTTTAATGTTCATACAGAGATTTCTTTAACTGAAATACTGAATAGTTTTGTTGGTGTGAAAAACTATAATAGTACACAGGATCCTAATGAGACAATTAATAATGTGAAATAGGAAGTAAAGTGCTAAAGGTGTAAGGAAAGTGGTAAGGGTTGGGGAGAGGTAATAAGGGAGAGGAAAAAAATATGAGAAACTGAAAAAATGGAAATAAAATGTTTGTAAATGGGGAGGGGAGGGGGTGAAGGGAGGGCAGGGACAAGGGGAAAAATGAGAATCAAGACCTATTATGTAAAGGTACAGAATCCCAATGATGAATGTAATTGTATTGTATACCTAGATTGTACCAATAACCTCATTAAAAGGAAAAAAAAATTTTTTTTTAAAAATGTTTTTATTGTTCAGGAATTATCTGCCAATTGTCATCTCTGTAAATCATTGAATCATGTTCTACAGAACAGGAACTGACTTTACAAATTATTTATTCCACTGTTGCACTTGACCAG
Source organism: Fukomys damarensis (assembly GCF_012274545.1). Taxonomy (NCBI): domain Eukaryota; kingdom Metazoa; phylum Chordata; class Mammalia; order Rodentia; family Bathyergidae; genus Fukomys; species Fukomys damarensis. The sequence goes on from NW_022900928.1 coordinate 59,323,367, forward strand.
CAGATAAACTAGAGTGTAAAACAGTTATCTAGACCAACAGGCAATTAAAGGCACCATCAGGAATCTACTCCAACCCCTGAAAGTTGCAAGATTTTCACTACATATGATACTGAAAGGAGGAACTAGGAAAAAAAAAAAACTTTTTATCTCCTTTGGCACTTGTAGACTGACTGAAGTAGAGGAATAGAGGAAAATATATGAAAAAAGAAAATCTACCCTAATATCTGGTAATAATAATCCTTATGGTAGCAGGGGTGGGGGGATGTGCCTTTACTTGAAAAAATACCTTCTATGGATACTATTGACTAGATGATTTAAACAACAGATACTTATTTTCTCACAGTTCTAGAGTCTGGGCATTGTAAAGGCAACACAAAAAGGTTCTGGTGAGGTCCCTCTTCCTGGCCTGAAGATGGCCAACTTCTAACTGCCCTCAAATTCAGGAGAGAAGAAAGAAAAGAAAGGAGAGAAATCTCTGGTATCTCCTTTTAAAAGAGCACTCATCCTATCATGAGGACTCCACCCTCATGACCTCATCTAAACCTAATCATGATAGAAAGGACTTATCTCCAAATACCATCACATAGAATCAGGACTTCAAAATTTGCATTTGAATTGGGGTATATAAATCAGATCACAGCAGGAAGGCACTTGGAAGGAACAGACACTAAGGACACTGCAAGGTGAGACATCGAAAGTGATAGTTAAATTTAAATGAGAAAGAACTTTTTTCTATCCAAGAACTGTAATGATGTTGGTGGTGGTGGTGCTGGTGGTAGTGTATGGATAGTATAAGAAATAAGACAATAGAAAATTGTGAGAGGCAAGGAGAACTGTCAAAGTAACCAAAGGCAGAAATATTGTGGAAGTGACAGATATAATCAGGGGAAATCTCAATTATGGGATACTTGCAGGACTTTGATGTAAAGGATGCCTAATATTCAGATTTTTTTTTAGACTGCTTAATTTGCTTTAGTGAAAACATCCCCTGCTCCTCAAAATTTCAGGTGATTTTAATACACAAACAATATGCTCCATGAGTGAGTCTTCTTGTGGGAATAAAAAAAAAGACCTAGTTTTACAGTTTAAACTTCTCTACACCAAAGATAGATATATAGAATGATAAAACTACCCATTAACTCTTGGAAAGCCAAAGATGACCTAGAAAATATAAGCCGTCTCATTAATCTAGAAGTCAATGTTATCTGGATCCCAAGAAGCAGGGAGCCTTCAGCTAACATGGCTTAAACAAAACATCACAGGCATTTACTCCATGTGGTCCAAAGACATTATCAAGGCCTATCCTGAGAAGACATCATGTGGAGAAAGACCCACCTAATAGAATATCTTAAGGTTATGTCCAGGACCCCAGCTCTGAGCTAAGCAATTCCTAGTGAGATAGTTGATGTATCAACTGTCTTCTTTCTCTCTTAGTCAGCAAGAAAAGCCAAAGGTTCCTTTTCTTTTTCTTTTTTTAAAGGTTAACATATACATGTACTGTTTTCTTTCTTTGAGGGTGGGAAAAAGGAAAACCTTTCAAGTAAGTTGTCTTTTCTTTCCCATAAGTGGTCAGATGGTCTTATTTGAGTATTTGCAAAAACAGTTAACACTTTAGAGGCACATGTTTCATTCCCTTTCCCAGCCCTGATGAAATATGACTCCAAATGTAATAAAATGGGCTCCAGAGAAATCTGTTTATTTATTCCAAATATCTCATCTAATGAGAAAGTCAGTTTGAACTCCTTTTCCTTAAGGCCTTTGCAGGCAAACTCCCTGGCAGTATCCTTGGCATGGGCATTCTGATCTGTGAGGCCCACTCTCATTCAAGCTTCTCATTGCTAGAAACCTATCACCCACCCCTGCCAATGCCCTTACTGTGCTCCCTCCAACTCCACTAGCTCCTGCAGACTCTTCTGCCTCACTCCACTCCAGCCCTCCCACTCTGTCATCTTTAGGTGTGGCTCCTGGCAAGAATCTGCATTTGATGGTTTCCACAGACCCCTGACCTCACTTTGAAGTCCCCACAGTTTAATCAAACATGCCTATCCCAAGACTCAACACTGCTCCCTTCGCTGGCATACACACTCATTAGGAAGCCTAAAGGATCTAAGGGACCCAGTTTGCCTTTTATGTGACAGAATAGTAACAAAGTCTCAGGAGGGAAAAAGAAGTGAATTGAGTATTATATTCTTGAATATGCACAACCAAGAAATTTGAGCTTCCTTTTCGAAGAAAATACAGAGGACTGCCCTTGTCTAGCTCTAGCCAGGATTGCAGAGCTCAGGCTTTAGGGCTACAGAGACTGAGTTAGACATGGGCTAGATCTCAGCTAGATCTTGGCTGAGATTGAAATTGGGAAGGCCGTGGTCTCAGAGTTTTTGACTGGTAATCATCACTTTAAGTCTTTGTGAGATGTGTTAAACTTTTTCATCATTGCTGAGACAAAATAACTGACATCCAAAATTAGAGGTGAAAGGGTTTATTTGTCTTATAATTTGTAGAGGCTTCAGTCCATAATTGGCTGCCTCCAAGGCAGGGATGGCAAACAGGCATTGCAGAGGAGAAACAACACAGCATGTACAAGGTAGGAAAGGCAATAAGGGACCTTAACAGTGTCATTCTGCTCCTTTTATCTTATTCAGACTACTTGGCATTAGGATGGTACCACACCAATCACTCATGTGTAGTGTGGTTTAGTAATCACACACCCTTAATCCTAGCACCACACATTCCAGATTTACCTACCTTCAAAAAAGACTGCATGAGGCTTTGGGGGACATGCAGATATAAGCCATAGCATGAAGATTAAATGACTAAAGTATTTAGCATAGTATGTGACAAAATATGGTCTCAAAAACATTAACTATTAGTCAGACCTTGGTAATCAATTGCTTTGAAACTTGTCAGATTTTGTACTTGACGCATTTTGTCAGAAAAATTTTGTGCTGATACTCATCATGTTTGGAACTCAATGCACAAGCTGAAACCCATCAGTGTCAAACAATTGATTTGGTATTCCTTGATTTTGATACTCATCACACCTCCCAGGACCAATTAATGACAACTACTAGAGTACCACTCTGTTGTTATTTCCAGAATTCAACTACAGTGAACAGTAAAGTCTTTACTGGGTAGCCCATGGAGAGCCACATTTGTCCTCCCACTGAGATTGCTGAGAGTTTGAGGTGAAGGAGTAATTTCTTATCATTTAAGATGATATTGTATGTTCAGATAACATTAATCATCAGTCATAAAAATCCACTGTCCATTGACTTTGGACTAAGTACTTGGGTGAGCAATTGAAATGTAATCATACCATTTTGGTTAGTTTGTTTTGTTTTGTTTTGTTTTGTTTGTTTGTTTTTGGAACCAGGGATCAAACTCGGGTCCTTGCACTTGTGAGGCAGGTGGTGGAACCACTGAGCTAAATCCCCGGCACCACTTTGGCTAGTTTTATACTCCACATTTTACATAAAAGGAAACGGAGGCTGAAATTTTGCATAACTTATTTAAGGGTCTTGTATTAGCCACAGAAATCAGTTCACCCAATCTTGAAGAGATGATGAAGCACCTAGAAACTAATAACAGTATTAAGCTGTTAGCATCTCCGGGCTTAAAAGGACTGAGAAAGGTTTACTAGAGAAGAATGATATTATTTTAATCCAGGTTGAGTCACAGCATGAAAGAGTAGCCACCAAACAGTACCTATTGCTATAATCAGGAGGCAAGCAAGGGATGGGGATAATAGCTGCAATGGAGTTAAGTACTTATACCCCAACCCTTCTCTTATCCCAAACTCTGATATCTTGCTGGTACCCACCACTGAGTGATCCCAACAAGAAACCAGAGGAGAAGGGAACTGATATGAGGCAGTCCATAGAAGTCAGTATCCCTAAGCACAGGGTGGAATCAAGGAGGAAGACTGGACTATGGGCCAAGGAGTATAAATACAAATGAAGAAAAATTTAAAGAGTTACTCAGCTTTAAAATGTGAAATGTAGGACCTCACTCAATTTGGAAGTCCAGCACCATGCCCAGTTTGCACTACACGGATAGTAGCACAGGTTTCTTCACTAAATTAATCCAAATTCTACTTATATTCCAAATATAAGTGAGTAAAAATTATCGAATGCTATAAATCAAGGTATAAAAATATGAATTTGAATCCAAGAACCATAGTCATCTTTCTCTGACCCTTTCTCAAAGTGCTTGTCTCCTCTTTGTCTCATTTTAAGACACATGCCTCTTCTGTGCTGAGGACCCTTTGCGGGGAAGTAACCCTGTTGAGTTACCAGCCTCATGCCCTACCTCAACCTCCCTCACCCTCGCAGAATTCTGGTGAATTAATCTCCATTTGGTTATACAGCACAACAGATTCAACAAACACCTACTATGTACTAGAAACTCTTCAAGGCTCTTGAGGTCAGCAGGGGAAAAAGTACACAATTTCTGTCTCTGTGGGGCTTTCATTAAACATAACAACTAAGCAAAATTTTTCATATATCAGATAACAATAAAGGCTAGGAAAAAATAAAGCAAAGAAAGAGCAAGAGGGCAATGGCATAAGGAGGGCTTACCGCTTCAAGTAAGGTGATCAGAAAAGGCCTCATCAAGAGATTGAAAAATATGGAATGTTTGCCAAATGTGCATGTCATATAAATGTTAGTTATTATTACTGTCAAAGAAAATTGAATTTTCTGACAAGCTATGCTTTCAATCCCCCCCCCACAGATGCCAAGAGTATGTACCTGCTAATGTTTGAAAATTACTTTTAGAAACTGTGGTTTAGCACAAAGATACAAGAGAATATAGAATAACACCGAATATTATATGTTTCTCTTTTTAGCTGCTCTTAGATCCAGCCATTTTAAGACTGAGACATAGAACAGCTCTCAGAGTAAAATAGGTCATCTTTGGTAAAACAGACTTTGAGCTCATATACCTTGCCCTTCATGAGCGTACTTGGGAAGTAAATGTTTGCTGGCTTAGGTTGCTGACATTCCATATGGACTCCTGTGCTGGAAAGAGCTCTTAAACAAATTAGGTCAAAAACAGCACCTTCCCTTGTGATCAAGTATTGTTAGATGTACTTAGCTTGATGCAGAATAGTCAGAATAGGCCAAAATACACTGAAACAGTAAGTGAACTGAAATCCCAGGAGCCTAACCCAATAAAAGTTTATTTGTGATGAACATCTGATGCAACATCTATTCTTGGTTTGATGACCATCAAGGATAGCCCCTTCCAAGGCTGCTTCAATCTTATAGCTCCAGCAACTTCCTCTTTAATAGTACAGGAAGGCAGTGGTGGGCACTTCAGATGTGCTCTAGTGTTTCATCCTGGAAGTGATGAGTACTACATTTCCTCATAAACTCATTGTTCAGATCGAATGATATGGCATCATGGCCCTACCTTCTGACAATAAGGTCCTGTGACTACTTCTCTACCAGAAATAAAAGAGAGCAGATGTTAGAGAGGTTTAGCACTATCTACCAGAATCACTTGTCCCTGCTTCAGGCAGCTGGGCAAGGCAGTAAAAAGGGTTGTATGTCATTTGTACCAGCTCAGCCCATTTTGTATAAAAAGAATGGCAAAGAGCTACTTTCTCCAGAAGGTGTCTCTTAGAGATCCCAGGATTCCATTCTATTAAATACCCAAAACAAAACATGACAATCAGCCTTCTGAAAATTCTTTGTAAATCCATTGAGTTTAGTGTTATTTCTTAAATGTGATTTCTTACAGATATAAACCATAAAAATTACTATGAAAGTCACACAGCAGTTATTTGTCAAAACTCATACCTAGTGGATACATAACTTTTCCTCAAGGACAAGGGATTACATAATTAGTCTCTCTCAGAGGTTCCTGACAAAATCACTCAGCTATAATAAACATAAAGGCTAGGGATTTAGCTCAGTGGTTCTGCTACCTACTTCGCAAGTACAAGGAACTGAGTTCAATCCCCTGCATCAAAAAAAAGAAAAAGAAAAAAAGAAAAGAAACACTCATGAGCCTAATTACACATAAATGACAGTGACTAGGCTTCCAAGTGTCAGGAAAGGTCTCCTAGAAAAAACAGTGTAAATGAGGGCATTCTCATCCTCAAATGGTATGTGATAAGTGTTGTATCAAAATTTAAATGATTGACTCAACAAAAATAAAAATGAGAAAACACTTAAGCAAGACACAAAGACAGACTTTCAGTTCACCAATGGGAAACAGTAGGGCAAAGGAGGATGAAAAGCCTAAAAGTGAACCTCCAGGACACCCTGAACTCATAGCACAGGAAGTAACAAAACTGATCAATTGGGCTCTAGAAAACCCAGAATTCAAATAATTTCCCAGATAAACATAGAGATGGTGAGCAAAATGAAAGTCATGATTCGAGACTCTAAAACAGAAACTAACAAAAAATAGATGAGCTCAGGACCATGATAGAATCCATGAAAGCCCAGGATAAGAAAAAAATGGAAAAAATAAATGCCCAACATAGGAAAGGAATGGAATCCATAAAAAAGATTCAAACAGTTAAGCAGGAGATGAAAAAACCCTACTGAAAGTGTTAGCAACAGAATAAAAGAATGAATGTGAGATAAAATATCAAATATAGAAGATAGATTGCAGTCAGTGACCAAGAAAAGAGAGGTCTCTTAAAAACAGTAAGAGATCATGAGAAATTGACCAAACAACTGCTAGTGGAAGCAAAAAATAATAATAAAATAAAATAACATAAGACTGATAGGAATCCATGAAGTAGCAGGAGAAAATACAAATGACTTTAAAAAGGTACTCACAGCATTAATTATAGAAAACTTCCCAAACAGAGGGGAAGAATGTGACATATAGATAACTGAGGCATATACAACTCCAACTAGCTGTGATAAAAAAAGTCTACACCTAGACATATAATAATCAAGATCCCAGAAATCCAACAGAAGAACAAAATACTATAAGCAGTAGGAGAAAAGAAACAAATCATGTGCAAGGAAAGCCCATCAGAATGACAGCAGACTTCTCAACAGAAGCTCTTAGGTCAAGGAGAGCCTGGAGTGAGGTATTTCAAGTCCTAAAAGAAAAAAACCTCCAACTTAGACTGATGTATCCTGCAAAACTCTCTTTCAAAATGGATGGGGAAATAAGATACTTCCATGACAAACAACACCTGAGAAACTACATGAATACCAAACCAGCACTACAAGGAATTCTAAACAACATCCTAGAAAAAGACAATGAAGGTCACAACTCAATGAGGCCTAACAGATCAAATCAAACAGGCAAGGCAAGAAACCAAAAGGAGAAGGTGAAAAATTAAAAACAGTCAACAAAAGGACAATAACATGACAATAATAAGTCAGTACATATCAGTTATAACCATCCAATGGCCTCAATTCACCAATCTAGAGAAACAGACTGGCAGAATGGATTAAGAAGCAAAATCCAACAATATGTTGTATACAAGAAACACACGTAGTGCAAAAAGAAGCCCATAGACTCAAAGGGAAAGGATGGAAAACAATTCTTTTGTGACAGGAGCCCAGAAAAAAGCGGGGGTAGCAATCTTATTCACAGACAAAGTAAATTTCAAACCAAAACTCATTAAAAAAGACAAAGAAGGCCACTACATCCTTGTAAAGGGAACAATTCAAGAGGAAGAGATGAAAATCATGAACATAGATGCACCAAATATTAATGCCCCCAACTATATAAAATAAATATTAAGTAGCATGAAAAACCAAATAAGCACCAATACAATTGTAGTGGGGGATCTAAATACCCCACTATCACAAATAGACACATCATCTAGGCAAAAGACCAGCAATGAAACAGTAGAAGTGAACCAAACTTTTGAACACATGGACTTAATAGACATCTACAGAGTGTTCCAACCCACAAAATCAGAATATACATTTTTTTCAGCTGCACATGGCTCATTCTCCAAGATAGACCACAAACTAGCTCACAGAACAGGTTTGAATACAGGCAAAGGAATTGAAGTTATCCACTGTATATTATCAGATCATAGTGCAATCAAGCTGGAGATCAATAGCACAAGAAACCATAGGAACTTCACAAACACATGGAAATTGAACAACACACTCCTGAACAGTCAAGGGGTCACAGAGGAAATTAAAGAAGAAATCACACAGCTTTTACAAATAAATGATAATGCCAATGCAACATACAGGAATCTATAGGTCACAATGGAAGTAGTTCTACATGGAAAATTCATAGCATTGAATGCCCACACTAGGAAAACAGAGTGAGCTCAAATAAATAACCTAATGATGAATCTTAGACTCCTACAAAAGTAAGAGCAAGAAAAACCCAAAGCTCGAAGAAGAGAGAAATTAAAAAGAGTAGAGCATACATCAATGCAATGGAAACTAAGAAAATGATACAAAAAATAAATGAATTGAAGAGTTGGTTTTTTGAAAGAATAAATAAAATCTATACACTCTTAGCTAATCTTTTCAAAAAAAAATAAAAGAAAAGTCTCAGATCCATGCAATTAGGAATAAAAAAGGTGAAGTCACAAAAGATCCAACAGAAATCCAGAGGATCATTAATACCTACTTTGAGAATCTGTACTCTAATAAAATGGAAATCACATAAAAATGGACAGATTTCTAGATATTTATGAATTACCAAGTAGGAAAAAGAAGATAAAAATATTTTAAACACCCCAATTATAATCAATGAAATTGAAAATATAATTAAAAGTTTATGAACAAAAAGAGCCCAGGTCCTGATAGATTCACTGTTGAATTTTACAAGACATTTAGAAAATAACTACTGCCACTATCTAAACTTTTCAATGAAATTGAAAGGGAAACAATACTACCAAATTCATTCCTGGAAGCAAGTATTACTTGGATTCCCAAACCAGGGAAAGATGCAACTGAAAAAGAGAACTACAGGCCAATCTCCTTAATAAACATAGATGCAAAAATCCTTAATAAGATACTAGCAAACAGAATACAGAGGATCATCAAGAAGATCATACATCCTGTACACATTGGATTTATTCCAGGGATGCAAGGATGGTTCAACATATGTAAGTCAATAAATGTAACACACTATATTAACAGAGACAAGGACAAAAACCACATGATCCTCTCAATAGATGCAGAAAAAGCATTTGACAAAATTCAACACCCATTCATGATAAAAACCCTGCAAAATATTGGAATAGATTACCTATATCTTAATTTAATAATGGCTGTCTAAGAAAAACCAACAGCCAACATCATATTAAATGGCTAAAAATTGAAAAGCTTCATTTTAAAATGAGGAACAAGACAAGGCTGCACACTATCACCACTCCTCTTCAATATAGTTATGGAAACATTAGCCATAGCAATTAGACAAGAGAAAGAAATTAAAGCAATAAAGATAGGAAAGGAAGAAGTTAAACTGTTATCATTTGCTGATGATATGATACTCTACATTGAAGACCCAAAAAGCTCTACCAAAAGACTTCTAGACTTAATTGACACTTTTAGCAGAGTAGCTGGACACAAGGTCAACACTCAATAATCAATAGCCTTCTTGTACACAAATAACAGAGTCACTAAGAGAGAAATTAGGGAAACAATTCCTTTCACAATAGCATCCAAAAAAATGAAGTATCTAGGAATCAATCTAACAAAAGAAGCAAAAGAGTAGAATTGAAAAAGTACAGTACTCTGAAAAAAAGAGATCTACATTGAAAAGTACAGTACTCTGAAAAAAAGAGATCGAGGAGGATATAAGAAAATGGAAAGATGCCCCTACTCCTGGGTAGGAAGAATCAACATAGTGAAAATGGCCATACTACCATAACTGCTATACAGATTCAATACAATGCTGATTGAAATTCCAACACTATGTTTCACAGAACTAGAAAAAAGAATCCAGAAATTCGTTTGGAACCAGAAAAGACCTGGAATAGCAAAAGCCATCCTAGGCAACAGAGACATGGCAGCAGGTATAACAATCCCAAATTTGAAACTACACTACAAAGCCACTGTGATAAAAACAGCATGGTACCAGCAAAGAAACAGACCTGAGCATCAGTGGAAGATTGGAAGATACAAAAACAACTCCAGATATACTTAGGTGTGTAATCTTTGACAAAGGAGTTGACCATCCCCACTGGAGGAAAGACAGTCTCTTTAATAAACTGTGCTGGAAATACTGGATCGCAATCTGCCAAAGATTAAAACTAGACCCTTATCTTATGCACTAAATTAAAATGCAAGTGGATTAAGATCTAAACATTAAAAAAGAAACACTAAACTTGCTGTAATATAAGTTAGGCAGCATTCTTGAAGACATTGGCATAGGAAAAGACTTTATGAGCAAATCCTCAGTAGCATGGGAACTAGCAGAAAGAATCAACAACTGGTATCTCATCTTACTAGAAGGCTTCTGCACTGATAAAGAAACCATCAACAGAACTAAGAGACAACCTACAATGTATGAAAAAAATTTTACCAGCTGCTCCTCAGACAAAGGGCTGTTATCTACAATATATAAAGAACACAAAATAATCAGCCCCTCCAAATATAAAGACCCAGTTTAAAAATGGGCATCTGAAATGAACAGACATTTCAAAGATAAAGAAGTAAAAGCAGCAAGTAAATATATGAAAAAATGTTCCACATCACTGGTCATTCGAGAGATGCAAATGAAAACAACACTGAGATTCAACCTCACCCCACAAAGAATGGCTGCTATCAAGAAATCAAACAACAAGAAATGTTGGTGGGGTTGTGGGCAGAAAGGAACCCTTCTCCATTGTTGGTGGGAGTGCAGACTGGTGCAACCACTATGCAAGTCAATATGGAGATACTTCAAAGTACTAGCTTTAGAGGTTCCATTTGACCCAGCCATCCCTCTGTTGGGTATCTTTCCAAAAGAATTATAAGAATCATATCATAGTGGTATATGCACACCTATGTTTATAACAGCACAGTTTGTAATAGCTAAAACTTGGAAACAGCCCATTTGCCCATTAGTTGGAAACTGGATAAAGAAGATGTGGTTTTCTATAAAGTGGAATACTACTCAGCCATAAAGAATGAGAAATTTGATTCATTCTTAGGAAAATGGACACATATTGAGGATATAATCATAAGTGAAATAAATAAGTCACACATGTAAATACCAAATAGTTTCTCTGGTGTGAAAAACTGTAATATTACATAAGATCCTAATGAGATAATTTACCATGTGAAATAGGAAGAAAAGGGCTAAAGGTGTAGGGAAAGTGGGAAGGGTAGGGGAGAGGTAATAAGGGAAAAGAAAAAAATATAAGAAAATGAAAAAAATGGAAACAAAATGTTTGTAAATGGGGAGGGGAGGAGGGGGTGAAGGGAGGGCAGGGACACAGGGAAAAAATGAGAACAAAGACCTGTCATGTAAAAGTACAAGATTCCAATAATGAATATAACTGTACTGTATACCTAAAATGTACCAATAAATTCAATGTAAATAAATTTAGATGATTGGTTATTTTTGATGAATGGAAAGGAGTGGGGTTTATGGCAATTCATCAATAAATACCATTCATTCTGTCACCCAGAGTCGTGATATCAGTGTTTATAGATCTGTTTTATCTGTCATGTTATACAGAAGTCTGCTATCCAGTTGTCCTCATATCAGTGACAGACACAATATTTCCTTCATCAGCTCTACTCTCTATCCACTCTCGGTAGATGTGCAATAATTACTTAACATTTCCTGCTATATAAGTAGCTTCAGGAAGGATACTTGGATGCTTAAAAATTCACAGAAGGACTTTTGGGAGTACATAGACCATGGTAACCGGTTATTCTGATCTTTTTAGGATTGTGCTGAAGTCAGCACTGAAAGTACTAGGTCCCAGAGAACTCCAGTCCTGAGCACATGCAGACAATTGGTCACCTTACATAATAGGTCCACTGAAAATTTTTTATAATATATGTGCATGCACATAAATATACATTTTGCTATAGAGAAAGTCTAAAGCTCTATCCATCTCCTCAAAGGGCCCATAAAAAGTGAATACACCACTAATTATGAATACTCCAGAAGAACAGAGGATTAAAATCCTCTAACACCAATCACCAAGAAGAGATCCAAGGTGACTTGAATAAAGGAGTCCATCACTTACTTCCTCCTCCAATATGAACAACCAGAGTAACAAGTGCATATCTGCACTTTGAGGTGAGTGAACACTGGAACTTATCAAGAGAAAGACAAACTTTTTAAGATTCTGACACCTGGGACAACAGAATAGTAGGAGAAATGAATTACCTTGGCACCTGCCATCCTGACTCCATTAGCCAGAGGAGACGGAGTCTCCTCTGTGTAGGAATAAGAGGGGAAGTCCCAGAAATACCAGTGCAGACACAGGCAATCAGCTGCTGGAAAGTTTCACAGTCTTCACAGTCATGCATAAAATAAGTAACCTGAAATATGCACAGTATCCTTGTTTAGGAAAAGGACCTCACATCATCTCCTCATAAGATCCAGGGATGCAGTAGTCAGGAGAAGTGAGATACTGTCTGAGTTTTGATTGATCGGGGGTTCAGAAACCTTTGTACATTCCCACATCTGGAACTGCACAGACGTTCCACTGCAATATATTTTGAAGCATCACGAACCCAACTTGCCTCTGCCAATTTACTCTTACCCAAGCCTATTGAGTTACCTACCCTGTAAGAGATAGATGCTGCAATGCAGAAGACAATAATACTCTAGAGAGCCAAAAGACCAGGATGTTTGACATCTGAGATCAAAGGTGAGATTGGCTACATATGAACTTACTAAAGGGCCAGGAATAAGGCAAATGCCCACATAAAAAACAAAGCCAAAAATATTTTGCCTCCAAAAAGTACACTTCGTCTATAAACACATACAGAGACTCAAAGGTTAAAAAATGATATTCTATGCAAATAAACCTAAAGCAAGCAAGAATAACTATATTAAATCAGCAAAAATTTACCTTAAAACAAAAACTGTAAGAAGTGACAAAGAAGGTTACTAGGCAATGATCAAGCAATTGATTCAACAAGAAGATGTAGCAACTGTACATCTATGTTCCCATATTAGAACACCCAATTTTATAAGACTACACACTATTAAATATAAAGGGAGAGGCGGGCTTCAATACAATAATACTGAAAACACTATGCTCACCAGGAAGTACTAAGTGCCACTTCCACCTGTCCACAGAGATCCCTATGTGCACCTATTCAATATTTCTTAATTGCTCAGAGTTGAGTCTTGATGTTTCCCCTTGCCTCTTTCCTATCTTCTCTTCAAAGGACATCCACAGATCATATGGATTTTTCTTGGCTAATAAAGTTACCTAATTGTTCTTTGACATCATCCCTTAGGTCTGCAATGAAAATGTTTCCATACTTTTGCACACAAGAATTTTTCTCACCTCGCTGACTCATCTAATTCTTGTGTGTTTTAAAACATAACAGTCTAAAGCTGAATGAGGTTTTTACATATAATCTTTGGGATGTTTCTTCATTAACAGTTTTAAGTAATCAATGGGACTAATTTTCTCCCATTTCAACAGATAGTGGAGTGAATTTAGACATAAAAATCAGTGCTTCTGACCCTAACAGCAGTCAGCTCCTTGGCACTGAAATGCTTTGATACTTCGATGCCAGCTTTGTCAAGCATAAGTGAATAATCCATTCAACACCTCAGTCATGCCTAATGCCTAAAACATATGAGCAAATGGTTGTTGAAAACTGAATGAGTCAAATCATTTTTTTATACAGCATATAATTCATTATGCCATTCCAACAAACATGCTGCAGAGGCTTCACACATATTTTGAACTGATATAAATCATGGAATTTTCACTGTCTATTCAGACAGTGTAACTCTTTAATGTCCTTCTTTCTTGCTCCTCTTATCTATCAAAGATAATCTCAGTGTTGTCACATGAGCCCCAGACACAGAGGTTAAGGTCATTAAGTTTTAGTGAATACACGGCCATTTTGTGGGCTCTCAACTCTTGTAAACTAAATCTCTTTTAACTAGACCTTCTTCTTGGCAGTTTCTGTTTTCACGGCCAAATATTCTCCATGCCTATCCACTGAGATATCACAGATATGTGATATCTGTCGTGACATTTTTCCAATTGTCTCTTAATGTTTCTCAGTCAAGAGCTGCCATAAGTCAAGCCAGCTGCTCTCTAAGAGAGCCCTGATTCAGCAGAGTGAGGTGTGTCAGGTGAGACAGGATGAGGGAGTGAAACCAAATTGCATGAAATAAGAAATTTACTACTCACAGGTCCAGGAGTGGGGTGCTGACTGGAGTCTGACGGGAAGTCTGGGAGTCCATTGCAGTAGAGAGCTCAATAAGCAAGGAGAAGGGCCGGGGATTTAGCTCCGCGGTTCGTTCGGTGGCCTGCGTTGCAAGAGCAAGGACCCGAGTTCAATCCCCGGTACCAAGAAAAAAAAAAAAAAAAGCAAGGAGGAGTGAAAGGAAGCGAGAGAGGTTCAGAAGCTTCCTAAAGGAAGCCCTACAACATTATTCTTTAGGCTTGCCCGTGCAGGTTGTGGATTGGTTAATTCACAGAACACACCTACAAGGAAGGAAACCATGTTTACTGGACTCACATGTTGACCATTAGTTTTTATCCTGGTCAGCAGTTGTGACTTGTATTAGTTTCAGGCTAGTGAGAGAAACAAGGTGCTGAGTTTCTAGCCACACAATGAGGTAAAGTTTTTCTTAGGCCAAAGGTGATTGGGTATGTCCGGGTTCCAATTAATTTATGTCAGACCTAAAAAGGAGCAACTCTAAACAGATTTATGACAATAGGTAGCACATAAATGAGGTGTAAAAGTTGAAATCCATCCAGTATCAATAAAATGGATGGTTAAGGCAGTGTAGTTAGGCGTTGCAGCCCAACAATATCATGTGAGGTGACTCAACAGATAAATGTTTGATGGTGCAATCAATGACTCTCCATAGGAATTCTCTGAATAAAAAATAAGACATAAAAATTGCTATAGCATTATAAAATTATCCATGTGTATTATAACAAACCATCAAATATATATAAAATAAAAAGTAAAAGCCATCAACTATTCTCCCACTCCCCACCCACCTCATTCCAAATTCAAATAGCCTCAAAGATCACTATTATCAACAGATTGGTATTATCCCTTCATGTATGTTTGTGCGCATTTTTTTTCATTTCTACAAATTGGCCTGTACACGTACTCTTAGGTGAAATAAATAAGACACACATGTGTAAATACCAAATAGTTTCTCTGCTGTGAAAAACTAAAGGTGCAAATTGTATAACTGTATACAAATTGTATAACTGACAATGTGAAATAGGAAGTAAAGGGCTAAAGGTATAGGGGAAGTGGGAAGAACAGGGGAAAGGAAAGAAGGGACAAGAAAAAAATATGAGAAAAGGAAAAAAATGGAAACAAAGTCTCTAAATAGGGGGAGGGGGAGGGGAGGGGGAAAAATGGGAACCAAGATCTGTTGTGTAAGGGTACAAGATCCCAATGATGAATGTAACTGTACTGTATACCTAAAATGTACCAATAAACTCAATAAGATTAAAAAACAAATTGGTCTACACTACGTATTTCCTATAACTTGCCATATATCATTAATAGAAATTTTAAAAACATTCTAGGTCAATACACAGCGATGTGCTTTTATCTTTGTAATGGATTTCAAATATGATATTGAAAATTGCTTTTAAGTTTTTTGGGGGCAGTTGTTTTGTTTTTCTTATTAGAAACACCTTATGAGCATTTTTTTACCTATATCTTTGTATATTTATTTGTAGGCTAAATTTCTAGAGGCATAATTGATAGAGTACCAGTGAAATTTTAAAATTTAAAGCTGAGCACCTGTGAAATTTTGATTGATATTGCCAACTGATTGTACAAAATGTCCACACCAGGATATATTCTCAGAAACTCTTAATTGGTGATTTTTCCTGAAAATGAAAGTGGAAAAGATGGAGGACAAAAACCAAGGAACTTGACTCATTGAGGGAAGTAGAGCAAAGACGCAATGAAATGCCCGCAAAGTCTGTTCTCCATCCTCCCAGGCTGGGCCTGCTGAGTCTGACATGCAGCAGGAAAAAAACGCAAAGACATAGCTGCTGGTTATTAAACACTTCACAGCCAGCCGGGACCTGAGAATCCTGTTTCTCAGTAATAGATACTTTTAAAAAGTGAAGGCTCAATGGGAGGAACATCTTCTAACCTACCTATCTGGCTTTGTTTAAGGATCTCTGTATTTCACTCCAGGAGAGGAAAGAAGAGAGGCCTTTTGGACAAGGCTTTCTTTCAAAAACAACAAGAACAAAATGTTTGAGTGGTGGTAATTTAATTCTAACACCCCTTAGAATTCCCAGAAGAAACAATATCCAGTGCAATAAATGACTGAATCATTCAAGCAAAATGGGTTAAAGGGGCAAACATCGATAAACTGGTTCTTTCTGGCCTTCTCTAACTACAGTAATGAAAATAGCATGAAACGTCTTAACCGTATGCTTGTCAAGCTCTGAAGCAATCCACTGCTAGTTGCCTGCTTGAATTTTCTAAGAATGGAATGCAGAGATATCTGATCCCAAAATAAAAATCCCAAAAGTACCATTACCTGCTGCCAAGAAATTTTCTTCTTGAAAAGTGAGAATAAAAATTAACTTTGTAAAGGAAAAATAAATGACAGAAGCAGGAAAGCTTGCTGCTGCTATCTTCTCAAAACGATCCCCTTTGGTGTGTAGAAAACTAGCATCTCGATTTGCATCCCCCTCTTCCTTTCCTAATATAATCAGTCAGGTTTTTCCTTCTTTTGAGAAACATTTCAGTAATGTATCTCCACGACTCCCAAGTTATCCATACCTGCCAGATCAAATGTCTGTCACAATCCCACAAATAAGAAATATTTAAGAGATATGGGTCAATTCTCTGCGGGCATGGTGGAGCACACCTGTAGTCCCACTACCTGAAAAGCTGAGGCAGGAGGATCGCTGCAAGTTCAAGACCAGCCTGGGCTACATAGTGAGCTCCAGGGCAGTCTGTACTATATAGTGAGACCCTGTCTCAAAAAAAAAAAAAAAAAAAAAAAAAAGTAAGGGTCAATTTTCATTATTCACAGTAGTTAAGTTCTATTACAGTCCTTGCAAACACTGAACTGAAGAATGACCTTTGCTCCTAGTGGAAATGCAAGTGAGGTTCCCTCAAGCTTATGCTCACAACATTTTCATCAATAGAACAATATGTATCCTTGTTTTGTGTCTGTTTCTGCTTTAAAAACACCTAATTTAATACATATTGCTGATTCACTTACCCTGAACTCATGGCCAACGCACTTCATGCCTGAATAAAGCTTATCATACACATATATTTTCTCTGAAAGGCACATTATAGCCTTCTTGTACTTAGAAACACCAGGCAACCATTCAGAACTAGACTGGTGGGCATTTTCAACAGTGAAATCCAAGAAAAACACAAAAAGGCAAACAAAAAAATGGTACTAAATACACTTTGAAAAAAAGCGTTTATTTATAAAATGAGAGCTGAAACAAGATGGTATAGTGTTACTGGGTTGGAGCTGCACTGGGAATATGTATGTGGGGCTAGTCAGATTTTTTTGCCTCTCTGTGCTTTTTTGTGAATAACCAAGAAAGCACCATGAGTATTGATTTGGGAGTTACGAACAGATTTTAAACAATAGGTGAAGTCCCCAGGGCAGGATTTGCAACCATTGAGGATTCACTGTTTCCCACTCAGGCCTCCCTCCGCAGTCCACCCCTGCTGTGCTATTCCCCACCCCTCTAAGTGTGGTGCATTTTGGCTTAAAACCTCCAACAGATGGAGCATCCTCACTAAGTGAGGCACCATGAACTAACTCTCTCTTCCCACACCCACTCCTGCTTAGTAATACTGGGAGAGAAACAAAAAACACACAAAACACACAACACACACACACACACACACACACACACACACACACATATAAACAGCCTCACAAATAGTGATGATTTAGGTCCAGTATGGTAAGTGGTCTTTCAGTCTACTGAGGTGAAAAGATGGTAAGTTAAGAAAGTGTGAAAGCACGCATCACAATTTTCTTTAGTGTTGCTTATTCATTGCGGGGGGTACCAGGGATCAAACTCAGATTCTTGTGCTTGTGAGGCAGGCAGCAGAACCAAAGATAACTCCCCATCCCCTAGTGTTGTTTATTCTTAATGAAATCCTCTCAAAGCACAAAATTTATAATTATTTCAGGGGTGATACCAGGAATAGGATTGTCAGATTCAGCAAGTAATAATATAAGACATCTAGTTAAATTTGATTTTAGTATCTCATGTTTATTTTAAATACTTGATAAAGTGTAGCATATATACTTCTTAAAGTGTAGTATATATCCTGCCCTGAGCAGAGTCAGGAGAAGAGGCTAAGAGGTGGGAGATGCCCGGAAGCCATGGACAAGGACAATTTTTCTTCTTGGCCCCACTAATTCTCCCAAGAGTCACTTAGACATTGCTGAACTTTAGTATCTTTATCTTTTTTGTGTGCATATTTAAATATTCTTTAGAATGGTAAGAACACATGAAAGTATTCTTCTAATAAATTAAGTGCACACAGAAATATTGACTATAGGTCCAGCATTATACCGAAAATGTTAAGAGCTTGTTTGTCTTGCCAAATTGAAATTCTACACTCACTGTCTAGGAACTATTTCCACTCTCCAGCCTCTGGCAACATCCTACTCTTCAATTCTATGAATTTGACTATTTTAGACACTTCATATAGGCAGAATCAAACAGTATTTGTCCTTCTGTGACTGGCTTATTTCACTTAGCATAATGTTTCCAGGGTTCATCCAAGGTTCTGCAATATGACATATTGCAGAATTTTTCTTTTTTTAAAGGTTGAATAGTATTCCAATGTATGTGTACAGCACATTTTCTTCATCTATTTATCTCTCACTGGACATCTCTGTGGATGTGACATCTTGAATATCACTAATAATTCTACAATGAACATGGGGGTACAGGCATCTGTTTGAGATACTAAAGTTTTCTCACCATGGCCATTGGGTCCTTCTATATTTCCTAAATTGCCTATCTTAGAAAGGCATAGAAATTGCTGTTTTTCCTCATAAAGGAATATAGCTTGATTCACAGTTGTTCTAATTGCCTTAAGCCTTGCTCTCACTATGAAAAATAAAAATATCCACGGTACAATGTTTATACATCCCATCTAACATCTGGATATTCCGAGACTTCTTGATGCCAAGTTTTCAAGTTTTAAAGTGGATTCATGTGTATTTTGTAATATATGACTCTGAAGCTCCATCTGTTATTTTATACCTTTACTAGAATTTCTACAGTGAGTTATCCAAAGTTTGATTTTCTTCTTGTTTACTCCCTTTTTACAGACTAGAAACAATGGATTTGAACAGCAAAGATGTAATCATCAAGCATGACACTCACTTTTTCCAAATGGAATCATTAGCTTATGTTGATTTTCTTACTTCATTTTCATACTTGGGGACTCCATGATAGCAAAATTATCCACCGCTATCCTTAATGCAACAACAATCCTTTATTCATTTATTCGTTCATTCAACAATAACTATATATCATGTCACTCCAATGGGTAAGTCACTATTCCAGGCACCAGTGAAATAGCAAAGAACAGGCCAGGGATTTAGCTCAGTGGTTCGGTGGCCTGCCTTGCAAGCTCAAGGACCCGAGTTCAATCCCCGATACCAAAAAAAAAAAAGAAATAGCAAAGAACAAAAAACTGACAAAAACCCCTGTTCTTAGATCCCACATTCAGGACGCATGGAGGATAGATACATAGGTGCACAGATATGTAGAAAGAACAATTATCTCGGTTGAAAGATTTTAATTCACAGCAGTTTCTGTCAGAAAAAGAAAGAGAAACAGTCTCTTTAGAGCTCAAGAGATAAATAGGAAAGAATAAGAATGTGGACACCAGGCCTGCCCACAAGTCTCCTCCACTTGCATAGGACAGACAGTATATGGTTCCTAGAAATAGGCAGCTGAAGGAAAATGGTCAAGACTGGAATGAGTCATTGAGCTAACAGAAGAAGAGAGGCAGTGGCAAAGGTAGGACTGGGAAACACGCAGGAGGCATGAATATCTCAGCTCTGCTGGTGCTTGGAACAGCTATTCGGCCCCTACAAAGTATGGCTAGAGAACAAGGATCCTGTCCCAGTTGGCCTGAAGTGGACAAAGGGCTCACCTAGGTAGGAAGGTGGGTATACTGGACAAGACAGAGGCTCAAGTTTTAAAGTGGACTGCGAGATTAGCAGCCTGACCATAAGGTGTCAAGCATTCATACATTCTATCAGTATTTATTAAGCAACTACTATGTGTCAAGTATTGCTCTAAGCATTGTATACAGAAAATATAGACATAACTCCCTTCCCCATGGAGTTTGCAATTAGAGGTGGACAATAAACCATAAATAAGTAAATCAAAGAAGAAACACCAAGACGTCAACAATTTTAAATAGTTTGGTCTGAATAGGTCTTATTGAGATGATATTTGATCTATGATCTATAAAAAGGTGAGGATGATTATAGACACAGGAACAAGCAAGTGCAAAAGCTCAAGTGCACTGAAGGAACCACAAGAAAGTCAGTCAGGAAAGAGCAGAGTTGGCTAGAGGGAGAATAGTTGTGGATGCCAGAAAAACAGTGGGGGAAATTGATGTGTGAGGTATAGGGAAGGGGAAAAACAAAGATACAAAAGTCATTGTATCAATGTTTGCTCTTAATCTCAAGGAGAGTTCTGAGCAGAGGAAGTGCCATGACTGTCTGAGATTTAAACAAGCTCATTCTTCTGACTGCTGTGTACAAAGTAGACTACAGAGAACTCAGGGCACTTTCTAAACTCAAGACATTAGTTAGGCAGTAGATATAAAAACACCATTTGTAGGATGTTGAGTTAGCCCAGCTGGTTCTTACATTCTTTTGTCTAAGAACAAGATTAATGTTAGAGCACATAGCAGGGGAGTGACCACTGCAGCTGGGGACAGAGTGACCCCAGCTGCAAGAGAAACAGTCCAGAAAGGCAAGAGTCACAGAAATGGTGGCTTCAAGACCTAGTTTCACATCATTTCCCTAGGGAGCTTTTAAAAATATGACGCATAGCCATAGTTATCCCTATTTAATAGTTCTAGGGTGGGGTGTTTTTACTAAATCCCCAGGTAATTGTATGTGCAGTCAAGGCTAACAACAATGATTGGGGCCATTGCAATTTGATGCCACAAAAGAATAGGTGGTCACAAATCCATTCATCACACATTTCTTTAACATTATCATGCCCAATGGGGAGCTGCACAGCCTAGTACATTGAATAAATTCAATGAGGGCTGCATTTTACTAGCATTGCCAATGAGAAAGGTTGAAGGGTTTTGCCTTAGGGAATAATATGATCATATCTATGCTTTGGAAATTGTGTCTGTCAGTGGTAGGCAAAATAATTGAGACTAGGGGGGGAACCAGAAAAATAGAGTAGGGTCTCCCTCATCAGCATGTATCAGAATCACCTGAAAGCTTATGAAACCAGATCGGTGGCCACTGCTCTCAGAATTTCTGATTCAGATTATCTAGAGAAGGGTGTATGAATTTGCATGTCTAACAGATTCCTGGGGGATATCAATGCTGTTGGTCTGAAAGCCAAACTTCAAGACTATACTGCATATCTACTGGCTATGATCCATGCTTGGGTGAAAGTAAATAGAAGGGAGCAAGCTGAGAGATGCTGAGAAGGTAAATTCAATATGGACATTGCAAATGACTGGCTGAGGAGTGGGCTGGAGGAAGAGAAAAGAATAGGAAATCTATTATGATGCTGAAGTCAAACTATGGGTAGGTTGTCCAAGATGATGAGCAACACTATTTTTATGGTGTTTATTTAGCTCCTCTCTATAAAAAGCAGAAGATGTTCTTTGATTTTTTTATATACTGGTTTTGCCCTCTTTTTTCCTGCTACTAAACAGTACAATAAATTCCACTGTCTTATTTGTTTCATCAAATAAAAGAATATCAGCCAATATCTGTTAAGATAATATTATAGCTCATTTCCAGAACATCGTGTAGTGGTTATTTCTAATATGTTCTAGAGTCTGTACTTAGGGTGCTTAGTTCTTTAACCAACCCATATTTGAGGTTGAATTGTTAGTGCACACGCTTAGCAAAGTTATTGTGCCTGTGGAATAATTTAAAGCAGATGTAGACCAGGGATCTATCCTCTGGCACCACTGATTATTTTTGTTATCCATACATTCAAAGGCTGACCATAGAGCAATAAATATTATGAAAAGTACTTCTCTTTTGACTTCCTTTTATGTAGATGAAACTATACAAACAGCTAAACATGTGTTCCTTATGAAGTGACATAGGGCTGACCGATACATACCTGTGGTGGATTAATTAATGGCCAACTTCAGTGGGAATGCCCAGCTTAATTGAGACAGTGTGGTTTTGGGCATGGAAAACCCACCTGAGGATTGATGCCAACAGCATAACAGGAGAACAGGAGTGGAGAATGATTTCATGCTGATTTTCCTGGAAAATCTTAGCTGTTCTCTTTCCTCAAGGGAGGTTTGGCTGTTCTTGTTGGAGGAGTTCAGGTCCTCACCGTCACCAAGGATGGATGTGGTTCTCTTCAGGGGAGCTCTGGTCTTCACTTTCATCTTGAATCTGTCTTCTATCCCCAGTGCAGATCCTTCAGCCTTTTGGCACATATTCTCTATCCTCTAGCACCAGTCCTTGGGCTTTCCAACACATACCTGTCAGCCTTCTGCACAGATTCCTCAGCTTCCTGATAAGAACTTATATGAATGAGTCCTTACCATGGGCTCCAGGCCTTTTCTTTGGATCTCTAGCATGTGGACATATCTCTTGCACTGTTATACATTTGACTTTGTGGGTGAATATTGTAAAATAATCATATAAATATATGTATCTGGGTTAAATCTGTTCTCTTGCAAACCCTAACACAATACCTATACTTTAATAAACTGATACAATGTTGAGGTGACGTTAACAGACTTAATAGTCTACCAACTTGGAGAAATGGGAACATCCTTTTTAATGTCTGACTGGAGTATAAAGTGTACTCTTCAGACCTTATTTCCCATGGCACCTACTTAAAATGTGCATACTACTGGGCCTAACCTCAAAGCCAGTGCGAGGGAAGATAACTTTGGGTCCAAACAGCAGGTAATCAATGCAAGGAGCTAGGCAAGGAAGTTGCATAAGAGCTGGGGTTTCCACACAAGTCTATTTCTATTGCAATTATATACAGAATGGTCAAATTTCAGAGCAGAGAAAGATGTCCATTCAGCCCAGCTCTGCAGTTTGTGAATGTGAAGAAGTTCCCACCAGATCTGCTCCTCATCCTTTTGATTGAATGCTAATTACATGACCATCTTTTCTATGTATAGTCCTGTTTTTGTGGGTCTCACCATACAAAAATTTTTATGGCCATCATACACTTTAACTTACTTGCCAGCCATTAATTATATATTTGTTATCAAAACATCTAGGTGAAGCCAATCTGAGCAGGGATGCTGAAACACATTTCTGTCTTTCAGCCATCAACAGTCTCCACTTAAAAATGGTATGGACTATTTTTGTTGTTCTTGTTGTTGTTCTTTACAATGATGTGAAAGTGATGTACATTCAACTGCACTTCAAATTTTGAATTTTGATCTTCTCCTGGGTAGTAATGCACCATCGGTCTTATACTCTCAAATGATGTTACAAACTTGTAGTTCCCAGTCAACTACAGGATCACAAGGGGAAACCACTGGGGCTCACAGGATGCTGTACTGCTAAGCTATAGTGTTGAGTAGGTTAGATGTATTTAGTGCATTTTGACCTAAAGTACTTTCAATTCATGATGGGTTTATTGGGATGTAAATTCATTATAAATTAAGGAGCATCTGCATAAAACTTTCTGATATGTATTCTATCTTTTCCCAGTGTTAAAGGTAGAAGGTTCTAGTAACTGCTTTTTCTTTTTAGCTTTATTTAAGCATAATTGACATATAACAAACTGAAGATATTTAAAGATGAAATTTGAGGGCTGGTAATGTATGATACAGCATATATTTCTGAAACCACTATCACAGTAAAGATAAAGAATATTATTTTCTCCTTTTGTGATTCCTCCTTTCCCTCCATGCCCAACTCTGTCACCAGTAACCACTGAACTCTTTTCTGAAACAATAGATTCTCTAGAATCTTTTTAAAAATACAACAGATTATCTTCCATTTTTCTCACTCTAGTTTTCTTTCCCCCAACATATGTTGAGATTTCTGTATGTTGCTGCATATAAAGGCAGTTCTTTCCTCTTCATTGTGTTCAGGGACTTCTTTGTGTAGATGTACCATTGCTGGTTTCACCATTTACCTATTGATGGATGTTTTCAGTTTGTGGCTATTACAGTACAAATAAACTGCTCTGAACTTTTACAAATAAGTTCTTCATTACATGTTTTCAATTATCTTGGATAAATACCTCAGAGTAGAATGGGTGGATCCTCTGACAAGTATACATTTAACTTTTCCAGCCACTGCTAAACTATTTTTCAAAGTAGTTTTAATCTACCAGCAGTATGTAATCTTTAGTTCCTCCATTCTTGTCAACATTTGATTCTTATTATCAACCCTTATGATTCTAGCCATTCAGTGTTATAAGGTGTTGAATCATTGTTTCAATTTACATTTTTCTAATAACTAGAGACTAAACCCAGCAAACAGTACTCTGGTTTTCCAGGAAAAGGAGAAAAATGCAGTGTACAGATGAGGGGCCAGTAAAGGCAGTATCAATCCCTGTCAAAATTCTAGAATAATCAACCAAGCAATTGGTAAATATATAGAAAAGATTGGCTGTATCACTGGCCACAGACCTGGATTTAGTCTCAACAATTCATAAGGAGCAAAGATTATTGATACTTCGCTAAGGTATTATTAGATTAGCAGATGAGACAATCTAGTATCTAAATAACTAAATAGAGTCGTCAAAACATAGAAAAACTATGTTTTGATACTTGTATACTCCTAGCTTGTATTATCATGAGCACCTATGTGTCCTTCTTTATTCCCTAGCCTTTTTTGTGTCTCCTAACTCTCATTTTATAACAGCAAGAATCTCTTCTTCATTGTTGGATCAAATCCAAGTCCTCCAACAATCTCGTGTTTCATGACACTAATTTCTATTTCAGTGTGTACTTTTCCATTCACAATGGCCCTCTTCCAATCTTCTACATGTTTTTCCATTTAATCTAGCTGTCAACTCAGGATATTTTATGAAAAATCACTTGTACGTTGCATGCCCATAAATTTTTATAATTTTCTAACTGGCTTAAACACAATAAGCTAGTCTGTATGCTTAATCATTATTATCTATTGAATATTTAGTTTGGGAACAATTTTCCTACATAGTCAGAATGTTCATGTCTATTAATACATAGTTGTTTTCTTATTCCCTTCATACTGTGGGTATTAAACTTGGCTCAGTTTTAGTCTTATTTTCAATTTTATTTGTGCCCCTTAATCCTAAAGCAATTCTGAATTTAAATCAGTCTTAATCTACAGAGTTTTATATTAAAGTTGAATAGCTTCCCAAACCTGCTTTAGTTTCAGCAAGAAACAAACTACAGATAGTTTTCCTAAGTGGGAGAGGAAAAAATTAATCTCTGATGGTTAAGGAGTGGCTATGGAGTTTTCACCCAGAATACTTCCAAAATGCTTCCAGAAATCAAAGGGTGTCATGTTTCACCTTACAATCCTAATAGTTTCTATAGGGCAATATTTTTGACAGAGTCAAAACATATAATTTTTTAATCTTTTTGGTAAAGAAGGAAAACTAGAAAGATTGCTCATGAACCCCTTTATCTTAAATCAGAAAATTATCTATAAAATGCCCCTTTCACAATAAAAGGAGCTAGCAAAGAACCTGGACATCTCAGAGCCTGAGAATACTAAAAGAGGGCTCTCTGGGAGTAAAAATTAAAAGCTTTATGCAGGTACAAAAACAAGACCAGCTTGGAGACTATCTGTGTAGCTGGAAATATTTTTTAAATGTATGAAGATTATGTCTGCTAGACTATTAGTACATTATTAAAAAATAACCTAAATGTATTTAAGGAGCAAATTTGTGCTTAAACAAGATCAAGTCCAAGCAAGTTCACAGGTAAGGGCCAACTGCCCTTTTTCAACTGAGAAGCAGTAATTTTTGTTTTGTTTTTGTCTGTTTTTGGTTGTTTGCTAACAAGCTCTTATCTGAATTAATAGAGTTGGTAGCAACATTTCTCAAAATATAGTTTTGCTATCATAATTGGCAAAGGAGTTTGTTAAATGTAGAATCGTACATTCACTCCAGACCTCCTGAATCTCTGAGGATAGTGTCCAGGAATATACTTTTTAATCAAGAATCCAGGTAAATCACATGTTCAAGGAATCCTGAAGACCATTGCTTTATACCTTTGACAAAGATGTGTTGTAGGCCCAGTCTGATTCATTCCAAATTCAAGAGTAAATTTGTAGTTTTTATTTTGCAATACAGTTGTAGTTTATAAATCATGTTACTGTGTTATTCTAAGACTATCCTACTACTGGAGAATTTTCTAAAAATAACTGAAGATTTTATTGGACTATCTAGAACATATATACTACATAAAGCCTTCTACATTCAATTACCTGCATAAGAATATGTACATCATGATGTGCACTTTAACTTGGCAATTCATTAACAAATCTCTGATGAGGCTTTGGAAACAATTTATGTTCAATCAACCCTGAGCAATTTTAATATCCCTAGTTTAGTGCCTGGCATATAAAAAGCACTTATAAATATTTACTTAATGAAAGTACAAATGAATGGAAAATCTTTGCTTATCTCAACTTTTCTACCCCTTTGTGTCCTCAAAACCTTCCATCTGTTTTATTGTACTGATTAATATTGCCATCTGCTATGGTTTAAATGTGTTTCTTCCAAAACTCGGGTGCTAAAACTTAATATGATGGTATTAAGATATTAAAGCTTTATGAGATGATTAGGCCATGACAGCACCCCTTCTCATGAAGGAATTTTAAAATTTTACGAAAGAAGCTTCACACTGCATCAAGCAATTTTTCACTTCACCTTTTGCTTTCTGCTAAGTGAGAACTGAGCATTCTTCCCTGCCAGAAGTTCCATCTTGGAGGCAGAGACCAAACAGCCAAATTTTGGACTTGAACTTTCCAGCCTCCAGACTATAAGAAAAATTTCCATTCCTTATACATTACTCAGTCTACAACAGCAGAAATGGACCAAGACACATCTACCCCAGATCTAGAGTGTTATTCATGAACCACCTTCTCATTTATGTATGATTTGTCGCTGTGTCCTCTCATATTTTTACCATGTAGAATTTTCCTACATCTAATGACCCCATGTTTGAGTTAAATAATATGTGTAAAAGAAATAATAAA
Source organism: Fukomys damarensis (assembly GCF_012274545.1). NCBI lineage: Eukaryota > Metazoa > Chordata > Mammalia > Rodentia > Bathyergidae > Fukomys > Fukomys damarensis. The sequence continues at coordinate 59,350,862 of NW_022900928.1, forward strand.
TTGAAGAAGTAAGGTAATGAGCATACATATACCCAAGACTATCTCCAATAAATATATAAAATGCCATCCTACATAATGAAAATCAAAATTATAATTGTGATTTCAACAACCCTCTCACAAATATTTAAATCAAGATTTTTAAAAATTATAGGGAATTTGAATAACATGAATAGTACATTAAAACTAATACACATTGAGAAACATATCCAACAAAGAATACACATTGTTTTTGAGGAAACATGGAATGTTAACAAAACTCTGTGTGCTATACTTCAAATAACCAAGAGTATTCAGACCATATTATCTCATATAGTAAAATTAGAATTCAGCAATAGAATATTTTATAATCCCATATGGCTGGAAACAAGTAATATAATTAAGTGACTCTTGGATTAAAAAGAATACCATACAGAAAATTACAAAATGCTCAGAATTGAGAGACAAAGAAATATACTTTCCAAATTTTTTGGAATATAGCTAAGCAAGTACTTAGTAATTTCTAGTTTGCATACATTTGCTAGAAAATAAAAAAAGATTGAAAATAAATGCTATGTATTCAACTCAAGAATCTAGAAAGGGGAGCAATTTACAAATTGCTATACCAGTACTAGCCAATAAAAATATCATATCATTTACAAACACAACAAAATCTATCCTTATTTAGGATTTCACCTAAGAAAGAATACACAAGACCTTTATAGGAAAAAGAACTTAAAATAATTATAAAAGAAGATCTAAGTAAATTAAGCCAATATATCATGTTCTTTGTGAAATGATATCCTATAGTGAAGATGTTGATTATCCTCAGATTAATTTCCAAATTTAGTACAATTTCAGTTTAAATCACAACAGGACTTTTTGAGCAAATCGACTTTCTGAAATACACTGGCAGAATACAATTGCATAAATAGCTATGTCAGTGTTGAAAATGAAGAATAAAGGGAGCTCAACTTGGCAGGTATTAGATTATACTGCAACGCCAGAATAATAAACACAATATGGTTGAAGCTCAAAGACAGATCAATAGATAGTGGAACAGGAATAGAATGCAATAAAAATTGAAGCCCACTTGGAAAGTGAAGAAAATCGCTGCAATAAACACACACTGGACCACTGTGGTTGCTAAGTTGGTGGCATCAGCACCTCCCATAGAAACTCAGACTCCCTTCAGGGGAAGGACAGCTGGAACCTGTAGTAGAACCTTGCAGGATCAATCCTGCAGGAAGTTGGGACCTCAATTTGGGCCTTGCAGCCAGAAATCAACATGAATCACAGGGGACCACAGCTGGCTTGTTGAGATTAATTGACTTAGATTGGAATACTGTTAACCACATTGTCTACCAGGACAGCAGAGACATACCCGGAGGGAGGCCCTTTTTAAAAATATATTATTTTATTTTATTTTATTTGTCTCTCTCTCCCTTCTTGGTCTGCTTTTCTCTCCCTCTTTGTTCCTGTTCCTGTCCTATTTCAGATTTTTTCCTCTCTCTTTCCTCCTCTCAACTGTAATTATTCTTATATGAATGTGAATACAATTTCTAGCTTCCCTTTTTCTGTTAGTTTGTTCTGTTCTTGTCTTTGTTTCTTTGCTCTGTCTTTTCCTCTTGCCTTCAACAGTTTCCCAAAATTTGTATGATCTTCCTGTGTCCTCTAGCCTCACTCCTAACCTTTCCATCTCCTTCTATTTCTCTATCCCTCCCTCCACAACTCCTTCTAAATCCTTATTCCCAAGGTTAAATTGGCTATATTGAAGGGCTTATTTGACACAAATCTATTTTGGGCTGGTCCTCAATTTTGATGTAGCTCACACAGTTAAAGGTGACAGATTAATTGCTACCACAAATTGTCATTTTCTAAGCTATGTTTGATGCTACTGTTGACAGTAATTGAGGCAATTTGGCTAAGGTTTCATGATTGATCTAATCAGTTGTCTTCCCTGATATATTGAAAATGAGACTGCCTGACAGTCATTAGAGACTCAAAGCCTAAAGACCAGATATACCCAGAAGATGCCTCTGAGAAGCAATCATTCCATAAAGGTTCTGAGTACAAACAATAAAGATACTCACAATCAGCAATATTGAAGTATCAGCCCAGGAAATGAACCAAAAAAAACACCAACAATAAAAATAGAAAAGAGAAGACATCTAAACAAGGTGTAAATACAGACTTCCAGCTCACCACAGGCAAATTCTGGGGTCAATGAAGTAAGAAGATCTGATAATCAACCACCTGGAAACCCTGAACTGATAGTACAGGAAGTAACAAAACAGATGAATGAGGCTCTACAAAAATTCAAAACAGAAATAGTTTCCCAGAGAACTATGGAGATGGTAAGCACAATGAAAAACATGATTAGAGACTCTACAACAGAAACAGACAAAAAAATAGATGAGCTCAGGACAATGCTGGAAGCCATGAATACTCAGCATAGGAAAGAAATGGAATTCATGAAACAGATTCAAATAGATATCCATAAGAGTTAAAATGCCACTGAAAGATATTCATAGCAGAATGAGCCAATGTAAAAATAGAATATCAAATATAGAAGACAGGATTGGCAGTTACTAACCATGAAAAGAGAGATTTCTTAAAAGTAGTAAGGGACATGAGAAATTGATCCAGCAGCTGTTAGGTGTTGCAAAGAAGAACAATATAAGACCGGAGTTCATGAAAAAGCAGGAAAAAGCACAAAGGACATAAAAAAAAAAATCTGTTCACAGAAGTAAAGGCAGAAAACTTCCCAAACAGAGGAAAAAAATTAGAAATACAGAAAAAGATACAGAGGCATATAGACTACAGCTAGCCATGATCAAAAAGTCTACACCAAGACATATACTAGTCAAGATCCCAGAAAACCAACCAAAGAACAAAGTCTTACAAGCAGTCAGAGAAAAGAAACAAATTATGTACAAAGGAAATCCCATCAGAATCACAGCAGACTTTTCAACACAAACTCTCAAGTCAAGGTGAGCCTGGAGTAAAGTATTTCAAGCCCTAAAAGAGAATAATGACCAACATAGACTGCTGTCTCCTGCAAAATTATCTTTCAAAATCAATGGGAAAATTACGCACTTCAGTGACAATAAACACCTGAAAAGCTTCATGAATAACAAACCAGGACTCCAAACAATTCTAAATAATATGCTAGAAAGGCAATGAGAGTCACAACTCCATGATGTCTGACAGAGTGAAGCCATCAGGGAAGGCAAGAAATTAAAGGGAAAGAGGGAAAATAAAAAGTAAAAGAGCCAACAACAGTAAAATATCATGGCACGGATGAGTCAATACATATCAATTATAACAATCAACATTAATGGCCTCAATTCACCAATCAAAAGAAATAGAATTGCAGAAAATGTTAAGAAGCAAAAATCTAACAATATGATGTATACAAGAAACACACTTAATTCAAAAAGACACTCACAGACATAATGTAAAAGGATAGAAAACTACTCTCCATCTGAAAGGAACCCAGAAAAAAGCAGGGGTAGCTATTTTATTTGCAGACAAGGTAGATTTCAAACCAAAACTAATTAATAGAGACAAAGAAGGTCACTGAGTTCTTGTACAGGGAAAAAATCCAAGAAGAAGAGATGACAGTCATAAAGATATATGCACCAAATACTAATGCCCCCAACTATACAAAACAAATATCAATGGACACAAAAACCAAAAAAGCACTAATACAATTGTAGTGAGGGGCCTCAATACCCTGCTGTCACAAATACACAGATCATCTAGACAAAAAAAAATCAACAATGAAGTAACAGAACTGAGCCAAGCTTTGGAACAAATGGACTTAATAGACATCTACAAAATCACAAAGTCAGAATATACATTCTTTTAAGCTATACATGGGTCATTCTCCAAAATAGACCACATACTAACTCATAGAACATGTTTAAGTAAACTCAAAAGAACTGGAGTTATCCTATGTATATTATCAGACCATAGTGCAATTAAACTGGAGATCAATAGCATAAGAAAGCTCAAGAACTTCACAAACACGTGGAAATTGAATGAGACTCTCCTGAACAACCAATGGGTCACAGAGGAAATTAAAGTAGAAATTAGACAGTTTTTACAAATAAATGATAATGTCAATACAACATACAGGAATATATGGGACAAAATGAAAGTAGTTCTTCAAGGGAAATTCATAGCAGTGAATGCCCATACTAGGAAAATAGAGCAAGCTCAAATAAACAACCTAATGCTTAGCCTCAAACTTGTAGAAAAGAAGAGCAAGATAAATCCAAATTGAGTAAAAGGTAGGAAATTACAAATATCAGAGCAGAAATCAGTGTAATGGAGACAAGAGAATGATACAAAAAAATCAATGAATTGAAGAGTTGATTCTTTGAAATAATAAATAAAATCATATACCCTTAGCTAACCTTATCAAAAAAGGAAAGAAAAGGCTCAAATGTACCTACTTTGAGAATCTATACTCCAATAAAGTGGAAAACACAGAATAAATGTACAGATTTATTGATACTTATGAAATACCAAAACTGAGGGAAGAAGAATAAAAATTCCAAACACCCCAATTTCAATCGTGAAACTGAAAACATAATTAAAAATTTACCAACAAAGAAAAGCCGAGGTCCAGATGGATTCACTGCTGAATTCTACAAAAAATTTAAGGGAGAGCTAATTCCACTACTTCTCAAACTTTTTCATGAAATTAAAAGGGAAGCAATACTCCCAAACTCATTGCTAGAAATAAGCATTACTCTGATTTTGAAAGCAGAGAAAGATCCTAACAAAAAAGAGAACTACAGGCCAATCTCCTAATGAACATAGACGCAAAAGTCCTCAATAAAATATTGGCAAATAGAATGCAGAGGATCATCAAGATCATACACCCTGACCAAGGGGGACTCATCCCAGGGATGCAAGGATGGTTTAACATACATAATCAATAAATGTAATACAGTATATTAACATACTCATGGACAAAAAACATATGATCATCTCAATAGATGCAGAAACAGCCTCTGACAAAATCCAACATGCATTCATGCTAAAAACTGCAAAAAATTGGAATTGATGGTCTTGATCTCAATCTGATAAAGGCTATATATGTAAAATTAGCAGCCAACATCATAATAAATGGTCAAAAACTGAAACTAGTTTTCATGCTAAAATCAGGAAAAATACAAGAATGTCTATTATCAGCACTCTGTTCAATAAAGTTTTGGGAAAATTAGTCAAAGAACTTAGGCAAGAGAAAGAAATAAAAGTGATAAAGTTAGGAAAGAAAGAAGTTAAATTGTCATAATTTGCTGATAATATGATATTCTACATAGAAGACACAAAAAAGTCTACTAAAAGCCATCTAGACTTAATTGGCAAATTCAGTAGAGTAGCAGGATACAAGGTCAACACTCAAAAATCAATAGCCTTCTTGTACACAAATAACAGACTCACTAAGAAAGAAATTAGGGAAATAATTCCTTTCACAATAGCACCCAAAATAGTGAAATATTTAGGAATCAATCTAATGAAGAAAGTAAAAGATCTCTACCTTGAAAACTACAGCACTCTGAAAAATGAGATTGAGGAGGATATCAGAAAATGGAAAGACACCCCTTGGTCCTGGGTAGGAAGAACCAATGTAGTAAAAAATGGCCATACTCCCAAAAACTGCCATATAGATTCAATGCATTCTGACTGAAATCCCAACAGTATATTTCACAGAAATAGAGAAAATAATCCAAAAATTCACTTGGAACAAAAAGAGACCTAAAATAGCAAAATCAGTTCTAGGCAACAAGGACATGACAGGGGGTATCACAATCCCCAACATGAAACTGCACTACAAAGCTGCTATGATAAAAACATTTGCTGGCAAATAAATAGAACCAAGGGTCAATGGAATAGATTAAAAGTTACAGACACAATTCCAGAGCATGGTGCTGGCAAATAAATAGAACCAAGGGTCAATGGAATAGATTAAAAGTTACAGACACAATTCCAGACATATTCAGCCACATCACTTTTGACAAATAAGCCAATCACCCTCACTGGAGGAAGGACAGTCTCTTTAATAAATGATATTGGAAAAACTAGATTTCAACCTGCCACAGATTAAAACTAGATCCCTATCTTTCACCATGTATTAAATTGAAATCAAAGTGGATAAGGATGTAAATATTAAAACAGAAACACTAAACTTGCTGGACAATAGATTAGGTAGAATTCTTGAAGACATTGGTGTATGAAAAGACCTCATGAACAAAACCTCAGTAGCATGAGAACTAGCACTGAGAATCAATAACTGGGATGTCATCTTATTAAAAGCTTCTGCAGTGCAAGAAAAACCACCAAAGAGCTAAGAGCAACCTACAGTGTGGGGTAAAAAATTTCTATCAGCTCCTCAGACATAGGACTACTATCTAGAATATGTAAAGAACTTGTAAAAAATCAGACCCCTCAAATATAAAGACCCAATCGAAAAACAGACGTCTGCAATTAACCAATATTTCTCAAAGAAGTAAAGGCATGAAAAAATATTCAACATCATTGGTCATTTGAGATACACAGATGAAAACAACACTAAGATTCCATCTCCCTCCATCAAGAATGGCTGCTATTAAGAAATCAACCATAAACAAATGCTGGTGTGTGTGCAGGGAGAAAGTTACCCTCCTCCATTGTTGGTGGAAGTGCAGACTGGTGCAACCACTGTGGAAATCAATATGGGATACCTCAAAACTAGGATTAGAGGTCCCATTTGACCCAGTTATTCCTCTGCTGGGTGTCTTCCCAAACAAATTAAAAGAATCACAGCACAGTGATACATGCTCACCCATGTTTATAGAAGCAGTTTTTGATAGCTAATACTTGGAAACAGCCCAACTGCCCATGAACTGGAGATTGGTTAAAGGATTTTTTAAACATAAAATGGAGTACTACTCAACCATAAAAAATGAGAAACTAGAGTCATTTATAGCTAAATGGATGCACACTGAGGCCATACTCTTAAGTAAAATAGGATATACATGTGTAAATACCAAATAGTTGCACTGGTGTGAGAAACTGAAAGTGTAAATGAGAATCAAAATGTATAATAGAAGGGCCAGGGATTTAGCTCAAGTAGTTACCACCTGCCTGGCAAGCACAAGGTCCCCAGTTCAATCCCCAGTGCAAAAAATAACAACAACAATGTGTAATAGATAATGTGAAACAGGAAATAAAATTCTAAGGGGGAGGAGGAAGTGGGAAAGGAAAGAAGGAAAGGAAAAAATATGAGAAAATGAAAAACAGAAACAAAGCTTTTGTAAATATGGAGGGCTGGAAGGGTTGAAAGGAGGGTAGGGGAATGGGAAAAAATGAGAACTAAGATATATTGTGTAAAGATACAAATTCTCAATGATGAATGCATCATATTGTACATCTATAATGTACCTATAAACTTAATGAAAAAAAATGGCTGTTAAGATTTTGGGTCCTAAGTAGGTCAAAAGCATTTGAAAACATCACTTGTATAATGCATATTCACAATAACAAAGGAATCATTGATAAAAAGCGAAAATATAACCTCCATGGTCAAGACAATGTCTCTATTGTTGTTGTTATTGTTGTTGTTGTTATTGTTTTCCCTTTGTAGCCTGTGGATTTCTTAGTGTCTGGAACATAACATGTGTTTATTACATAGCCAGTGAAGTGCATGTTTCATTGTATATTCTATGTTAAGACTGTAAAACAAAGAAATATGCAACACATTTTAGAAATTTTTCCATCAAACAATCTTAAAATTTTTAGTATTCAGTAACTAAAAAAATAATATTCATTACTTATAAAATATATCTATGCAGGATTCACTTTCCAGTTATGGTAGCTAAATGAGGAACTACCTTACCATAGTTTTAATTTTTTTAATTTTTTTTTTTTTGGCAGTACATGAGTTGATTTTCATTCCCAGCTGAGTCTTGAGGTTCACATTCTTATTCAAAATTAACTGAATAAAATTTGCAAATATAGTAGTTTTATAAGAGATTATGGAAATATGTTTCTGTGAAATATAATTATATAACCTGAATTCCTAATTTCTATTAATTTGACAGGCCAAATTAAAGGCACAAGTGAGGAAAGTAATTAATGACTGACTTATCCTATGACTTCATTTTCTATGACTTTGCCAATTCAAAAAAAAAGTTCTCTCCAATTCTTGACAAGAAGAAAAACAATATTCTTACAATTGAATAAATAAAAACAAATATTGGGCTCAGTCAGTTTGCAATATTTCTGATTTACTACTTGAGATAATTTCTTATTGCCACAAAAATGGTCTATCCTAGCAGACAGTCCCCTTATCAATTGTTATGGTTTAGATCTAAAATGACCCCCCAAAGGCTTGTGTTTGGAAGGTGATTGGATAATGGAGACACAGTAGTTGACTTGCTGTTAGGAGGTGGGGTCTGGTTATAAGAGGCAGGTCAGTGTGAGTATGACTTGGAAGGGTTTGCCTCCCTTCCTGGTTTTTCCCTTGGCTCTGCTCCCTGGCCACCATGAAATGAGCAACTTTCCTCTGCCAGACCTACCATGCCTTCCTACTTGGAGTCAACCCATTATGAACTAAAACTGTGAACAAAAATAAACCTCTCCTTTAAGTTACATGTGTCAGCTATTTTGTCCCAGGAATAAAGATGATAGTACAGTATTGTAGAAATTGGGCAGATTTCTGTAAATACAGAGAGAAAATCCACAGCAATAGCACAAATCTTGAAAGAGAAAAAATTCAATCACTGAAGCTATTTTTATTTACCGAAGAGAATGAAACAAGATGTGATAAATAGCCCCAATTATTGAGTTGTCCAGGTTTGTTTCCAGAATCTACATGAATTCTCATAGTCTTAACTCCTCAAATATAATTGTCTTATGGAAGCATTCAGAAAAATAATGGCTCATATTTTTGAAAAAGAAAATAAAAATGGAATTGAAATAAAGTAAAATACCCCTATCAATGTCAATCCTATTATCTTGGCTCTATCTTAAATAAATGGCAGTGGAACTAGGAATAGATTTGGCTTTCTAAAAACACACTACTCTCACTTGGGCACTGAAGCATAACAAGTGTTTTATATAGTAACTAAAAATGGCACCTAATTTTCTTATAATGTTAATACTTCTTAATTATTATATGTAAAAAAATGTGCCAGGTAACAGTGATATACAGATAAAAAAGACAGCTCCTACTCTCAAAGAAATTTGATTACCTCCAAAATGAACACTTTAACCTCTATGACTTCCAAAGACTTGGTATGAATTACCATACCACTGGCCACAGCCAAGGGCCCACCTGGAAAAGAACTACACAGATGTACAAGCAACAGCCAGAAGTTCTCCCCAATACCAGTAGTATTACCCAATTACCCAATAGTAAGCATGTGGAGACCCTAGACAGAAGCTTACACAGACAATAGAAACTGGGGTACACAGCCCCCAGCCAAATGCCTCCTACAGCTATAGAGGGGTCCCAGCCAATGGCACACCTAGATACCATCCCAAGTGTTCAGAGGTCCCAGACAGAATCCTGCCCAGAAAACAGGTAAGCTCAGGGATCTAGAAGGCAACCATTCTAAACCCAGGAACTGGTGTAATGGGAGTAAAAGCTTCTTGCTGGATTGCTGAGAATTGAAGATCACTGGGTGAGCAAAAGTTGCCTCAACAAAGGCATAACAGGCAGCATCTGCTGAAATGAGAAGACTCAGAAATAAGTGTCAAAACAAGACTACCAGATCACCTAAGGCAATCCCAAAGGGAAATGAGATGGAACAATCAGATACTCAACCACCTGGACTCCCTGAACTGGCAAGGAAAAAAAAACCTGGGAAAAAATGAAATCAGAAATAATTTCTCAGATAACAGCAGAGACTTTGCCCACAGTGAAAGACATGATTAATAAATCTACAGTGGACACAAATTAAAAAAAAAAACAGAGAAGCTGAGAAACATGACAAAATCCCAAAACAGAAAACAAATGGAATCCATAAAACAGATGCAAAGAGATTTCCTGGAGATTAAAAACTCCACTGAAAGTTTACACAACAGAATGAGTGAATGCGAGGGCAGAATTTTGGATATAGAAGATAGGATTGCAATTAGTAACCAGGAAAATAAAAATTTCTTAAAAATAGAAAGGTACCATAAGAAATCAATCAGCAGCTTCTAGACAATGCAAAGAAGAATAACATAAGACTGATCAGAATCAATGAAGAATCAGGAGAGAGTGCAGATGACTTTAAAAAAGAAACTTTCACAGATGTCAGAGAACTTCCAAAATGAAAAAAAAAAATCTACAAGCAGTTAGAGAAAAGAAACAAATCACATATAAAGGAAAGCCCATTAAAATCACAGCAGACTTCTCAATACAAACCCACAAGGCAAGAAGAGTGTGGAGGGATATATTTCAAGCCCTAAAGGAAAACAACCTCCAACCCAGACTGACATACCCTGCAAAACTATCTTTCAAACTTGATGGAGAAATAAGATACTTTCACCACCTTAGAACTTCATGAATACTAAATCAGCACTCCAAAAACTTTTAAACAATATCCTATGAAAAGGCAATGAGGATCACAACCCCAGCAAGCCCATCAGAATGCATCCATCACACATCCACCCACCAAGAAATTAAATGTTAAGGGGGGAAATGCAACAAAAAGAAAAAGTTATGACAAGGTTGTCAATACATATCCATCATAACCATCAATATTAATGGTCTCAATTCAACAATCAAAACAAATAGACTGACAGAATAGGTTGAGAAACAATATCCAACAATGTTCAGCCAACAAGAAACACACTTAATTCAAAAAGAAACTCAAAGGAGGAATGCCCAGCTACATGAGGAGCTTGCCAGTGCTCCAGGCCTTCATTAAGCACACCAGTGAGGACCTCCCAGCTGTGCTGATGCCACTGCAGTATCATCCCCTCACCCTCATGCTCTTGGGCCTCCTGCTTGTGCCAGTCCTGGATGCACATTGCAGGGGCACAGGTGGTCATAAAGGTCATTTTACTGAGCTCCAGAAGACAGACTGGGAGTGAACAACTGGAATAATGGCACATCAGACCTCTGTAGTTGATAAGTTGGAGAGATTGCCACCTTCCATCAGAATTTAGATTATCTTCAGGGGAAGGACAGCAGAGACTATAGTAGAACCTTTCAGAGTTCAACCCTACAGGAGATCAGGGAGCTCAACTGGAGCCTTGCAGCCCAAATTCAGCCTGAATCTCAGGGGTCGGTCATCAGCTAGCTGAGACTAATTGACTCAGTTCTGCACACTGCTGCCCAAATTGTCTATTATGACAGCAGAAATATACCCTGAAAGGGGCTCTTCAAATTGTTTTCTTTCTTTTCATCATATATTTTATTTTTATTTTTAAAATTGTTTTTCCATTCTGCAAATTCTTTCTTTTTTGTATTTTCTTCCTCCCACTCAGTCTCTTGCTCCCCCATGTTATTCTTCATCTCTCTTTTTGTTCCCGTTTCTGACCTAATTCAGATTTCTTCTTTCTTTTTTCTTTCTTCTCTCTTTTTCCTTCACTCAAATGTCATTATTTTCAAAGGAAAGTGAGTATAATTTATAGCTTCCCTATTACTGTTAAGTTGTGCTATTCTTGTTTTTGTTGTTGTATTCTGCCTTTCCTTCTGTCTTCAAAAGTGTCCTAAATTTTGCATAATCATCCTGTGTCCTCTGGCTTCACTTGAAACCTTCTCCAATTCTTCTACCTATCAATTTTCTCCACCTAACTCCTTTTAAGTCCCCATCCTGAAGGTAAAGTTGCTATACTGAAGAGTTTATGCACTATAAACACATTTTGGGCTAGTCCTCAATTTTTATTTAATTCACTTGGTTTAAAGGCAATAATAGCTACCACAATAGTCAATTTCTAAGCTGTGCTTGATGTTATTGTGTTGCTGATTGTATCAACTGGGCTAAAGGGTTGTGATTGATTTAATGAGTTGTCCTTTGTGATATTATGAAAATGAGAGAGTCTATGAGTCATTAGAGATTCAAAACCTAAAGAGCAGGTACATGAGGAAGATTGAAATATTAACCCAGGAATTAAACCAAGGACAGCCCAACAACAAAAATGAAAGTGAGAAAAAACTTAAGCAAGGCACAAAGAAAGACTTCTACTTCACCAACAGCAAAATCTAGCGAAAATGAGGTGAAAAGATCTGCCAATCAACCACTGGGATGCTTGATGTTTGTGTTGCTGATTGTATCAACTGGGCTAAAGGGTTGTGATTGATTTAATGAGTTGTCCTTTGTGATATTATGAAAATGAGAGAGTCTATGAGTCATTAGAGATTCAAAACCTAAAGAGCAGGTACATGAGGAAGATTGAAATATTAACCCAGGAATTAAACCAAGGACAGCCCAACAACAAAAATGAAAGTGAGAAAAAACTTAAGCAAGGCACAAAGAAAGACTTCTACTTCACCAACAGCAAAATCTAGCGAAAATGAGGTGAAAAGATCTGCCAATCAACCACTGGGCACCTTGAACTCATAGCACAGGAAGTAACAAAACAGATCAACCAGGACATAGAAAAATTCAAAACAGAAATAATTTCCCAGATAACTATGGATATGGTGAACACAATAAAAGACATGATTAGAGACTCTAGAACAGAAACAGACAAAAAAAAATAGATGAGCTCAGGACCATGAAAGAAACAATGAATGTCCAGCATAGGAAAGAAAGGGAAACCATGAATGCCCAACATGGGCAAGAAATGGAATCCATGAAACAGATTCAAACAGATATCTAGGAGATTAAAAACTCTATTGAAAGGATTTGCAGCAGGATAAACTAATGTGAAGATAGAATTTCAGATATATAAAATAGGATCACAGTCACTGCCTGTAAAAAGAGAGATCTCTTAAAAACATTAAGGGATCATTAGAAATCAATCCAAAAATTCCTAGATGATGCAAAGAAGAATAACATAAGACTAATAGCAATCCACGAAGTAGCAGGAGAAAATACAAATGACATAATGAAGCTGTTAATAGAATTAATAGTGGAAAACTTCCCAAACAAAGGGGAAGAATTTGACATGCAGATAAGTGAGGTATGTAGGACTCCAAGTAGCCATGATCAAAAAATAACCTAAACTTAGACATATGATAGGCAGGATCCCAGAAACTCAACAGAAGAACAAAATACTTCAAGCATTTAGAAAAAAGAAACAAATCACATGCAAAGGAAGGCCCATCAGAAACGCAGTGGACTTTTCAGCACAAACCCTCCAGTCAAGGAGAGCCTGGAGTGAGGTATTTCACTGTGGGAGAAGACAGCCTCCAATCTAGACTGATGTATTCTGCAAAATTCTCATTTAAAATGTTTGGGGAAATAAGATACTTCCATGATAAAGAAAACCTGGGAGGCTTCATAAATACCAAATCAACAGTACAAACAATTCTAAACAATATTCTAGAAAAAGACAATGAAAGTCACAACAGAGCAAATCAACTAGGCGAGGCAGGAAATTAAAGGAAGAGGGGAAAAAACTAAATAGCCAACAATAGAACAATAACATAACAATGGTGAGTCAATACATATCAGTTATAACCATAAATGCCAATGGCCTCAATTCACCAATCAAAGGAAGTGCACTGGCAGGGTGGATGGACAAGCAAAATCCAGTGATATGTTGTATACAAGAAACACACCTAATTTGAAAAGAAACTCATAGGCTGAAAGTGAAAGAATGGAAAACAGCTCTCCATATGAAAGAAGCTCCCCACCCAACAAAAAGCAGGGGTAGCTATCCTATTTGCAAAAAAAAAGTAAATTTCAAACCAGGGCTGATTGGGAGATATGGGGAAGGCTACTACATCCTTGTAAGGGGGACAATCCAAGAGGAAGAGATAACAATCATAAATATATATGCACCAAATATTAGTGCCCCAAACTATATAAAACAAGTATTAAAGGACAGGAAAAACCATATAAGCACTAATGCAATTGTAGTGGGGGACCTAAATGCCCGACTGCCACAGATAGACAGATCATCTAGACAAAAATATCAACAATGAAATAATAGAACTTAACCAAGCTTTTGAACAGATGGACTTGATGTATGTATACAGACTGTTCTAACCCTCAAAGTCATAATATACATCCTTTTTAGCTGCAGATGAGTCATTCTCCGAAATGGACCACATACTACCTCGTGGTACAGGATTAAATAAATGTAAATGAATCAAAGTTATCCCACGTGTATTATTAGACCATAGTGCAATTAAACTGGAAATCAATAGCATAAGAAACTGTAAGAACTCCACAAACACATGGAAATTGAACAACACACTCCTGAACAGTCAAGTGGTCACAGAGTAAATAAAGAAGAAATCACACAGTTTTTACAAATAAATGATAATGCCAGTACAACATACAGGAATCTATGGGACACAATGAAAGTAGTTCTACGTGGAAAATTCATAGCTACACTAGGAAAACAGAGTGAGCTCAAATAAACAACCTAATGATGAATCTTAGACTCCTACAAAAATAAGAAGAAAAACCCAAAGATCAAAGAAGAAAGGAATTAAAAACAGTAGAGCATACACCAATACAATGAAAACTAAGAAAATGATACAAAAAAATAAACGAATTGAAGAGTTGTTTTCTTGAAAGAATAAATAAAATCTATACACCCTTAGCTAACCTTATCAATAAAAGGAAACAAAAGGCTCAGATCCATGCAATCAGGAATGAAAAAGGCAAAGTCACAATAGACCCCACAGAAATGTAGGGGATAGTCAATACCTACTTTGAGAACCAGTACTCTAATAGATTGGAAAACACAGAAGAAATGGACAGATTTCTAGATACTCATGAATTACCAAAGTTGAACAAAGAAGATAAAAACATTTTAAACACCCCAATTACAATCAGTGAAATTAAAATGTAATTAAAAATTTATGAGCAAAGAAAAGCCCAGGTTCTGACGGATTCACTACTGAATTTTACAAGACATTTAGAAACGAACTACTGCTTTTACTCTTCAAACTTTTCAATGAAATTGAAAGGGAAGCTTTACTTCCAAATTCATTCCTGAAAGCAAGTATTACTTGGATTCCCAAACCGGGGAAAGATGCAACTAAAAAAGAGAACTACAGGCCAATCTCTTAATAAACATAGATGCAAAAATCCTTAATAAGATACTAGCAAACAGAATAAAGAGGATCATCAAGAAGATCATACATCCTGACCAAGTTGGATTTATTCCAGGATGCAAGGATGGTTCAACATATGTAAGTCAATAAATGCTATACACTATATTAACAGAGTCAAGGACAAAAACCACATGATAGATGCAGAAAAAGCATTTGACAAAATTCAACACTCATTCATGATAAAAACCCTGCAAAATATTGGAATAGATGGCCTATATCTTAATTTAATAAAGGATGTCTATGAAAAACCAACAGCCAACATCATATTAAATGGCTAAAACTTGAAAAGCTTCATGTTAAAATCAGGAACAAGACAAGGATGCACACTATCAGCATTCCTCTTCAATATAGTTATGGAAACATTAGCCATAGCAATTAGACAAGAGAAAGAAATTAAAGCAATAAAGATAGGAAAGGAAGAAGTTAAACTGTCATTATTTGCTGATGATATGATACTCTACATTGAAGACCCAAAAAGCTCTACCAAAAGACTTCTAGACTTAATTGACACTTTTAGCAGAGTAGCTGGACACAAGGTCAACACTCAATAATCAATAGCCTTCTTGTACACAAATAACAGAGTCACTAAGAGAGAAATTAGGGAAACAATTCCTTTCACAATAGCATCCAAAAAAAAAAGAAGTATCTAGGAATCAATCTAACAAAAGAAGCAAAAGACCTCTATACTGAAAAGTACAGCACTCTGAAAAAAGAGATCGAGGAGGATATAAGAAAATGGAAAGAATCCCTGCTTCCGGTTAGGAAGAATCAACACAGTGAAAATGGCCATACTACCAAAACTGCTACACAGATTCAATGCAATGCCAATTGAAATTCCAACACTATATTTCACAGAACTAGGAAAAATAATCCAAAAATTCATTTGGAACCATAAGAGACCTAGAATATCAAAAGCCATCCTAGGCAACAGACACATGGAAGCAGCTATAACAATTCCCACAAAGCCACTATGATAAAAACAGCATGGTATTGGCAATGAAACAGACCTGAGCATCAGTGGAACAAATTGGAAGACACAAAAACAACTCCAGATGTACTGAGCTACCTCATCTTTGACAAAGGAGCTGACCATCCTCACTGCAGAAAAGACAGCCTCTTTAATACATGGTGTTGGAAAAACTGGATCTCAACCTGCCAAAGATTAAAACTAGACCCTTATCTTTTACCATGCAATATTTTAAAATCCTAGTGGAATAAATATCTAAATATTAAAATAGAAACACTAAATTTGCTGGAAGTTAAGTTAGGTAGAACTCTCTGGAAGACATTGGAATAGGAAAAGACTTTATGAACAAATCCTCAGTAGCATGGGAACTAGCAGAAAGAATCAACAACTGGGATCTCATCTCATTAAAAAGCTTCTGCACTGCAAAAGAAAGCACCAACAGAGCTAAGAGACAACCTACAATGTGGGAAAAAAGTTTTACCACTGCTCCTCAGACAAAGGGCTCTTATCTAGAATATATAAAGAACGCAAAACAATCATCCTGCCTAAACCTGATTCAAAAATGGGCATCTCAAATGAACAAACATTTCTCAGACAAAGAAGTAAAAGCAGCAAGTAAATATATGAAAAAATGTATCACATCACTGGTCATTCGAGAGATGCAGCTGAAAACAACACTGAGATTCCACCTCATCCCCCAAAGAATGGCTGCTATCAAGAAATCAATCAATAATAAATGTTGGCAGGATTGTGGGGAGAAAGGGACCCTTCTCCATTGTTGGTGGCAGTGCAGACTGGTGCAACCACTATGGAAATCAATATGGAGATACTTCAAAGAGCTGGCACTAGAGGTTTCATTTGACCCAGCCATCCCTTTGCTGGGTATCTTTGCAAAAGAATTAAAAGTGTCATATCACTGTGATATATGCACACCAATGTTTATAGCAGCACAGATTGTAATAGCTAAAACTTGGAAACAGCCCATTTGCCCATCAGTTGGAAACTGGATAAACAAGATGTGGTTTTTCTATAAAACGGAATACTACTCAGCCATAAAGAATGAGAAATTGGATTAATTCATAGGAAAATGGATACATATTGAGGATATATTCCTAAGTGAAATAAATAAGTCACACATGTGTGAATACTGAATAGTTTCTCTGGTGTGAATAAACTGTAATAGTACATAAGATCCTAAAGAGATAACTGACATTGTGAAATAGGAAGAAAAGGGCTAAAGGCATAGGGAAAGTGGGAAGGATAGGGGAAAGGTAATAAGGGAAAAGAAAAAAATATGACAAAATGAAAAAATGGAAATACAGTGTTTGAAAATCAAAAGGGGAGGAGGGGGTGAAGGGAGGGCATTGACAAGGAGAGAAAAATGAGAGACAAGACCTGTCATGTAGAGGTACAAGATCCCAATAATGAATGTAATTGTACTGTATACCTAAAATGTACCAATAAACTCAATAAAAGAAAAAGAAACAATATCAGGAGAGTAGCTGCATACAAGGTCAACACTCAAAAATCAACAGCCTTCTTGTATGCAAATAACAAGCTCACTGATAAAGAAATTAGGGAAACAATTCCTTTCATAATAGCAACCAAAGCATGAATTATCTAGGAATCAATCTAACAAAAGAAGCAAAAGACCTCTACACTGAAAACTAAAGCACTCTGGGAAAAGAGATTGAAGAGGATATTAGAAAATAGAAAGATATCCCCTGCTCCTGAGTAGGAAGAATAAACATAGTGAAAATGGTCATACTACCAAAACTGCTATACAGATTCAATGCAATGCTGATTGAAATTCCAACATTATATTTTACAGAACTAGAGAAATATAATCCAAAAATTCAAAGAATGAAAAGAGACCTAGAATAGCAAAAGCCATTCTAGGCAACAGAGATATGGCAGGGGATATCACAATCCCCAACCTGAAACCATACTACAAAACCACTCTGACAAAAGTAGCATGGTACTGGGAAAAAAATGACCTGAGGATCAGTAGAAAAGATTAGATGATACATAAAGAACTCCAGATGTACTCAGGTACCTCATCTTTAACAAAGGAGCTAACCATCCTCACTGCAGGAAAGATAGCCTCTTTAATAAGTGATGTTGGAAAAACTGAATTTGAACTTGTCAAAGATTAAAACCAGACCCTTATCTTTCAAAATGTACTGAACTAAAATCCAAGTGGATTCAAGTTCTAAATATTTAAAAGGACAATGGATTAATTTTACTATGCTCAGCCATCCAGACACTCAGAAACCACTGAAACCATGGTCCAAGGGCGCCTGGTTGATAGATGAAGTGTACCAGTGCTCAACTTGGCAGTAGACCTTGGCATCATTAATGTGATACTGGTTTTATAGGTATGCAGAATGCAAAAGTGATGAGAAGGAGCCATCCCTGAGCAAATCTAAAGAAGATCAATCCAAATAGAAATGCCAGTAACTGCATTAGTAGCTAAATAAAAGTGAGGCATGCTCAAGTCTGAGTCACTACATGGGGGCTGAGGTACTTGTAAGTGATTAAAGGTTTTCTATCCACCAGGGAGTTGTGTGCATGGATTTTCTGAACATGCAGAATTGGTATGTGCGTGTGTGTGTGTGTGTGTGTGTGTGTGTGTGTAGAAAATATCTAGAAGTTACAATCAAGAAAATTGTAACAGTGGTTATCTCTGGTGAGTTGAATTTATGACACAGAAATGAAGGCGAGGAAAACTCAAGTCCCCTTCATACCTTTCTCTACTGTATATAAGTAAATACTACTTTCATAATTTTCTATGAGATCAAGGAAATTATCTATAATATGAAGCTGAAGTGTGTCCACTGTAACTGGCCATGGGGATAGACATAGCACCTCTACACATAGAATGCTAAACCAAGATTTTTGAGGGAAAATCTTGGATTTCAAACAGAATGTTTAGCAGTGTATACTACTCAGAAGACAAAGTAAATACATACTATATAAATTAAAGCAAGATTTCTCCTGTACATATTATTTGACATTTAAATGTATTTCCTATAATTATTCCAACAAAACTTAAAAATGAGTCGAATATCCTCCATCTAAAATGTGTGGGACCAGAGTGTCTTGGATTTCAGATTTTGTACTATTTATACATGTAGAATAGGATATTTTGGGGATACAACCCAGTTCTAAAAATGAAATTCATTTGTTTCATATCCATATTATAGTTATAGCCTGAGAGTAATTTATACAATTTTTCTAATAATTTTGTGCAAGAAACAATTTGTCCTAGTGCAGAATTTTTCACTTGTGTCATGTCAGCACTCAAAAAGTTTCAGATTTTGGACCATTTCAGATTTTTGAATTTTAAAATGAGAGATTTTTAGTCTATAACATTTTTTTGGAAACAGAATGTTAACATATATATATTAAATCAATGTTTAGATACCATTACTAAACCAATGTACTTCCTCTGAAGGAAGGAAAACTATTAATACAAGTAGACAATGGTCCCTTAACATATTTAAATTGCTTCTTGCTCTTGTAGTCTTATTCTTTTGTTTTTCATTATTTGGAGAATACTTTATTAGTTTCTGTAATCAAACCCAAGTAGATATAACCATTTTCATCTTCAGAATTAAGGATTATTTTAATCTTACATCATTGCCTTTTCTCTTTTACTTTCCTTCTTTAGTTATTTTAGGATTCCCTATTTTTAATGTTCATACAGAGATTTCTTTAACTGAAATACCGAATAGTTTCTCTGGTGTGAAAAACTATAATAGTACACAGGATCCTAATGAAATAATTAATAATGTGAAATAGGAAGTAAAGGCCTAAAGGTGTAGGGAAAGTAGGAAGGGTGGGGGAAAGGTAATAAGGGAGAGGAAAAAAATATGAGAAATTGAAAAAATGGAAATAAAGTGTAAATGGGGAGGGGAGGAGTAGATGAAGGGAGGGCAAGGACAAGGGGAAAAAATGAGAATCAAGACCTATCATGTAAAGGTACAGGATCCCAATGATGAATGTAACTGTATTGTATACCTAGACTGTACCAATAAACTCAATAAAAAGAAAAAAAAAACAAGTAGACATCCATTCATTCCTCCAACATATTTTGACTGCCTACATGTGTACACCACTGGCATTCTGCTAAGAGATGCAAATGGAGAAAAAGTTATGATCAACAGAATATGCAAAAGATGGTCAGCCAAAGTAGTCAGACAGCCACAATGAACAGAAATACACTGACCTCCCAATTACATCTCCTTTCTCCTGTGAATTCACCAAAAATGACTTGGATATCTTTTTGTGAAAAAAGTGAGAAACAGAGCTGCAAAATAGCCAGTGTGAGAGACAGGAGCAGAGCTGACTAACTACGAAGAGGATTCAGTGGTACAGCATTCCACTTCTGAAAGTTTGCAGCTCCTAATTCCATATCTTCAAGTGGTGCAGAATGCGATGGGACTCTGAGGGAAGGAGCATTCACTTTGAGGTGAACATACATCACCTCAGTGTAAAAATAATTTAATTAATACGTGTCATTAATGCTGTCAAAGGCTTAATCTAAAAAACTATTTGGTATACAATCTGAATGAAAAAAGTATGATGGAGAATATACCAAATGCTGAGTTTGGCATGTAATACAATACCACTGAGCTAGACTACAGGCATTACCTAAAGTTTTTAAAAGCTAACAAAGAAATAGTAAGTAATCCACAAATCACCATACCACCTACCAATGAAATAAATTGCTTTTTAAAATGCTGCTAAAACAGCATGAAAAGAATAGATGGGGTTTCATTTTAAGCTCACAGCTCAGTGTGTTCTCTGAAGTGTTGATTTGAAATCATAACAACATGTTCTTGTTAGTTACTAACTGATATTACCCCAACTATGCCTTTGTGCCAGGGGGGAAAAATGATGGATGTTGTTATCACCATTCATTAAAATTGGCTATATAAAAGGAGCTCTGAACATAAGTATCTTGACCATGAAAGATACAGGGAAAATGGGAGCAGCAGGAAGGTGGTTGCCACTTTCCATAGGAAAATTATTCTGAGCAAGTACTAGGAAGAAAACAAATGCACTGATCATGCCAAATGCAGGCCATTGAAGAGAAAGTTTTGGAGCCGTGTGCAGTGTTTTTTGTTTGTTTCAATACTGTCAACATTCCTATAAAGTTGTAAGAGTTTCTAGAACCTGGACTTCCAATATTTCGTTTAGTAAGGCTCTTCAGTATATGAATTCAGTTTCTTTGCACAGGCTTATAACGTGCCTTCTTTGCTTTACATACCTATCAACCATCCATGTAAAAGAATATACACTTTCAGAGAGATGGTTCTGGATACAGGAAAACATAAACATTACACTTTGCCCGCATACTTGTACAAAAATCACTTTTCAGCCAGACAGTTTGCAAGATGCAGAGTCCTACACTTCAGAATTTAGATGTTTCCTCAACTAAGTGGGATCTTCCACAGTGACTTAGCCACTTCAGTGAAAAGAGCTAATTATTTTGGTACAAGTTATTGAACCTAGGGCCTTTGCATTGAGCTACATTGCCAGACTATCTTCTTTTTATGTTTTTTAAATTTTGAGACAGGGTCTCATTAAGTGGCTAAGTTGCCTAGGCAGGCTCAAACTGGTGATCCCCCTGTCTCTACCTACCAGAGCGCTGAGATTACAAATATGAGTTACCATGGCAGTCACTTATTTTGATTGTCACCAACTGAAGCAGAAAATTGCTGGGTTCTTCTACCTCTCTAGCAGTAGCTCTAAATCATTCAGTATGCAACTAGATTCCTAGGATTTACAGATGAGCTAATGAAGCAATACAAATTGCAATCCACACAATTTTAAGAGTTGGAAAGCACCTCAATGTTCATAGGAGCTACAGTTTTGAAAACTTAAATCTAGTTTCTTTATTTTGCATAAAGCTGGAATCCAAAAGAAAAAACTATGGTGAACAAACAAGGAATAGTGCAAGGCAGCTGCTATAACACTAACAGAGAGTGAGACAGAGAAAGGGAGAGAGAGAGAGGAGAAAGAGAAACAGAAAGAGAGAGAGAGAGCAAGAGAGCGAGAATGATTTACTGCACAGCAGTAAAATGCATGGACAGCACTTTTCTTGATTAGTTTTAACAAATGCATACACACTTGTAATCTACATTCCTGTCAAAATGCAGACCAATTCCATCAACTTAGTTCCCCTGTGCCCATTATGGTGCCAGTTCTCACACCAGGTATTCAATGGTCCTATTTCTATCAACATTGTTTAGATTTTTTTTCAATTCCAGAGTTTCATATAAATGGAAGAGTCTATCTACTATGTACATTTTTATATATGAATTCATTCACTCAGCATATTTTTGAGGTTCCTCCACATTATTGAGATGATGGTTGTTTCTTTTTATCACTTAGTATACTTCTGTATAAACACAAATGGATTTTTGTATATTTATCTGGATATCATTTATGAATTTATTAGTTCTAATAGCTTTTCTAATGATTCCATCACATTTTCCCTATAGCTGTTCACAACAGTTGTGAAAAAATAATTTCTTCTTTCTCAATGTGCATCTATTTTTTTTTTTTTACTGATCATTCTTTATTAAAGCTTATCATTGTGTAGCATAACCACTCATTTTCATTTTCATTTGAAGTATTGCCACACCAGCAAGCAGTGAATAAAGCAGTGCATTATGTCAAGATTTTATGTTATACAATAGTCAGAACCTCTCTTGAAGCCAACCACTGAAGTAGTGACATCAGAAAAGAAGCCATATAGCTCCTTCTGGACAGAAGTTGCTATATGAAAAGGTAAAACATCAAATCTATTGTGACACTTTTTAGTTTTGGACTATAACTTTCCAGCATAAAAACATAATTTATGAATTTCATCAACATTTTAAAAATTTACAAATGTCAGAGCTTGACATTTAATAGTGAAATCTGTTTGCTCACCAATCTGAAAAGAGAAATGATTGTTTCTTTTTCCCCCTTATTTCATTCAAATCTCTTTACCTTAAGGTGGTAAGTCACTGCTATTTCAACCTTTTGTCCTTTTAAGTGAAAGGGTCTCCTTTGCTTCTTGTCTTAGCATTTATGCAGTAGTATTTTCACAGACTTGTTTCACTACATTTTCACCAATAAGGTGACTTCCATTTTGCACAATAACTGCTCTTCCTGAGTAATTTAATTCCTGAGCTTTTTTGCAATGTTTTTAAAAGAAAAGCTTTAGTGAACTTGTTTGAAGACTCCAAGAACTATTTCTATTACCTTCATGTGTCAATTGAATATGCTTTGCAGTTCGGCACCTTTTCAAATTTGGTGGTGATCCTACTCCATTTAGAAGTTATGTATGCATAATGGCATAAACACCTTGGATTATCAATTCATGTAAGAACAGTGAATAATTTACTATTATTGTAAAGGCAGATTTTGTTGCTGCTGCTTGTATGTTCTTAGTTGCTTTTGTGCAGTCACGTTAAAATGATGTTGAAAATCTCCCTTGCTAACTTCCAAACTCATCAAGTATCCATTGACTCACACCAGAATCATTGTTTTCCATCTCATGCATCACTGTCAAGAAACACCATGTTTAATCCTTTAAAATGTTTTCAGAAAGAAATGTTAATAATACAATATGAATGTAAGACAATTTAGAAATGAAACTTTAAGAAATACTAGACACAACTCTTCCAGCTAACATTTTCACATTTTCCAAGCACTGCACTAAAAGCAAAGTAGTAAAAGTCTGCTGCTCCATGGTGTACCAAAATTTTGTCCTATGAACGAAACACCTGATTTTCTGTTATGAGCAGGATGTGTTTTTCCTGTAATTTAGGAGGTAGTGCTTAGAAGAAGTGCTTAGGAGAAAGATGAGGAAGGCAATTCAGGACCGAGAGGCTGATGTCATTACAGCACTCTTACTTCTCCATTGAAAGTTACTGTTCCTTGAACCTCAGCGCCCCAATCTGAAGATGGAACCTGAGGACATACTCAAAAGACTCAAACAAATGATTAAGGTGTCTCACGGTGCACTCCTCTCTGGGGCTGACAGATGCTAGCAGAAATCTTAAGGTGTTGCCTAGCACCCTCAACTCCTATCACTGTGCTTCACACAAAGTTTAAAATTACTTCCTTTCATTCCAATGTTAGTATACGTGCTGCCGAAGCAAGAACAAAGTATCTTTTTTTTTTTTTTTTCCTTTTTTCTTTTTGGTACTGGGTATGGAACCCAGGACTCTGCTCGTTTTATTTTTAATCTGCCATATTCTGTGGTCAGAAACTCCAGTACAATCTTGACTAGAAATGGGAGCAGACAGTCTTGCCTTGCTCCTCAATTTAG
This sequence comes from Fukomys damarensis, assembly GCF_012274545.1. Taxonomy (NCBI): domain Eukaryota; kingdom Metazoa; phylum Chordata; class Mammalia; order Rodentia; family Bathyergidae; genus Fukomys; species Fukomys damarensis. The sequence goes on from NW_022900928.1 coordinate 59,375,366, forward strand.
AGGGAAAATATTTAGTATTTCACCATTAAGTATGAAATTAACCATAGATGTCCTTGAAATTGAGTGTTTATCTAGTCCTAGTTTGCTGAGAGCTTTTAGGAGAAATGAATGTTCAATTTCATCCAATATCTTTTCTGCTTCTATTGAGGTGATGACATGTTTTATTTCTGCCATAATAAATTACATTTATCTTCAAAGTTTTCATTAAGCAGTTCTTCTACTTAGGTTGTGTCTCCTTGACCCTCTGCTTTTCTTGCCATTTCACTGCCCCTTCTCTGTGTTAGCTGTATCCTCAAGAGAAGATCACAACTGATACATAGTCAGGAGTCTGATTGCCCTTGTTAGGTGAGCACGTGGAATCTCACGTTGAACCTGTCGTGAACAGAGAATCAGAGCACCATGAGAGAAAGCAAAGCAGCTTATGTGGCTGGAAGGTCTTCGGCTGACTCCTTGGAAGAGGATCTTGGCTAAATGGGCCCCTTAGACTCATTTCCTCCTCTCTGTTACAAATTAAGAAGCTACATCTGCCTTTCGCATGGGCCCTTACAAGCCCAGGCAAGCCTCCCACATAGCAGGTTGCTGAAATGGGACAAGCAGATATTTCCAGTCCTCCTTAGAGGCAGAAGCGCCCAAGACAGCCAGCAGACAATGCAGCTCTTGCTTGTGGACAAGAACAATAGACAGAAACTGATACACAGCTAAACTATCTCCAAAACGCCAACTCTTTTAAGGAACAATATGTTACATACATAGGAAATGTTACTTTATTCTCTCTGTAGTCAGTTTCTGGGTTGAAGTAAAGGTGAAAAGGTACAAAATATCTGCAGATTTTACATCTTAATATAAATCTGTGACAAGGAAAGGGAAGGGGACTAATTTAAAAATTTAAATCACACTTTACTTTCTTTGAAGGCTTCATGTCACAGAACAACTCACACTCAGAAAGAAGAGAGAGGCAGGAACTCTGCCTGATAAAACTCTGACCTCTATCTCAGCCATTTTCTCAAGGCCCAGGAACCACATAACCTTGGTGTACAAGTTTGTTTTAGTTCTTTGGACTGCTGCTTCTGTCAAGAAAGTCCTCACTGCCTTTCTGTCCTGCTTGTTGTTCCACTGGTCCCTTCCACATAAAGAACCGAGAGCCCATTAAGCAGAAGGGAAGAGTGCAAGCCTGAATGTTTGTTATTGTTAAACTCACCAGAGTCCTTCTGAAAAGTGTGCACATGTGTAAAAGAACAAACACATGAGATGGATTGCTAGCCTAAGAAAGCTCTCACACAACAGCAGCAGATCTGTGGGTTTTCAGAAAATTTATCTTCTCTCTTTTAGCATCCTCTTTTCTCATTTCCAAGTTTTCTTATTCAGTGACTATTCCAGAACCAATAACATGATATTATATAGTGAACATTATAAAATCAGAGGCAAAATGTGGGCCTGGAAAATGTAAACAAGTATAAAATCAAATAATTGTGTGACCCAACAACAAGGAGTTGAATGGTTCACAATGTAGTTAGGTGCCAGTCACTGGAAACTTGGGTACTTCATTGTGTGTGCATGCCCACTCATGTGTACACAAATACACACACACACACACACACACACACACACACACACACCAGCAATCTGAAGTGGCAATCATCTAACTGGAGCCACATCTCAGTCTTGCCACTTACCAGTCAGAGTATGGGCAAATCTTCCTAAACTCTGAATTGCAATTTCCTCATGAGCACATGGAAATGACAATGGATCCTCATTTCCCAGGAGTATCATAAGAATGGGGTTATATGGGAAAAGTGGCTATTTTATGCCATCATATTTTTTCACTAATATTATTCTCCATGAAGTTATTATTACTATTATTGTTATTATCATCAAGGGTGGAGAATGCTTACTCATGGACTCAAACGTTATTGGATCCCTACTATTCATCATTCTTCTTTCTTTATAAGAAATAGTCCAGCCTTCTAGAGTCCTGGGTGATTTTCTATTTGGAAATGAAGATTTTATTTTTTCTGTATTTTCATATAACTTCCATTATGAAATCTCCCTGTGACAAAAAGGAATGTATACATTAAAGAGACAGAAGGTCATGTCAATGTCATCGAGAAAGGTATCAATAAAACCAAGACAAAAATTCAACCTGTATAACACTGACTTACCCAGAAATATGCTCTGCTGAAGTATTTTAGAACAAATAAATCATAGATAGTCATTCTTAGCAACTTTGTAATCTGTGTTCTCAAAAAGAAAAATATAATTCACAAAATTTATCAGCATTTTATTTGAGCTTCCAAGCTAGTATAATCCCTCATTCCCATATTTTAAGTTTCTTTCTGACCTTTTATATTCTGAAGTCTTTATAGATTGAGGATCGTGGTCTTCCAAATGTTTCATCATGCTACTTACATCAATTTTCTCAATTGCTAGCCTATCTGTTTACTAAATTCAAAACGATTAAAAACAAGAGGCCTGACCTTATGCTCAGAATTTGTACCATGCTTCATTTTGAACTTTCTCTTATTTCAGTAGTCACTGTGGGTGACTCCCTGGAAGTGCTTCATGAATAAATAGTAAAATTGATTCCAAAATTGGAGGATGACTTAGGCTTCAAGTTTTTCTTTCTTCATAATTTATTGTTTAAATAAATAGACGAATTAATGTAATTCAAAACAAAACAATCACTCCTTCAGTTTGTCTTTGGTGGTCTTTTATGTTCCTAATTTAAATGACTTGGGAATGACTTCTTTCATTTTAAAGTACTTTAAAGCACTGATTATTTGTACAGGGCTTATTTTATATTTACACAATTTATTTCTTACTGTATCTTTTTCTTTGCAAATACAAATGTAAAAATATTAGTGGAATAAAACATAATTTAAATGGAATTTGCCAAGATAGAGCCACAGAGCATGTTGGGCCTAATTTTTTAGGCCTGTAAAGGGTGGAATGAGTTATCACATCCTGCCTTCAGCTAACACTGGTTGGAGCTGTATCTTCTCTCTTCCCTCTGTCTTGGCCAGGAGTGCAGGGCTGTACTAATCTACCTGCTATCTGTATCTACAGATGGCCACATTGCTTATAGCACCTACCATGTAGTTTGCTATCATCCTACATCCCCCATCACAGGTCTATCCTTACTAGGATGTATTCAAAGCACCCAAAGGAAGGAATAGTTTCACAGGCAGTTTAGAAGCTTGACAGGAGAGATATATAAACAATTTTCCACCCTGATTGATCTTTGGCTGAGCTTAAGTGGAAAATTAACCGGTGATGCTAAAAGAATGTCTTACTTCTTTCAGCACTCAAGAAGCCTGTGAATATCTCCAAGACAAGCACCCAAGACATCTGTGAATATGTCAAAGAGAAGCAGCAAAGACTGGTCTAATAATGAAACTGCCTGAATGAAACAAGATACAGGTACTGCTAACAACCCTGTAGTGTGGTTATCATAGGAAACCACCCTGCTGCTGAACTCAACTTCTTCCATGCTAATCCAGTTTCAGGCATAGCCCATTTCACCCAAAACAAATCCTTCTCATAATCATTAAACCCTTTGGAAACATATGGCCCCATACAGTTCAGTGCCACTGGGTATAAGATTCAACGACTTTGTAATGGGGCGCAGAGGCATATCTCCCAGCTCATGTCATTCCATCTCCATCTTGATAAGAGTTCAGGTTCTTCTTGGTTAATAATAAAACAAACACCATGTCCTACCTTCATATACCATTAAACTGAAGGAAAGTGGAGAAGAAAAGAGAAGGGAGGGAAGCTATGGAGATATCACACTGGGGGCTGAGTAGAACTACTTGCTTTGAGAATATGGGAAGAAAGAGGAAAGAAAGTGACAAACTTTTTGTGCTGCTATAATAAAATACTCAAGACTGAGTAACACAAAGGGGTTAATTTGTCTCTTGATTCTGGTGGCTGACCAATCCAAACAGAATAGCATTGTCAGCACCATAATCAGAGCACTCTGATCTCATCCTAACATGGCAGAAAAGAAGGAAGGGAACTGGACATATGTCCAAAAACATGTGTAAGCAAGGAAGCAAGAAGCTTGGAAAGGCCAGGCTTGTTCTTTTATAATGACTCCACTCATGGAAACTAATCCATTCTTGGTGAGATGCATTCCATACCTGACACACTTTCATGAAAGAGCACCCATCCATTCATGTGGATAGAGCCCTATACCCAAATCACCATCCAAAAGAGACCACCTCTCAAAGGTTCCACTACCTCAGCACTTCCACACTGGGAACCAAGTTTCCAGCACTTGAACTTTTTGGAACAAAGCATAATCCTAACCATAGAAGAATGCAAGAAATGTACAGCACATGGCCAAGTGTGAATTCTGTGTGATTGTCCAAATAACCCTGAAAGTGACCAGTATTTTCACTCTTGGATACTGGCTACAAATGCATGTCTTTGACTTAATACTTGATTAAAAAGAAAAGAATTTTAAAATTGGTAATTATATAGAAGTACCCAAAGAATCATTGGACTGGAATCCAGTGCACCCTCATTAAATCATTGAAGTGATATTCATTGCACAGTCTTTAACTCTCTTTATGGTTTTGAACTATGAACCTAGGACTTTTTAAGTGGCAAAAGAATGCTTACACCAGCATAGCAAATTTCTTCTCTATTTCATCTGTCTTTTGGGTGAACAGAATTTCCTCTGAATCAGATCACACTGACCCAAGCTCCCATTATCTACAAGGAACACAAAGAAATAACAGAACTACTTTCTATGATGATGACTATGATTTGGTTTTTATAATGAGCCCAAAGAAAGTTCTGAGTCTGTTATGGGCTCAAAACATATAAATCACTTTGAGAGCTCAAAATGCCTTGAATGTTACTCTGAAGAATTAATTGTGAGAGAGCATTATTAAAATGTTTCATTTTTGGCATGTTCTGTATATTGTGCATTCTTTTAAAAGAATATCAAGAGTTGTACCAGTAACACTCTAAAAGTGTGTGCCTAATCCTAAAAGAGGAAAACATCTCATGGTGGTTGTAAATACAGGTAATTAGTGCCTACTGTCTGCCCCATGAAACCACACAACATCATGGACACTGATCCACATATAAAGAAATGAACCATGGTTGCTTCCTAGGTAAGATATATTTTATGAGAAATATTCACAACACCATTACTTTGGATTTATAGAGAGTCAATAGCATCTTCCACAAAATATGAAGAGCAAAAACACTCCATAACAGAGGCTCAATTGGCACATCTGGTGTCCTTCGGGGTCCGGCAGCCACAGAAGAGAGGCTGTCCCTCCAAGTAGGGCTGGGTGCCCCCCGCAAACACCCCAGTTTTCTAACATCCATCCTTTGTAAGAAGGAAGCTCCCTGCATCAATGAATGATGTAATTTCCCCAACTATAAAATTACATTGCCTCTCTTGTAGATAGCAGTAAACAGAGCTACAAGTGCTAGTCACAAAATATGGTTTTTTGGAAAGAAAATGGACTCAGATGGAAGGTAAGATGAGAAAATTGTACCTATTGCAGCCATCTTGTAAGAATAAGGTTTTCTGAGGATGGGAGCTCTTACTAAGGAGCAGAAAAATAGGAGTCAGGGTTCTTGGACCAGGGAGTCACTGTCCCAGTCCTTACTAACCTATTTCCAGTGTTTTCTTTCATGAGATAAATGCATCTCTGTAAGATTAGTCACAGTTACTTTGAATATTTCTTACTAGCAGCTAAACCCAGTCCTATTTCTCTACTAACTCCACAACTGATTGAATGACAGTGACATTAAGCTAAATTATTAAAATTTAACTGACATTCCAACTATAAGGAAGCAGAATCCTTAGGTTCCTAAGAATGATCACTTCAATGAAAAAGGAGCTCTATAGTGCAAGAGTGGCAAAATTAAAAATAATTTAGGAAGAATTAGGAATTTTTTAGTGTTATGTCAGTGCCATTAAAAAATTTTAAAAGGAAGAAATGCATTATACAAGCAAATTATGGACACTGGCCTTTGGAAAGAGTTATATATAAAATATTATCTAAATTCAGAAAATAAGCAGAAGAAAGAGGAAAGGAGGGAGAGGAATATGTGTGTAATTCATGGGGTGAGTGAAATAGAAAATAGTATAGTAGAGAAATACTTAGCAATAAGGGAAACCATCTTCAGACATGTAAACTTGAGAGTGGAAGGGTATGGTCTATCAATGGTGAAGAATGATCTTTAATAGGGGCATTTAAACAAACTAAAATTAATTAGATTATAGGGCCTGAAGAAGCAGGTTCTCAGCTAAGCTTCTGGGAATAAGGTTCAAACCACACTGGTGAACCGGCTTCTTGAAGGCTAACTGCCATGCTCACCATCAGCAATTGTGCCGCTTTATTTGAAGGTCCTAACCATGCTGCCATCTCTGCATCAGGAGCTGGCCTTTGCTAGCCTCTTTTTCAGAAAAAAATAAAAAAACAACAACAGAAAAACCTATTTCCTTACAAAAATCTTCTTTCATGCATCTTTCTGCAAGAGAGCCTGGAAATTTGAGTGTCAACTTCTACACTGGGAGGCAAAACTCATAACAAAGGACTGTCCACAAATACACAAAGGGACTTAGCAAATATGATGGGAATTCACAAATAAAATAAAGCTTCACCATACAACTTCAAAAGATGAAGAATTCAGGAAGATCTGGTTCTTAATCCTAGGAAAAGAAATAACTGGTTAAAGAATTCACTCAACAGATGAAAGTCCAGTTTCCAAGTGAAACTAAAGGTACCTTGGATGGAGCTAAGAAGTCATTGTGTCCATGATCCCACCCACATGTGTTCTCAGCAAATACTTATTGAGCAACAGTAATAATGTAACTATGATTTAACTGAAACATATGCATTTTTCTCATGAAAGAGAACCATACAAATAGGCTAGTAAGGACTAGGATAATGACCCTATCTCCTATGCCTATGTTTCTGCTCCTTGGAAAGAGCTCCCAGGCTTCTTCTTAGAGCACAAGGGATTCAGTAGTGAACAAAACTGATAAAGTTCCTAGATGATTACAACTTCGATTTCACCAACAGAACAAATGGGACCTAAAAGGCCCGATTTACAAGTAAGTCCTTGCATATCTGTGGTTTGTGCAGACATACTGAGCTGTGTTACCTAATTCCTTTCCTAGTATCTCCCCAAGTATGTTTTACCAAATGATAAAATGTGCTGCAAGAATAAAAAGAGCTCAGTGATCAAATGCATTTGGGAATACAATAAATGAGTAAAAAGGTTTGCCAAAGGTAGGATTTCTCAGAGTCATTAACATATTTTCGTAAATTATAAGTCCACAAGAAAGAGACAGAGTATGTATATACCCCATAGCCAAAACTTATGACCACTGAACCTTTTGCATGAAGAATACTCCAAGACTAGAATCCTCAAGAACATTTTTTAAAATGGCTCCTTAGTAACAACATTGATTTTCGTGCTCTGGAAATAACTGCTAGAGGAAACATTAGACTTGGTCTCAGCAGCAAAGATCAGCAGTAGTGATGCTTGGGTTGGGCTACAATGGAGCTCAGCAAGGCAACACTGGTTCTCCAAGGGAAAACAGCAGAACAAAAACCTGCCTGAGAACATTATGTCTTCAGAGTCTTACCCATTTTCATTAGAGAATTTGCTTAAGGAAAGGAAGAGAAAAAGAGCACCATGGTGGATTTGCTAAGGGGACTCAACAATAAAGAAAAATATAAAATGTGTGTGGGTACTCTATGATGGCCCCTCATCACAGGAAAAAAATTAATTAAGGATCATATACAAAAGAAACTTTCTCTCCTACTGAAAGATATACAAAATGTACAGTTAATATGCTTTTCAAATTAGCAACAAGGAACAAAGCATTGAAAGCAGTAATTTTAATCTTTTCTTTACCAAACCTTTCATTAGAACCATTAAAAAATAGCAAATAGCTAACTCAGGACCTTGCATTTGGGAGGCAGGTGCAGTGCCACTGAGCTAAATCCCTGGCCCTAGCTCTTCTACTTTTGATCTGACCTATCCATACCCTACCTAAAATTTACACACACAGAAAGAAGCACAGGGTAGAGGGGGGAACCGGAAATGAATACTCTTTACAGGGTGGAGGGAAAAGCCTTTATGTAATTGACAAGTCACAGAACCCCTTGAAGGGAAAAATAAGAATACTTGCACAGAAGATATCAAATGTAAGGGGAGATTTTTTTAAAGATTGTATGAATCCCACCTCCTTTCCCCAGAGGCCAGTCAGATAAAATAGATTTGCATTTTGAACCCTATGCCCTCTTCCATCTTTCAAGAGTCCTGACTTAAAATATCCAAAGTTGGAGAAATAATTCATGCTTTTGTGTCAGTAAATAATGAAGCATCACATTATTTTTGAAGTTCTCTTTAAAATGGGCACAGTGGGTAAACTGCTAGACTATGTGATCAAGTCACATATTGTCTAAAGTTCAAGAGGTAGTTTTACAAAGTCAGAGGAGAAACAATCAGCTTTAATGTACACATACAAAATTATTTCTAATTAAAAATTTCCCTTGAGCACCCTCTCCTTGCATTATTCAATTGTATCAAGTTCAGTATATCTGATTAGATATGTGCATGCTTGGGCCATATTGACAAAACTAAATTTCAAAAATTATTCAAGAGTAATTGCTACGGCCTCAAAAAAATTGACTGTTATGAGAGATCTATTATAGAAATAAATATCATTGTCCTTCCCTTGAGAAGTTGATAATCCTTTTGAGGAGAATAGATTATACATGGGAAACAAGCAGATTTGTAACAAATGAGGCCACAACCCTCAGCAGATCCTGGCCTAGAACAATGGGAGAGGGGCCAGCCTCACAGAAGGAAAGAATCAGCTCTGACTTACTACCTTGGAATGTGCTGCAAAGAGGCCAGAGGGCATGCAGAGAAATGAAGAAAAAGGGAAGGAGTTTTCCAGGAGCGAAGGCCAGAGGAAACCAGGAAGAGAGAGGAAGAGATTATCAAGAAACAACCCAAAGCCAAGAAAGGGAGGAATCCAGGGCGAACTGAAATTGTCCTCAGAGTGGAATGAAACAGTCACATCTGTTGTCTTTCATTCATCTGCTTCTTGTTCTCTTATAATTGGGTGCAGATTTTTCTGCTCATCACAAGTATCACAGTCATTGTATTCATGAGTCTTCTCTTTGCTAGACAGTAACCTTCCCTGGGCTAGTGTCCAGATCTTATTCAACTCTGGGGTATATAACCATAGATCAGAGTGGGTGCCTGACCAGGGACTGGGATGGCCACAGAAGCACTGTCTAGCAGCCTAGGAACTGGACAAGGGCAGAAGAGCCACAAGAAAAGAAGAGTGTGGCAGAGTCCAGGAATCAGGCCAGAACTCTGGGTAAATGAGTCTTAAAATTCAAGGTCAAAAGATTATGCAAAAAAATTCTGAAGGCTAACTCAGCCTCCATTTCATTTTTATACCACGTTTTTCCCTAAAATTGATGTTTCTATCCAATTTTCTCCTTTAAAAGATAAATGGTTTCAAAATACAACCTTCACTGGACATCAGCCAGAGTTTTCCCATAAAATATATGAAAGTCTTCATCTAAGTAGACCAGCAGAATTATTTGAAATTCCTAAATAGATCACTAATTATTTTCAATTCTTGCCAAAAGAAGAAAGGAAAAGAAAATGACTCACTTGTTGTATGACCATAAATTCTTCATCCAAACCACAATCATTTGTTAGGGTTGATGTGGTCATGGTCCAGCCAAGTCTCTCTAGAGTGAGAAGTTCTGGAGCTGTTCCCCAGCTGGTCATGCTGGCCTCTCTCTTTCCTTGGGTGGCACAATGCTCTGCACACAATGGCATCAGAGTTCTGCCACTACGGATGTAGTGAATAGCCTGCCCTGCTCTTTGCAGGTGGGTGCTCCCTTCTCATTCCACATGCCAGTTGCTCACAGGCAGAGCATCTGTGCAAGTTTTCTTGGAGAAAACTTTCTTAGGCTAAGACTATGCTCCTCTTTTCTAGTGGTGGAAAAAAATATAAACCAACTGTCTCAGTATTTACAAGACCCAGATAGGTCTTCAGAAAGATAAGCCTATGGAAAGATAAATATAGTTACTAAAATAGAATCTGTCACTTTAGAGCCAAAGACTTATCAAATCATGACAAAGCATATAATACATTTAGAAATTATTTAAATGCCAGGTTCATTCATTCAATGTCTAGGCTGTGAATTATGTTAAATCCCTTGATAAATCTCATCCAACCTCCTGTGCCTCTCTGAATCACTATGACAATGGTCTGTTTACTTGTCTCTCCCAGTAGACAGTAAGCTACCCAAGGGCAGAACAAAATCTTATTGAACCTTTGTATCCTCTGCCTCCAGAAGACAGTAGTCTTGGAAGGGACACTCCAAAGCTGTCACTGAATGAATGATGACTCAACCCTCCTCAAAAGGAGTGCATAAAATAGTACTGGTGGAGGGGTGTCGCATAGTATTTTTAATACAAGGTAGAAATCATAATTACATAAATGAAATTTTTAAAAAGTACAATTGATCTCATTATTACCAGAAGTTATGTTCTATAAACTTACTGTGAACAAAGAATTAGCAAATGCTAGCCTATAGCTCCTAGGGAAAATACAGCATTAGGTTCCGGGAAGCCTCTGGTCATATTTTCCTCAAGTGACCTGATATCTGTGTTATATAGGTTTGTTTGTCAACTACCTTGTAAAACAAGCCAATCTCATCAGCACTGAAAACCTGCTCTCTCATAAAACCCTTCTCATATATATCTAGCAAGTATTTTTTAATTCTTTTGCAGCCCCAGATCTGCAAAATCAGCCTGATCTGTAAATTTAACATTTTTCACACTGTTTGACTTCTTGGAATGTGTGTACCAGCCCAGCCAAGCCAGTGCTAACCAAGAAGAGCTCCGTGTTTTCCTGACCTGGGTAATGTGACTGTAAATTTCTTTGGCTTTCAGCCTCACAATCATAGTGTACACTATGCACTTTTTAAAAAATGAATTGCCATCTCATGAATTTACAAATTCAGCTGCTTTTCCATATTTTTCTAGAGTTCCACCATGTACTAGAAATGTTACTTTAGGACTCTTGGGAATGGCCTCATGCCCAGATCACTCAATTTCTCCATCCTTTCTCTTATATTCTGTATTACTGATTCATTTATATCCGACTCATAAGTAACAGTACTATAACTCATACCTGAACTCAATTTATGTAATATAAGTATTTTCTTTTAAGACACATCACAGCCTTCTTATTCTTAGGTACATTAAGACAGCACTTCAGCACTATGTTTGTAAACAGTAAAATTACTAATGAAAGTAAAATATGAAGAAACTGTGACCCTGAATAAACTGAGAAAAGGGCCCTTACTTATGGCATGAAAACTGAAACACAATTGCAAAGCGTTGCTTTGCTTTTCCCCAAATGGGAATATGTGCATTGGGCTGACTTAGGTTTTTACCTCACTACAGACCAACAAATGACCACAAAAGCACAATGACTCTTGGTTTGAGGTTTATAATCAAATTTAGTGAGTAGGTAAATTTGCAAATATAGAATTCAATTATAACGAGGAGCTATTGTACTGTGAGGATGAAGTCCAGAGGAAGAAAAAAATCTCTGAAGAAATTACTTTGAGATTCAAATGATGTCATACATATAAAAGATTGGTACAGCACTTGACACAGAGGGAGTAATAAATACATTTCTACTCCCTGCCTCATTAAATGAGATCACATTTAGAAAGGAGGTAATGTTTGAGCTGGCCACTGAATAACAGATAAGACATGGATATACATGGATGAGAAGAAAAATATTCCAGGCAGAGATAACAGCATAAGGCCCAGTCAAAGAGTCAGGATATTAAAGAACTAGGTATAGAGGAAATCAAATGGCTACATGTGGCTGAATCATAGGATACATAAAGGAACTTGGTAAGAAAGAATATGAAAAGGCAGGTTGGGCCAATTTATAGAGTGCCTTAAATGCCAAGCTGAAGAATTTGAACATAATTCTACAGGACATGGGGTAGGCTTAGTGTTCTTTGTACAAGAAAATAGTGATCAATCTGAGTTTACAGAATTCATTCTTCATACAATTTTCCACAGACCTTTTGGTACTTACAGGGCCCCTTGGGGTCCACAAATCCAGGGTAAGCATGGTTTTAGGACATTTTTAACCATCAGTAAAGGACTAACAGTAGTGTGTGCAGAATACCTATACACACATATTAGGAGAGCTTGAGGTTCCATGTATCTGCAAGAGAATATCTGGCAAGTTATATGCATCCAACATCTAAAGTGATATACAAATCCATCATGTGGGGTCAGAAATACACACATACACATACACACACACATGCACACACACACACACACACACACACACACACACACACATATCCATCTGAAGCCACCAATTTATATGGAAATAGGACACCCCTGAGAATAAAAGCTTGAATAATATCCAGCTCAGACATCTCTACTGTTCATATGAGGATAGCAAAGATAAAATAGAAACTACATTGAAAAGAAAGAACCAAAAAGAAAATTCATCAGGCAGGGCAGAATAGCACAAGGCCTGGAAGGTCACAAAGAGAGCTTCAAATGATGACCTGTCCTTCAGTTGGCAGTCTGTGTGACCCTGAGGAAAGCAGATCCCATGTAAGAATAGAAAATGCTATAGTACGATATATGATTTAGAGTATGAGGTCCACTGGAGCCCATTCTGCCCAAATGAAGAGCAACAAAGAAGAGAAAACATTTTCCTGCCCACCACTGTGGTGGGGCTAAGGATGTTGGTGGCCAGAATGAACTAGTGAGAACCTGAGCCTAACTAGGGACAGAGACTTGTGCAGAACAGGCAAAACCAGCTGAAGCCAGAACGACACTCATGGGTGTAACCTAGGACAAAATGAGATTGAACTGGACCATGGGCACAGACAAGACACCAACGGAAGGCTTGGAATACTTGGGGGAAAGGTTTTAACATCAGCAAGGGCTCTGAGTGAGTGTTGGGGGGGTTGTGGGTATGTGTGTGTTAGACTGTGTATATGTGAGTGTGTATACAAGAATGGGTACATATGTTCATAAGTGTGTATATATGAATATGTGTGCACTAAAGTATACAGGAACAGTAACAAATCATGCCTCCTTCATCGGTTCCTTTTCTGCTCTAGACTATACTTCCTGGTTTTATTCTTACCTGTACCCCTGATCCAAGATGTTTACAGGTTCAGGGGCCAGAGTACTGGGTTCTGATCCTGGCTCCATAACATAATGATGTGGCTTTGGGCCATTGCTATAGCTTTTCTGTACCTCAGATCCAGGTAATAATGTGCCTTAGATCCAGGCCCTCTTCCCATGAACCTTCCCTCAAGATTTGGGCATTCAAGTAACACTGGCAAGTAAAAAGTAATCACTACTGATTATACAGATGACTGAGTTATTTGCTCCAGTAATTAATTCCCCATCTTCTATTCTATTTCATTGTTGATTTTCTGCCTAGATGATCTGTGTATTTGTGATAGTGGGGTATTTAGATCCCCCACTACAATTCTACTAGTGTTTATTTGGTTTTGCATTTTACTTAATATTTGTTTTATATAATTGGGGGCATTAATATTTGGTGCATATATGTTTATGATTGTCATCTCTTCCTCCTGAATTGTTCCCTTTACAGGGATGTAGTGGACTTCTTTGTCTCTGTTAATGAGTTTTGGTTTGAAATTTACTTTGCCTGTGAAGGAAATTGCTACTCCTACTTTTTTCTGGGCTCCTGTCACATGGAGAATTATTTTCCACCCTTTCACTTTAAGTCTATGGGCTTCTTTTTGCACTAGGTGTGTTTGTTGTATACAACATATTGTTAGATTTTACTTCTTAATCCATTCTGCCAGTCTATTCCTCTTGATTGATGAGTTGAGGCCATTAACATTGATGCTTATAACTGATATGTACTGACTTATTATTGTCATGTTATTGTCCTTTTGTTGACTCTTTTTAATTATTTTGCACTCTCCTTTTAGTTTCTTGCCTTGCCTATTTGATTTGCTCTGTTGGACCTGATGGTGTTGTGATCTTCATTATCTTTTTCTAGGATATTGTTTAGAATTCCTTGTAGTGTTGGTTTGGTATTCATGTAGTTTCTCAGGTGTTCTTTGTCATGGAAGTATTTTAGTTCCCCATCCATTTTGAAAGAGAGTTTTGCAGGATACATCAGTCTAGGCTGGAGGTTGTTTTCTTTTAGGACTTGAAATACCTCACTCCATGCTCCCCTTGACGTGAGGGTTTTTGTTATAAAGTCTGCTGTGATTCTGATGGACTTTCCTTTGCACATGATTTGTTTCTATTCTTTTACTGCTTATAGTATTTTGTTCTTCTGTTGGATTTCTGGGGTCTTGATTATTACATGTCTAGGTGTAGATTTTTTTTTTTATCGTGACTAGTTGGAGTCCTATATGCCTCAGTTATCTGTATGTCTAATTCTTCCCCTCTGGGAAGTTTTCTGTCATTAATTCTTGAACAGTTTTTTTAAGTTATTTGATTTTCTCCTGCTACTTCATGGATTCCTATCAATTTTATGTTATTCTTTTTTGCATCATCTAGGAGTTGTTGGATTGATTTCCCATGATCCCTTACTGTTTTTAAGAGACCTCTCTTTTCACAGTCACTGACTGCAATCCTCTCTTCTATATCTGAAATTCTATCTTTGCAATCTTTTATTCTGTTGTGTACACTTTCAATAGAGTTTTTAATCTCCTGGATATCTGTTTGAATCTGTTTTATGGATTCCATTTCTTTCCTCTGTTGGGCATTCATTGTTTCTATTTCTTTCTTATGCTGGGCCATCATGGCTTCTATCATGGTCCTGAGCTCATCTATTTTTTTGTCAGTTTCTGTTCTAGAGTCTCAAATCATAACTTTCATTTTGTTCACCATCTCTATGGTTATCTGGGAAATTATTTGTTTTAAATTTTTCTATAGCCTGATTGATCTCTTTTGTTACTTCCTGTGCTATGGGTTCAGGGTGTCCTACTGGTTCACTATCAGACTTTTCATCCTCCTTTGCCTTACTTTTTGCCCTTGGTGAACTGAAAGTCTGTCTTTGTGTCTTGCTTAAGTGATTTCTCATTTTTATATTTGTTGTTGGGTTGTCTTTGGTTTAATTTCTAGATTATTACTTAAATCTTCCTGATATAGTTGTGCTTTAGCATTTGGGTCTCTAATGACTCATAGACATTCTCATTTTCATAATATCAGAGAAAACAGGTCATTAAATGAACCACAATCCTTTATCCCAATTGATACTATCAGCAGCACAATAGGATCAAGCACAACTTGCAAATTGACCACTCATGGTAGTCATTAATCTATCACCTTTAAACCATGTGAATTAAATTAAAATCAAGAAGGAGCCCAAAATGTTTTTAGTGAATACACTTTTCTATATAGCATCTTTATTATTTAGGATGGGGTCTTAGACAGAGTTCAGATGAGAGGAGTAGAAAAGTGAAAGAATTGGAGAAGGTTTCAAGTGAAGCCAGAGGACATACAATGACCATACAATCTTTACAAAACTGTTAAATTCAAAAGGGATAGACAGAGTGCAAGAATAAGGACAAGAATATATCCCCTTAACAGCAATAAGGGCTCACTTTCCCTTGAAACTACTGACCCATGAATGAGGTAAAATGACAGAAGTAAAGAACATAAAAAAAAGAAAAAATGAGAAAAGAAGAAGTCTGAGTTTAGGCAGGAGCAGGAACAGAAAGGGGGATGAGGGATAATATGGTGGAGCAAAGACTGAGTTGAAGAAACAGGATAGAAAAAAGAATTTGCAGAGTGGAATGAGGAAAAGAAAGAAAAAAAAAGATTTTTAATGTCCTCTTTCAGACTATATCTCTGCTGTCCTAATATACCACGTGCACAGCCATGTGCAGAACCGATACCCCTGATCTCAGCTAGCCAATGGCAGATCCCTGTGACTCAGACTGACCTCAGGCCACAAGGCCCAAATTGAGTTCCTCAACCTGCAGAGTTGAACTCCACACAGTTCTATTACAGGTTTCCCCCACACTCTCTTTAAAGATGTTCAAATTTGGGAGCTCAGAAAAATACCCTTTATGATCACCTTTGCCTCTGCCAAATGGGTCCAAGGACTGGCCCAATCAGGAAGTCTGAGAGCAGGGTAGGGGCTGTGGGGGTGTTTCAAGGGCACCGCACAGCTACCTTCCTTGCTGGAGCTGGTAGTGCACAGGCAGGGGAGGGCACAGCTACCTGATCCCGCCGAATGGGCCCAAGCAGGCTGGCAGGAGAGCAGATCTCAGGGAAGCCTTCCTCTCTGGGGCTAGAAAAACTAATTTCTTCTTTGACTGAATCCCAGACCCATCTTTCAGTTGAAGTGTTGCTCTTATTGACATAGCCCTGACCCACCTTCTCCAGAAAGTAACATAAGCTTTCCTGGTATTAAACTGTTCTATCAGGATCCATTAACCCCCAGGGAGTCATGGCCTCACTCTTTCTTACTTCTACGATTTTATAACTTGACTCCAACCTCCTGCAGACCCCAAAAATTGCAGATTTTCCTCAAAAAGTTCCATAGGGCCAGTGATTTAGCTCAGTGGCACTGCACCTGCCTCACAAAAGCAAGGTTCTGAGTTTGATCCCTGGTACCAGATGAAAAAAGTTCCATCATCTCTACTGTTAATATATGCACACATATAAGTTTCACCATCCTAGAGATCCTTCTCATTCCTGAAAGGTGCTTCCTGCCTCTATAAGAAATCTGTGTTTTTAAAGTTCTCAACCAAATTACAGTTTTCTCTAGTACAGCCTTTCTTCTGTTAATTCTGGCATACACAGAAGATCCCATTTGCAATTGACAGTAAGTATACATACTTACTCTCTTCATTTATACTTGAATCCATGCCATTTTTAGGAAAATCTGAGGAAGCAATATTATATAGAATAATGGATTGTTTGAGACAGGCACAGTGGTACAGTCCTGTAATCCCAGCTACTCAGGTGGCTGAGGCAGGAGAATTCTAAGTACAAGGCCTACCTGGGAAACTTAGGGAGACCATGTCTATATCAATCAGTTTTCCCATAACTGGAACATAATACCTGACTTTCACACCTTTAAGAAGAGGTTTAATTTGACTCATGGTTTAATGGGATTTAGTCCATGGTTGGTTGGCTCTAAGTCAGGAACATTATAGCAAAAGGGTATGACTGAATATAGCTGCCATGGTGGTCTGGAAACAGAGCTGAGTATTGCAAAAGGAAGGGGTCAGGATCCAGATATAGTACCCAAGGTCATACCTCCATGACCTACCCAGAGACAACACCCAGAAGTGTGATTTATTAATCGCTTAAGCAGCTTTTGAGTCAGTCAAGTTGACACAAGCTTAATGATCTGTCTCAAAAAATATAATAAATAAAATTAAAAGAGGCCAGGAATGTAGCTAAGTGGTAGATTCAGTACTCAGTACAATTTTTTTTTAATGTTCAAAAAGCAGCAACAATTTCAGTGAGAATGGATCACAGCATATACAGGAGAATGACAGAGGGAAAATCTGGAGATGTTGAAAGTGCTGGTGGGGTAAGTCAAGGAGATTAACCTCTTCCTGACTGTCAGCAAGGAGACTCTGAATGGTTTTAAGCAGGATAGAGTTGTCACTAAAATTGCATTTTAGAAATATTACTCTGATTGCAGCAAAGGAATAGGATCAGGAGGAAAAAGAGTGAGTACATGGAATAAAGAGAAAAGTACATTTCAAATCACCATTAAGAAATGTAAGAAAGTAATTCAAAGATGGAAAAGAGATGTAACTTTTGAGAAATTAAGAACAATCAACAAGACATAAGTTTTGAGATTTTAAAGTTACAGAAGAGGAGGAATGAAACTAAGAAGACTTTTACAGCCTCTAGCTAGAGCAACCAGAATAAACATGGCATGCCTTTAATTGAAGTAAGCAATATAAGAGAAAGATAAATGATGGAAACAAGTTCAGTTTGGGATATGTTTATTTCAATGCTTACATGCATCTAAGTAATATGTTTGCTAGGAATTTTGAAGTTTACACCTATAACTCAAGGAAAAGATCTGGATGTGTATATTGGTATAACATGCAATATAGACATAAAGATAGAACTTTAAAGCCCAAGGTGTAATAAAATTACATTAATCAAAAAGAGTACTGTATAGGACATACAGTGAGTTTAAGATAGTAATTAAACACATTTGTGTTGACATCTGGTCCTCACAACCAAGAATCCTAAATAATGAAGATAATGGCCATCACTTAAAAAAGAAAATTTCTGGGTGGTATACCAGATAGACAAGAAACTCACTCCAAAGAGAAAAATTAGGGTTCCATCCATATTACAAAAACGTGTCCAGTTTTAAGATTACTGGAGAAGAGATAGAGCTGGAATATCCCAAAAGTGAATCCAGTTAAAGAGCTCAACAGTCTAGGCTAAAGAGGGTTGATAAGCATAGCTCAGTGAAGATGTCCCTCATGCCAATAGGCAGGGTACTTACTCTCCATAGTTTAGTGGCAACAACTGAAAAAGCTAAACAATACCAAAATCAGTCACACACAATGGTAAGTGTTAATCGTGCACACTTAGAAGTCATAATAGAATGACCATGACACACCACAAATGTCAAAGACCTCTCTAATGGTCTCTTATAAACTTACTCAAGTTCCCTCATGAACTGTAAAGTGAGAATCAAGTGATTTTGCTAGAGAGGACTATGACTCAGATATACCATGAATATAACTGTTTTCATTAGCTGATCATCAGCTTCTGTAAGCTGAGTAAATGTGCATCACCTGTATAAATATGTAATTCATCCATTTAGCAAAATTGATCCACGTGAGAAAGCAAATACTATAGGGCAGAGTGTAAGCTCTGTGAAGGAACAGAGCATGTCTGTATCATCCACCTTGGTATTACAAGGACAGTTCTAGACACTTGATCCCTTGATCCCTAGCTAGGGATTGACCAAAGGGAAGTATGGGTAGACTTAAAGAGGGGCAAATGTTGACTCAAATTTCAGTTTGAGAGTTAAAGAAGTGGACAATGCATAAAAAGAGGACATCATAAAGCATTTTCTGCTGTACCTTGTACACAGTAAACTAGAAAACACTTAATAAATAATTGCTATTCCTAATATTATATGGTATGCTTATTTTAGGGACTCTAAAAAGAGAGCATCTTGGGAAATCCTAAAGCTTACACATAGATTTGTATCTAGCTATGAAGCTGGCTTCAGGTATAGTTTTAGCCTTCCTAGTAGAACATTGCTTGGTCTCTTTAGGCAAACTGAGTGTTTTTAAGACAGATGGTTTAGATCAGTTATTTTATTATTCAAAAGACTCCCCCACAACAGGAATCCACAGAAGTTTACTCTGAAGATGAGTAGTCACTCTCAGTCAGAGTCACCCTCATCTTGAAAATTCCTCTTCCCTTATGTTTTGGTTACATTTTTCTTTGATAGAAAAACAGCTCCAGCTGTTTCAAACCTTGAAGTGCCTCAAAGCTTCCTGGGCAGGCTCCACAGCCCACTCCTCCTACAGAGACCAGCAGATCTGCCTTCAGCCCCTGAGCAGTGCAGGGGACTCATGTTTTCCCTCGGATCCTAAGCTATTCTTTTTAGTAAATATAAATATAGCCCTCTGGATCTCAGCTCTGTGGATCTTATTTACCCAGGAAAAAGAAATACATAGTGTCTGGGTACTGGGCACAATTTTTAAAAGAAGCAACATAGAAAACTGATCACAGTAGTAGTTGGATATATATTGCTTGTATAAATGTTGTTAGATGAATAGATAAGTCTGTTGATAAAACTGAAACCTTTCTTAAGTTCACACCACAACATTCCAGGGCATCATTAAATCACTATTATCACTTTTATTTGCTTTTATGTACAATGGAGTATGGGGTTTCTTAAGATCCACTTTCATTTATTTTTATTAATTATATTATAATTATACATATATAATTATATTGTACATCTTTATGGAGTACAGTGATAGTTTAATACATGTAAATCCCATGTAGAGATCAAATGAGAGTTGTTAGCATTTCTGTCTCCTGATACTTTTTGTTTTA
The DNA here is from genome assembly GCF_012274545.1 of Fukomys damarensis. Lineage (NCBI taxonomy): Eukaryota > Metazoa > Chordata > Mammalia > Rodentia > Bathyergidae > Fukomys > Fukomys damarensis. The sequence goes on from NW_022900928.1 coordinate 59,395,499, forward strand.
ATCTTTGTAGGAATGCTAAGAATCACATTTTGGGGCCTTGTACCTGCTAATCAGGTGCTGTACCACTAATCTACATCTCTAGTTCTTTTACAAATTTGTTCATTAATGTGTAATAATTGTCCATATGTTGTGGTCAGTTTGTAATCCAACAACCAAGTAGACTATGTCCTTGGTGAAGAGCAGTGGTTTTGGACATCGAAATAAAGACATATCTAATATCATAAATAACAAGACAAAGTTTCCTGAAAATAAAAGGCCAATTGCTTCATTTCTCAATCAATATGATAGTGCCCATAGTGTGTAGACACTATATTTTATTCACTCATTTTATTAAAATGTATAAACATCAAGATTACTACTCAGCAATAAAGAATGAGAAACTAGAGATGTTTATAGCTAAATGGATGCACACTGAGGCCATACTCTTAAGTGAAATAAATAGGACACACGTGTAAATCCTGAATAGTTTCTTTCATTTGAAAAACTGAAACTGTAAATGAGGATCAAACTATATAATAGATAATTTGAAATAGAAAGAAAAAATCCAAATGGGAAAGGGAAGAAGAAGGGATATGGGAAAGGAAAGAAGGGAAAGGAAAAAAATGAAACAAAGTCTTTGTAAATAGGAAGGGGTAGGGATACTGAAGGGAGGGCAGGGGAATGAGGAAAAAATAAGAACCAAGATAATTCATGTCAAGGTACAAATTCCCAATAATGAATGTCATCATATTGTAAACCTAAAATGTACCACTAAACTTAATGAATAAAAAACAAAAACAAAAAAAAAGAGTCCAGCAGCAACTAAATATTCAAGATTGAAAAAAATCTACTGTCCACTACCCTTATAGACAGACTTATTTGAGTTGAACCTTATATTCTTCCGCAAAAGACATCCAACATGTGTTGAGCACATTAGTGGTATCCCTAGAGAACAAGTTCATTTTTCTTACCAACAGTAATTCTACTGGGAATTGCTTCCTGGCCCAGGTAAAAAATAGCTATTTTTATTAGTCATTACACTTCTTATTCAGCTTTTATGTATACCATTTCTACAAATGAAAAGAATTTGGGGAGAAGAGCTCTAAATTTTATCAAATTCATAGACTATATCTGTTATGAAGTGTAGTTTACAATAGAAATAAAAGATCAAAAGAACTTTTCTCACATCAAGAAGATGACTGATAATTACAGAAGCTTTCCTCTGATTGACAATATAGCTTTTATTAGAAAACAATTCTCACAGCCCCAGTGAAGTACAAAAGGCATCTCACCACCATAGTGTGATCTAAACCAAAAGCAAAGAGACTTTCAAGGGAATTAGATCTGTTGCAAAAAAAGTATTTTTAGTTATAATAGCTAATGTGAGTAAAAATTAGAGTAGAAGTCTTAAATGTGCTCTCTGGAGAATTATCTTTCCTGTCTCAGCCACTTTCCTCCTCACTGGAACAGAATCTGACACCAACTTAAAGGAAAGAGGTTTATTTTGGCTCATAGTTACAGTTTACAGTGGGCTAACTCCAAGGCAGAAGAGCGTGGTAGAAGGACCTAGACAAAAGAAAGCTGCTCACAACATGGTGATCAGAAGGCGGAGGGCAAAGGGAGGAGCAGGGGGAGGAGATATACCCTTCTAGGTCACACCCCTGCCTCTTCCGACTGCACCTCTCCTCCTAACAGCAAGTCAGCTATATCATCCCAATGATTCATTCAGCTTCCAAAAGCCTTGCCTTGGTGCATGAGACTCTTGGGAGACATTAGATATAAACCATAACACTCTTCAACATGGAAACCATTTTTATATTGAGATTGATACGTTCTATATAAAGCAACCAAAGTGGCTTTTTTATCTATCCAAGCAGCCCTTCCATCAGGTTTGTGACTGTGTTCATTTATCTTATTATTTTAATTGGGATTGATATTTTTTAAATTCCAGAGATACAAAAAGGTAACATTTAGAAAGCAAAAATATCTTATTGCCCTTCCTGCCTTTCCAGTCCTAATACTTTTAATGGTCTAAAGAATTTTTTTAGATTGTATAATAAAAGTCGTACACACAACTTCTGAAACACTTATTTCCTTTACTATCTAATTCACTTGTCAACCTCTGGGAGTAGGGGGAAGCCAGCAGGGAGGAAAGGAAAAAAAGAAAAGAAGGGAAGGGAGGGAGGGAGAGAGAGGAAAAGAACAGGAAAATAGAATGGGAGGCAGAAAGGGAGGACTAAATGATCCAGTTAGTTTTGCATTTAACAGAAATCTCTTATTTTTCACAAGCTAAATATTAAAATCATGGAACTTCAGAGCTGAAGGGACCTCAGAACAATGTGGTCCTAAAGGCCTAAGAAGTATGAAGTTTTGAGAAGCACTGTGTGATTTCAACATGCAGTCAAATCTGAGACGCAGTTTTGTAAATCAGTGCTTCTCAAATTTTAATGGACGAACAAGTGACTGGAAGATCTTGTGAAAGTGCAGATTCTGATACAACAGATCTGAGAAGGCGCCCAAGACTCTGCGTTTCTAACCATCTCCAAGGTGATATATTGTCATGTGCTAATAATCATTCTCTGCCTGGCTAGGTCTCAGAGATCAGCTAGGGCAGTGGTTATTATGCTGTTCTCCGCACGCTAGGATTTGGAGGGGAGCGTTCACAGGTGTGCTGTCAATCCTAGGTTTCAATTTGCTAGCAACAAGGTTCTTTTGAGCTCATTTCCACTGCCCATTCTTTACCCTCACTACTCCCTATTTAAATTTGTCTATTTTTAAAATTATGCATTATTCTTAGTGACTACCTTTAAAATATGCAAGTGCTATAAAAGGGACCTGAAAATGTACCATTTTCTTTTATAAGAGTGTGCACAGGTAAGAAAACACTCATCTATTCCCTTCTACTTTATTGGTAGGGAAACTGAGGCTCAGAGATCATTGACTTTATGGAAGTCACATCATAACTGTAGATCATAACAAGGGCCTGGGATTTAGCTCAGTGGTACCATGCCTGTCTTACAAGTGCAAGGTCCTGAGTTCGATCCCAAACTACAGACCAGCACAATGCCCAATCACAACATCCAGTTTTCTTGCACAGTTCAAGAGGAACCTAGCTGACTAATATCAAAGTAATGGAAATTGATTTGCTGATCTGCTCCTTTTTATGCCATTGGTTTTTTTTTTACTGAGTTTATTGGTACATTTTAGATATACAGCACAGTTATATTAATTGTTAGGATCGTGTACCTTTACACAACAGGTTGTGATTCTCATTTTTTCCCCTTGTTCCTGCCCTCCCTTCACCCCCACCTCACCTCCCCATTTACAAACACTTTATTTCCATTTTTTCACTTTCTCATATTTTTTTCTTTTCCCTTATTACCTTTCCCCTACACTTTTAGGACACTTTCCCTAAACCTTTAGCCCTTTTCTTCATATTTCACATTGTCAATTGTCTCATAAGGATCTTATTTTATGCCATTGTTTAAACAAAGAAAGCAGATATTTAGAAGTGTTGAATAACACCTGAGCAGCTGGGAATAGTAACACCAGCACAGATGCTGAGCCGGACTAAGATTGTGTTTAAAATTAAAGGAAAACCATTTTTAGAAGCTGCAAGATAAAGAGGAGAATAAAATTATGATTTGAAGAGAATATCTTATGTTCTAGAGGAACAGCAGGTGAAAAAATAAGGGTAGGAAGCAGAGGGAGACCTAAAAAGGCTTTCAGAGGTATATGGGCAGCAAGGTACATAACAACTACTAATTCAAGAAATTTGTGACTAGGAAAAAAGTCACAGAAGCAAGCAAATGAGTGCTTTGAGAGCTTGAGAGACCACAGCTATGATTTAGAACCAATGTAAACTTGGGAGCAAGGCTTTGATACCTTAGGGAAGAAATAGATCTAGTTTTTATCTAATGAACATAAAAAGGTGATGTACAATTGCAGGCACAGTTAAAAATATGATTTTTTTAACACTTGTTCCAATTTTCATGCTTATACCTTTGTACTTTTATGTTCTTTTATCCATGGATCTTCTTTTGCATTCTAAGTGGGCTCACTTTTGGATTCTAAGTAGCCAACTATGAATGAGCTATAGCAAGCAGAACTCTACAAGAAAGCAAAGGCAAGAACAATGGAGCAGAATCCTAGGAAATCCCCCTGTCTGTCACTACAGGGGTCAGCCAAATGAACTGGCTGGGAAACATTCTGTTTAGGAGCTTCTCAGAGACACTGATTGTTCTTACAATGCTAACCATTAAAGCCAATAGAAGGTATCTTAAGGTTAAAAAAAAGTGCTTCACTTTGGTAGCACATATACTAAAATTAAGGTTAAAAATGATATAGAAATATAGACCTACTTATATAAAATAGGATATATATCATATCATATACTTATATTTATACATAGCCCCAGCAGGAAGCAGCACATTCTAACAAAATAACTGGGAAGTTTATGAATGAAGCACTATTGAAAAAGTGGAGTAAAATGGAATACTACTCAGACATAAAGAATGAGAAATTATATTCATTCATAGGAAAATGGATACATATTGAGGAAATACTCCTAAGTGAAATAAATAAGTCACACATGTGTAAATACCGAATAATTTCTCTAGTGTGAATTAACTATAATAGTACGTAAGATCCTAATGAGATAACTAACAATGTGAAATAGGAAGAAAAGAACTAAAGGCGTAGGGAAAGTGGGAAGGGTAGGGGAAAGGGAATAGGGGAAAAGAAAAAAATATGAGAAAATGAAAAAATGGAAATAAAGTGTTTGTGAACAGGGCGGGGAGGGGGGGTGAAGGGAGGGCAGGGACAAGGGGAAAAAATGAGAACCAAGACCTGTCATGTAAAGGTACAAGATCCCAATAACGAATGTAACTGTACTGTATACCTAAAAAGTACCAATGAACTCAATTTTAAAAAAGAAAGAAAGAAAAAGCGGAGTGAACTAGGCAGAGTGGAGCACCAGGGGCTGCCTATAGCAGGGAGCTTTTATCATCCCTAGACCTGGCAGGGTAAAGGGAACAAGTCCAATGAGATCTACAGCTGAAGCAGAGGCTGCCACAGGAGTTGTCAACCCACAGCCTAACAAGCCCAGCAGAAAGAGATCCTGGCCAGCACCCCGATCAGTTTATTCTAACCTCTTATCTCTTACTGATGCCTCCCATTGGCTGAAGGTAACCAGATGACACAGGGCAAGAGAATCTGGTTGATTCTGTCCATTGAGGTCAGTGGACCGAGAGTCAAGGTGGGATGTGTCTGGACAGGGGAAATGCAAGCACCAGGAGACCTTCCCTTCACCTCCTGACATGCTGCAGTCAAGGTGGGCTTTTCACTCTTGCACTCACCATCTACCTTCCAGTCTCCATGTTGGCTCATTCGTGATATGCCCAGCATCACCTCTTCTATATACCAAAATCCTATCCATGTACTTTTCACAAGAAACTTCCCATCTTGGGCATAACAGTTTTATGGACAGCAAGTTCTTTGAAGGCAGGGGCCACATTTGTCTCCAGCAAGTAGAGGACAATCTATTTCTACCAGCATGCTTAGAAAAAGCCGCCAAGCTTCTCTCACTGTTCAGTACCTAGCCTCTGTAGCCTAACAGTTTTCTATGGATCAGGGGGAGCAGTAGCATGTCAAAGGGATCTCTCATCCATGAATCACACTTTTTTCAAGCCTGCCTCTGCCTGTCCCCCCTACCATGCCCCCCTCAGCCACATGATTATGGACCATTTGTATTAAAATCTACCCTGCATAGGGATGTGTAATCTTATACAGTTTATTGCCATTTGTAAATTACTGCCATCATTTAAAAATCCAAAAAATGTCATATAATCTGAATATACTGTATTTTTTTCTTACATGGGAATATTTGGAAGACTTGAGTCTATTGTCTTGTGACAACAGCCAACTGGAGCAAAACAGTAGCTGTTTCTTTGTATGGGGCACTGGCTGGCCAGTCCATTCACTATGCACCTTACCCAGGCTGCTTCACTCGTTGACATTACAAGACTTTTCCCTGTAGCATTCAAGTCTGAAACTCTTGTTGCATAGGCACCAGTGCCGTAATTCTCCCTTCCCTGCTTCCTACCTTCCAGTCAGTCATTCCTTACTGATCCTGTTTCTAGTACTTATTTATCCTATTAAGCCCTCACTCCAGTATAAACAAAATCATCTTTTCACCCAAACTCATTACATAGTGTCTTTTCTATTTCCTTCTTTTCTTGGTTAAATTGCTTCCTCAAGAAAAATATATTGAAGTTCCAACCCCAGTATATGCAAATGTGACTTTATTTGAAAATAGGGTCTTTGCAAATGTAATCAAGCTAACATAATGTCATACTGCATTTGGGTGGGCCTAAATCCAATGGCTGCTATCCTTATAAGAAGTTTGAAAACATAGAGGAAACACAGAGAAGATAATGGAGACAAAAACTGAATATTGGTACAATCTAAGGAGTAGCAAATATTGCTCATAGCCACCAGAAGCTAGGAAGAGGCAAGGAAGGATCCTTCCCCAGAGCCTTCAAAGAGAGCATGGCCCTGCTGACACCCTGATTTCAGACTTCTAGCTAGCTTCAGAACTAGGAAAGAATAAATTTCTCTTGCATTAAGCTCCTGAATTTGCAGTATTTTGTTACACCACCCTAAAAAAATCAGTACATCTTCCTTTAACTGAAACTGAGATTTTCTTAGTGAAAAAATCCTAAGTGAAGATGCTCAGGGATGAACACAGACTGCCTCCTGTCCATCCAGCAGTTTTTCCTCATTTAAAGGAGACAATCAGTAGTGCCCACCCTTGTTCCATCATCATCTCCTGGGCATCACAAAAGATGTAAGTCTGTTTTCCTGCATTCCAGTTATTGCCATTATGTTGCATATCTCTAACATGTGCATAGGCAGGGCAGCTAACACCTGACCTTTGAGATCCTGGGCACTTGCGATCCTACATCCACCAGCTTTCCATCCTTTTCATTTCAGCCAGCTATTCCCTTGGCCATACAAAGAAATAACTGCTCTCTCTAAAAACTTTATAGCCAATTCTTTAATTATAATCCCCATTTTTCCCCACCATCTTTCTTCAGCTAAGCCTATTCTTCATTTTCCTTGAAACTTCTGGGTCAAAAGAGCTTCAAACCCTCATCCCTTGATCCCAATTTCCAAAGGATCTATGAATATCTTAATGTTATTTGCAGACTATTTTCCCAAGCTTCAGTCCACTGCATACTTGTGCAAATAAGACCCACCACAAATGTGTAGGTGACTCATACCAAGAATTCTTCTCAATTCTTTTTGCCCTTTCCCTTGCAAATGACAAGCCTCACTGCCCTACTACAGTCCATCTAAGTGCCATTCCCCTTCCTTCCAACAACTTCCTCTCCTGCTTCACTGTCTCCTCAAATTTATGGGTTAATACACCAATGCTTCCCTTCTCAAGAGGAACTACCTATGCCTGAAAGGAAAAAATGTTATACCCTGTGTTGTAGGAAGAGAGGAAAAGTCTCTGATGGTATGCATCTCCCAGGCATCCTGCTCACAAGAGTAACTGTTGAGGTTGGCTCCTGAGGAATATGGACCCTGCACATCCAACCAAAATTTAGTTTGAATGGCAAGTCTGAAGCTGCCACACATACACTTAATATTTGAGAAGACTGATTATTTACAGTGAGCATCTCTACAGAGAGGGCCCAGAGACAGTCCAAAACAGGCATGAGAGCAGGAAAAGGTGGCCAGCTTTGCTTTTACTGATGAGAGACTGGGCTTACTTGAAGGCTCTCCTACACGGCTTAGGGCTTGTGTGATTTCAACTTTCCACCAGCCCCTAAGAAAGGAGGAGATCATCTAATCAGCTTTCCTAGATGTACAGCAGAAAGGGTAAGAGGATAGTTAGGTTTAAAAGCCATCAGCAATCAAACACCAAAAGCAAAGTCAAACTCTTCATTACATTCTCCAGGAAGTAATGGGTCTACCTAGAAAAACTAGGTCTGTTACTATCCCGGTAATCCTAATAAGCCATTTAACCATGCTGAATCTAATTTCTGTTCCAATACATGAGGCTAAAAGCCTTTTTCCCACTGTGTTGTAACAGTTAAATGAAATAACATATGCTCAGTGCCTGCTATAGTTAGTCCTGTATATCTGCAGGTTCTGTATCCACGGACTCAACCAACAGTCAATCAAAATATTCTGGTAAAGAAAAGAAATTGTCATTGCTGCTCCAGCGCCAGGAGGGTGAGATTCAGGAAAGAGACTCACACATCAGATCTCCCACCAACCTTCCTGGGCCCAGTCCGAGGGATCAAGTAGCTGTGCCCTCTCCTGCAGGCACCACCATTGCTGCTCCAAGCCAGGAGAGTAGCCGCGTGGGTGCCGCTGAGCAACCTCACCCTGCTTTCAGACCTCCTGATTGTGCCAGTCCTTGGACCCACTCCGCAGAGGCATAGCTGGTTATAAAGGGTAATTTTCTGAGCTCCCAAATTTGAACATCTTTAAAGAAAGGGCAAGGGAAACCTGTAGTAGAACTGTCTGGAGTTCAACCCTCCAGGAGGTCAGGAACTCAATTTGGGCCTTGCAGCCTGAGGTCAGTCTGCATTGCAGAGGTATGCCATCAGCTAGCTGAGATAGAGGGATTTGGTTCTGCACATGGCTGCACACAATGTGTCCTATGACAGCAGAGATATAGTCTGAAAGAGGCACTTCAAAGTCATTTTTTTCCTTTTCTTTCTTTTCCTCATTCCACTCTGTAAATTCTTTTTTCTGTCCTCATTCACCAACTCAGTCTCTTGCTCCACCATATTTTCCCTCATCTCCCTTTCTGTTCCTGCTCCTGTCCTGTCTCAGATTTCTTCTTTTATCATTTTTTCTTTTTTCTAAATGATCTTTTTTCTATCATTGGGCTTCACTCAAAGGTCAGTAATTTCGAGAGAAAGTGACCCCTATTGCTGTTAAGGGGATATATTATTGTCCTTATACTTGTACTCTATCTATCTCTTTTGAGTTTAACAGTTTCCTGAAGATTGTGTGGTCATTCTGTGTTCTCTGGCTTCACTTGAAACCTTCTCCAATTCTTTCCCATATCTACTCTTCTTGTCCTAACTCTCTCTAGGCCCCATCCTAAATAGTAAATATGCTATGTTGAGGAGTTGGTTCACTGCAAACATATTTTGGGCTGCTTCTTGATTTTAATTTAATTTGCATGGTTTAAAGGTGATAGATTAATGACTATGAAAAGTGGTCAATTTGCAAGTTGTGATTAATCCTATTGTGTTGCTGATTGTATCAATTGCAATAAAAGATAGGGATTGAATTGACGAGTGGTTTTCTCTGATATTGTGAAAATGAGAATGTCTATGAGTCATTAGAGAATCCAAAGATAAAACACACCTATATCAGGAAGATTTAATAACCCAGAGATTGACTCAAGGATAACACAACAGCAAAAATAAAAATGAGAAAACACTTAAGCAAGACACAAAGACAGACTTCCAGTTCACCAATGGCAAACAGCAGGGCAAAGGACGATTAAAAAGTCTGATAGTGAACTACCGGGACACTCTGAACTCACAGCACAGGAAGTAGCAAACAGATCAAACAGGCTCTAGAAAAATTCAAAACAGAAATAATTTCCCAGATAACCATAGAGATGGTGAACAAAATGAAAGTCATGATATCAAATTCTAGAACAGAAACTGAGAGGAAAATAGATGACTTCAGGACCAAAAAAGAAGCCATGAAGGCCCAGGATAAGAAAAAATTGAAAACAATAAATAATGTCCAATATAAGAAAGAAATGGAATCTACAGGGCAGATTCGAGCAGATATCCAGGAGATTAAAAACTCCATTGAGAGTACCTGCAACAGAATAAACGAGTCCCAAGATAGAATCTCAAATATAGAAGATAAAATTGCAGTCAGTGATGGTGAAAAGAGAGGTCTCTTAAAAATAGTAGGGGATCATGAGAAATTGATCCAACAACTCTTAGATGATGCAAAGAAGAATAACATAAGACTGATAAAAGTTGCAGGAGAAAATGCAAATGACTTAAAATAGTTGTTCACAGCATAAATTATAGAAAACTTCCCAAACAGGGGGGGGGAAGAATTTGACACACAGATAATTGAGGCATATAGAACTCCAACTAGCCATGATAAAAAAAGTCTACACCTAGACATATAATAATCAAGATCCCAGAAATCCAACAGAAGAACAAAATACTAAAAGCAGTAAGAGAAAAGAAATGAATCACATGCAAAGGAAAGCCCATCAGAATCACGGGAGACTTTTCAACACAAACCCTCAGGTCAAGGGGAAACTGGAGTGAGGTATTTCAAATCCTAAAAGAAAACAAGCTCCAAGGTAGACTGATGTATCCTGCAAAACTCTCTTTCAAAATGAATGGGGAAATAAGATACTTCCATGACAAAAAACACCTGAGAAACTTCATGAATATGAAACCAGCACTACAAGGAATTCTAAACAATATCCTAGAAAAAGTCAATGAAGATCACAACACCATGAGGCCCAACAGACCAAATCAAATAGGCAAGGCAAGAAACTAAAAGGAGAGTGCAAAAAAATTAAAAAGAGTCAACAAAAGGACAATAACATGACAATAATAAGTCAGTACATATAAGTTATTACCATCAATGTTAATGGCCTCAATTCACCAATCAAGATAAATAGACTGGTAGAATGGATTAAGAAGCAAAATCCAACAATATGTTGTATACAAGAAATACACCTAGTACAAAAAGAAGCCCATAGACTCAAAGTGAAAGCGTGGAAAACAATTATCCATACAAAAGGAACCCAGAAAAAAGCCGGGGTAGCAATCTCATTCACAAAGTAAATTTCAAATCAAAACTCATTAACAGAGACAAAGAAGGCATCCTTGTAAGCCACATCCTTGTAAAGGGAACAATTCAAGAGGAAGGGATGACAATCATAAACATATATGCACCAAATATTAATGACTCCAACTATATAAAACAAATATTAAGTAACATGTAAAACCAAATAAGCACTAGTACAATTGTAGTGGGGGATCTAAATACCCCACTATCACAAATATACAGATCATCTAGGCAGAAAATCAACAATGAAATAGTAGAACTGAACCAAGCTTTTGAATGCATGGACTTATTAGATGTCTACAGAGTGTTCCACCCCACAAAATCATAATATACATTATTTTCAGCTGCACATGGCTCATTCTAGAAGATAGACCATATACTAGCTCACAGAACAGATTTGAATAAGTGCAAAAGAATCGAAGTTATTTCCTGTATATTATCAGATCACAGTGCAATCAAGCTGGAGATCAAAAGCATAAGAAACCATAGGAACTTCACAAAAACATGGAAATTGAACAGCACTCTCCCAAACAATCAATGGATCACAGAGGAAAGTAAAGAAATCAGACAGTTCTTACAAATAAATGAAAATGCCAATACAACATATAGGAATCTATGGTACACAATGAAATGACATCTACATGGAAAATTCATAGCACTAAATGCCCACACTAGGAAAACAGAGCGAGCTCAAATAAACAACCTAACAATGAATCTTAGACTCCTAGAAAAACAAGAGCAAGAAAAACCCAAAGCTCAAACAAGAGAGGAAATTATAAAGATTAGAGCAGAAAACAATGCAACGGAAACTAAGAAAAGGACACAAAAAATAAATTAATCAAAGATTTGGTTTTTTGAAAGAATAAATAAAATTGATAAACCCTTAGCTAACCTTATCTAAAAAAAAGAAAAAAGAAAAAGAAAAGGTACAGATCCAGGCAATTAGGAATGAAAAACGTTAAGTCACAACAGATCCAACAGAAATCCAGAGGATAGTCAATACCTACTTTGAGAACCTCTACTCTAACAAAATGGAAAACACAGAAGAAATGGACAGATTACTAGATACTTATGAATTACCAAAGTTGAACAAAGAAGATAAAAACATTTTAAACACCCCAATTACAATCAGTGAAATTGAAAATGTAATTAAAAACTTACCAACAAAGAAAAGCCCAGGTTCTGATGGTTCACTGCCAAATGTTACAAGACATTTAGAGAAGAAATACTGCCATTACTCTTCAAACTTTTTGATGAAATTGAAAGGGAAGCTTTACTTCCAAATTCATTCCTGGAAGCAAGTATCACTTTGATTCCCACACCAGGGAAAGATGCAACTAAAAAAGAGAACATGCCAATCTCCTTAATGAATATAGATGCAAAATTCCTTAATAAAATACTAGCAAACAGAATACAGAGGATCATCAAGAAGATCATACATCCTGACCCCATTGGATTTATTCCAGGGATGCAAGGGTGTTTCAACATATGTAAGTTAATAAGTGTAATACACTATATTAACAAAGACAAAAACCACATGATCCTCTTGATAGATGCAGAAAAAGCATTTGACAAAATTCGATACCCATTCATGATTAAAAACCCTGCAAAAAATTGGAATAGATGGTCTATATCTCAACTTAATAAAGGCTATCTATGAAAAACCAACAGCCAACATCATATTAAATGGCCAAAAACTGAAAACCTTCACATTAAAATCAGGAACAAGACAAGGATGCCCACTATCACTACTCCTCTTTGATATAGTTCTGGAAACATTAGCCATAGCAATTAGACAAGAGAAAGAAATTAAAGCAATAAAGATAGGAAAGGAAGAAGTTAAACTATCATTATTTGCTGATGATATGAAACGCTACATTGAAGACCCAAAAAACTCCACCAAAAGACTTCTAGACTTAATTGACAGATTCAGTAGAGTATCTGGATACAAGGTGAACACCCAAAAATCAATAGCCTTCTTACACACAAATAACAGACTCACTGAAAGAGAAATTAGGGAAAAAATTCCTTTCACAATAGCATCCAAAAAAATGAAGTATCTAGGAATCATCCTAAGAAAAGAAGCAAAAGACCTCTACACTGAAAAGTATAGCACTCTGAAAAAAGAGATCAAAAAGGATATAAGAAAATGCAATGATATCCCCTGCTCCTGGGTAGGAAGAATCAACATAGTGAAAATGGCCATACTACCAAAACTGCTATACAGATTCAATGCAATGCCAATTGAAATTCCAACACTATATTTCACAGAACTAGTAAAAAGAATCCAAAAATACATTTGGAACCATAAGAGATGTAGAATAGCAAAAGCCATCTTAGGCAACAGACACATGGCACCGGGTATAACGATTCCCAATTTGAAACTATACTACAAAGCCACTGTGATAAAACAGCATGGTACAGGCAAAGAAACAGATCTGAAGATCAGAGGACCAGACTGGAAGACAGAAAAATAACTCCAGATGTTCTCAGCTACCTCATCTTTGACAAAGGAGCTGACCATCCCCACTGGAGGAAAGATAGCCTCTTTAATAAATGGTGTTGGAAAAACTGGATTTCAACCTGCCAAAGATTAAAACTAGACCCTTATCTTTCACCAGGCACTCAATTAATATCCAAGTGGATTAAAGATCTAAATATTAAAACAGAAACACTAAACTTGCCTGAAGATGAGTTAGGCAGAACTCTTGAAGACAGTGGCATAGGAAAGGACTTTGTGAACAAATCCTCAGTAGCACAGGAACTAGCAGAAAGAATCCGCAACTGGGATCTCATCTTATTAAAAATCTGCACTGCAAAAGAAACCATCAAAAGGACTGAGACAACCTACAATGTGTGAAAAAAATTTTACCAGCTGCTCCTCAGACAAAAGACTATTATCTATAATATATAAAGAACTCAAAACAATCAGCCCCCCAAATATAAAGACCCGATTCAAAAATGGGCATCTAGCCGGGCATGGTGATGCATGCCTGTAATTCCAACACTTTGGAGGCTGAGGCAGGAGGATCGCTGGGAGTTTGAGACCAGCCTGGGCTACATAGTGAGTTCCAGGTCAGACTCAACTACATAGTGAAACCTTGTCTCAAAAAAACAAAACAAAAAAAAATGGGCATCTGAAATGAACAGATATTTCTCAGATAAAGAAGTAAAAACAAGTAAATATATGAAAAAATGTTCCACATCAATGGTCATTCGAGAGATACAGATGAAAACAACACTGAGATTCCAGGTCACCCACAAAGAATGGCTGCTATCAAGAAATCACACAAAAACAAGTATTAGCGGGGTTGTGGGGAGAAAGCAACCCTTCTCCATTGTTGGTGGGAATGCAGACTGGTGCAATCAATATGGAAATCAATATGGAGATACCTCAAAGAGCTGGGACTAGAGGTTCCATTTGACCCAGCCATCCGTCTGCTGGGTATCTTTCCAAAAGAATTAAAAGAATCATATCACAGTGATATATGCACACCTATGTTTATAGAAGCACAGTTTGCAATAGCTAAAACTTGGAAACAGCCCATTTGCCCATCAGTTGGAAACTGGATAAATAAGATGTGGTTTTTCTATAAAGTGGAATACTACTCAGCCATAAAGAATGAGGAATTAGTTTCATTCATAGGAAAATGAATATCTATTGAGAAATAAATGAGCCACACATGTGCCATTACCAAATAGTTTCTCTGGTGTGAAAAACTATAATAGTACACAAGATCCTAATGAAATAATTAACAATGTAAAATAAGCAGAAAAGGGCTAAAGGTGTAGGGAAAGTGGGAAGGGTAGGGGAAAGGTAATAAGGGAAAAGAAAAAATATGAGAAAATGGAAATAAAGTGTTTGTAAATGGGGAGGTTAGGAAGGAGTGAAGGGAGGGTAGGGACAAGGGGGAAAAAATGAGAACCAAGACCTTATAAAGGTACAAGATCCCAATAATGAATGTAACTGTACTGTATACCTAAAATGTACTGGTAAACTCAATAAAATGAAAATAAATTGAGTCCATACTGAACATGTACAGTGATACCTTGGTACTCTTATTAATTGCTTCTACAAGATTTTGAAGGAATACCAAAACAAACAAGTACTAGACAAATTGTTTTTCCTGAAAAGTGTGGGAAGTCAGGACAACACAGACACAAATTGTAGCTAGCACATCAAATAACAAAGAAAAGATGAGTACTAGAACAAAATTTTCACATTGTGTTGAGTACCAAATTCAATGACTTTCAAAGTAGTCAAGTGCCAAGGTATGACTGTATTGCTTTTCTTGTCATTTTCCCCTAAGCAATACATTATATCATCAATTGGTATAGCATTTGTGTTATATTAGGTATTACAAATAACTTACAGATGATTTAAAGTATACAGGAGGACATTCTAGATAAGTGATGGTGGAGTCAGAAGGTTTGAATGATAACAAACAGCCCTCTGTGACACGTATGCCATAGGTTCCCCACCACTGTCTACGTTAGATGCAAATACTACATTTTTTTAATAAGTGATGCGAGTACCCACAGATTTTGGTACCTACGGGAGGGGGCAGGGAGTCTTGGAACGATCTCCCATAGATACCAAGGAACCACTATATATGACAAATATTCAATAATGTTGAAAACTTATCCCTTCTGCTCTCCAAAGCTCTCTAGCAGGTACCCTACACCCCTCTCCTCACACCCACGTCAATACCATACTCTGCCACTTACAACTTTTTCTCATGTATCTTCAACCTCTTTCTTTCTAATGACTTCTTAGCTAACTACGGGACACCTTCAGAACTTTCCTGTGTCCAGCAGGCACCTCCAATAATACATTCCAGACCCAGACCCTTAACTACTCCTCATGTACCCATAACATCTTTCAGGTGCTCCAGACGTTTTAGGGTCTTTTTTTAAATCTCCCTTTCATACTCTAAACATGCTAACTGGTTATCTATTGTCATGGATTTCTACAGCAGAAATTTCTTCTAACACTCTTACCTTTAAATCTTTTGACATCAATTTGTCCAATACCTCATTTGCTCTCAGACTAGTTATTGGACTCTGTCACAATTTTCTTGAGACCTCACCTCAGTTTAGCTCCTTTAACTATTCTGTTTTTAAAAATCTCTGGTTTTTATTATTATTATATAGAAAATGTCTTCTAGTAGAGCAAAAAGTTATAAAATATTCAAAATCCTATAAACAGAAGGAAATAAGCTAAAATGTTAGCAGTGATCTTGCCTGTATGGTAAGATTATGAACATTTTGCATCTTTGTGTTTTGTATAATTTCATACATTACTTTCATAAATTTCATACATTTGTATAATGTGCATACATTACTTTCATAAATGTTATTTTAAAATAACAAACTTCATGGCTTTCTATGGATTGTTTTAAAAAATTCAAACTCATGAACTATTCATACAAGCTACTTCACAATCTGTTCCTGTGGTAGCTGGTTTCCACCATGGCCTCCAATTGACATATGTAGCCAATCGGGTATTATAGAAATGGAGATATAGGACATCCATGGCCAAGTCACAAAAGATATGCTTTCTGCCTTGCCTTTTTTTTTAAGCACTCACTCTGGGGGCTACCATGTTATGAGGACATCCACACAGTGTTCTAGAATGATTCATGAAATAAGAATCTGAAGTCTTCTGCCAAAAGCCAGCACTAAACTTTCCAGGATTGTGAGTGAGTCACCTCACAAGGGGACCTTGCAGCCTCATGCACACTTTCAGGGGACTGCAAGATATGCTGACATCTTGACAGCCACCTTATTTAAGATCCTGAGCCAGAACCACCCAGCTCAGCTGCTCCCAAACTTCTCACCCACAGAAACTGAAATAACTTATTTTTTACAATAGATAACTAACATGAACCTCAAAATATCTTTCTAATTTTAACTCCCCCTTGTATAATGTACTCCTACCACACTGAATATATAATGAATTCCTAGATACTTTCAGAAAATTGTTTCTTAATCATTTGTTAATTCCACTGCTTAACCCTCCTCCAAAACTTAGTGCAAAGCTTATTTCCCAGTGAAGAATTAGTTCCTCTCTGCTCTGCATAGCCCTGGTCTCCTTTTTCCTATCTTTATAAGAGCATTTGTCTTACTGTGCTATGATAAATCTATGAGACTATTTATATCTCCCTCCAGACTGTGAGATATTTAAGGCCAAGTCCTAAACATTGTTATTTTTTTAAGTCTCTAGCACTTACCAATACCTGATACACAGAAGGAAAACATTATTGATGAATGAACAAATACCTGAATGATGGAAAGAATGAAAAATGAAAATCCCAAGGGTTTTAGCTAAAGTAGGAAACATACAAAATCTCTGCATGTTAACTGAGACAAGAAGCTAAAAATCATCTGTCAAAGCAATGACCCATAAACCAAATTAATCTATAACCACTAATTTATCAAGTTGATATAACTTAAGCTGTAGTGTTAGCTACTAAAGAAATGCCAAAGAATAAAATAGAATAATTAGTTAAAGACCTAAATTCTGAAGAAAACATACCAGAATCCAACCATACCAGGACTTCTGTTTCTGTTCACTGCTGACAGCTTCTCAACTTGTAGTCATTTTCATTGTGCTTTTGAAATAGTCAAGTCCTGTCCATACAACATTTGGCACCTAAAAACCATTCTCTGTAACTTTAACAACCACCTGAATGAAACCAAAATACATGGCAAGGTACTCAATGTGGTTAGTAGTCAAGAAAATTCAAATTAAAACAAAACTCAGTAATGTCAGTACTTATCAGATTGCAAATTTATAAATCTAACAATATGGAGTTTATTGAAGGATAGATATGAAAGAATTCTCAGACACTGATGGAACTGTATCTTGGTATAGCCACAGTACAGAGTAACTTTGCAGTAATAGCCAGGTAAAGACAAACATACCTAGAAATGCTACTTCTAGGTAAATGCCCATATGTACAGAAAAAGAAACATTGAAAAATTGATTTCAGTATTATTTATAAAGCAAAACATACATCAATAGGTATATGGTGGATTGATTTTGACTTAGACATCAAAGTATTACAAGCCCTTAAAATGATATACAAACAAAAACAAAAAATTTAGTAATGGTTATTTCTGGAGTAAGAAAGAGGGCAGTGAGTCATGGGTTAGGTACAGATGGACCCATTGTATTTGCTACATGGAAAAGAAGAAAAGGAACATGAAACAAAGTGAAAATGAAATCTGAGTAACAGGTAAATTTTCAAAAAAGAAAATAAATTTTCAGCCAATACTTCTTGGCAACATGATTGGAAACCAGAAATAACTTTCTAACGCTAAATATTTCCTGGCAATATAAATGTTGTCTACATAGGAAAGAGGAAAGATGCTTGGAAGTTATTCAATTAATTTTATTGGTATTGGATACCTAAGATTAAAATTTGCATAAGTTAATTCATATGAAAAATAAATTATTCTTGAGTATTTAATATTGATCACAAATACCAAATAATACTCAAATCCCCACCACACTTTGTATTATATGGAAACAATCTTATGCAAGCATAACTCTCTAAAATGTTCAGCAAAAAAAAAAAAAAGTAATTTGTTTCTACACCTGGCCTTACTTAAGGAGAGTAATGCTTTATTTATTCAACATCATTGTGAAATGAAGTGTTTCAAATAATTTTATGCCTTTAAGTGCCAAGACTTTTTATAATTTTAACCACTTGGATTTTTGGAAATCTATTACATATTTTGATGTTTTGCTCTCTTTCTTATGGCAGTAGACAGAATATGACTAAAGTTTTTTGTTGACCTGGGGTTAAGATCAGTTGGGGTCCTAATTTCATTTTGCCTTACAATTCCCAGCATTTGTCTACTTTTGTCTCCAAGAAATATAGGTAGTGGTTTCTCCCTACATACGTTGGGCTGCTAACCAATTGCTGGATGTTTCTCTGGAAAACTGCTTTTTCATATATCCAACCCATTTACTTTAGTCAGTTTCACTGAGTTTAAGCAATACGTATTCACAAACATGTGTTTGCCAATATCACTTCGTTTCCACAATACTTCTGATTGATCTGGTCTATACTTCATAATTGTCTTCAACAAAATCAATAGTAATCTGCACATAAGGACTGTTTATCCCATCAGTAAACGACTACAGGGTTGGAGTTTTAGAAGTGTTGTGTATTTTTCAAGTCCGCATCCTCTTTTAATCTCAGGCTGACAGTCCCCTGCAGCGATTTTCCTGATCCCGTTTGTAATTTGCTGTTTCTGAATCATTCTGGACTAGGAAATGAAGTAATTTATTCAAAAATAAGAGTGAATACGTACTGACTGATAGGCTAGAGTCCCCTATTGTTCCAGGAGGTAAGGTATGGCAAAGCCGGCTGGAGCAACGGATGGGACCTATCAATTCCAAGATCCCAGGGCTGTGCCAGATGATTCTCAAGACCTCACAAGTAAACTTCTCGCGAGCGCCCCCAGATGTGGATGGCGTAAAGGAGACCAGACACCAGGAGGCGCTCTCTACCATGACTCTTCACAATAGCCTTTGCTTAAACACAGAGGGCACGTTTATTTTTGCTTTCTTTCTTTTTGGGGCCCAAGTTTGCCTTACAGAGCTAGTTCTTCCCTTTCCCCTTCACCTCTCATTTTTCAAATAAACTTTTGGCACCGGTTTTGGCTTGTCTCGTCCAGTTCTTTGTTTGAGGCAAAGCGGACCTGGAATACTTAATTTTAATTGGTGAGCCGTTTCTAAAGGAACTATCAGACAACAAGAGGAAAGTATGTAAACTTGGGTACATGAATAACTCTTTTATTCTCTACATACATGTCTATCTCTTGCTCAAAACAGCCCAGAACAATCCAGTTGCTGGAGTCTCCTTCTGAGTTAAGGAGCCATAGCCAAGTGTGGGCCACTGTAAGTCAGAGGTGCCTAGATTCCAGGGCTCAAGTGCACCATTATAGAATCTGTCCTTCTTTTGATTCCTTTTCTGCACAGACAAAATAATAGATGATGCCAGAGCTTTCCTAGTTGGGGGAATTTTTTATCAAATTCTGGTATTTGGGAATTTTTAATGAAAAGACTTCTGACAGACATAGCAAAAGCATTCATTATAAATTCATGCTATATTTCCTCAGTGGAATACTATCTGCATAAAGAAAGATATACTTGAGTCACTTGTAGGGTAAGGAATCCACGTTGAGATTGTAGTGTTAAGTGAAATAAGTCAGGCACACAAGCTTAAATATTACATGGTTTCTCTTATATAAGAAACCCAAAGTAAAAATAAAGAGAAAAATAAAAAAGATAATAGGAAGTAGGGAGATAGACCTTTCTCAAAGGGGAAGAGGATCAAGAGATGGAGAAAGGAAGAAGGAGAAAGAGGATTAAAAAAAGGAATTAAGATATTGTAGGTATATGTACCAATTCCATACAAGGAATATTAACAGTATGTAAAGATTGTGTACTGCAAACAAGTGCAAAAAATAATGAGATCAAGAGATGTGGGGAGGAAACAGGAAAGGGGTGAAAAAAAGAATTAGGATGTGTTATGTACATGCACCAACTCCATACAAGGAACGTTAACATTATATGCTAAAGACATGCACTAATAAATAAAAAATAAAATAAATCCATGCTGTATCTTTTAAGTTGCCTACCAGCATTTCCCTAATTTCCCTTAACTTTCAAGCAAGGAAAAACTTTGAAATAGACATTTTAGTTTCAAAGCCAGTCATCAGCAAACTACAGGCTACAAGCCAAATGCTGGAAGATTTGCAAACACAGTTTTATCAAGATTCAACTCATTAGTTTTCATATTATCTGTAATTGCCTTCACGATACAGTGGCAGGATTGAGTGGTTGAGGCAGGGACTATATGGCTCACCTACCCTAAAATGTTTAGAGAAAAAGTCAGCCCCCCCTGATCTAGACTAAATAACCAGGTTCACCTAAGTAGATTTATTCCTTAATAAAGCAAATGCAAGAATCTTCCTTTTTCTAAATGGAAAAGATGCAAAATCATCAGACACAGGACTGGACAAATGCTGGATAGCCTCTGGGAGATTTGAACGTTACTTGTAAACTCAGGCTGATGGACATTTGTCCCGCCAGACAAGGGAAGTTACAGGCAACACTGGAGCTTTCACCAGTACCTCACAAGACACCAGCGGCGTCCTCTAGCCGCAGGGGAAGTGCACAGAGGAGCTCGTATCATAATTTTGTTCCAGATAAAATTAAGATAAGATACAAATAAGTCCTTAACTAATCATTGTGCCCTATATTGCAAAGCATAACTGATGCTGTGTTAGACCGAAGTTTGGAAAAACTACAAACCCAGAGAAATGGCTGGTAATTAATAGACGGAAATGTTGTTAAGGCAAGCTAAAGTTTATACTGTTTAGGAAAATAAAACATGTTATTTGGAATGACTTACATCTTATCTAGTTTATATCACCATAATATTAAGAAAAGAAAAATACAACATAATCCCTTTCTAAATTTGGTACCAAGAAATAGATCATTATAATTCAACTCATATTTTATAAGGCCTATCAAGGGCTTCCTTGTTTAATATAGTTACGATGTTTCAGGAATATGATTAGACCTACGTTAACTCAAATAGCTATTTAAATATTCTATGAGTTCCAACATGTTTTTACATGTAATAAATATCTTTAACAAGGCTATTGGGTAGACTCTCATTAAAATTCAACCTTATTCCGACTCTCAGTGCCTTTTGAAACTATTCAGTGGATGAAGCTTTTCCTGCACTGAGTAAAACTTCAGGAGGTCTCATGAGTTTTCTGTGTATTTTAAAGTGACACACACAGGAATCATGACTTAAGATCAGCATACTTTCATTTTAGAATCTAAGAGTTCAGCCCCAAACCTTAATCAACACTTTAATCTCTTCTCAACTAGTAATATTTTACACTCACATAATTTTCATCAGGGGCAAGTACTATGGTGTATGTCTTACAAAAAAAAAAAAACCTGAAAAGCTACACTAATCAAGACAGCATGTTATTGGTGAAAGAACAGAAACAAATCAGAACAAAGCAGAGTAGACCAGAATGGAAAATAAGAAGTGGTGTCAACTGATCTTTGAAATATAAGAAATGGCAATTCAATGAGAAAAGGATAGTCTTTTCAACAAACAGTACCAAAATATCAGGTAGACACTAATCATATGCCATTTATAAAAATTAAAAGAGATTACAGACAAAAACATAAAATTAAAACCCATACAACTTTTAGAAGAAAACAGAATAAAAATCTAGGTGATCTTGGATGTGCAAGAGTTTTTAGATACACCTAAATACAAGAAAATAAAAAGATTTTTAAAAAGATAATCAGAAACTGACTGAAAACCTTTTTAAACTACATATATAATACAGAATTTGTTTCCAAAATATACAGTTAAAATTCAACAATAAGACTAATTTAAAAACATCTAAAAATATAAAGCAAAGTGACAATGTGAAATAGAAAGAAAAGAGTTAAAGGTGTAGGGAAAGTGGGAAGGGTAGGGGAAAGAAAATAAGGGAAAAGAAAAATATGAGAAAAATGAAAAAATGGAAACAAAGTCTTTGTAAATAGAGAAGGGAGGAGGGGTAAAGGGAGGGTAGGGGTATGGGAAAAAATGAGAACCAAGACCTGTCATGTAAAGGTACAAGATCCCAACAATGAATGTAACTGTACTGTATCCCTAAAACGTACCAATAAACTCAATGAGAAAAAAATTTTTAATTTAGTTTATTGGTACATTTTAGGGATACAGTACAGTTACATTCATTGTTGGGATCTTGTACCTCTACATAACCGGTCTTGGTTCTCATTTTTTCCCCTTGTCCCTGCCCTCCCTTCACCCCCCTCCTCCCCTCTCCATTTACAAACACTTTATTTCCATCTTTTCATTTTCTCTTATTTTTCCCTTATTACCCTTCCCCTAGCCATCCCACCTTCCCTACACCTTTAGCCCTTTTCTTCCCATTTCACAACGTCAGTTATCTCTTATGTACTATTACAGTTTATTCACACCAGAGAAACTATTCAGTATTTACACATGTGACTTATTTATTTCACTTAGGAGTATATCCTCAATATGTATCCATTTTCCTGTGAATGAATATAATTCAATGAGAAAAAAATTTAAAAATTAAAAATATAAAGCAATATCTCACAAAAGTTCTATAAAAAATAAACATATAAAAAGATACCAGCATTATTTGTCATCAGAAAATTGCAAACATCACTACATACCTATTAAAATTACTAAAATCTGAAAAAGTGATAATGTATGTAAGTCCTCAGTCTCATAATAAGGAAAATATCAGATAAATCCCACATGAAAGAAATACTACAAAATACCCAATGAGTACTTTTCAACATTGTCAAAGTCATAGCAAACAAGGAAAGTCTGAGAAACTACCATAGCCAAGAAAAACCTAAGGAGACATGATGACTAAAGGTAATGAGGTATTTTGAATAGGATCCTGGAGCAGAAAAGCCTCTCTATCCTTTCCCTAAGGCTCCAATAGGGAAGCAGACACACACACACACACACACACACACACACACACACACACACACACACACAGACCCTGAGGTCAAAATTCAGCTTTCTACAATGAAATACTGTACACAAAATCTAACTTCCATACTTAGACCCCCCCATGTAATGTAGCTTAGGGATCAAAAAAAATCATGAAACCATTCTTAGCCATTGCTTTTTAAAATTCCTATATTTTCCTTCACATCTCATATTAGTAAACAATATCAGCTGCTTCTATTGGAACTTCAACTTCAATGCCATTTTATATATGTGTATAAAGACATATTCAAGAACCAAAAAGTATTTGTGAGATAGCTTCACCATAAGACAATGTTACATATAAGTCTATTGACTTGATGTTACTATCTAACTAGATTATAGACACAGAATGCTGTAATCATATATTTTATATCTTTTTTTTTTTTGTACCGGGGATCAAATTCAGGAGCTTGCACTTGTGAGGCAGGTGTGGTACCATTGGGCTAAATCCTTGGCCCTCTTTTATATCCTTTTAATACATATATTTACATACAAATAAATGAGTAGCTAACTTGATGCTGTATCTGTGCATACTAAATCCTACAAAAGCAATAAAGCATGAATCTGAGGTTAGGGCCCATAATTTGGAGCTGAAATTTGTACCACTGAGTATCCAGCTAAGTCACTAGCAGCTGGCATCATTAGCTACAGAAAGATTCATAACAGACAGCCAACCCTGAAGATGAAAGGAATAACAAATATTGGCTTCAGAGCAAACTGAATATCCAAATATACTATCACAACATTTCATCCAGGTAAAATATTATTTTGTACCTTATAATTTAGCAAATCTGTAAAACTAACATTTTCAAATGGAAGATTAGCCCATCTAGAATTGGCAGATACAGAACTTAAAATTCATGTGAAATGTACTGTTTTCACCCACCAGCCTAAAACCAGTTTGTACCAATGGAGAGCATGCCCGTGGCTTCCCTTGTTCAAAAGGAAATATTTAAATTGTTAACAGTTCCTCGCTGGCCTGGGAGTTTTTCTTTGCAACCCCTTTCTCATGTCCCTAACTCCTCTCAGGGGTCCAGAATTTTAGACAACAGATTGTGCACAGACAATGGACAGATTGGTGAGTGTTATGGAACAACCACTTGCTCCATCCCTAATCCTCCCTTTGGCTGGGTTTCTATTGTCAGCTTTCCAATATAATCAGAAACCCACAAATTAAAGGAGAAGACATTTGACTGAACCACCATGTCAGTCATCGATCACC
This sequence comes from Fukomys damarensis, assembly GCF_012274545.1. Taxonomy (NCBI): domain Eukaryota; kingdom Metazoa; phylum Chordata; class Mammalia; order Rodentia; family Bathyergidae; genus Fukomys; species Fukomys damarensis. The sequence goes on from NW_022900928.1 coordinate 59,420,159, forward strand.
TGACTCCAAGGTGGAAACATCCAGAAGGGTGTGGAGGAGCAAAGCTTCTGAGTTTGCGGTGGCCATGAAGCAAAGGCAGGGAACAGTTCGGAGAAGAAGGAGCTGAGTCCAGACATAGAGCCCAGCGAGACCCACCTAGACATACCTGGCAGTGTACTGCATCAATCTCCTGGGTGGATCCCAAAGCCTACCAACTGGACACTCCACCCAAACTGCCACACTTCCCTTCCCAGTCCACTTCTTCCTTTTCCCTACCTCCAGATTCACTTTGTCTTTGGAGATGAAAAACTCAAGCTAAATCTAAGTATACCTCAGAACCTTCTCCTACCTAGTTAGGCCAGCAGCTCTTGAGTCTTTGTGTCTGTTTCTGGGTGGGGTGGGCCGGAAGACAGCCCGGGATATCTGTGAGACACCAGAGGGCAAGGATATACTGAACACAGTACACATATCAGTAAGCACTTTCAGCTGTGGCCCCACCAAAAATGCTTTCCAAACAGAATTCCAATCAGACCATTCCTTGCCCTTTACAAAAATGATTACCCTTGCTCACTTGCAGTGTAGTCTTCTTTAAAATGACACAATTTGAGGATGTTCAACCATGATAGACAGCAGAAATTAATAAACAAAGGAAGGATCATTACCAAACATCAGAATTGAGTTGTTAGGATAAGCTGATGTCATGGTCAGAGTAAAGTATCTTAGGCAGTTAGAGCCATAATTGGTAACTAGTGAGGTGGGCAAGAAAAGTAATCATCAGGCCAGGCCAAGTGAATCACATTTTACCTGGTTGAAAGAGGGTAGGTACAATAGCCCTGTGTTGATCATTAGTTCTAAAAGAAAAAATCAGAGTGGAATGTTTGAACCCAATCCATCAAAGTAGATCTGGATTCTGAATAAGTCTAAAGATGTTCTAGTCCTAGATCTAAGAAATTTCTAATTGATGTAATTTTTAGAATTCTTGGTGAACTTTGAGTCTTCAGAAGACAAGCAAAGTTTAGACAATAATCTTAAATTTGTATCCCCAATTCTCACATCAAAGGGTATAAAAATCGTCTGAGACCTAACATCAAGTGACTTTTCGTTATTTTCTTTGAATTTCAATATTGGTGATAGGGAACAAATATGTGTTTTCATCCAGAAACTTCTATAACTTCTTGATTATAAATGTATCTCCAGCTTACAATATATGGGTTTTTTTTTCCCCCAAAGATGCCCATATCCCTTTGAGAGCAAGGCATGTTTAAAAGGCTTGTAGCCATTATATCGCTATGCCTCAGCTCAGTGGCAGATGAACATGAAGCAGTTTTGTCTTTGTCTAATTACTGTCTTCACCCAAGTTCAGTCCACTCTTCCCTTTTCATCCCTTAACACATCCTAGGCAGATTTCAAATCCTTGACCTTGATTTTCCATTATTAAAATTCAGTCCCATTGAAGCTGTAAACTCAAACTTGTTTTACATATCATATCATCTCCTCTCTTTAGTATGGCTTTGGGCTGAGACCCCGGGAGATGAAGAGGAAGGGACACTGAGGCTCTGAGCCAGTCCCTTTATCTGTCTTAGAGGCCTGGTTTCTCTGTATATTGGTGGAAAGGGGGAAAAAGGCAGGGAGGGGTCTCTTATTTAACTGACTGCCAGAGTCTCTGTCCCTACTGGTTTCTCTGCTTCTCAGGATAACAGTGACTAGCTAGGTGCCTTCCTGCAGTTAGTGTTCGAATCCCTGCTCTTTGAAGGAGGTCATGTGCCAGTTCTCCATAGAGCTCCAAGGCCTCATCACAGCATACTTCCCTAACTCAGGAGCTCTACCTTTGTTTCTGCTTCCCCAACCCTCAAAGCTTCCACTTCCAGGATGTTTGCAATAGCACTAGGAAAACCCATCACCAAGGTCTCCCTCTCTGCTGGAAGCTCTCTTAAGGGACTCACATCTGGCTACCTTGTGCTGTGGCCTCTAAGCCCAAGAAGACACCTGCATCTTTGTCTTGGCCACCCCTCCTTCTAGGCCCATCATCTCCCAATTCTCCTTCTCCTGCTCAAATGACTGCAAGGCAGATCAGCAACTCAACTAACCTGGAGCTGAGATGCCAGTCTCCCCTTCTCAAAGGAATTGCCAACCTCCACAGTCATTTTCTTGCAGCCTCTCCTTACATGGATTGGGGCCCTCTCACCCCTTACTCAGAGGCAGAAGAAGAAATAACTTCTCACCACAAGTGCCACATGCCCATGGCATACAGTTCTGGAGGCTGGAAGGTCCAAGACCAAGGCACCAGCATGCATTGCCTGGTGAGAGACTTCTTTCTCACTGCGTCCTCACACAACAGGAGGGCCTATCATTGTGTACTCACATGGTAGAAGATAAAAGATCAGAAAGATTCTTGTCAGTTCCCTTGAGCCCACAGGAACTAATTAGGGCATGAATTCCATTCATGAGGGCAGGACCCACATGGTCTCACCATCTCCTAAAGGATTCATCTTTAATATTATCACACTGGGTCTGAAGTTCCATCGTGGTGAATTTTAGAGGAATAAATATAAAGTATGATCAAATTATGTGATAAATGGTTAAATTTTGTTAGATTTATGGCAGTAAAAGACACATTGTAGGGGCCGGGGATTTAGCTCAGCGGTTCAGTGGCCTGCCTTGCAAGCGCAAGGACCCGAGTTCAATCCCCGGTACAAAAAAAAAAGACGCATTGCCATTGAGCTCCCTCAAGATACTCTGCCTCACTTCAAACACACTTATCTCACCATTCTTGCCACTTTCTGAAGCTGTTCTGGAAATCTTTCGTGGCATAACAAGGTGTGATCAAATATATGACAAATGTTGCTGTGAGTGCCATCCAACAGAAAGTCATGCTCATAAAAATATCACGGGGTCTCTCATGTACCCCATTTACTAGATCCGTTGTTGTGTGACTTCTGGCTCTTGCCCAAAATCAAAATGACCATCAAAGGTAAATGTTTTCAATGGATTCAGGACATTGGAGCAGCCATGACAGCACAATTAAAGACACACAGAAGAGGGTTTTCAGAAGTGCTTCAGAAAAGGGCAAGAATGAGGGACTAAGTGTGTTGGAAATGAGGAAGAACATTTTGAGGAAGATTAGTGGCAATGTTTTATTTACTGTAATAATTTTTAAAATTTAAACATTCCTCATACTTTCCGAACACATCCCATACGTACAAATCCTAACAATCCCTCCCAATTTTTCTTACTTGGGCAGGGGATACAAGTGGCTGGCGTTAGACAACTCATTGCTTCCTGACAAGCCTGAGTGAAGTGGCTTCCTTCAAGGCTTGGTGGCTCACTTTGTAATAAAAGGTGGTGGCACTGTTTTCAGCTAGTGGGCCATTTGGGATATTAGGTGAACAGTCACTTGTCATCCTTTAGCAGGTTTCAGTAGAAAAAGGCACAAGCTTATTAAAAAAAAAAAAAAAAAGAAGTCAAATATTTTCACTACAGAATCCAAGGCATATATCTATGCATTGGGAATGAATGAAACTTTAATTTCTTAGGTAAGCACAGAAATCTTTTCTTATCCTAAACACTTATGTCTTTTGTGAGAAATCAAGAAGGAAGGGCTATTTCTCCAGCTGAGGAAACCTAACCACTGCTTGGTAGCTGGAAACAGATCCCTAAGACTTTAGGACCCTCTGGTGCCCTTTTTAAATTTTGTATCTTTTTTGGTACCAAGGATCAAACTCAGGTCCTCGTGCTTGAGAGGCAAGCAGTAGAACCACTGAGCCAAATCCCCAGCCCCCTCTCTGACCTTTAACAAGGATTATGTTCCAATTTCCTAAGCCCAAAGAGAACTCCATTTTTCCTTCCTTTTCATCCCCACTAAACCATAGCACTCAGTGAGCCACTAACTGGAGGACAGCCTGAAGAATACAGGGTACAGAGCTAAGAGGTAAAAAAGAGTTGCTGTCAAGACAGTATAGGTTATTCCCTTTGTGGATTTCAGACTAGTCCCCTACAGAAATGTGAATTTAATTTTACAACATGATATAGAATACAGGATTATTTTAGCCAGGGCTCTCTGTTCTCTCTTTTCACAGCTCTACACCCCTAGTAGTTTCTCAGTGAAATAATAACTTTGTAATCCTATCGTCTGCTAGCTTGAGATTCAGAGAAGGGAGCTGGGTCCTATTGAAGATACACATTCCAGCAATAGTACTCCTCACATATAAAACATACTAGCATAGTATCTGGCCATAAGAGCCACCAAATGAATGTCTGCATACCAAACCAATTTCAAAAGTTTTATATCTAGCAGAGTACACAGCAGTAGTTTTATAAAAGGCAAGTTAGATACAACAATGGTTAAGGGAGGAAGAGAAGGTTGATGGGAGTCAGGGAGAGGCTGTAGCAGCCGGCCCGAGGGTGGGACACACGTGTGGTCAGGCAGAGGCTCTACCTCCAAGGGCAGTCAACTGGAAGAAGTCTAGAGCCAGAAAAGCAAGCTAACAGTCTTATACCAGAAATAGAGCTCTCCCAATCCAGCAAGATGGAAGAACAAGCCTACCAACAACAAAAGTTTGTTTGCTTTGATTTAGTATCTAACCTGGATAGTACTAATAAGCAATTGCTACATTACCACAAGGTCACCATGCTTTTCCCCATTTACAGCTGAGGAAACTGAGGCATGGAAAAGTTATGTGATGCCCATATTTACACAGTCTGCAAGTGGAGCCAGGACAGATTTTTGGATCCAGAGCCTGTTCCCTAAACCACCTGGGTTTTCTGCCTCTGGTGAACTAGGGAGAAGTTCCCTACCCCTCCATATCTCACAGAAAGAAGGCATCTTCTCTGTACTATTAAGACTCTGGGTTTCTTGTAGTGCTTTGCAGCAAAGAGTTAGAGGAAAAGGCAGGGAAATGGCCTCCTCTGTAGCAAGCTGTGTAAGAAATATTCAAGTTGACTTCCAGGGTTTTCAGGAAAAAAGAATATATTCCTTCTATTGTCTCTGCAGGTCCCCCGCCCCAAATCCTCGCTCTTAAATGTCAGAGCAATCCCTTTGGCGTCCTACGTGTAGGGCTGAGGCTCCACCTAGTGGCCTAAACTGAAAATACTCTCCAGGAACGTCTTGTGAATCAGAGGCAAGGAGATGGGAGACCTGCCAGCCACAGGAAAAGGGAACTGAAAGCAAAACCTACTCAGGCTCAAGGCCTTCCTCCTCATTTCCCTGTACTTTACAGTAATCCATCATTAAAATATGTCTTTAAGTCAATTTGTTCAAGGATTATCGATTTACCTAGTGTACCAGGAACAAAACAAGAGCTAGAATCCAGGAGATCTAAATTCCATATCCCAGTACAATATGGTGCTTCCTAAAATCCTCCCTCAGGACTTAGAACCATCCTGGATATTGTTCACCCTACTCAACACCTGGGGAAATGCAATATAGAAATTGGTAGCAAAGGAAGAATAGGGAAAGAGAGGAAAAACGGGGGGAAAAAAACACTAATTCTTCTCAAAGAACAGTTTCTGCTGAGCCTATTCAAAAAAATCAGAATGATCAGGGAGGGACTGGTACAGTTGCAGGCCTGTGTCCTCTTGCTTAGTGTTGCAGGAGTTGCTCCTTGGTGTGTTTCCTTTATGTGGGACATTTTGAGGAGCAGCTAGGCACGGGCAGACCAAGCAAGAGGAAGGCATTTCACCCAAGACTGAAGTGTCAAGCACTTCTTCAGGAGAGAAGTTGGCAAGGTCAGGTCAGGGGATCGCAAGGCCCCTAGCAGAACTCCAGTCTGTGAGGGGAGACTGTTGTGGGAAAGGATAGCTACATGTGGTATGAAGAGGCAGGATAAAATATAGCTTCTAGAACTCTAAGCAGCCATGGTCATACCTAGTACTGGGTATAGATGAGGCTGTTAACTGGTGACAGCAACTCAGCGTGGTTGGAAAGAAGGATTTATTCCAGAGCCTGGTCCCAGGAAACCAGGCAGCTGATGGGACTGCTCCCACTTTACCTCTATAAAACTGGGAATGTGGAAAGAATTCCAAAGGATAAGACAGGAAGGATGTGAACAGACAGGATCAGCCTCTGGAAACAACCAAATCCAGGGTCAACCGATGCCAGGTTGGATGTTGACTGATTTGTACAAATTAATTCATGATAGTGAGACAGAGAGCACTATGGGGAACAAGGGCAGGTGTATTCTTGGGCTCATTAAAAGAATGACCTGTGTTTTCTTCTGACACAGTCAGGGACTTAAAAGCTACTTTTGCTTTAGAATATCTTTAAGTGACCCTTTACTTGAGAGTACAGATGTCTAACTGGAAACTAAAAACACTCCAAAGCTCCTTTAGTACCTTAAAACTTTGGATCAGATCCTTGCTTACCCCTGCATATAAGCAGATTAATCATTTAGGGAGCATGTGCCTATAAACTAGCAGTAAAAGGCTAACTGATGCTAAATTTACATTACTTGTCTTGTCCCCCCTCAAGACTGAGGACACCATATAAGAGATCTGCAGGGACATTCAGTTACCACAGGCACCTAAAAGTCTCAAGTAATTGCCCTAAACCAGTGCTGGCAAATGTAAGGCACTCATGCCACGGCGGGCTATATTATTGAACTGTCTAAAAGGTTTGCCATCACTGCCCTAAACCTACAAGTCATGTCGAATTGTGGCAAAGCCACTGCAAAATGAGACTTCTCCAAGCAGAAACAATTATCTTATGGAGACTGGATTGCCCCCCTCAAGTGATAAGGACTGCAAAACTAGAACTGAGGTAATAATGAGTCATACCCTAGTCCACCTCAGCTACTCCATAAAAACTGGCCTCATTACTTTGTTAACAGGCAAGTCTGATCTGTCCATCAGAGCTGTGCCTCCTTCAGCTCCTCATGCTAAAGTTCCTTTCCTGTTCTCTTTTACTTTGTAACCCAGCCCAATAAATTAGCTTATGCCTCCCAGTGTTACATACTGAAATGCTTCTCTGCTACAGTACATTATGAACTTGTCCCAGCTGAGTTGAGGTCTCTATATCCTCTTTAGGAGGAACATCTGGAACCCCTCCCAGGGACAATACCATTAGTCTAGGTGTAAAAGAACCCTAGAAACCTGAGTGTGCATATATTGCTGTGCTATGATGCTTTTAACTCTTTCAGGAAATACCTAGAAGGGGAATATCTGAGTCAAATGGAATCTCTAGTTTTAATTTTTTGAGGAATTTCCATACTGATTTCCACAGTGGTTATTCCAACTTACACTCCCACCAATAATAGAGAAGCGTTCCTTTACACCCAGAGCCTTGCCAGCACTTGTTATTGGTTGAGAAACACAAAGGGTAAATGAGGAGCACAATGGAGGATATTAGGAAGGAGGAAGAGCTTATTGAAATGGGAAGGGGAATAAGGCGGGGCAGGGAAGAGAAAGAAGGGAAAAGGAATTTTTTGAAAAAGGGAATAGAAAGGAAAAAATGAAAACAACCCTTTTGTAAATGGGGAAGGGAAAAAGGGAGGAGAGAACAATGGGGGGAAAGAATATTAGGATATATTATGCACAGGTGCAAATTCCCATGATAAATGTGACTGTGTATGGCAAATACATACTAATAAAAAAATTTTAAAAGAACCCTAGACCCTGCTGGAACCAGGTTCTGTTACCATTTTCTATGTGTGAGCTTTCAGGTGTTCCTCTCCATCCCTAGGCTTTGTTACATCTACTCTGTAGACCACCCAGCCCTTGCAAGACCCTAGTATTCAGAACAGGGCAGGGAACATTATTTCTCGCATTCAAACTTCAAGAATTCTTACGTTTCAGGAATAGCTGGGATGCCTTTGTAATTAATTCTTTCACCTTTGTATTTGTCTCCATAGTCTGGTACTTAAAGTCCGAGGCTCACGTTCTCTATTGTCTATTTTAGTTCACCTTTATAGTCACTTTTCAAGGTTGTTCTGTTCTTAGTAGACTATGGCTTCTTCAACTGTTGTTCTAAGCTGAATTAATTTTCAATCTCACCAATGGCCATATGATCTTATTGATTAAGGTTATGTCAGGACCCTCTCTATCCCATGCTGGATCCCTGCTATAGCTACCAAACTGCAATGCATCTGTATTGCAAAGATTTAGGCCATGAAGAACTCCCTAACCTCAAGTTAACAGGGTCATCTCTGGATATTCATTTATTTATTATACAGAGCTTACTGGCATCCCTAGAGATCAATAAACAAATGAGCATTCCTCTGTATATATTAATGGATCACCTATTTATTTATGCTCCCAATGTATTTGTTTGAAAGGCTGAATCACTATAACAAAGAGGCCCTGAATTATAGTGCCTTCAAAATAAAATTTATTTCTCTCTCACATACTGTTTTCCTGGGCACAGTCCTTCAGGAACTCTTAGAATTGGGTAAAACAAAAAGTAATCCACCTTATATATAAAAATACATTAGTTCCAAAAAATAAAAAGGTACTCAATTTCATTCATAATAAAAGAAATATAGGGCTGGTGATTTAGTTCAGTGGTTCTGCCACCTGCCTTGCAAGCACAAAGACCTGAGTTTGATCCCCAGTACCAAATAATA